>NW_027491175.1:650000-1300000 GCF_021521415.1 Bidens hawaiensis
ACTTAGGGTATAATTTTACCCTCAACATTAATGTATTCAAATACTTTGTATTTGAATACAATGTTTTCCTTTCATTCTTTCTTTCTTTACCGGTCCATTAGAATACAATCTTGTATGCCAAATCAGTGTATTTGAATACATGATGTATTCGAACTGTTTATTGAGCGAGTTCATAGGTTGAATTTGGGTAGACATATCGTATTCGAACATGTCTATAGGGTATTCGAGCTACACAATGCATGCGAGTCCATATGTAATCGAACGTGCACATGTATGCGAATCCATTTAGTGTAATTTAATGAAGCTATTGTATGCGAGTATATTTTATTTGAATTTATAACATGTATTCGAACGTATGATTGTATTCGAATTATCTCATGTATGCGGGTATGGGCATGCATTCGAATTATCCTTTGTATACGGGTATGGGCATGTATTCGAATTATCCTTTGTAATCGATTTACTTAATGTATGTGAACATGTGCATTGCATTCGAACGTCCTCCATGTATTCGAACCTCATATATATTGTAATCGAGTCATCCATTTGTACTCGAATACAACTATTGTATTCGAGTTTATCATTTTAATCGAACGGGCTTTAATGTATTCAAAAATTTACATTGTATTCGAGTTTGCTCCATGTATTCGAATCCTATAGTTGTATTCGAGTTTAAGCAATATATTCGAATCTTTATAATGTAATCGAATGAGCTGAAACAGTTTGGTCCTTTAGGGACGTTTTTCAGGACTTTAATACCCTATTATTGTCCAATATCATCCTATAAACGTTTCCCTAACCGTGTTCGGCTAACACTTAACCCGGTTATCCATAAAGCTTGAACCATTATGGGTTTAAAACGTTCAAAGGTTATATCTAGGGTTCCTTATATGAGTCGTATATTGTTCATGGGTTCTTGAAGTCCATTTAAAACATAAAGTTTGCAACTTTATGATACATCTAGACCCGATCTACTCTAGGGTTAAGTTTTAGGGCAAACCGTTCATAAAAACATAACCTTTAAAGATAAAGAACATACCTTTATGTGTTTTTAGGCTACGGCTAGCTTCGGTTATGGACAATAATCTTGTATATTACTTGTATATCCAAGATCTATCAATATCTATCTTGGTTTGGGTCTTGGATATTCCTCTTCTACTTGTGGCCGTAAGGTAGGGGTGTATGTGTGTGTTTTGAGTGTGTAGAGAATAAGGAAGATAGAAATGAGGGTTTTAGAGTTTTAGGGAGGTTTAAGGGAGTATTTATACTCTCTTAAGCCCATGGACCTAAGGCTCATCCCATCCCTTATTCCATCTTTCCCTACCCAAGTCTATACTCTAATTATATTTAATCTTAATTAAATATTAAAACACATTTAACAAACACAAATTTCCTTTATTTATTATTGTAAAATTTAGGATGTTACACCGATCAATTGAAACATCGAACCAGAATTTTGCTAAGATTAAATCCGAAACCTGTTTTGTAAAATTAACATCGCGATCACTAATTATGTGAATAGTAGAACATAGAGACAAACTTGGTTATTATTAAAGGTGTGAAGAGACATGGAGGTTCTCCAGTGGAGATCCAGTGCCGGTGTAGACGGTGTCAGAGATTTAGATTTTGGTCGTTGGAGTCAAGGATTGAAAAAATGGTGCTTATTTGTATAAATAATAAGATTCTTAATTTAAAAATATTTTAACTTCTAAATATATAATAGTTACAGATTTTAATTTCCAGTTTTTTTGTTTAAACACTTATAATTTTTTTCATTAATTAATATAAGTCTAGTTTGTTTAAAATCTTTTAAATCTTTTGAATGAGATTAATACCAAATCTACGTAAAGGGGTAAAATAGTAATTTTGCACAGTTATTCATATGTCTAACCAAACAGATACATTTCATTAAGCTCTTACTGGTTCAAATCATCTTACTCATTCAGGCCCCTTACCCATACAACACTTACTAATTCATAGGTATAACAAACAACCCCTAAGTTATGGTTTTAGCATTTGTTAGGTTAAACACTTTTATATTATTCTCTCTAAGAGTGTAATCGGTTTTGTATTGTGGGATTAAATACCCGATGTTTAGAATAAACGTGGGCTTTGAATCTTGTGTTTGTGTTTTTTTCATTTATTTATTGATTCATCATGTGTTTGGATTTCGCCAATTACGTGTTTATTTGATATTGCATTGTAGTGATCCAGATTCGGGACTTACTAGTGGTAGCAGAGCCTATAGACCTATTCAATGCTCGGTTGTGATATCAACGAATTCAAGAAACATGTGTTTTATATTTTTCAAGGTGCTGAAATCAAAGTTTTGAGGTGGTTTTGTTCGGTTGATTGTTGAAGTCTGCTGGAAACCGAAGAACACGAAGAACTGATATTCATCGTGTTATTAGGATTTTCGGTTGGAATTTTAAGATAAGAGATAAGATTTACTCAAATATTTTCAAAAAGTTCAAAGATATCGAAATCCCTTGTTTATCAAAACTTTGAAGTATTGGTCAAGTCAAACTGGGCTCTCAGTAAAGCATAGTTCTCGGGAAGAGTTGGTTCTAAGTGACAAATGATCTCGGAATTGAGTTCCCAGTTCAACAAATGTTTGCGGCTTAGGTCTGGTTCGGTTAAATTCAAAGGTTCTATGTGTGTTACTAGTTCTCGGTTAAGGGTTCTCGGCCAGATCTACTCGTCTCACCTTTTTTTCGGCTAATAAGTGTTTTTTTGGCTAAAATGGAATCAAAGGATGAAACCATTGGCACCACCATTCAATAGGAGCTTGATTCCGTGATGGGAACCACCACTTATGTTCCTCGTCTGTTATCTGGTGAACGAGTAGAAGTACAGATTTGAAAGATACATGAAGATGAAAGAATCAAAGGGTTGGCGAAGCATTTTGAGAGGTCCAGCTGTGGTGACCTATACTTGAAGATGATGAGAGGACTGTGGCTCCCAAACCAGAAAATATGTTCATTGATGAAGATTTTGCTCTAGTAAAAGATGATGAGAAAGCCTTTGCTACTCTCACTCTAACATTATTCACAGATATTTTTATTGGTCTTCGATATGCAAAGTCGGCTAAAGAGCTATGTGCAACCATTATAGATAATTTTAAGGGAAATGAGGATATGCAGCAGAGTAGACGAAATCTGCTGAAATAGGAGTTCAATATGTTCAACCACGTCTTGGGTGAATTTCTTTTTGCTCAACAGAAAGATTCACCAAGCTCTTGAACAAAATGAGATCTTCTAAGATTGAGCTAACCCTTCTTGAGGTCAATCAGAAGTAGCTGAATTCTCTTCCTCAGAGTTGGGATCTGAATGTGGAATTGATCAAGGAAACAAAGGACTTAGCTAGACTAAATATCAATGAGATGAAGGCCATAACTAACTCATATGATATATATATGACAAATAGCATGCCATAAATCACGCTAGCTCTTATAACATTGTTGGTTTTAGTCCATCTATCAATACTGTCTAGTCTATTCAAGATGGAACAAGCGGATCAAGTTCCACCTCAAGCCAGTTTTTCGCAACACCCACCCTTAAACACATACGTCAATACTAATGCTTTTTCACCCAAGCCTGCCTCTCAAGTTCCCTCTATCTACAAGGAAATTGAGGAGAACTAGCCCTGATTCTAGGTTTTATGAGCTGCTACAATGCCTTTCTTGCTAGTGAGATTGTCTCGCCGGTTGTGTTTGCTGAATTGGATCAATGATATAATTATAAATATAAATATTTCCCATGTATATTTTATATCATATTTTATTAGTATTTTTAATTAGAATTTGTATACTACTAACATATTAGTTTTATATAGGTTTCGGGAGTTGAACACGGTTGAAAATGGCAAAAAAAACAAGTTAAAATGAGCTAAAATGAGGAACCGGGACGAATCAGGATTGAACCGGAAAAAACCCGAGGAGTTAGCTAGTCGGACCAGCCAATGGCCAGCCCTAGAGAAAGTCACGATGTGTGGCCAGGAAGGCCATACCTTGTCACGCAACTCCTAGAGCAAAAATTCCAAAAAATTCCCTATATAAACACCCTTAACCTCAAACTTGAAGATACCTTGCGAACTAGGGACGAAATTGGAGTTTCTTGGAGCTTAGGATTGCATAATTTGAAGGTTTTAGAGGCAAGGAATCATTCAGTGAAGTGATGTGAGGCCTCGGTCCGGGTGCCCAACTTTGGTGTTGGATTTACTCATAAAAACAGTTCTAAATATCAGAGTTAATTAAAACTTTCGCGGAATAATAATAAAGGTCAACCATTCATTACAAGCATTCACAATTTGTCTTTTAAAACATACCATAAAACATAGTATTGAAACATCATGACAAATCTTCATATGCCAGCCTCTTCAGATCCTACCCCGTGTCCCCCTCAAGCCAGCTGTCTTAGTTTATTCACCTGCGTGCACACTAAAATTCAGCTAAGCCGAGTGAGTTCTAGTTAATCAAGTAACATACAATACATACACTTACTTTCATATACGCATCCGATGGTGCATATTATATACTTTACCAGTTTACCTTCCTTTCTTACATACATTAATTCTTACGTACATTTTTTCATACTTTCATACTACATACATTATCTTTAAAATCTCATATATTATTAGGGTCTGGTCCCTTCTGTCTCAGATATTCATAGGGTCCGGTTCCTTCTGTCTCAGATATTATTAGGGTCTGGTCCCTTCTATCTCAGATATTGGTAGGGTCTGGTCCCTTCTTTCCATACAACCATACATTCTTTTCATTACACATACATTTTATTATATACTTTCATACATACTCTTAACCATTCATGTATCTTTCATACATCATATATAAAGCTCACCTTTCCTGATAATACGTGCAATATCCGAAGATCGTTCACGTACCGACAAGCATTCATTTACATTCTCAATCTCTATCACATAAATCGTATAAGGCATACACTTACCACTTAAGGTAAGTGTATTAACAATCACATCAAGTATGCACACAACCCCAAAAACATAACAAGGAAGTGGGGCTAGAAACTCACATGAACTCGGTTCCTTTCAGAGTTAATGGTAACTCCTTTCGTGAACTGAGCGTGGCTAACTGTATAACAATTATGCGTATCAATTAACTATACCTAACCATATCATATTTCAAGTTTAATATAACCCTCAACGAACAGGGGTCTGGGGGCAGCGCCCCTGACAGCAGGGTTCTAGGGGCGGCAGCCCCTAGTGGGGTCCAATGGGCGGAGTCGCTGGCTGGGGTTAAGCTATGCCATTCGCTATGACAAATGGTCCCATTCGCTAACTCATTCGATAAGAAATATTCATTCTGGTTTAAGTGTCATTCTCTTTGCCATTCGCGATGACGAATAGTCCCATTCGTTATGGCGAATGACCTTATCTGAGTATAACGAATGACTAAGGCCATTCGTGCTTTCATTGAGACGAATGAAGGGCTCATTTGTTACAAAAGCAACTATAACGAATGGCTCCATTCGTTATCTCCTCATGACGAATGAACAGATCACGAATGAATAAGTTCAATAGTGATTCCTATGGTACGAATGAGGGCTCATTCGTCACGCCTGCATTCTCATTCGTTTTGATTGCTTAACGAATGACCAACAATTCGCTCAATCATAACGAATGAGCATCAGCTCTTATCCAAATCTTTGACTCTGGGGTCAAAGTCAAAATCCTCAAGAACACAGATGGGTTAACCGAACCAGATCTGCGATTAAGCTTTAAATCATGACGAAACAACACAAACTTGGTATCAATAAGCTCGTAACAACAGTGCTAACAAACCCCAAACATCCAATCAGCCAAACATTCGTGTTTTAATGGTGCAGTTAACCAATACAAGAACCCGGTTGTTTATATTAACAATTAACCAATATATCGTTAACGAATTTCATTGAAAATCATCTCGTTTTATTCGTTTTTGCCATTTATTCATAGATCTAGGAATACTAAACAAGCCAACAAGTGTTTCGTTATAAACGTACCTTTAAATGAGTCGATCTACAAACACGATCTAGTCTTGGTATCAGTTTTGGCTCGTTAAGATGCTCTAACACTGTCAAGCTCGGGTTCTCACATTCGGATCTTGGTTCGGGATAAAGGAACGTGTGTGTGTTTTTGAAGGTGTAGGCTATGGTGTAGAGATAGATAAAAATGGAAAGGTTTAGTGTTTAAGGGGTATTTATACTCCCTTAATCCCATGGACCTAAGACCCATTCCATCATTTATTCCATCTTTTAAATGTCCAAGCCCACCCTCTAATAGTTTATATATCTAAACCGACAAACGACACGTTATTGAATAAACGAAATTTCTCTTATTATTATCAAAAAAATGATGTTACAAGTGTTATTTGATCAAGATCAAAGACTACAGGTTTTATCGCCTTTAATCTTTTGTTTCTACTATTTTTCACCGTATTTTCCTTTATTATTATTTTGTTTTATTTTCTGACGCTAGGCTAAACGTTATAGAATACCTAGGCTATCAATGAACCTTCCTTAATGTTTGATATTTATTTGGATTTACTTTGTTATGGTTTTATGAATCAGTAAATGGTTTGATTTTATTTAATTGATGCATATGCGTGCTTGGTTTTGATTGATGAGTTTTATTGTTCCACGTTATTCTTGGTGATTGTTTCATAAAATAGGATTTTTTTTAGGTCATCTACTGTATTTTTAACTAGTTTATGATTAAATTCGAATAAGACCATAGGAACAATAATATTAATTAAACAAATAAAAGTGTGTTGCTAACCTGAAGAGCTGTAAGGTGATAAGTTATTTGTTAGATATTTGTATATTAAGACTGCTAGATTAAGTTCTTCGTAAAGAGTCTGTCTAGGTTTGAATGGTCATTGTCTATCAAGTCAATTGAATTTCTTAAACTATCTTTTATTTCCGCGCTATATGGTAGGATTTCATTATAACGGTACTCGTTCATAATTAATTAGATAACTGTAAGGGAGTTTTAACGTATAAAACGGGTGTGTCTTAAAGCTCATTAGAAACCCATAGGTGTCTTCTTGAGAAGGATCGGGAGTCTTGTTCGGGTTTTCTTTTAACTGCCATTTTTATGATCCGAGTTCCATAACAAGATTTTCCAATTAACTGATCACTGCAACTTAGGGAATTCTAGCCTATGTGGTTTTTCATCATATATGAGTATGTTGAATTAAATTGTCTTTTTTTTTACTTGTGTTTTCTAAATTAGATTAATTTATTAGTTTAATATTTATAATTTAAAACCTCCTTTAATAAATTTATAAATAAATATCCATGTCGGTTTGTCAAGTTTAATTAGTTAATTTATGTAATTTAAAGAGTCTCGTGAGTCCTATATCCGGACTTACTTAGCTTAACTTGAGTCGATCGGTTCACTTGCTGGTTATTAGTTTAGTCGAATTTTAGAGAGTCTATAGTATTATTTAGTGTTTAGATTAGTGTAATTTACTTAATAATTTTATAACTACTTTTTGCACATCAAGTTTTTGACGCCATTTATGGGGATTCTTGGTGATTGCGTTTATTGGCTTTAATTAGACTTACTTGCTACATACTTGCTGTTTTTTTTATTTTTGTTTTGAGTCATATGAGTTAAAATTATGTGTCTTTTATTTCTTTTGAGTCTTGTAAATATGTGTGACATTTGTGGAGGACCCCATTTTACGCTTATATATCCACAATATGTGGGGTGCTTGGCACATCATTATGCTAATCATTCTGTGTAGCTACAACAAGAGTTTCTCAGGGGCCTCCTTCGTATTATTTTGATAATATGTATCAGCAGCCTCAGCATAAAGAGGGTCAATTTTATGGTCAATATTCTGCTAGCAACCCTAGAGTAGTATGTTAGAGAAGATAAAGAATATAGAGAAGATGTTAACTCAATATATCGCTTCAGATACCAAAAAGAAGTTAGCTGAGCAAGATATCATCATGAAAAATCAACACGATGTTCTTATAGATCTTCAACGTAAAGTAGAAAACATTGCTAGGAGAATGGAAGAAGAAGAAGAAGAAGAAGAGAGATTGAAGGTCATGGAATATGTAGACGAGTCAGATGAGGGGTTCGCTCAAGTAACGAAGACGAAAATGGACGTTGAAGTCCCACCTCTGGTGTCACATGTTACTTTTACTGATTACTGGAGTGACTCTGATGATGAGATAAATGAAGAAGAGTGGGTTGCTGATCAGAGGTCGTTAGTAAAGGAAGAAGTGTTGAAAAAAATGTTGAGAATTAGTTGTGTGAGGAGGATGCGTTTTTGGATTTGGAGTTAGAAGGTTTGCCTGAGTACGATGAAATAGGTGAGTTCGATTCGGAGGACGACTTAGCATTTTTTGAAGCCCTACTAGAAGATATGGAAGTGGTGGTAGTGGAAGAGCACCACGGTTGGCCCGTGGCAATTATAATAAATGTCGCTCATAAATCAAAACCCTGGGAGAAGGCGAAGAGAAAAGCATCTGCAAACCGGATTTATTTGCAGGTCAGAATATGGTCTATAGAAAAGAAGAAGACATTGAAGTCCAAGCACGACCAGTCCTCTCGATACATGTCATGCATCTGGTTCATGGCAGGTAAGTTTAAATTTTGGTGGTCTGACCCGTTAAGGATTTTTAAAACAATATTCAATTCCACCGATAAAATTTTAATGCTTAACAAGTACCAGGTGGAATTAAATGGGTTAGATAGGGTCCAGGTCAAAGAGAAACCTTCTGATTAAGTTCAAGTGTAGGGAGGTTCGTAAAGTTTGTATTCTTATATCGTTTTTATTTTTATTTTTAATTTTGAGTCTTGTCGGGTCACTAACATAGTTTTCTGTAGTTCTTTGTTTTCGTGTTTTTAAGTTATGAGGGTTTGAAGAAAGATTGAGCGAGCTAGAAAGACGAATTCCCAAGAATAGTATAATGAAAAAGACAAGTGTGGGGATGGATCAACAGTGGAGCCATATACTTTATATTTATTTGTTTGCTGCTGATTATTATTGTTTTTATATATTGGTTGTTTTGGTGAAATACTTTAAATGCATAATATCTATCAGTTTGATAAGATCTACTTTTTAGATATTGTTTGGTCTATTTTTGCCGCTTCCGTTCGTGTATGAGAGAAGGAGGTACCGTTTACTGAGCACGTTCGGAGTTGGAGGACAACTTTGAAAGAAGACTTTAGCATCAAAATTCATGCGCACATTACCAGCTAAGTCTTTTTCATTGTCTAGCTTATTTACTTTTTATTTTGTTTTTATTTTTATTTTTGTAAGTTTTTTAGTTTTTTGTGTTCGGCTTTGTTATTTTTATTTCGTCATTATCCTTGCATTGAGGACAATGCAAAATTTAAGTGTGGGGATAAGACATTTGAGTCGTACTTAATTGAGTCTTACTTAAAAAAAATTGAAAAAGTTTTGAGTTTAAGTCAAGTTGGGGTGATCAGGTCCGGTAAAAACTAAAATAAAGAGGTTCTTGACTGTGGGTTACACTAGAGTCTTAAAAAAATTTAGGTTTTCCACCTTGGAGAGGTAGAAGACTTCCAATACGATGATAATTTTGTCCACCAAGTCTAAAAATGTATAGCGCTTTACCCTTATTAATGGAGTTAGCAACTTTTTCACCCATTGAAGTAAAAGTAAATATCGAATTGTAATGACGAATATTCTTTAAAAAGTATTTGCTTTTAGATCCAACACCAGTAAACAAATTTTTATAGTTTATATAAGGAGCTTTTATTCGTAGAAGTTGGACCTTGCTGTAACTACAACATAACAAATAATTTGTTATCCCATTATCTGTTCTATCATGTACTCCTTCATTTTTCCATAATTTTGCGTAACAACTTTCACACGTCAAACTTTGATCACCATGGCCCAAGAAATCTGTTACACGATTTGAAATAAATAATTATAACTTTGTTAAAAAAATGTACTAAATTTTTGTTATCTCAAATATATTTACCTATAGATATTCCTGCAAACGGGTCCCTAACAATATCTTCAACATGTATATGTTTTTATGCATAATGTTACTCGTATTAGATGAACCTGCTTAAATTAAAAGGCTAAAATTAAAATAACGAAAACTATTGCTAAAATTGGAATGTTGTATGTGGATGTGTTCTTCTATAACTTTCAATTTTATATTCATAATAAAATTCAAAAAAAAATATTAAATATCTAAATGCATACCAGCATTTACATCTGATGAAGTTATACTTTCGTTGATGCTAGAGATGGATGTATGTTGATGTCTAACAGACGTATATGAAGAGGAAGCTATTTTTTGCCATAGGATATGCGGTTACTGTTTTTATGTAAAAGTGTAGTATTTTGAAGCCTTAATGTAGATGTGTGCAGTTTAGATATTCTATTATCCAAAATTAGTTTCCATGCTTTTCGTTTATCAGCAACAATTTTATTAACAACTGTAAACAAATATGAAGAAAAGGGAAAAAAAATATGAATATTAATAGAATTATACTGAATTACAAAATAGAATGGTAAATGCGACATACCGTTCGAAATATCCAATAAAGGAGTTCTTGATAGCTCAATTACAATAACAAAAATTAAATCAAATAATAAAAATAAATAGTAATTAACGTATCTAATTTATGCACGTAAGTATAATGTGAAAATTTAACATAAATAGTGAATGTTTTAAATCTTAATTAAATTGTTATTTTAAATAATTTATGCATGTAAGTATAATGTGTAAATTTAATATTGATGTGATGATTGATAAAGCTAATAAGGAATGTTTTAAATCTTAATTAAAATTGGATTTTAAATAATAAATTTAACTAGAAATACAAGAGTGTGCCACTTGTCAAAATATTAAGCCAACTAAGGGGTTTGTGGTTCAATCAACATTTTTGTTTATTATAATAGTAGATTTACAGTTGCGGGGACTTCAATTGGTGTAATGATACACAGTAATACAGTATCAATGTTCAAATTATCATGCTTAAAACTCAGCAAGTGCGCGGGTATGACCGCTATGGAATTATGGACCATTCCAAGCTGTGTGAACTCAACTTGATCAAAACCCGAATATCCAATTGCATTTGCCTCGCAAAACCTCGGTACCTATCTCCTCATCGCGATACCACTCTGAGTACCCTAATAGTCATCTCCGTTCTGGTCTTCTCGCAAGCAGACTGATGCCATAATAAATTTTTCTTGCACTATTAAAGATTATATTATTCAGATAATTTCATATACAAGGAAATAAAATTGCATTTTAGTATTACTCACTTTTTGGTAGTGTAGTCATGAAACAAAAACCAATTTTAAAGTCATCAAACATATTTCAATTAATTAAAAAAAGAAAAGAATCAAAACTACAACAAATCCAATGCCATGTTTTACTTTCAAATGTTATATGTCAAATGTGAAACTATGATCTAACTTCATATTGACCGGCTTCAGTTTGAGCCCGAAAGCCCTTGTGAGCTGGTGTAGGCAGATTCTTCAAATCCAGCTTGTTTATTTTCAAGCCTGACAAAGCCACCCCCATGATTTTGAAGCCTACTTGAAATGTAGGCTTTACATGAAGCTGTTCTACGCCTTCTTCAATCACCAATGTACCAGACATTTGTGGGGCTTTGTCTTTTGGGATCCGACCAACGGACCAACTACATGTCTGCACATCAAAAGATACATATATTTTGAAAATAATTCTTAAAATTTAAATGCGTAGGTGTAGGCGTGTATATGAGCCGAGCTATTATGAGCTACTTGAGATCGCCGGCTAAAAGCTCGAATTGAGCCGACCTCAAACAGACCTCGAGCCCGAGCTTGAGCTTATATTGTGACTTATTTAATAAACGAGCTCACAGGGAGTAACGTAAGTGTGACTACCAATACTGTACCGAATCAGTACCAACCGAACACAATCAGTACGGTATTCATTTTTAGCATTCGGTATGGTACCGATCTCATCCCTACGAGCTCGATCCCAAGCTTCATATATTGAGCTTGACTCAGCTAGCAAGCCAAAACAAGTTTAAACGAGCCTACTATTTACATGTTTTTTATTTAATATATCATATATATTTACATAGTAATTATTATTATAAATAAATTCTGATAAAATAATTAAATAATATGTATTTTGCTATATATAAGAACCATAACTATAAATACATATAAAAATAATTATAAACCTACATAAACATAATAATTTAATCAATCAATCGTATCCAGTGGAATCCCACCAATAACAAAGCTATAAGTAGGGTTTGGGGAGGGTTGGATGTAGGCACACCGTACCCTATCCCAAAGAATAGAGAGGTGGCTTCCTGAGAGACCCCAAGCTCCAAAAATTATGTGTGAGACAATATAAAAGAAAATTAAAAGTTTAGCACTAATATAATAATAAAAATAATAATAATAATAATTATTATTATTATTGTTATTATTGTAATGCATAAATAGTAAAAATAATAAGAAAAAATACAAAATAGAAATGTCTGGAGATGTAATATGAAAACATAATGGGGCGTGATCAAAAAGAATGTAACGAGATAAAAAAAATAATTAAATAATTAATATATAATATTAAGCATGAGTCAGGCACAAATTTGAAAAACTACTCAAAGCCTAGCTCGAGCTTTAGAAATGGAGCTAAACAAGTCGAACTCGAGCTTGGACAAGCTCAGGCTCGGCCCTATTACACCCCTAAATAGTTGTAGATTAAAACAAGTCGGATCTGGTTGAGTACTTGGGTTGACGTTGCAAAGATTATTCGTCTATTTTCTATTAAATAGATAGTTTGTTCAATATGATTAGAAAAACTATGAGACTACAACAATCATCTACTTTTTAAAAGAAAAAACCAATTTAACAGGTTATAGCCTGTAGACAGAAGATGTACACTTCAACCCGTTTGACCCATTTCCATGTATGTAGGATTACATAAATACATTTAAGTGTATGCATGAATGGGTACAGATTAAAGACAAGATGAGAGTGGTACCTTATCAGAAAGGATATTTACTGTACCATGATTTGCAGTGAGATTAGCTGATGATACACAATGAGGGAGTCGGTATTGCACTACTATCGAGTCAACCGGTTTTCCAGGATCATTCCGGATCCCGACCATTACACTAAGACGACACGTACCCGACTCTGAACTCATCTGAGGCTTTACATATATAGGATAATTCCTTAACTTCTTCACCCTGTAGTGCAGTCAAAATCAAATCATCACTAATATCATTTACTTCAAAAACATATTGTAGACAAACTTTCAATCCTTAAGGATTTAATTTGTTAGTTGGATAGAATTGAATGATAAAAGGAATGAACAGAAGGGATAACGGAATAGACAATTTCATTCCTCTGTGATTCCATTCCATCAACACAAATACTAGCTTACTATTTCATTTTAAATAACGAAAATGTTGAGTGGTTTTTAATACCACAACCAATGCACATCTACTAGGTTTGTAAACAAGCTAGGGGTAAACGAGCCAAGCTGCTCGTGAGCTACTCGAAATCAGCTCGCTAAAAACAACTGAACTTCACTTATGGAGCTCGAGCCAGCTTGCGAGCCTAGACGAGCCTGTTACTTATATAATTTATACTTAATATATAAATTATATATTTATATAATATATAAAATTATGATAAAGTAACTAGATAATATATTGAGATTTTTCCTATTTGTTCCATTGTGGATTTAGGGCAAAAATAGCAAGAAATTAGGGCTTGTAAAAGGGGGTGACACCGAGGCTCATTTAAATTTCGTATTTGCATCAATCCATATGTTTCTCGGTGCCACCCCTTTTTCAAGCGTTAATTTCTTTCCACAACTCACATCATCAATCAGACACATCATCCACATCAATGCTTCACAAATGATTCAAGTCCGCCAAATGGAAAAACTTCGTTAATGATTTCTGAAACTATACACATCGTTAATATTTTTGTTTTTTTATTCATTCAGTAAAAACGGCGTTGAGACTAGCTACTCTCGGATCAAATTGATGAAAAGTAAGAAAGGAGTACAAACTAATCAGATGAACAAGGCACTGGCTCAGCTGATTGAGATAAAAAGATAGTTGGCCCGATTCAAGAGGGGCTAGTCTGCCATTTAACCAATTCGAGATGGTAAGTCTCCAATTACAAGAAGAACTTGATAATCAAAAATAAAACCAGACATTGAAAACTAAAACAGAAATGAAATACTTATAACATAATTTAGGTAATTAATATCTCCTAACCTTCAGCCTTTGACCGTCAATGGTCAACAGTCAACCCCCCACTAATTCAGCCCTAAACCTTTGCTCCTGGTTGACTGGGTCAAGGTAACTGACCCAAGACCTTTTGGACCCAGATGGCTTGACCCGCTGATAAGGTGGAGTCTTATCATATACTGTGAACTTTTGTACCGGTGGTGGATGGCCGCGACCAGTGGTAGTCGTGATGGAGGTGATAAAGATGGAGGGACGCAAATTGAATGTTGCAAAACAACAGGAACGCAAAATAAACATCATAAAAGGGTATTTCAGGAATCCGTTGGGCATACGTTAGCCTGAGGAACTCAAAGTGAGCCCGGTTTGAAACCACAAGGATGCAAATGTATCATTTTGACTTTTAGGGGCAAATTGTGTGCCCACCCTAAAACCACACAGACGCAAATAAGAAAAATCTTTATTATATATAATCAATAATTAATAACTTAATTAATAAATTGAAACGAGAGAACCCGGGCTCTTGAAAGTTAAAAATCTAAGCTTGAGCCAAGATGAGCTTGGGGTTAGCTCCGCTCTTTTACACCCTTAAAAGAAGTTGAGCCGCTCGTAAGATTCGCAACGGCTCGTTAAAAGTTCAAGTCGAGTTTAAATAAGCTCGATCATGTTCCTAAATTGAAGCACATTTAATAGGCGAGCCAAAACTTCATATATTGAGCCAGACGAGGCTTATAAAACGAGGCTACGGTTTATACAAATATGATAACTTTGTTTAAAAAAATATGTGTTACAAAATAAATTTTATTGCATATATAAACGTATATAACCAAAATAATAAAAACAAAATAATATATTTTATGTTAATATAATGAATATAAAACAAATAATAAACGAGCCGAGCTCAGGTGCAAAAATTTATTCACAAGCTGAACTCGAGCTTTGGATATAGAGCTCGAAACGAGCCAAACTCAAGCTCTATTAACTTAAACAAGTCAAGCTGGAGCTTAGACAGGCTCAAGCTGAGGCTCGGCTAGCTTAAACTCCTAATGTCCACCACGTACCTGTAACTCATGAGCTTAAAGAGTCCATCTGGAGGTACAAACGAAAGTGATTGTTCTGATTCCCATGGTCGAAACCGCACACACGGATGAAACTGCACGTCATTCAAAATCGAAGGGTTTGCAAACGAAAGAGTCAAATCCGGAATGCCTGAAAGGTGAGAATTCACTTCCACCACACCAAACATCTCACACTTCACCAACGCCCCATCACTGAACACCAAAAAGTTAGCATAAGAATTAGCTGAATTGGGTTGACCCGCAAGCACTTTTTTGTCTATTTTCTCTAAACTTACTATAAACAAGTAAATAACCAACGCATTTATTATAATTATCCATCATCAAATAGAATGGGAAGTAACTGGCTAGTAAAAGACCCAAACGAACACGAATGGGGCATGTTCGTGTTCGTTCGTTTCACTTTAACCGAACAAACGATGGAACACGAACAAATAAACAAACAGGGTTTTCTTATTCGTGTTCGTCCGTTAAAAAAATAAGCGTGTTAGTGTGCGCATTCATGTTCGTGTTCATTTATGTTTGTTAATAGTACAAACACACGGTTCATGAACATAACAGAATATATACGAAAGAACATAACTAAGCGAATAATTATTAAAAGCCAACATGTACATAAACCTATTTGGGCCTAAAGAGTTTGTTAGAACTAGACTAAATTGTAATCGGCAATCATAAAAGTATACTAAAAATTTCATGAGCCTAAAATTTTTACTTTAAAACAAACATAGATGAACAAACGTTCACGAACATAAATGCACAAACAGTACATGTGTTTATGCCCATTCAGTTTATTGAATGAACAAAAAACTGTGCTCATGTTGATCTTTTATTGAATAAACAAGTTAACAAACTTTTCGTGCCCAACGGCTCCCAAACAGTCATACAAATAAGACTGAATTATTATGAGCCTAAAAGTTTTAACTTAAACATATACTAACAAACATAAACGAACGTAAACAAGCGAACTTTCACGGACATAAATGAATGAACAGGGCATGCGTTCATGTTCGTTCATTTAACTAAATGAACAAAAAAAATATGTGCTCATGTTCGTTCGTTTATTAAATAAACGAAATTTCAGCCAAACGGTTCACGAACAGTTCGCTGACCGTTCGGTTTGTTTACAGGCCGAATGTAAAATAAGTTGAGGGATATTATGATGCTTGCCTGTTTATAATTGTATCCATCTCCTCAACAAGATTGACATACACATCATTGTTTGCATGTTTCAATTGTGTTGTCCTCCATGGCACGCATGATGACGTGGCACCTGGAAGTATCTCACTCACATTGGAAGTGTTCCCGGTTACAACACTCAACATTTTGCTAACAATGTTTGGAGGAGCAATCATATCCCTCAGTATGTTTGGTTCCGTAGTTAAAGGGAAACCATTGTCTATCATTTCATCCAGTAACTGCAAGTCATAACAATTAAAGAAACAAAGAAATCATTTTACAAAGATAAAAGGATAAATAAAAAAGCTTTAGTATAAGAAAACATAGGTACAATATGTTTTGAAGTTATAAATCACAATGTACAAGTTGAATGCACATACCTCATATACAATGACAAAATTGTCCTTTATTACATCTTTATTCAACCCTCCAAGATAATCTGAGAGGACATCAGCTACTCTGCCAAGAAACTAGAAGTTTAATTGGTCAAACACATGTGGTCTTGCTTAATGAAGATTGATAACATAGTTTCAAATATGAGCACAATAACAAAGTAAAGAAATAGATATATAAACAGAAAAATGAAGAAATCTATTTACTCGAAAAACAGTATATAACATGATCATCAAAGACATGTTTTTCCTTAATCTACTTAGTAAAGAAAAACAGTATATAAGTATGTGGTCAATGCAATTCGTGTAATAGATTTAATATTATGAAGTACTGGTTTTTAGTGCTGATCACACAAGCAATAGTTTGAATTAAGAGAACTAAACAATGAACAAGTAAACAAATTTCAAACAGTTAACAAAGCAAATCACACCCGGGAATTCAAGTAAGCAACCAAACAGTATCTCATGCAACCTAACAGATTTATTATTAACGATTAACTGAAAACTGATCAACTAGACAAAACCTTAGACGTCAACAATTACTTTACACACGGCACTGGTTATCAAACAGTCCTTGCCAGTGTGACTCAGTTAAGGGTAATTGTACGTTTTATCGTATTCAATCTAATCAAACAGTTATATGACTAATTATCTAGCAACTGGTAACAGATCGTTCAGACCAACGTAAACCTAAACCGACCGAACACACAGAAATACTAAACATCAATAATCATATATCAATCTTCAATAATAGTACACAAGTATTCTTAATCACATGAGAAAAACTGTAAAAGGTTACAAACTATACATCCCGAGTGCGATTCTAGGAGATTAGCCGAGCCGCGACATTATCGAATCTTCAATACGGATGATACGGATCATAGATATGGTCTTGACATGAGCTAGGATGGTGGAATCGCCTATAAGAATTGCTGGAAATCTCCTATATTCTTCAAAAACGGAGTTAGGGTTCTTTTTCATGAATAATATGCTTAAAACCTAATTTTCCCGTCTTTTATGTCCATCGCGATACGCGATGGCCATATGACCATCGCATCGCGTAGCGCGACCTAAGAAAACCTCATTTTCATATTCCTCTCGTCGAGAAACCCAAAATTCATATATTATGGCTCCCGCAACTTATTTTCTAGCTCAGGATATGCTCGTTTTACTTCAAGGTCGCATTTTGTCAACCCATCTTGTTCAGTTTTAGCATCGGCTTATGATTTCTCATCCATACTCTTCCCGAATCCTTGTAACACTTCCCAAGACATCAAATCATGCTTTGATCTTCCCGAGATATCATTTCATGCTCGTACAGGTCTCTAATTTAGCATCTTTAATGATCAATGACCTGAAATACAAAAGCACATATGAAGTACCAAAGTTCTAACAATATATTCAATAAAACTACATTATTAATACACTAATATATATACAAAATACCCGACCATCAAGAACTTTGACGGTGTGTGTCTCCATTTGAAATTGGAGTTATGCTATTCTCACCGATGATTGATATAAGACGTTCATGTAAAATATAACTTATTTGTGGGTGCAAGAACTTTTATTTGTTCATTCGTATGAGATGCAATTTAAATATGAATAATGAATAAAAACCAAAAATTTCTTACAATTAACTATCTGACTCATGTTTGAAGTTATATGGTCAGGGTTATTTTTTGTTATCACGAATCATTTTTTTATCCGTCGTTTTTCCTTACATATATCTAAAATTAAAGAAAATGAATATAATAGTGATTCTAACAACATGGCCAATATTAATAAAAAATGTAAATAAATAAAACTAAGCTTACAATTTTCAGTCAATCTTCGTTGTGTAGTATGTTTTGTAGAGGCGAAATTCTCATTAGTGATACCTATATTAAAAAAACAAAAGATGATAATTTTACCAAATAAATAAACATTATAATGTAATCAATATCAATAATAAATAATAAGAATTAGAGTTTAGAGAAATATATCATCGTTACTATTAGATATAGGTATTGGCAACGCAATATTGGTAGATGTGGAAGACATCATAGTGACATCATTAAAGGACACCATCTCCTTAAAAACAATAAAATCCATAAATATTCATTGAAAATTCTATAAAAATAAAATAAATTTAAACCTGATTGACGTCTTTTATTGTTGTTGAGTCAGATTGTGTTATGTTCCAAATTTTATTACTGACATTGCCTATCCGAAGACATGTATTGGATAATCTATAAAACAATTAATCCAAATTTATTTACCAAAGAAGTGATGACAAAATTATTGTAAATAATCTAAATGTTAATCGCGTTAGATTTGTTAATGAAAACTATAAAACAAAGATGAAAAGAAAACTATAAAAAACAGAAATAAAGTAATGCTAAATGCTTTTACGGTTAACAACACATAATTGACCTTTTGCAATTGGCGTTCTACCTCTTCCTAATTATAATTTTGCCAAAAAAACTAACCGAACACCGTTAAAGAAAAAAGATAAGAAAGCTTACCATACCCGACAATATCTTGTAATAAAGTAAAACAACATATAAGTATTTGACATAATGTGGGCATATTTATGGTGTGTGATTGTTTTTTTATGAATTAAAAAAGAAAAAAATAAATAGCAATAATCAGAATTCAAGAATATTTTATTTGATTGCACAATTTGATCAAATTCTAGGTATCACTAAAATTAGCTATATACATAGAATCAAGTCAAAGAAGATAAATATATCATTATACAACACCTAATCAATCAAACACAAATCATTACTATGATTACAATCAAAATCATCCATATAATTATAACGATAACCTAAAATCAAAATCATTCATCTAAAATCTCAATAGCAAGCTTGAACTGATCATCCAGATACATATCTAACAAACTCACCTATCTAACGAAACGTAAGAGATTGATCGATTTCACCTATCTAACGAAACATAAGAGATTTATAAAATATGCTTTTTTTTAATAGTATATGTTTTTTAATTGTTTACCTATTAATACAATTACAAAGACTGGTCGACTAAACCAGTTAATAGAATTACAAAGATAACTTGATTTAACTAGTGTGTGAAGGTGAATCGTTCGAATATGATTGAAACTACGAATCAGATTGAATATGTTTAGGTGAGACGACTGAATATGTGAATCGATTTACAAATGTTGGATAGTTACATGTTTAGCTGATTGCTAAGGTTATAAGATGTGAATTGAATTTGAAAGCGTTATATAGAATTTGAAATTGTCAGATATGAATGTGAATGAAGTATAATAGTGAATTAAATTAATTATGAATTGCCATATGGCACTTTAAAGACTCCGGGTTAATTATAAAAATAAATTGTTTAAGAACCTACTCTTTTATTATATATATATATACACACTATCTTATAATACATATTGGATGGGCAAAATGGTCTTTTCAGCAAAAACTCTTAAAAGTAAGAGTTTACTACCCATAAAGCATCTTGTACAACTCATTATACATGTTTTCCCAATCCCTTTCTTTCCCACGTTCAGGGTATGTTTGGCAAAACTAGCTGTTAGCTGTAAGCTGGAAGCTGAAGGTTGAAGGCTGATAGCTGTTAGTTGTAGCTGTTAGTTGTAGCTTTTAATTATTTAGGTGTTTGACAAAGTAGCAGAAACTTTTAATAAAACTAGCTGGGTGTCCGCGTGGTGCGGTGGAATGGGCGCACAACCTAACATCAACCGCATAATCAGTGTCGGTACATGATTCACCTTATGACAGTGCATACATAACCTAAATGTAGACGTGTAATTCATTGAAAAGCAGTAAGCTTGTAAATGATGTCGAAAATAAAGAAATAAAGCTGAAATATACAGTAATTTTCAAATAAAACCAACATATTTTGATATGAATCCCTTTCTGAACATGCACTGTTTAAATCTGAAATATGTTCTGAGCTGACCCCTTTCGACTCAAAAGCGTACCGACATGAATCGAACTAATTTAAACATTTTTGAATCGACTCGTTCTGACCTAATTTGGTCTTACACATGACTCAAGTTCATTTGACTCGACTCCTAATTTGGTCTTACACATGACTCGAGCTCACCTGACTCAACTTTTTACCGATCCTAACCGATAATCACGTAGTATGTTAATTTTTTAAAGTTAAAGAAGTATAGCAATATCATACTCAAATTAAAGAGAATAAAAAGCTCGTTTTTATGATGTAATTTGTTTAAAAAATCATTAACGTGTGAAAAAGTTATGGCTCCTAAAAAAGTCATGGGGTAGTTAGTTTCGAATAAGGGTTGAATGTGTAACTATTATATTAATTAACAAAAATTGATATAAGTTCAAGTACCAAACTTGTAAATTCAGATGTAAAAGCTTGTAGCTAGTTTTTTCTTAAACGCTACCTATAGCAGTGTTTCAATTTAGAGCTTTTTCTCATCCTCTATTAAGCTCATCTTAAGGAGATTTTTTTAAAAGCTTGTAACTTAAGCGCCTAAAAAAGCTCATAAAAGCCCTTTGCCTTACGCAACCTCAATCTCCTGATATCCAATTCAAAATTCAATAATCAAAACTCAAAACCTTATCCTTTTACTTTTCAATAGTCCTCCCAAATTCTCTGAGCGAGATTCAGGTGTCTACTCTATGGTGGCTATGACTGGCTGTGAAGATCTTAGACAACGGCTCAGTCGGTGTTGTTTCGGTGTTTATCAGCAAAGCGGTTTGAAACTCACCGCCGGCGACCTGGATCCGTGAAACAGAGGCATCTAAGGTGGTGTATGGTGATAAATCGATGGCCACAAGTCGACTTTAGGTAACCTGTAAGTTTTTTTCCCAAACTCGGTTTTCCGGTGATGATTCCCAATTAAACCTGATTTTTCCAGCGATTATGAAGGTGGTGAATTCGTTGGCAGCTACTCCTGGCCACTTCATAATTATATGCAAAACGCCAAAGCCTTTATCTTCAAGAACCTCATGGTATTTTTGACCATGTAACTTTTAGTTTAGAAACTCATGTGGCTCATATTTTAAGTTTTAAATTTGCAGAACTTTGTAATTGGTGAAGCTGACAAAATTTGGAAGCCGGCTTTGAAGACGAAATGAAGCAGATAATTAAAATCTTACTAAAGGTATGGTTTGTGGAAACTAGATTTCATGTATTTTTGTATAATATTTAGTTTGATTAAATTAGGGTGTTATTTGTATTATATTCTAATTACTCTTATTGAGGTCTTTATTAATAAGATGTGATCTTTTTGTTGTGTCTTTAGTTTAATTTATGTTTTATGTTTGTTTTAAGGTTGAGGATCTTGCACACTTACTATTTCATAATACCGTGGTGTAAATTGATGCAAATAAAGGTTCGCGGTTCGCAACAAGGGTATTGTGTGATACTAAGTGCTAAGTTTTATAGTTCGTACTCTATTTTAAAAAGGGATTGGTCAAAGAAAGTGATGGTTTTCTTTTCTCCATACAATTAGATTAAATTTCACGTTGAACTTCTTAACATTCATGTGGTTTGTTTTGATATTAATAGAAGCAAAAGCATAGAAACGAGCTTCTACGTTCTTTGACTTTTGTAATGAAGAGAAAGGAATGTCGTTGAGTACTGATGTTGCTAATCGTGGCCATATCTCTGTTGTGGTATGCCCTTTTTTCTATCTAAATAATCTTGGATTACTTAACCAATCTATCTCTAGAATTAATTTGCACATCATTAAGGGTATTTTATTTGCTTTTAGGACTGGATTGTTCAGTTTGACACTCCAGATGAATTATAGGTACATGCTTTTATCTTTTATATAAACCTGTGATGTATTTTAGTTTATCTTATGTTTTGCATCAAATATTTTCATAAGTATATCCATCAGGTAGAATTGCTCTTGGAGAAAGGGCCAAAGGAAATGCTTTACTTTTCCATATCCCAAAAGTGTTGCAGTTTCTTCGCTACCTCAAGGTAATGTGTAGAGAAATAACAGTTATATTAATTTAATATATGCTCATTTAAGTTGGAACTTATATTTTGTTGTGAATATGAACCATCTAATATGCTTTCTAATATGTGTTGACTGGTGTTTTAGTTATTAGGATGTGGAACAACCATTTACGGAGTACGATTTTGATTGCACCAAAAAATAGGATGGATATGGTTCCAGCATACATGAGGTTGTATCGTGACAATAATACCGAGGTACGTATTGCATTAGTTGGTAAGGTCACCAAATTCTCTTGCATTCTTAATCTCGAACTTGCTATTCCTTACACTCTTCCATTTGAGCAAAAATATTTTGGGTTACACTATTTATTGAATTCTTAAAATTAATTAACGTACAAAATAAAAAATGAAATTTCATAAGTTTAGTTTGGTTTTTGAAGTATCTGCAAAACTGAACATGAACCAAAACCGTATTAGTTTTAGTTAATGATCACCTATCTTTCTCCATGTTGAAGGTAGTTCAAACGATGTCAGTTTGTGTTTTATGTTTGTTCAGCTCGGGCAATGGGATTAAATCCGATCATCATTTTGATTTTTGACGCGGCTTGGGAGAGTATTGTGCACAAGGTTGGCTATATCATTCTGTCATCGTGTTGTTTTAGGATATTATGGTAATTGTATACTCTTATGTTAAGCTGCTTTTATAGTAGCTTCATAATCCCGTTTTCAGCTCTTATGTTAGAGGACAAGTATTTTTGGCAAACTTTTTTAAGACAAGCGTGCCCAATATGACTTGAACTAAGGGTGTGCACAGGTCGGTTTTGAGCTCAACCCGAACCAAAAACCAGGTTTTTATTTATGTATTTTTGGGGTTTTGATAACCGTTTGGTTTTGGTTTTCACAATGGGTTCGGTTTATTTTTCTTATATTTGTTTGATATTTGGTTTTAAAATTTGTGTTGGAAAAAAATGACCTAGAATAATATAGGATTGGACATTTTAGCCTAAGTTTTTCACAAATTAGTTAGTATGTTTTTTTTGTAGGTTCGGTTTTTAGTAGATAGCAAAAACAAAAGATTGGTTTTAGAAAAATTAGAAAACCATTTTCGTAGGTTTTTTTTTTTGGTTTCGTTAATTTGGTTAGTGATTACGGTTCAGTTATTTCGGTTTAGTGCACACCCTTAATTTGAACTGTTTTAGCTATACTTTTTGGCATGCATTTTTGAATTTATATTGTTTGAGTAATATGTGTGTTAAAATTTTTGGATGATCTGGGAGATTTTATGAATTAAAAATGTACTTTGGGTTACTTCATGACATGCTTGAACTGTATTAGCTTCACCTTTATATTTGACCGTATTCTATAATTACTTGATTAGATCACTTAATTAGGGTTAATAATGTAATTTTGTTATCGTATGTCAAATTGTTGTCCATCAAGAATGTTAAGAGGGTTAAAAAGATGAATGATATTACATCTTGAGTTTCTAGGGAGTGTAGAACACCCTAAGTCAAGAGTGTTTTCTCTGCCAAATAGTCATTTACTCTTTTTTGGCCACATACAATTTTGGAATCCTTGCAATATATTAGACATGTAATTTGAAACTAACTTTAAGAGGAAAATATGATTGTGTTTTTAACTAATAGATTACTAGGGTATATACCCGCGTGTTGAATAACATGTCACTAAACTTAATAAATTTATATAATAAATTCAAGTATACAAAACTTCTTCAACTTTTGGATCAAAACGTTAATCATTTACAATGTCTAGATATTAAAAGTTTAAAGTTACAATAAGTTAGTGTACACCAAACCACAAAAAAACATCAACAAAAAGATCTAAACATGTTCTTTCATATTAAACCACCATCAACTTCTTCAAATATTCTAACAAAATAAAAAACTCATTTTGTTTCACCACCTGAAAATTTAAAAAAACAATATTATCCAAATTAAATATATCATTAAAATAATAACATGTTTAATAATGAAAGCCCGTGTTACACACGGATGGAAGTTATAATAAAAGTAAAATATACATATCATGTAATACGTAAATTGAGTTATATTATATAATGATTTTTATTTATGACTTTTATAATAAGATTTTGATATACTTATACACTATTAATTATAAACTATAATTTGTAAACCAAACATTGGTGTTTGATTTATTTTAAAACAAAACATTCAATGTACTGTTAATAAGAGAAATAAATGTACAAATACAATTCACAAACTATAAACAAATCATAAATCTCTATGTACATCCTTGAATGAAAGAATGAATTTTATGATAAAAATTATATAGAGATAGTCATTATATTATCATACGGTTAATAATAGAAGTTATTTGACAAAATTATTACACGATTTTTATTTGACAAAAAGATATATCAATAAAAACATTTTTTTGGTCGTCATTTTATAACTAACAAATTTGATACTATTTCAAAACAACCCATTTTGAAATATTTTCATAATAGTTACAAAATATAAAAAAATTGGAATTAATCAACTTCAAAAAATTATGAAATTGTTTTTGATTTTTAACCAATCTTGCAACAAACTTTTAAATCACTGACATTAATATTTTGTTAAATTTGCAAAACCTAAAAACATTTTACATTAAATGAATTCTCAAATAATTTTGGAAAGATTAAAAATTTTTATGTTGACTTAACTAATTAAAGTTGAAAAAATATGACTAATTAATTTAGAAATAATTACAAAAATGAAAATCATATCGGTTAATTTGAAAACATCAAAAAATATGAAAAGATTTTAAAATGAGTTTAAAATTATGGAGAGTATTAAAATCTTTAAAACTTTTTTGAAAGATTGGTCAAATTCTGAATTTAAAAGGAGTTTAGACATGTTAATTAAATTGTATTAAAACCCATTAATACAATTTATTGAGTTTTAACTATCCCAATTAGTTATTTAAACAAATAAAGATAGTCAAACTTAATAAATTGTATTAATGAGATACTTAAATTATCACTTATTAGTTCGGTTTTTATAACAAATAAGGAAAGTCAAATTAATTCGGTTAATTTGAAAACCTCAAAAAATTATGTAAAGATTTTGAAATGAGTTTAAAATTATGTATAGTATTATTTGTTGAAATATTGGTCAATTTCCAAATTTAAAAGAAGTTTAAATATCTTGTAATTAAAATCATGATAACTTTATAACTTATTTATTGGGTTTTTCATATATAATGTAATTGGTTATATATAGAAAATATAATGTATCTTACAATATAATAAAATAATAATGTTTTAAGTCAAATATATTGAAATATAAAAATGGTAAGGAGTAAATGTTATTATTTCTGTCAAAATAAGATGTAACAACTAATTAGAAAAGGTAATAAATTAATAATAACAAAATTACTAAAATTATAATAATTATTATAAATTATAGAGATTATCATTAATAAAAAGATAAATATAAGATACAAAAATATATTTTTCTTTAATACATCGGTTGTTATTAAAATATATTAAATGGACAAAGCCAACAACTATATATGATTGATTTATAAAAATCAAATAAATTACATGAATTATGAAAAAATACATAAATACATGAATAATAACAAAAATATACATCAATATTAAACAAAAAATAAGATATCTTATCAACAAATCCTCAACCTATGAAATTAGTTATATCAAGTTGGGAACATAACATGAAATAAGAAAATTAAATATTAATATTCGTTTTACAAATAATAAATTTTAATCGTGGTAATGTTACATGTTATTTCCTAGTAATTCATAAAATTCAACTTTAATTTAAATTTGGAAATTTATAAATTTTAAAATTACATTGTTTTAGAAATAATAAATTTTAGTGATGGTAATTTTAGACATTATGAATGTTTGTTTAATCAGCCATTTAAAAAGTTAACTTAAAGTTAAATTGAACTTTAATGTTTGACCAGACAATTTAAAAAATGTTTGACCAACTTAAACGTTTGACCAACAATTAAATAAAAAAATCAACTTTAATTTAAATTTGGAAATTTAAACTTTTTAATCAAATCGTTTAACTTACCAACTTAAACGTTTGACCAGCAATTAAATAAAAAAATCAACTTTAATTTAAATTTGTAAATTTAAACTTTTTAAATCAAATCGTTTGAAAATTTAAAATTTTTAAATCAAATCGTTTAACTTACCAACTTAAACGTTTGACCAGCAATTAAATAAAATATCAACTTTAATTTAAATTTGGAAATTTAAACTTTTTAAATCAAATCGTTTGGAAATTTAAAATTTTTAAATCAAATCGTTTAACTTACCAACATAAACGTTTGACCAGCAATTAAATAAAAAAATCAACTTTAATTTAAATTTTTTAAATCAAATCGTTTTAGAAAATAATAAATTGTAATGATGGTAAGTTTAGACGTTTTGGAATATTGACTTACCATTTACAAATTTCAAATTTAACTTAAATTTGTAATTTGTATAACAAATTATGGTTATACCTTAATTAAAAATGCAACATTAATTCTAATGGTTAACTTTAATATTCAAACGACTTACCTTAATTCGTCTAATGGTTTACATATTTCCTTATTTACTTATTTACTTTGATATTAACGTTTAAACTTTAATATTTGAACTAACAATATAACATTTTAAACTTTGACAATTAATTTATTGTTAATATAAAAAAATTAACTTATATAATTGAGTATTAACTTTAATATTTTCGAAAATCAAATTAACTTATTAACTTTGACTATAAAATAATTATTTTCAAATAATTCAAATTAACTTTCAAATAGATTTGTTTATAAATTAAGAAAGTCTAAGTATATCAAATGTGTTAAGACTATAATTAAGTAAAGTCAAAGTATATCAAATAATTCAAATTTATGTAGTATAAATTAATAACTCATTTATGTAAACTATAATATAAATAGAAATGATAAATAAATCTGTAAATTATAATATAAATACAAATCATATATTTTCCTATTATGTAAAATATGGATACTTGTTTTCAAATTAACTTGTATAAAAAATATACAAAATTAACTTATTTACTTGATGGTCAAAAAACATTCAAATTAAGTTTAATTTGAAAATAGGAAAATTTTCAAATACCAAATTAACACTCTTCAATCTCGTTTAATTTTAAATTTTCGAATCCCAAATTAAGATATTCACGTTGACTATCAAGTAATTAATTTCAAATAATTCAAATTAACTTTAAAATCGGTTTGTTTATAAATTATGGAAAGTCAAAGTATATAAAATGTGTTAATGGGACTCGACAAGTGAAACCTTTCGTTAATATTTATATTAATATTTTTTAAGTAATTTTTGATATATTTATTATTATCTAAATTTATGATAAAAATTTTCAAATTAACTTATACCAAAAATAAATATAAAAATAATAGTTTTTAAATTATTGTAGTCAACATATACCAAAAATATATGGATACTTATTTTTCGCATTAAATTTAATATTTTCAAACAACTTACCATAATTCGACTAAATATTTACATATTTACTTATTATCAAACGACTTATCTAAATTTACTTATTTACTTTAATAATAACGTTTTAAAATTAATATTTGAAATAATGGTATAACATTTGCAACAAAAAATTTGTAATTTATAATTTGTACCACGAAGTATGATTATATACCAAAAAAAATTATTGTTATAATAAAAATAATTAATTAATATTAACGTTAAGTATTAAGTAATCAACTTGTAATTGGTAATTTGTACCATGAAGTATGATTATATACCAAAATATTTATTGTTATTATAAAAATAATTAATTAATATTCACTTTGACTATAAAGTAATTAATTTGTAATTTGTAATTTGTACCAAGAAGTATGGTTATATACCAAAAATATATGGATTACCTTAATTCAAACGAATTTAAAATTATTATTCAAAATATATGGATTACCTTAATTACCAAGAAGTAATTAATTTATTGTATTTAAATTTATTATTCAAACGAATTACCTTAATTCGTATAATGAGTTACATTTTTTCTTATTTAATTATTCTTTAATATTAACGTTTAAACTTTAATATTTGAACTAACAATATATAATTTTCATTAATTTATTGTTATTATAAAAATAATTAATTAATATTCAAGTTGATTATAAAATAATTAATTTGAAATAATTCAAATATACTTTAAAATCGGTTTGTTTATAAATTAAGGCAAGTCAAAGAATATAAAATGTTTTAATGTGATAATTAAATTACAATATTTATGTAATGAAGTTATTTAAAACAATAAGGAAAGTCAAACAAAATAAATTGTAATAATAAGATAATTCATATAATATTTGAATTAACAATAAAACATTTTAATTAATTTATTATTATTATAAAAATAATTAATTAATATTCACGTTGACTATAAAATAATTAATTTGAAATAATTCAAATTAACTATAAAATCAGTTTGTTTATAAATTAAGGAAAGTCAAAGAATATAAAATGTTTTAATGGGATAATTAAATTACAATATTTATATTAATGAAGTTATTTAAAATAATAAGGAAAGTCAAACAAAATAAATGGTATTAATGAGATAATTCATATCGAATAGATTACAACACGCCGGGAAAAAAATATAGATCAAACATATCTCGGATTTACGATATACAATGGTATTTTATTTTTTGTAAATACAATAAGATGAATATACATGAATATTAACAAATTAACAAAATAAAATATACATCAACATTAAAATTAAAATCTATACATACTATAAACTCATAATCATTCCGTGAAATTAAATTATATGAGTCGGCAATTACCTGAAATAATAAAAAAGAATATTAATATTGATATTATGGATTATTTTAATTATAACTAATAAAAAGAAAATTTTAAAGGTGTTAACGGAAAAACGAAATTTAAAGATGTTACCGGAAAAAATATTGTATAAGTTGTGACACTCACCGGAACATGTTACCGGAAAATGTTACCTGAAATAATAAAAAAGAATATTAATATTGATATACGGAAAATGTTACCGGAAAAACGTAACAATGGAATATAATTTTGATTAACAAACTAAAATGAAATCCTCAGCAAATTAAACGGATAAATAATCTGAAATAATGTAAAATAACCATTGTTATAGGTATAAAACATAGCCGGAAAAAATTTAACGGAAAATCTTGCCGGAAAAATGGAAAACAAAAATCTTACCGGAAAACCGTAATAATTTCAAAATATCAATTCAATATTGGATTTTGATATACAACCTAAAGAGATTATTACAAAATCATATAACAATTAAAATAAATATAAAACCATATCGGAAAACCTTACCGGAAAAAGATATTACCTTGCCGGAAAACCAAATAACATTGTTGGCCATTACCGGAAAATGATTAATCTCAATCTACATTACCGGAATATAGAAGACGGTGGAGTTAGTGATTAAGCCGAGAGAGAGAGAGAGAGAGAGAGAGAGAAATTAAAATGATTAAAATTATGGTGAAAAATTCTAAGGTTTATATAGTGTGTAAGATGACACATGGCAACATATTAGGGCGTCTTAGAATGGAAGTGAGATGACATGGAGGCCTAGGTGGACACCCTAGTAGAAGGACATGTGACAAAATTGTATTGATTTAATAGATACTAAGATTTGTGTTAAATGATTTATAGTGTCATTTCCATTTTGATGGGCTGGTAAGGTGGTTAATGTGTGAAATAAGAGGTCAATGGTTCAAATTTTATAGTGTACAAATATTTAGTCGTAAAAATTTAAAAACATGCATGCATTTATAGTTATATTTTGGTGGTTATATTTGAATGTTTAGTGGTGCAGGGTAATTGATGATTTTCGGACATCAAATGGACACAGTAGGTTCTCATCCATTATTTTTTCTGGATTTATATGTATTTCAACTTTCTAAATTTATCGAAGAAATTTCACTTGTACATAAACTTTGATTGTAAATTTATCAGCAATTGTGTACATTTACATTTTATAATTTGAAGGCCGAGCTTCTTTTATATGGTCTTGATGCGTTTTTCTACTATTACTAAACAATATACCTTTAAATATGTTAGATTACTACTTCTTAAAGGCTTATTCTAATATTTTGATACAAAAAGTATAATGTCGTGTTATGTTGTTTTATTTCATTTTGTCTTTGCAAGTTGTTAGTTCATGTCTATTGCCATTGACTATCTATTTAAGAAGGTTTAGGATAAAGGCATAATAAAGAATGGAACGGGTCATCATTTTTTAGTTTCAAATAATATAGCCTCTTAAGATTTTTTTTAAATGATCTTCTCGACACACTTCTATATATAAAACATTGTATATTTATATTTCCCTTGCATTGTATGGTAGATCATTTTTTTATCACGCCGCATTGCGCGGGTTCCTACTAGTATATATATTTACTTGTACAAAAATCTTTATTAGATCTATTATATATATATATATATATATATTCATCATCATCATCATCATCATCATCATCGTACTCAGTATATCCCACCAATAGCAATGCTATGGTAGGGTCTGAGGAGGGTAAGATGTAGACAGTCTTACCTCTATCCATAGGGATAGAGAGGCTGCTTCCGGTGAGACCCCCGGCTCGATAGTAGTTTTGCATCAAGCCTTGGACATAAGGCACATAGCACTCAATCATCAGGGACACCGGCTGATTGGTGCATGTGCCCTTGTCTTTCGGCTATCAACGCCACCACATGATGCCTGATTAAACACATAATCATACATATATTTTTCTGAAAGAACGAGTCAAAAATGTCAATCTAACGATGTAGGTTTAATAAAATAAAATTTATATATCATTTATATCAATTACAAAACCAAAACCTTTTTTAAAAATCCTTATAATACATTCACACATATATATACATATATATGGTTTTAACAATTATTCGGAAAAACGACTAGTTTATGTCACACACCAACCTACGGCAGAAATGCTGAGACGTTAATTGATTGCCCATAGCTCTCAAGGTTACTACTATGCAACATTATAAATTTCAATATCTATCTAATAAATTTCAAATAAAACAAATATTCCTTACAATAACCCAAAAACAAAAAAAAGCATCAAACAAATATAAGCATAAAAATAATTGTCTCGTAAAATTTTCACTAATATAATTCCTTTCCAACTTCAACTACTTCACATCACACGATGACCTGCATATGCGTTGAAAATAAAGTAGATTTGTGAACACAAGGTTGAGTGAGCAACACACCAGTTTAATGTACATATAATATATATAAAATAAATAGTGCAACAAGTCATATGAGAATAACAAATTAACCAATGAGCAAGTATAAATGAGATGTCGAGAAGCACAACGGCTATAACGACTGGTGTATGATCATACTATTATGAGATTATGTTGGACCTCTCCGAATGCGGTTCACGTAAAGCAAATAAGCACAACAATATGGTATAAAATTCGTTAGCACATAAGACAATAGTTGAAGTTTTGTGTATAAGTATATATGAAAAATATGTTTACGCATATGTCCCCAAAACGTTGAAAACGAGTAAAATACGCGGAATGTGGTACTCACGAAAAAGACGAACAAAGGTGATTGAGATAATAAGAATGCGGGAAAATCACACGCGAACGCTAAAGCCTAATGAGGAACAAAGAGAAAATGGACACGCTAAGTAAAGTACGATATTTACTACGACAACTAGTTATATAATATTATAATAATATATATTGTTTATAAGCTTTTATTATTTAAAATAATTAGTTTGATTTATGAAAACATATCTTGATAAGTATTAGGTTTATAAACATATATAAAATTTATATATCAAAACATTAATATTTAAGTTATAAAATACTTTATATATATATATATATATACACACACGCGCGCGAAAAACGTGAGTTAAGGGAGTATTACAAAGTCAGTTTTTATTAACATAATTTTAATTAGCTATTATTATTAATTTAATTATTAATGGTTTAAAAAAAAGAATAATACAAAAATCACCAAATATATCGGGGTGCAGGAAGTCGAAGCCGGATCTCCACCCAATTAACCAAGTGTTTATCCAGCCGGGCTACAGCGACGTGCATTTAAAAGCTGGTTTCCATTATATAAATACACAAATAGAAACATAGAGAATTTGATTAAGAACCCTAACAATCAATTTGATTAATCCTGTTGATATTAACCAAATTAACATTGGGGCTTTTGATCGGTACATAAACGCTATCGTAAACATGTATTAAATTACCTCTTATGATGAATGGAGCTAGGTTAACGAGACCCTACAGTGGCTGGCGGATAAAAGCTTATGAACGATAATCAAACAACCAAACTAATCTAATTAAATATAGGGTAAGGGTCGGCCACTAAATAAGGAACATATCACGCGAATTAATTGAAATATATCAACCGATTTCTCGATCAACCAGTTAACTAGAATTGTCGGTTTAGTTAAAAAGGAAAACGGATCAAGATTGATATTATTAACTTGTATAAGATGTCGGTTAAGGCCGAAATTGATAAATATAAACGATTTCCAAGATCAAATTCATCAATTAAAAGAGAATTGAGGTCCAAGTTAGAGATCTTTGAATTAGGGTACAAGAAACGAATATGGGTCGGGTTTGGTAACGAATATCCAACTTATAATATGGGTTACAATATAATTTACAGTCTAGTCCTTAAAGTTTGAGGTTGGATACCTATGAGATATAATTATATACTTTGGGTTAAAAGTATAAAAACCTTAAAGATTTAATTACAAATATTTAATATTAATAAAATAATCAAACTAACTCGATAAGCGTAGTATTATAAAAATAACCCGAACATTGAACCGAGTCGGGTAAAAGTATAAGTTCGAAAACCCTAGTTGTTACAGTTTATATGTCGGTTTTAATAAAATATAAATTAATTATGAAGTTTTATGATATTTATATATATTAAAATAATGATTAAATACAATAAATTAAGCATAATAAAATTGTTTTCCAAAAAAATAGGGCTGGGAGGGTTCGAACCCGCGATCCCATCGGCTCAAACCATTAACACCACCACCCTAGCCATCTGGGCTAGGGTGTTAAGTTGTTATAACCTGAAACGAGTTCTTTTTAACCATACAGATACGAACCCAGAATATCAAATAAACCCTAAAACAATCCATCGATTAAACCCGTTTATATTTGTTCAATTTATCTTGGGGTTATTTTAGCTGACATCAAGACGATCATAATCATATAACGAATTACCTATTGAAATACGGTCGGCACTATCTTTATCCAAAAAACATAATAGCTGACATCAAAACATCAAGACGATGATAATCCAATTAACGATGAGGGTTATGTTGGCGCTGGTATAATGATTGTGCAGCCAAGGTTGATTGAGTTATGATGAAGCGTTATCGTATAATACTTAAACGGGTTAAAGACGATTTAGTTAAATTATTAATGCGTATCAAGTTTGATTTTGTTTTTTTTAATTAACAGTGTCGGCGAGGATGATTTAGGCAAGAGAATCATAATACATTAATCAATTCCATTTTGAAGCGAAGATTAAGGTCCAAGCTAAGTAAACAGCTCACGGGCTTAAGAAATGGATCGGGTTTGGTAAATGGGTTATTGGGTAAATGGGTATAATAATATATGACAGATTTACATATAGGTCCCTGAACTATTGAGATGGATTCAAACAGAGATTAGAGTTTAGTTTAGGGTAAAAAAATGTATATAATCCAAAGTTATTTTATATATTAAATAAATATAACAACAATTAAAGAAAAAAATAATAAATACTCGATTAACGCGATATTTTCTCGGTTGAAATTTCCGAAACATAAAAGCGGGTCGGGTAATGGATAAAAATAATAAGTGGAAAATCCGAGTTGTCACAGAATTGGTTTAGTCATAATGTGTTTGGGTAGAAGCAGTTTAGGCCGGAACGAGTTTAGGGTTGGAACGGGCTGTGTAAGTCCCAATGAAAGATATTTCAATGTGATATCATGTAAACCCGTTGTTAGGCAAAATCTAACAATGGATTGATACAATATTAACACGAAAAAACACAATAAAACACACGAGATGGCTTCAAAACATACGTTATATTCAACGTCGGATGCTTAAGCCCTTAGCAGTGATTACAATGATAATGATAGAGAACTCGCTCGTTCCTCACTGTCTACGAATGACCAACCCCAAACAACCTAGTTACATTATGTATATATGACACACAATAACCCTAAGCCCAAGCTGTACACTTGGATTTCGGTGTGTTACAATGTAGCCCAAATACATTAAGCATAAACCATTAAGTATAGCCCAACAATCTCCCCATTGGTTACCGCTTGATCATTACTCGTGATCGAGCACATCAGCGCCAACTTCCTTGTAAGCGCCTGCCCATAAACATGTGCATATGATCGATCCTAGCATTCCGATATACTCCTTAGCAGCTGGCTTATAAAGTGGTTCAGCCTTGATTTGAAAGCCGCTAAGGGTCTTGATGTCCTTTTCACCAAACTTCAGTTGATCTCTTAGATCAACAATACGGTACTGTCCTTTCTTTAACCGTATAATAACAGTATTCTCTCACCATCGTACGTACAAAACTTCATTTCAACAAGAGCACCCTTAGGAAATCTCTTAGTGATCAGAATGGACGTCGCTTTAGCTGTCGGAGGCCACATAACATTCAACATCGACTTGTTAGTATGAGGATCACGTACCCCCTTGCTTTCTTGATAAAGGACTCAGCAGTAGGCATATTGGGGAATCCTATTTCAACATGGTTGCTCAAGTAGTTACAGAAATTGATGGCCTTTGGATCATGATTCGGGTTGTGGAAAGTAGCATTTATTAAATCACTCAAATCAGCCTTTGTCCACGAACTGAAGTCTTTCATCTTCCTATAGTATTATGTGTTACCAGATTTATGCTTGACCAAATGCATTTCCATATCAATGTCGTACCCCATGAGAAAACCCCCGAACGATCACCAAATTTTTCAGAGAAAACTCTTTTGGAGTTCCACTAAAAATTTCTCCAGATGATTAGAAGACACGATGTTTTGATTGGAGTTCTTTCTGATCAACATCTTTCTTTTTATTCTTTCCATCTGCTCAGCGGTCTTTGGTGGAGCGGCTAAGTACTTCTCCAATTTCTCAGAAGTATCAATATTTGAGGCAGGACGTAAGCTAAATCCGCTATCAACAGGAGTATCTTTGATCATCACCACTAGTCCTTTCACCGCTATCATCACCACCTTTAAATTCATCTCCAAACCATATAATAAGTTTTGTTGGAGATCCAAGTATAATGTAGTAAGACCACCCATGTTTGCCTGAAGCTCCTGAGTCTTTGAATCTTTATCAGTGTTGCTGGCTTCAAGCTCATGAATTCGTACATCTTTCACCACAGAGTCTTGTTCAAGTTCAAAGACCCTGCGTTGTAAGGCGTGTGTGTCGACTGGTTCGGCTTCTAATGCAATTCCTTTGCCATTGTCTTGCAAAAATTTGTCTTGCATGGCGAGGATATGAGCAATCTGCTAAGCAGTAATTGAGCTTTCTTGACCAGTCGGATCAAACGATCCTGAAGGTTAAGTGGTAGACGGAATATGAGCTTAAAACTCAAAATCTTGTGTAATATCATCAAAAATTTGATCTTGAGTTTGATGTGCTTAGTAGACGGTCCTTGTTTAGTTTAAACTTCAATAGTGACGGGCTCAGTAGGTGTTGACAGAGTGGTTGGTAGAAGATCACTAGGCAGCACACCCAGTCTTGGATTTTTCTTTCGACGCCTTCATGGAATAAGATCGATGGCTGACTCTTCTTTAGTATCATCTTCATCATGTGTCATAACAACTGATTAAGGAGGCTTCAATGCATTCGATTGGAGCTTTTATCTGAAAATCTCAAAATTTTTAAGCTGTTCATCAGTAGGTATAGAGTGGTTGCACCTGGTGTTCAGTCTCCATAGCTTGTGATGGAGAACTATCAGATTCATCATCATCGGAAATGGTTTCAAAGGCAGTTGTGGGCCTTTGAACAAGAGCAACATGTTCCTCAGCAACATAAGCATTAGCAGCAGCAACATCCTCTATTTCTACAAATCTTCCAAACTTCACCAGTTGATGGAGTCCCTGATAGACTATTTTGGACCCTTTCCTTGATTGATTCATCAACCAAAAGTATTGGGATAGCCTTCAAATTGAGCGTGTCTACAGATCTAGTCAAGTCAAGATAATGAGAATCAAAAATCATCTGTAGGAACCTCGGGTACATTAAGAGCATCTCCTTCTTCTTCCCCTTGAGGTTGCTTATCATCTCATCGAACACTAACTTGGAGTAATTGTAGTTCCAATCCATGATCAAAGAAATCATGGTAGACATCTGGGTGTGGTTAATATCATCAGAACCCCCTTTTCATCCTGAGACACACGTAAAGAATGTGTGAATCAAGAACCTCCAGTATGGATGAAATAGTTTCTTGATGGCTGGAGAGTAGGCTCTCTCGTATCCCATTATTTGTACTATCTCTGCCACGATGTGATTAGAATATTCTGTAGGGTAATCAGGTTGATCACCGAACAGCAATACATCACGAATGATAGCCTTAGAGACGATAATAGGCTACTTCTGGATCTTTAATTCAATAACAACTACTCCCCCGTCACCTCTTTGATTAATAGAAGCATGGTTCCAGAAATCAGTCACCATCTTCTTATAGATAACATGATTTTTTCGTAAAGCGTGAGAAATCCTGCACGTATTAATCCCCACTATCATTGACTTAAACTCCTTGTGAGATAGAGGAGGATCAAAAAGACATCCAACAATATTGTGGGTGTCAACATACTTCAAAGGTGCTTGATCTGCCATGACTGCAACAAATGAGTCAAGTTAGAGATTTATTCACTTAAGTCCATAATCAGTTATCTTTTGAATTTAACATTTTTAAGATAAATAACTTAATTATAGGGATCAAACATGAAAATAATGAAAATACAAAACCCTTTTAGTAAGTTTGTTAAAATAATAAATATATTAATGAGTTCTCTGTCCAGATATGAGTTTTCTGTAAAAGTTTGGAGTATTGGAAAAAATAAGTGATTTCGGTCAAAATAGGGATTTCAGTTAACAGTAAGTCTTGATACCCGAGAACAAGGAGTTCTCGGTCAACTATATGAGTTCTCAGTCAAATTTTGACCGAAAACCCTCGAGATCCCTGTTGATCTCAGGGTTTCACTGGTTGACCAAGGGTTTTTGGTCAACCATCCCCGAGTACCCTGGATCTCGAGATCTCCGATGATCTCGGGTCTTTAAATATTTTGGGTTCCGCCTTGGATTTCATGTCATCTTCCCAACAACCCCAAAACGCCATTAACGCAGAAACCTGCAACTCAAGATAAGCTCATAACAAAATCAAACACACAATAACCATCCATCACAAAAATACATCACAATCAAGTATCACAATCCAATTAACTATTAAAACAAATAATACTAATTAAATCCATAGATTGATTAACAGTTACCCGAGAACAAGTTCATCAAAGTTTCATATACCTTTAATAAATATAAACAATTCAAATGGACAAGTATAAAGTCGATGTATGCAAAGATATTTTGAGATTTGGAAGAGAGAAATGTATTATGCAGATTTGAGTATAATAACCAATAGTGCACACAAAATTTGCCTTTTAAACTTCAAAAGATCATTTGGTTTGGGCCGAAAACCTAATGGGCCGAGAACACCATACCTTTATAAACAGTTTGGGCCAAACCGTCTAGGCCGAAAACACATTTTAAGTTATACCATGCCTCATGGGCCGGAACACAAGTCTGATCCATGTTTAAAAACGATTCCTTAACGCATTTGTCTCGACAAGAGTAAACATGAGGTAAAATTAAAGACGTAAAGAAAATAAAATAAAAATAAAAATTAAAAAAATAAAATCAAAGCACAAAAATTTTACCACCTGGCCTTCAGTAGTTTTACCATATTGTGGGATCAAATTTCAGTTTTGTTAAATGGAGCAACCTTTTATGAAAAAATCCGAACATGGAATCATATTGATTAAGATGTTTTCACAATGATTCATTTTAAGCATTATTATGACATAGAGAACATGTTAATAGCAGGTATCTAGAGACACACATAAGTAATCAAAATGACTCTCCGCAGTAAGTTTAGCAGATTTAGTTTATATTACTTCAAACTTTTACACATCATGGAAAGCTACCATACAAATCAATGATTGTTCAAAAATCTTTTTAGCCAAGTAACTTCACACGTTAGACACACAAAATCAATTTATCTATCATTTTCCAAAGGTTGGATCAAATTTACATTTAAAAACATTCTGAGCTTCTTTAAAGCTTGTAACTGAATAATCATATCACTTCCCATGTAGAAAGAGAACCACAAGCCAAAAAAAATTTATATGCATGCACACTCTTTTGTTTTTTTGAATATAAAACACACTCACACTCTTTTTGTATTTTTGAATATAAAACACCCGCACACACTTTTTGTATTTTTGAATTTAAAACACATGCACACTCTTTTTGTATCACTCTTTTTGTACTTTTTAATTTTCTCTCCCTAAATTTATGAAAAAATTTTAACAGAAAGAAAAACTTTTATGAACAAATTTAACTTTAAAAAGACTTAATCGTCGAAACGAAGCATTTTAAGAAATCCTACAAGCACATTTAATCTGGCTGTTTTGACCGTTTTTGTAAATAAGTTCGCCACATTATTATCAGTGTGAACTTATTCAAGGTTTATCAAATTCCGGTCGTAATAGTCACAAATGAAATGAATTTTTATATCAATGTGCTTGGTTTTATAATGCTGAACCTGATTTTTAACAATAGCAATAGCAGAATCATTATCACAAAAGATTGGAGTGTCAAGAAATTCCAAACCGTAATCCAGCAATTGGTGTTGCATCGAGATAACATGTGAATAGTAGGCAGAAGCAGCAACGTACTCAGCCTCAGTAGTGGATGTGGAAACCGTTTGTTGTTTCTTGCATTGCCATGAAATGAGTCGATCACCCAAGAATTGGCATCCATCAGACGTAGATTTCCTGTCAATATCATCAACTCCATAATTGCTGTTAGCAAAAGCATATAAATCAAAGTCTGATTTTTTGGGATACCAAAGACCTAGCTTCAGTTGCCCTTTCAAATATCTAAAAAATGTTTAATAGCAATTAAATGAGAAGTTTAGGATTAGACTGGAAGCGCGAGCATTAACAGTCTGCAAAAATGATGTCGGGGCGACAGGCGGTGAGATACACCAAGGATCCGATCATTGATCGATAGTACGTTTTATCTACGGATTTCCTTTCAGGATCAGATGAAAGAAGCTGTCTTTCCGCCGTAGGAGTCGCCGCACTCTTAGAATCTTAGAACTTGAATTTCACCAACATGTCCTCGACATATTTTCCTTAATGTAGCAAAGTTGCTGTCGAAATCTGACGAACCTGTAACCCCAAAAATGTCGTCAACTCCCCCAACAAACTCATCTCGAATCTCTTCTTCATTACTTCTTCAAATTCAGAACATAGAGCAGTACTGGTGGAACCAAAAATGTTATCGTTCACATAGATCTGAACCAAGATCAAATATTTCCTAAAAATTAAAGGAACAAAGTCTGATCGATGGTCCCTCGTTTGTACCCATGTCCCAGTAGATGAGCCGTCAAAGTGAGAGCTTGATGAAGACCATAGAGAGCTTTGTCTAACTTGTATACCTGACTAGGATGCTTCGAATCTATGAAACCCGGTGGCTGGTCTACATATATCTCCTTCTTTACTTAGCCATACCGAAATGTCGTCTTGACATCCATTCGATAAACCGTGAACCCCATGTATGAAGCATATGCCAAGAAAATCTGAATGACCTCAAGACGAGCCACTGGTGAATGCACTTCAGTGTAATCTAAACCTTCAACCTGAAGAAAGCCACATACCACAAGCTGCGCTTTGTTTTGAACAATAATCACAGTGTCATCTTGCTTGTTACGAAAGACCCATCTTGTTTCTAAAGCCTTCTTTCCGACAGGCAACTCAACCAATCTCCAAACCTTGAGCTTATCAAACTGATTCAATTCTTCATGCATGGTTTCCACCCAACTTGGTTCTTGCAGCCATTTCAACGGACTTTGGTTCAATCTGAGAGATAAAAAAGGAATATAAAAAATTGTTGATGTGTCTTGTCTAACTTCTAGTTGAGACGCCTAATTCAAGAAGACCTATGGCATCTTCGATTGGGTGATCCCATTGAATTCTTGTCAGAAAAGAATGATCAGGAACGGAGCTGGTATCCGGTGAATTTGTAGGATCTTCAAGGATTTCAGAGAGAGGGTTCCTCCATCCAGATTTCGCGGTACTATGCTAGTATGAGGTACTGCCAATGTATTCATTTGGAATGACATCTGGAAATAGAGTGTCACCAAAAACTTGACGAATGGTACTATCCCCCTCAGTTGACGAAACATCGGCCGCAGGTGTCTCAGTTGTGTACAATTCACATGCTTCAGGAGACTTTTGAGAAGAGATAGTCTCAGTAACATCTTCCTGTTGACTAGAAGATAATGGCCGAGCAATATCAGTAGATTCCGACGGATATATACCCAGCAGTGGAGACTTTCGAAATATCAGCAGAGATGTCTTCTTCTTCCTCAACATCATTCAAAATCCTCGCACCTGAGTTTTCTGCATCAACAACTGGAAACATATTAAATGGCTTAAACAATTCATTATAATCGAATAACCAGTCAGGACCGACACGAGTACCGGTTTCATTCTCCTTTAGCCAGCGCACATCATGAGATACCATAATCTGCTTCGTTGTCTTGTTGTAAACTTTGTAAGCAGTTCGACCAACATATCCAATAAAATAGCAATCATCAGCTTTAGCTCCAAAATTTGGAGTCGATTCGATATTTAGCAGGGTGCATGAACATCCAAAGGCTCGAATGTTTGCTACAGTAGGCTTGTGACCATAAACGTTTTCGTAAGGAGTCTTCATCTGTGATTTGTTGATCAACACCCGATTTTGAACGTAATATGTTGTGTTGACCGATTCAGCCCAAAAGAACAGAGGTAGCTTCGAGTCACACAACATAGTCCTTGCAGCCTCGATTATGGTTCTGTTCCTTCTCTCATCTACACCATTTTTTTCGGTGTACGAGCTGAGCTGTATTGTCTAAGTACTCCATTCTCGGCATAAAAATAATTCAACGTTGAGTTCTTGAACTCCGTGCCATTATCACATCGAATTCATTTTAACTTCAGATTTAGTTGATTCTCCATTAGCACCACAAAACGCTTAATCAATTCAGCAGTTTCACTCTTATTTGACAAGAAAAACACCCAAGTAAAAGGTGAGTAATCATCAGTAATATCCAAACAATAAGAGCTGCGAGAAAGACTCAACATGTGAACTGGACCAAGCAAGTCCATATGAAGAAATTGAAAAACCGAGGAAATAGTATTTACCAGTTTTGGCTTGTGACATTACGTTTGCCCAAAGCACAAGCTACACAGTTCTCAATTGTTACAAAATCTTTAACATGCAAACCACGGACAATGTCATTTTTAGCAAGATGGTTTAAAGTTTTAACATTTGCATGGCCAAGACGATGATGCCTGAGCATGGCATTATGTTCCGACACTTTTGAAAATAAACAGGTAATTTCATCTGGAATATTTTTATTCGTTTCGATCACGTAAGCATTATCTTTTCTTTGTGAGTGAACATGGACCCAATCTTCTGGTATGATGATACCAGTTTTTAAAATTATACATTATTTGTTTGTGAAATGAGTTGATAAACCTTTATCACAGATCTTCGAGACATTGAGCAGACTGTGCTTCAATTCCCGAACAAAATTAACATTTTCAAATTTAAGAACACCATTACTTACAGTACCCTTATGTGTGATCTTTCCCTTTTATCCTCCCGAAAAGGAAACGTACCCTCCATTAAATATCTAAAGATCGTGCAGCTGAGAGATGGCTCATGTCATGTACCTGGAACATCCACTATCAGCATACCAAGGTCTGCTGATATTCCTTCATAGCTTTTCCAGCATAATATGCGATATTAGTTAAATTTTGGTACCCAGTTCTTAGTAGTGCTGGGTAAGCCTGATTCATCTATGTGTGTTACAGGTTGCCATGAGATGTCTTCTTGATTATCTAAGATTGAGCAGGAAGATTTTGAGGACTTGGACATCGGGGATTTGGGCAACCATTTATTGTCAGGTTTTAAAACTTTGTGACTAACATAAACGATTGACTTTGTCTCTGGTTTGCGGACGAAAGTCACGTTGGACTTTGGTTTCCAGCTTGATTTCGATCTAGAGGTCGAATTTGGTCTCGGGACCGAAACCAAGTTTCCATCACGCTTTTGAAACATAGCCGGCTTAGTCTGATGGGAGTTCAACCTGTCAGTCTTGTTTCTTTTCCAATCACCATTAGAGGGATTTGCCTTGTAATGCCTTGATTTATTAGAGTTAAATTTATGGAAGGTATCTCGGGGTATATTCCTCTGATTATGTCCATAGTATGAGACATAAGGACGATGTGGGAAATTTCTAGCAATGTGACCAGGAATGACAAAAATTAAACATGTTTACCTTTTTATATAAAAGTCATTGTGGTCTATTCCTGGTCTTGACCTGTTGTGTGAACCAGTTTGTCCAGCTTTGGCTTAACACTTGATTTATCACAATTATGAATACATGAATTTCATTCTTTAACAAACTTAGGTGATAAATGTTTATGCAAACTTTTATTTTTATCAAATTTATTTGAAACCACACCATCAGTTTTAAAAGTTTTTGAAGAAGCAACACACAGTTGTCTTTGCTCTTAAAAACAAAGTCCACACAAACATTTATAGGAACAGAATTCAAAACATGCAAATTTAAAGAAACATTAGAATTAATGTCTTTATTATTCATAAAAGGTAAATCATCCTCCTCGTCAGTCCAATCCTCAATAATTACTTCATCTGCACATGAAGCAAACACATTAGTATCATTTACTCTCAAGGTAGATTCAGTAGCTTTTACTGCATCATAAACACTTTTTACATTAGCAGTCGGCTTACTATACTGCATGAACGGTTCCATTTCTTCATCTTCTTTAGTAAGTGGAAGGCCAGTGTAATTGTAATTACATGGAGGAGGAACCACACCATACCAAATACCCTCACCCTTGTTCTCTTTCCATTTTAATTGTTTTTCAATCATGGACTCAACAAAGACACTAGATTCATCGAATTTCTTAAAATTGAATTCAACATTTTCAAATCTATTAGTAAACTTAGCAATCTCCAACTTAGAAGTGTATAACTCGGCCATTAGCTCAAAGATTTTCTATTTAGCATCTAAGTAGTGACAACATTTTATTCTAAAATTTGTTTCAAGTTTTGAGAAATCATTTTGTTGTGCCTCCAGTTTATCTTTTAAAGCTTTTTCGAGTTTCTTAAGGGTGAGATTTTCATGCTTTATACCCACCATTTCTTTAATCAGATTACTATTGTGAGCTCTATATAAATCTACCTTATAATGCAAGATTGAGAACACAATTCAGAACTTACCTCGGATGATCTGGAAGAAGTAGGGGCCATGAAAGCAAACTGAAGATCTTTAACTTGCTCCTTGTAAGGCCCTGTTACCGGTACCTCACATTTGGACCTTGGATTTACTCATTAACATAGTTCTAATCATCAGAGTTATTAAAGACATTCGCGGAATATAAAAACCTTCATAAAATATTACATACGATCCATAACTTGTCTTAGAACAACATCTTTGTCTTTTAAAATAAACAAAACATTAAACATAAACGTCATAGTCTTCCGATGTCAGCCTTTTATTCAATGCCACGTGTTCCCCTCACGCGAGCTGCCTCATCCTACTCACCTGCATGCATACTAAAAGTCAGCTACGCTGAGTGAGTTCTAGTTAATCAGATAACATACAATTCATGCATACATACTTACATACTTTCATTCATACTTTCATATTTTTATCTCATTTTTACTTACCTTCATTTCTTACGTTATAAAGAGCATTCTCCCTACTTTGCTCGAGTATTATTAGGGCTCGGTCCCTCTTTCCTCGAGTATTATTAGGGCTCGGTCCCTCCTTCCTCGAGTATTATTAGGTCTCGATCCCTCCTTCCTCGAGTATTATTAGGGCCCAGTTCCTCTTTCCTCGAATATTAGTAGGGTTCGATTCCCTCTTCGGTACCATACAACCATACATCATTTACATTCATTCATATATCATACATATCATATCAGCATTTAACATAACATTACAACCTGACAATACGTGCAATATCCGAAGATCGTTCACGTACTGACAAGCAATCGTTCATACTTTTCACATAATCACGTAAGGCATACATTTATCATTTAGGATAAATGTATTAACAAACACACCGAGTATGCACACAACCCCAAAACCATAACACAGAATTGGGGCTAGAAACTCACCTGGATCCTGTTTCTTTCTCCGTTTATCGTAATTCCCTTATTTAATTGTGCCCTGCTAACTGTATATAAAGTACACGTATTAATATTGGTTCTATGTCTGGAGTAATCTATGGTCATTGTATTAGATTGCATTATACTTAGATTATTTTATATAAATCCTAGTGTATACGGATTTTAATTATTTAATATTCCTTTTTCTTTCTTTAATATTTTATTTTAACACCCCAGATTATCCTTTTGACGTATAATGACGTGGGTACGCGTATGCGTATATTTATTCCCACAGATCTAACTCACGGGTACTTATATGTACATATATAAATATAATGTATTCGGGTCTTAACGTGGTCAAGCCTTTGTTGTTGTTAATTACATTATAAGCGAGCCAAGGCATTATAAACGAGTTTGTTTATTTATTTTTTAATCGGGTTTATGTTCTAAGTGTTTGAGTAACGGTGCGATCGAGTGTTCGGAGTGTAATAGGATTTAGGTTTGTAATTGGGCTTGGGATAGTGTTTGGGCCGTGTATTGATATAAATAAATAGGATATAAGGCTCAATCTCCTTTGCTTAACCCTCTGCTCGTTCTTACTTCATCTTTCTTCTTTTCTTTCTCTTCTTTCAACCGCTCCAGTAATCGAACCCCCCCTGACTCAATTGCAGTGAAATCGATGGTGAATCAACTGATTATATGGACAAATCCATTGTAATCGATCGTTACAGGGTAATAAATTACTAAAAGTAATCGATTGAACTCGAGCGATCGAGTTCTTTGTATGCGATAAGGGTGATGTTGTGATCGAACTCAGATGTAATCGACCCCTCTTTGTAATCGATTGTATTAGCGTGATCGATTTCACTATTGTAATCGATCCAGCATAGTAATCGAATTTAATATTGATTTTTTTGTAATTGTAATCGGGTATCATGCCTCTGATCGACATGTTTGTATGCGACTGTTTATATATCCATTGTATGTGAGTGGTGTATGTAATCGATGCCCGTAAGAGGTCGATTACAAGGTAATCGACTTTCAGATTTGTATCCGATCTGTGGGTGTACATATTGTAATCGAATTTCGTGTAATCGGGTTTATTGTAATTGATCTGCACTGGAACTGAGTTATTGTAATAGAATTCAATTGTAATCGACTTCCAGATTGTATGCGATGTATATATGTTTATCCATATTGTATGCGATTTTTGTTGTAAACGAGTTCATCAGGTGTAATCGGGTTCCTTGTATGCGATTGTTATTACTGTAAGTGACATATATGTATATGTGGGTTTCATGTTTTTGATCTAACTGTTGTATGCGATGATAACATCGCGATCGAACTCCGGCCTTGTAATCGAGTCGGATTGTGATCGATGGTGATTGTAAGCGACCTTTTGGTGTTCGACCATAGGGACAACAACTGCTCTGCTCAATATAGTCATAGGTTCGATCCTTTATCCGCGTTAAAGCCACTCGTTTTGTCACTAACACCTCATTAAGAGTTGGCACTAATCCATAATCGATCCCGATCACCTTCGTTGCCCAAACTTGACACGAAAAATTATAAAGCTTGATCTTTTAAGCTAAAATGTTCCAACTAGATCTAGGGTTCATTTTAAACGAGCCGTTTATGTTCATAGGTTCATTAGGTTCGTTTTCAACATCAAGTTCGTTACTTTACGTTCCGTTTAGACCCGATCTACTATTGTCTCAAGTTTCAAAGCTAAACGTTTATAAAAACGTAAACTTTAATATCAAAAACATACTTTTCCGGGTTCGTTTGGTCTCGGTTAACTTGACTATAAATCTTGAATCTTGTATCTATCTATATATTAAAGATCTATCTATGTTCTCGGATCTCGTTTCTCTTACTCACAGCCGTTTATATATAGTAAGGGATGTGTGTGTGTTCTTGAGTGTGTGTAGAGATTATGGAAATGATGAATAGAGGAGTTAGGGTTTTAAAATGGTTTAAAAGTGTATTTATACCTCTTGAAGCCCATGGATCTAAAGCCCATTACCCTTTAACCCACCTTAATTAATCTAAGTCCATGATCCTTTCTTTACTTGACATTAATTAATTGTTAACGCGAAATCGCTAAACGTAACTTTCTTTATTTAATATTAAAGTATTTATTTAACACACGACAACTTAATGAAATATTTATTTAATATTATAATTTAACATTATAATATTTAGGATGTTACAAGTCTGCCCTCCTTAAAGAGATTTCATCCCCGAAACCTAACTATTACTTAAACAGATTAGGGTAGAACTTGCGCATCTCATCCTCAGTTTCCCAAGTGGCATCTGAACCTTTTTGATGCTTCCATATTACTTTCACCAAGGGTATAACTTTGTGAGGAAACTGCTTCTCCTTGTGATCAACAATCTCTATCGGTTGCTCGATGTAGTTCAGTTGTTCATCAACCTCGATGCCCATCAATGGCACGTGGGACGTGTCATCAGCTAGACACTTCCTCATATGAGAAACATGGAAGGTTGAATGAATTCCCTCTAACTCATCGGGTAAATCTAGCTTGTAAGATACTTCACCCACACGATCTAACATCTTAAACGGTCCAATGTACCTCGGACTCAACTTTCCTCTTTTTCTAAAACGGATAATCCCTTTCCAAGGCGAGACCTTAAGCATCACGTTATCACCAACGTTAAACTCAATTGGTCGTCGTCGTTTATCAGCATACGACTTTTGTCTGTCTAGAGCGGCTTTCATTCTTGCTTTAATCTGATCGAACTTTGAAGACGTTTCTTGAACCACTTCTAAACTTCCCATTTCCTTTTGACCAATCTCTCCCCAACATATGGGAGTTCTACATCGTCTACAATAGAGCATTTCAAATGGTGGCATACCAATACTTGAATGGTAACTTTTGTTATAGGAGAACTCTGCCAGATGCAGATGATCATCCAACCGCCATCAAAATCTAAAACACAAGCACGTAGCATATCCTCAAGGGTTTGGATCGTCCTTTCAGACTGTCCATATGTTTGAGGATGATACGCCGTACTGATGTTTAACCTCATTCCCATAGCTTCATGGAACTTCTTCCAAAATATAGAAGTAAACCGAGTATCTCTATCTGACACGATCGATAACGGTACTCCGTGTTTAGCCACAACCTATTTGATGAACAAGCTTGCTAACGTTTCTGACGAGATAGCCTCTCGTATGGGCAGAAAGTGAGCACTCTTGGTTAGACGGTCTACAATCACCCAGATGGTATCATGATGCTTAGCTGTACGAGGTAGTTTAGTTATGAAATCCATAGTGATGTGTTCCCATTTCCACTCACGTATCTCAAGCGGTTGCATTTGTCCATAAGGCTTCTGATGTTCGGCTTTGACCTGTAAACAAGTTAAGCACTTACTAACATAATCCACTACATCGCTTTTCATCCCTGTCCACCAGTAGTCTTTTTTCAAGTCTTGGTACATTTTTGTAGCTCCTGGATGGATTGAGTATCTTGACTTATGAGCTTCATCTAGGATTTGACCCCTAAGATCTCCATGGCGTGGGATCCACATACGGTCAAACCTAGTCTTAACGCCATGAGTGTTCTCCATCAACTCATCTTGCTGGCCGTAAACTCTTTTTTTCTTTACCAACTTCTCGTCCACTAACACCTTTGATTGCACCTTGATGACCTCTTCAAAAAGACTTGAATACATAATCAGCTGGTATGACTTTACTGTTGCAATGACTTCCTCATTCTTACGACTTAGCGCGTCGGTGACCACATTAGCTTTACGAGGATAGTATTTAATGTCGCAGTCGTAATCCTTGATCAATTCCAACCATCTTCTCTGTCTCATGTTTAATTCCTTCTGTTCGAAGAAATACTTTAAACTCTTATGATCTGTGTAGATGGTACACTTAGTACCATACAGATAATGCCTCCATATCTTCAGAGCACGCACTACAGCTGCTAGCTCTAAATCATGCGTCAGATAAGTACTCTCGTGGACTTTCAACTGTCTAGACGCATAAGCTATTACTCTACCTCGCTGCATTAACACGCAACCTAACCCACAATACGAAGCATCAGTACAAACAACCAAATCCTCGTCACCATCGGGTAAAGCAAGGATTGGAGCCTACGTGAGTCTCTTCTTTAATTCCTCAAAAGCTTCTTCTTGGAACTTTCCCCAACTGAATACTACCGACTTTCGGGTCATACCGGTCAATGGTGCGGCTATCTTGGAGAAACCTTTGATGAATCTCCTAAGTAGCCAACTAACCCCAAGAAGCTTTGTATATCAGTCGGATTCTGTGGAGTCTTCCAATTCGTTATCACCTCAATCTTAGCTGGACTTAGCTGGATTTATCACGTGACCTAGAGATTGCACTTCTCTTAGCCAGAACGCGCATTTCGAAAACTTAGCATACAACTTCTCTTCCTTCAGAGTCTCCAATACCTCTCTCAAATGCTCAGCATGATCAATTTCGTTCTTTGAATAAATCAATATGTCTTCGATGAAAACGATAACTGACTTATCCAACATTGGCCAACACACTCTATTCATCATGTCTATAAATGATGTGGGAGCATTCGCTAGACCGAATGACATTATGAGGAACTCGTAGTGTCCATACCGCGTCCACAACGCTGTTTTAGGGATGTATGCCTCTTTCTCCTTTAGATGATGATATCCTGATCTGAGATCTATTCGTGAGAACCAACTTGAACCTTGCAGTTGGTCAAACAGATCATCAATCCTTGGAAAAGGATATCTATTCTTTACCGTAAGCTTATTCAACTCAAGATAGTCTATGCACATTCTCATGCTTCCATCATTCTTCTTCATGAATAACACTGGTGCGCCCCACGGGGAAACACTTGGCCTAATAAAATCCTTGTCGAGGAGTTCCTGTAGTTGGGACATCAATTCTTTCATCTCGGACGACGCTAGACGGTAAGGCGCTTTCATGATAGGTTGTTCTCCTGGTACTAAGTCTATCTGAAATTCTATCTCTCGCTCCGGTGGCAACATCGGAAGATCCTCAGGGAATACTTCTGGGTAGTCGCGCATGATAGGAACATCTTTCAATTATTTTGTCTCGGCCGTAGTGTTGACAACATATGCCAGGTAGGCACCGCACCCTCGCCTTAACAATCCCTCGGCTTTTATCATCGAAATGACATTAAGCCCAAAACTTTCCTTATCGTCATAAACCGTCACTACAGTACCATCCAATGACTTTAACCATATCATTATACTCTTACACACTATCTGAGCCTCATACTCAGACAACCAATCCATTCCCAAAACCACATCGAACCCTCCTAAGGTCATAACATACAAAGTAACAGGGAACTCATGTCCCTCTAACTCTACCTTACAGTCCTTAATCATTTTCATTATTTTAACCGAAGTGTCACTAGCGGTTTCTACTATAAAGGTTTTAGACACTCGAAAACATTCCATTTTAGCTAATTTACTAAATGGTGAGGCTACGAAACTTTTGTTCGCACGAGAATCAAATAACACAGAAGGTGAAACACCGTTTACTAGAAACGTACCTGTGACGACATCGGGGATCTGCTTGGCTTGTTATTTAGTCAGCATGTAGGCTCTGGTCTTTGGCCTTGTTGGTTCAGCATCCTTTTTTCCACTACCTCCAACTTCGCCCTCAGTGCATTCCCTTGCAAAGTGACCTGTCTTACCGCACTTGTAACATGCGGGCTTAGCACTGCACTCATGAGCATAATGACCGGCCTTTCCACACTTATAACAAGTATTCGACCCAACTCTGCATTCCCCAACATGCATCTTTCCACATTTATAACAAGTGTCAGAACCTTTTCTCCATCTGCACTCACCACCGTGTGCCTTGCCACAAGTTTTGCACGACCTTTTCTCCCATACCTTCGGTTTCTTATCTTTTGAGTTCCACAACTAAGTACCGGGTCGTTTAACAGGAGCGACCAACTTCTTATCCTTCTTTTATTCCCCCAACACAACATCGTCCGCTGCTAGATCCTCATAAACCATCTCTGCGAGTTCAACAGCAGAGTCAAAAGTAGCAGGTTTATTCGCCCTAACCAGTATGCGAACTTTCTGTGGCAATCCCCTCATGTAGCACTTGATTCTCTTAGCCTCTGTGTTGACCATATCGGGCACCAACCTAGACATTCGGTTGAACTCAGTGGTGTACTGACGATGTGTCATCGTCCCAGCTTTCAAGTTCAGGAACTTCATCTCCGCCCTTTCGACCTCGACGTCAACACAGAACCTCTTCATAACCAGTTCTTTCAGATCCTCCCACCTCATGGCCTTAAATTCCTCTAGACTCTTTCTCTGCTCAATTGACTCCCACCAATACATCGCCTCCTCACAAAATGATTGGGTGGCGTAACCGACAGCTTGGTCATGACGACACTAGCTGATTCAAATACTTTTATCTATGGCAGTTATCCATTGAAGGGTAGCGATGGCATCTCCCAAACCAGTTAGCTTCGGCGGGTCACACCCTTTAAAGGACTTATAGCTGCACCCACCTCAGCCTCTTTTCCTGTCGTCGACCTTCACAGACTTAACCACACTCGAGACCTCTCTTTCCCTTTCTTCCTCCCTCCTAACAACTCCTCCCGCCCCTTCAGCAGTCCCTCCTCGACTTCGAGCGGACCCTTCAGGGGTCAGATTCGTCATAGCATCGCCTACAGCTTGAACCATAGCTGCTTGAATTGCGGGATCCAGTTGAACCCCTTCATTGTTGTTCGGGTTTCCCCCAGCTGCGTTTCCTTCATCTCCGGTGTTGAAAGCTGTTTCGACCGAAGGTCTTTGGACACGACGAGGCCTGCCACGACGTCCAGTGCGACCTCCAGCTCTCACAATGTCTCCAGTTCCCATGTTTCCTCCCGTTCCAGCCATCGTATTCTAAAAGGTAGAACACAAACGTCATTACTCAAGGAACTATTTAGTACAAGGATAGTAAGGCTAACAGGCAATAACAGTGGCCAGTTGTGAATAGCTGACACGTTACTTTCCATGTCCTATACACTTCATTTTATGAGTCTATTTGTGCTGATTCTAATATAAAACAGTTAAACAATCAAACAAGCAAGAAATCCTATCCACATCAATCAAGATAACATTACCATTTATTATTTAACCATACACTTTACCTTTACTGAGCTTGCTTGAGTGACACATGGAATTCTTGAATTGGCATCTTCTTACTTAAATTCCATTCTCTGTTCGAGTCTAAACATGTAGGATGTTTAAATCTCTCAAACTTTGTTTTGATACCAACTTGTAAGGCCCCGTTACCAGTACCTCACATTTGGACGTTGGATACTCATTAACGTAATTCTAATCATCAGAGTTAATAAAAACATTCGTGGAATATAAAAACTTTCCTAAAATATTACATACGATCCATAATTTGTCATTAAACAACATCTTTGTCTTTTAAAATAAACAAAACATTAAACATAAACGTCATAGTCTTCCGATGCCAGCCTTTTATTCAATGCCACGTGTTCCCCTCACGCGAGCTGCCTCATCCGACTCACCTGCGTGCATACTAAAAGTCAGCTACACTGAGTGAGTTCTAGTTAATCACGTAACATACAATTCATACATACATACTTACATATTTTCATTCATACTTTCATATTTTTATCTCATTCTTACTTACCTTCATTTCTTACGTTATAAAGAGCATTCTCCCTACTTTCCTCGAGTATTATTAGGGCTTGGTCCCTCGTTTCTCTAGTTAATATAAGGGCTCGGTCCCTCCTTCCTCGAGTATTATTAGGGCTTGGTCCCTCCTTCCTCGAGTATTATTAGGGCCCGGTTCCTCTTTCCTCGAATATTAGTAGGGTTCGATTCCCTCTTCGTTACCATACAACCATACATCATTTACATTCATTCATATATCATACATATCATATCAGCATTTAACATAACATTACAACCTGACAATACGTGCAATATCCGAAGATCGTTCACGTACTGACAAGCAATCGTTCATACTTTTCACATAATCACGTAAGGCATACATTTATCACTTAGGATAAATGTATTAACAAACACACCGAGTATGCACACAACCCCAAAACCATAACATAGAAATTAGGCTAGAAACTCACCTGGATCCTGTTTCTTTCTCCGTTTATCGTAATTCCCTTATTTAATTGTGCCCTGCTAACTGTATATAGGGTACACGTATTAATATTGGTTCTATGTCTGGAGTAATCTATGGTCATTGTATTAGATTGCATTATACTTAGATTATTTTATATAAATCCTAGTGTATACGGATTTTAATTATTTAATATTCCTTTTTCTTTCTTTAATATTTTATTTTAACACCCTAGATTATCCTTTTGACGTATAATGATGTGGGTACGCGTATGCGTATATTTATACACACATATCTAACTCACGGGTACTTATATGTACATATATAAATATAATGTATTCGGGTCTTAACGTGGTCAAGCCTTTATTGTTGTTAATTACATTATAAGCGAGCCAAGGCATTATAAACGAGTATGTTTATTTATTTTATAATTGGGTTTATAAGTGACAGTGCGATCGAGTGTTCGGAGTGTAATAGGATTTAGGTTTGTAATTGGACTTGGGCTAGGGTTTGGGCCGTGTATAGATATAAATAAATAGGATATAAGGCCCAATCTCCTTCGCTTAACCCTCTGCTCGTTCTTACTTCATCTTTCTTCTTTTCTTTCTCTTCTTTCAGCCGCTCCAGTAATCAAACCCCCTTGACTCAATTGCAGTGAAATCGATGGTGAATCAACTGATTATATGGACAAATCCATTGTAATCGATCCTTACAGGGTAATCAATTACTAAAAGTAATCGATTGAACTCGAGCGATCGAGTTCTTTGTATGCGATAAGGGTGATGTGGTGATCGAACTCAGATGTAATTGACCCCTCTTTGTAATCGATTGTATTAGTGTGATCGATTTCACTATTGTAATCGATCCAACATAGTAATCGAATTTAATATTGATTTTTTTTGTAATTGTAATCGGGTATCATGCCTCTGATCGACAGGTTTGTATGCGACTGTTTATATATCCATTGTATGCGAGTGGTGTATGTAATCGATGCCCGTAAGAGGTCGATTACAAGGTAATCGACTTTCAGATTTGTATCCGATCGGTGGGTGTACATATTGTAATCGAATTTCGTGTAATAGGGTTTATTATAATCGATCTTCACTGGAACTGAGTTATTGTAATAGAATTCAATTGTAATCGACTTCCAGATTGTATGCGATGTATATATGTTTATCCATATTGTATGCGATTTTTGTTGTAAACGAGTTCATCAGGTGTAATCGGGTTCCTTGTATGCGATTGTTATTACTGTAAGTGACATATATGTATATGTGGGTTTCATGTTTTTGATCTAACCGTTGTATGCGATGATAACATCGCGATCGAACACCGGCCTTGTAATCGAGTCGGATTGTGATCGATGGTGATTGTAAGCGACCTTATGGTGTTCGACCATAGGGACAACAACTGCTCTTCTCAAAATGGTCATAGGTTCGATCCTTTATCCGCGTTAAAGCCACTCGTTTTGTCACTAACACCTCATTAAGAGTTGGCACTAATCCATAATCGATCCCGAACACCTTCCTTGCCCAAACTTGACCCGAAAGAATTATAAAGCTTGATCTTTTAAGCTAAAATGTTCCAACTAGATCTAGGTTTCATTTTAAACGAGCCGTTTATGTTTATAGGTTCATTAGGTTCGTTTTCAACATCAAGTTCGTTACTTTACGTTCCGTTTAAACCCGATCTACTATTGTCTCAAGTTTCAAAGCTAAACGTTTATAAAAACGTAAACTTTAATATCAAAAACATACCTTTCCGGGTTCGTTTGGTCTCGGTTAGCTTGATTATAAATCTTGAATCTTGTGTCTATATATATATTGAAGATCTATCTATGTTTGGCTTGATTTTGGTCTCGGATATCGTTTCTCTTACTCACGGCCGTTTATATATAGTAAGGGAGGTGTGTGTGTGTTCTTGAGTGTGTGTAGAGATTATGGAAATGATGAAATGAGGAGTTTGGGTTTTAAAATGGTTTAAGTGGATATTTATACCTCTTGAAGCCCATTACCCTTTAACCCACCTTAATTAATCTAAGTCCATGATCCTTTCTTTACTTGATAGTTAACGCGAAATCGCTAAACGTGACTTTCTTTATTTAATATTAAAATATTTATTTAACACACGACAACTTAATGAAATCTTTATTTAATATTATAATTTAACATTATAATATTTTGGATGTTACACTCTGTCACACCCGGCCCTGAGCGGCGGAAACAGCCGGGCGCGCTCGAGTGGGGATTGATAATTAAGCACGGGCCATTGCAAACATTCAAAGATTTTCATTGCGCATGAAATGTTTAATACAATACATTACATTGTTTAAAAATTACATAAAAACATCCAAGTATAAAACTGTTGAAGATTTCCACGCCATATCCCCATGCGCGGCGGGAACAACCACGCGCATCGAAGGGATAGAACTAAAATATTCCAAAAAGCTAGTTTTAGATGTTCAGCGTGAGGTGCTCTAAGTGTGACTCCATGCGCTACCTAATTATCTCCTGAAAGACACGTAAAAACATTTGAATCAGTATAAACTGAGTGAGTTCACAAGTTTTAGTAACTTGATAAATCGTATTGCATCATAATCATTCTGAAACATAATTCTGGTAGCATCATTAAAACACATGCTTGGTAAAACATAGTTCTATCAACATATTCTGATAAAATCGTTCCGCGGTTTACGCGCGAACATTTCTGGGAACTGTGCTCGTCTGTGTAAGTGGCGCTGCCACTACGAGTGAAACAAGTAATACTGTCCCGCGGGTTACGCGCGGACACTTCTGAAAAATCGTGCTCGTCTGTGTAAGTGGCGCTGCCACTACGAGCGAATAATACCGTCCCGCGGGTTACGCGCGGACGTTGTGCCGGAAAACAAGGCGCTTGTCTGCGTAAGAGGAGCGACCTCTACAAGCGGGCTCAATCCCATAGTACTGCCCCGTGCTAGGCACTCGTCTGTGTAAGAGGTGCGACCCCTACGAGTGGGCGGATCAAACCAGCAGTCCCTACCCTTAGAGTTCCAATGGTAAAGTGATCACTTACTCGTTCTTGCGCACTCATATCGAAAACCATAGATAACTGTTTGCATTGCTCGAAAATATACCATGATAAAATGTAATTTAAACACGTGTCCCTCGCCCCGAAAACAGGTTAAAAACAGTGAAAATAGTGAAATGGGGGCTGTGAGACTCACCTGAGGTTCTTGTTAAGGGATTAATCGAGATTCGGGTTTTCTTGGTGTTGGCCTCGGAATCGAAGGTCTAGAATACGATTAAATAACAAGTATATATATTAAGATCAAGAAATAGAAGAATATAAGGGTTGGATAGTAGGTCTCAAGGTTATATTCTCGGCTTACCTAGTAACAGGATCGGAGCTGGAAACAACGGATGCTTGGGAGAGGATTAGTGCAAGTTTGTAGTTCTTTGAAGTGTGTTTTGGGTGATAATTTAGGTTACAAATTTATAGGCAAACTCAAGGGAACACAATCCCTTGCTTTAGGGGATTGAAATCTTTTCATAACTAGGTGTAATGATGATAAAGTATGGAAATTATTATTGTTTATTGTTTACTTAAGAGTGGAGGAGTGGACAAAAGATCTTGATTTGATTTGGACAGGACATGCAGGTCTGGGGTTGGTGAGAATAGGGTGGCTGACAGTTGACTTTTCATGTTACAGTGTGCTTTTTCAGGAACTTTTGTCAGTGTACAGTAAAAAGTGGAAAATCTCTGAAACACGCTACTGTTTCCTTTTGGGCGGGAGTAATCTCCTTATGTCTGGAGAATAGACTAAGTGTTCTGTGCGCATCACTTTGTGCGCATAGCTTTCTGCGTGAAGGACATTTCTTTGCTGCGGGTAGGTGCGTAACCTTCTCGCAGTTAGGGACATTGAGTTTCATTTGTAGATTCTCCAGGTGGTTTTGGTATTTCAACATAGTGATCAGTTATGTTGAAGTCAATTCCATCTTGGAGCTTCAGACAAACTAGCTCTCAATGTTCCCGCCATGCGGGGAGGTTAGTTCCCTTCCGCACGCGCATAAACGATGTAGGATGCACCCGCCTTAGCATCATGCGGGATGGTCAACCCATAGACAACATAACGTTCAAGTTACATGAAAACATAAAGCCAAAACATTCACGCATGGCGCATATAACATACGCTCACGCTGGTTCTTAACATGGTGCGCTCGCGCAGGGCGCACATATCAAATGCACGCGCTTAATATTTACAATCACCTAATTATTAGGTTGATTACTTAGTTTAAGGGATTGGGAATTTACCGGGTGTCACACACTCCTCTGCATCGCTTTCTTCTTCAGTGACATGAATCCGAGCAAAGTTAGAAGTCTGATTGTTGATGTTGAGTGTTGTCATCTGGTCATTCCAGTTAAGCTGCCGAGCCACCAATCCCCGCTCATTTCCATTTGCACCTGCTGCATTTTCTCCTCTAGCACTATTTACCGGAACCAAAGCCCTTTACCTGTTTCCCTCCTTACGAGTGAAATGAACCGACTCATGACATTTGTAGCACCTCAGAGTATCTTTGTTGAATCCCACCTTGTAGTTGGCTAGCACATTCCAGTTGTTTCTGCCTATTCTCTTGGTAAATATCTTTGTTCTAAACACTGCCATGGCTATTTGCCAACAGATATCCATTTCCTCACATCATCATGATGGATTTGATCCAACTCAGCAACCACGACTGGTTGAACTAGATCCCCAGCAAGAAAAACATTTAACAGTTCATGAAACCTGCCATAAGGCAATGTTTTCTTAAGTCTCCTATGAGATAGCAGGAACTTGAGTGGGATACTGACTAGAAAACCAACAATAGATGGAGGCTTAATGGCTGGAGAAAGTTGTTGGAAGAACACAGAAGTGGGTTGTGGTGGGGACTGAGCAAACTGATCTTAAGCGGACTTAAACATTGAAAACTATTCTGAGCTTAATAGGGCTGAACATATTGACCTTGAGATGATTTGAACATGGAAAATTGTCTTGTGATATGAGAGCATTATTAGAAGCAACCCTGTATCCAGCCGCAATGTAGGAGTTAGCATGATTTTTGGCACGCTGCTTATCATCCGTGTCACATGATTTAATGATAATCATCACCTCTGACAAAGTTAATCTGCCTAAATCTTTAGTCTTCTTGCTCACTCCAAACATTCATGTCCCAGCTTTGTGGCCGGGAGTTAACCATCTTGTTGTTTGTATCAATATAGGTCAAATTGATGTTGGCAGATCGCATTTCAGTGACTAAAATGACAAATCTCCGAAGTTGTGTCTCCAAAGACCCTCCTAGAACATGATTAAACATATTGAACATTTGTCATAACAGATCCTGTAGACTCCTTCTCATATCCTCGTTTCCCTCATATACCTCAATAGTCCAAGTAAACAGTCCAAAGATATACTAGTCCAATAACTAGGCTCAAAGAAACCATACCCAATAACAGAGAACCCAACAGCTAAGGCCTAACAAGACCAAGCCCAAATCCAACTAATTCCCGAGAACCCTAAAGTTGAGCTGAGAACCATGTAATCTGACTGAGAACCCTTGAACAGTAACCGATAACACACCAATATGCCCGAGAACAATGAATCTTGGCCGAAATCAAACAACTTATGCCGAGAACCCTTGTTATGTTGCCCGAGAACACACAAAAGTGGCCGAGAACGATCAGGAGATGCCGAGAACACTCAAATGTGGCCGAGATCAAAAAATCTTTGCTGAGAACACTTGATTGCTGCCCGAGAACGATCAGAAGTTTTCCAAGAAAACTTAAAATCTTGACTTGGTAAGGAAATCAAATCCCGAGAATGAAGGGATTTTAATTTAAACCAATGATCAGTCAAATCTATCCCAAAACTATCTCAACCTACCCCGATGAACTCGATGAACTCCCTGTTCTTGATTTCCAGAATTCTTCAAAGATCATCAACCAAAAAACTCAACACTGAATCAATGATATCACTAACACCGAGCCTAGAATAGGTCTATAGGCTTTGATACCAATTGTATGTCCCAATGAAGGATCTTTCAATGTGATATCACGTAAACCCGTTGTTAAGAAGAATCTAAGAACGAATTGATTCAATATTAACACGAAAAAACACAATAAAACACACGAGATGGCTACAAAACATCGTTATATTCAATGTCGGGTGCATAAGCCCTTAACAGTGATTACAATGATAATGAAAAACAACTTGCTCGTTCCTCACTGTCCATGAATGACCAACCCTAAACAACTTAATTACATCATGTATGTATAGCACACAATAACCCTTAGCCCAAGCCATACACTAAGCCCACCGAAATCATAGATTTCAGTGTGTTACAGTGTAGCCCAAACAAGCTCAAATACATTAAGCGTAAACCATTAAGTGTAGCCTACCAGGATGGGTTAAAATAATTGCACAAAATTAATAACAAGAGAATTTGAAGAAAAATATATATACACGTCCGATGAGGCGTAACGCGTTTAACAAAACGGGTTACACGTTTGATGTCATATTGCACGCGTATCGACATAGGTTATACGTCCAATGTTACATTGCGTGCGTACTGACACCATGGGTTATACGAGTTAAAAAGCATATAAATACTTAATCACTTTTGATTATTTTTTTAATAAAACATAACACCCACAAAAATTGTTGCCGCTAACTTCCATAAAATAACACTAAACAATTTTAATATTTTTTCCCTTTTTAACATGGCCCGTAGAGTTTTACCGGAAAAATTTTAATATTATTTACCGGAAAATTTACTAACGTGATGTTATGGGGTCGTCTTTGGAGGCCCCAATTACCGGTCAGCCCCAGCTTCAACAGCTAACAGAAATGGAAATTTGCTTTTGAACTATAAATTTAAATACTTTAGCTTCCCTAGTAAAAAAAACAAGTTATTTTACTTCACGCACAATTTCTATCCTGCATGTGTTGTTTCCATAGCGGTATCCACATGTCCTTTACAAGTCTTGTAACAAAAATAATATATTCTGTTAAAAGAGTCATGGGCCAAATTATTTTACAAAAAGGATTAAAAATGAGAAATATGAGAAGGATTTGTAGCTACACAAAAAGCCCTCACAATAAATAAATAAATAAATCATAACTTGAAATTTAATAAAAAAACGAAAAAAAGTAAAAATACAAAGATGTTTCCATCGTCTTTCTCGTTATCATAAAAAACACAATGGTAAGTGAAAAATTCGTTGTCTTTTTGTTTATCATTGTGTTTATTTTCGTCATTGATTGTGTCTTTTTTGCTTAATATTGTGTCTTCTTTTATTTATATTGTTTTGTATTACTCAACATTGTGCTATATTTTGTTCGGCATTGTGTTTTATTTTCCGATCTATTGTGTCTTTTTTTAGTTATAATGGTTTCTTTTGTTCATTTTTGTCATTGTGTCTTTGATCTCGGTATTGTGTCTTATCGTCAATTTGTTTTATTTTTTTTATATTCTTTATTTATTTTTTTGAACGAGAATGATGGCAGAAACATTTTAGTTTTTTTAATTTTTTTCGTTTTTATTTATATTTTGAGTTATGATTTAATTATTATTTTTTTGAATTTATTTTTAAGAGGTTTTTTTGTGTGATATAAAATCCTTCTCACAATTCTCATTTTGGTCTCCCTTTATGTTTTAACTTTACCCTATAATAAAATTCTTTAAATGGGTAAATTAATCATTTATCCTTGTGTCTCAACTTGCAAGAAAGATTTGTACCAAATAGTATATTGATTCTCAGGGTTCTTGCAAAGACCAAGGCCATTAGAGCCATTAGCTTTAGGGGGGGGGGGGGGGCATGTTATGAATATTAAATAGTATTTAGTAATTTTTAACTTTAAACTCAAATAAGAGCATTCTCATTTAACCTCCTATATTATGTGAGGGGTGTTTTTATAATTTAGAGATTGATTTAGGATGTTAAGAGTGAAGAATATTAAAATTTTAAAAAACGTAGTGATTTTTCTGTATAGTTGAAAAACAACTATTCATCCTCTATAACTTTTTAAAAATTTTTAAAAAATTGGTTGTGAGTGGGAGAAAGAGAAAGATAATGATAAGGGTATAAAAAGTATTATTTAATTAAATATTTTAGTTTAATTTTTGGTTTAAAAATAAGGGTAGGATGATAATGCTCTAACTAGTAGTATTTGATAGTAGGTATTCATTTAATCTTCATTTTTATTATATAAGTAAAGTAACTGTTCTCTAACAATTTGTGAAAAAAAAAATACATATCATTCTTCTAGCTTAGATAATTCTATTCTGATTTTAGATATTTATATATTTTTAAGGGATATTGGTTTTTAATACTCTTAACTTTCATCTGCTAGCTGATAACACTTCCAACTTTTGATTTGGTATCCACTACTCCCAACTTTCGCCATATTTGTTTTGACACTCCCGAACTTAACGAACCCTAACTCAGTTAGTTTTCTTGATGATGTGGAAATTTTTATTAATAAAAAGTAGGTTCTGTGTAGCACACCATCTTCTTTCTTCAACATAAAACCTTAAAAATCTCCATTTTCGGAAACCTCGTTTTTCCAAAAACTTCATTTTTTCAACGGATTCAGTTTTTACGGCGACCTCATTTTTCTAACAATGGAGATGGTGAAGAGGTGTAGAAATACGATGGAGATTATGGAGATTGTGTACCGATGGAGAGACGATAAAGGATGGTGCTCATCGGAAACCTACAACTTGTTTTCTGGCGAGCTGACGATTTCGGAAGGTGGTTGGGTGCGACGCTGGTGGTGACAGAGGGGTGGAGGTTGTGGTCGTTGTGGCGGTGGGCGGTGAAATGATGGATATGGTGCTCGCCGAATATCAGCAACTCGTTTTTCTAGCAAGCAAAGTATTCCGACGACGCTCATGTTGAAGAAAGAAGTTGGCGTGGACCCACAACCTACTATTTATTAATAAAAACTTCAGGCCAACAAGAAAAACTAACGGAGTTAGGTTTCGTTAAATTCGGGAGTTCCAGAAACAAATAGGGTGAAAGTTGGGAGTGACGGGTAACAAATCGAAAGTAGAAAAAGGTTTATTAGCCAGCGAGTGAAAGTTAGGAGCATTAAAAACTAATATCCCTATTTTTAATCTTTAAAAACGCTTTATATAATAACAACTTTGGAAGCCTTTGTGCATCTTAGGTTGTACACATTGCTTCATATTTAGTACACCAATATTTATTCTTTCTTTTGTTTTACATATATAAATACATAAGTAAGTTTTAAAACAAAGAATTCAATTGGTGTGATGGAAAACTTGATGGGTGTGAATTCATAGGTCATAGGTTTAACTCTTAGATGGACCGGTTTTGTACTTGATTATTTATATAAATATGAATGTTCAAATAACTTTGTTTTACTACTTGTATACACTCGCAAGTAAATTTTTAAACAAAGAATCAACTAGTGTACAATATAAATGTTCAAATAACTTTGTTTTTACGTAAATAAAAAAAAAGAATTCAACTAGTGTACGTTGTGTAATAGTTGTTGGGTGTAAAGCCATAGGTCTCCTCAACTCTTAAATTGGCCGGTTTCATGCTTTATTTTAATAAATTTTTAAACAAAGAATTCAACTAGTGTACAATATAAATGTTCAAATAACTTTGTTTTTACATATATAAAAAAAAGAATTCAACTAGTGTACGTTGTGTAATAGTTGTTGGGTGTAAAGCCATAGGTCTCCTCAACTCTTAAATTGGCCGGTTTCATGCTTTATTTTAATAAATATAAATTTTCACATAATTCTATTTAGTTTTAATCAAATTCACGTTGTTGTTTCTAAACTTAATCAATTTACTATTCTTTTTATTAAAAAGACAAATCGCTTCATATGCAACTAACAAATATTTTTTTGCTAACCTTTCATAAACAATGGAAAACAAAAAACTTGCACCCAACCTCGTCGCAACGCGGCGGGTGTACCAACTAGTTATTAATAAGTTTGAGATGAAAGAAAGAGTAACATATCAGAGCTATTCCAGTGTCTTCTTTGAGATCTCGGAAGCCTCCTATGAGTACAAATGTATAACTGTTTTTGAAAGATCAACCATAATTGTTATAACAATAAAAAATATCCTATTAGAAAGGGATATTGGTTTTTAATACTCTTAACTTTGACCAATTGATAAATAACACTTCCAACTTTCGATTTGTTGTCCACCACTCCCAACTTTCACTTTATTTTCCTGTACCACTCCCTATCTAAGGGAACACTAATCTCGTTAGTGTTTTGGACAAAAAATGTCATTCAAATTAGTTGAGGGGGTGAAAAAGAAAATTAATTTGTTTAAACTTAAATCAGAAAACCAAATAGCATACCAGAGAGAGAGAGAGATAGAGAGAGATTCTTCAATCATAGAGAGAGAAAGAGGCAGTCTGCCATATTTTTCGGCGACGGTCTGCAATAATTCTGGCGACGGTCTTATCAGCAATTCATTAGACGACAATGAAGGTCACATGTTCAGTTAAAACACACCAGAGGAGGACCTTGAAAGAGATTAGAAATATATAAAACACCTCCGACGTCAGTGGAAGCAACGACCAACAACAGTCTATTACCCAACCCCGCCTAAAACTCTAACCTCATGATTTGTAATTGGCCGGCCGATCTGAAATTTTTAATCCCCTTTTATGATTTGAGTTACAATGATTCGTAAATTGATATCGTTTATTTGATAATCTGAGATGGGGTGCAGGTGGTTTTCAAGGAAAAAAAGGAGGAAAAATGTTGTAGGTGGGTTGATGTTGATGAATCGGAAAGATCGGTGGGGTGGGATCAATTCGGGATGTTTCCTGTATGAATTTTTACCGACTCGATTGCAAACACTAAAGAAGAGGGGTGATTAATGGATGTAAGTAGCAGTGGTGGTTGTCAGTGGCGGTGGTGGTTGGTGGTTGTCGGCAGGGAAGGGGGTGGTGGTTAGGTGATGGTGGAACAAATAATAAACAAAAATTTAATTTTATTCCTTATTCCTGTTGGGCCTAGTTTTGTATGGTTTGTACTTAGTCTATATTATGTGGGCTTGGGCTACGGGTTTAATATGTAAGTTGAGATCTCTTAAGATCTCGGTGGGATTTTGGTCAGTTTGGGCTTAGGTGTTTGGTTCCCTATATATAGTGCATGTATTGTATAGGGTTTGGTTGTTCATTCAGTTGGTTTTGTCCATCTATGTGTTTACTAGACGAAGTTGTAATAGTGCTTAAGCACCCGACGTATAATAATAATACGCGTGTTTTGAAGCATTGCTTGAGTCTCGTGTTTGTGTTAATCCGTATTCTTGAGTCATGGGGTATAGGGATTCCACACCTATACTTGATTAGTTGATATCATAATTGTAGTGATCCAGATTCAGGACTTACAATTGGTATCAGAGCCTTAGACCTTTTCAGGCTTGTTATTGTGATATCAAGTGTTAGGGCATGAATTTTATGTTGAGGATCCTTTATCCTTAACTATCTTACGAATAGATTATTCCTGAAATGTGTATCAGGGTATAAAGGATCGACGATCCTCGGTATTATTTGTTTACTAATGATTGCGTTTAGTGTGGTAATATGTTAGACATGTATGACAAACCTAAGACGTGCTGGCATTAACTATCCTCATGGGCCATTCCCTAGCTGGAGTATGGATCCAGGATCCTTATACAAGATAGCTGTTAATGGACGAATTCATGTGAAGATTGATGTTTAAATATCTACAACGGCTCCAAGGCTCATTCTTCCGCTTATCTCGCTACTGAACGGCTATTGGCACGTGGTCAAAGTCATGGGAGAGGCTAATGGAAGACTTCCGGATTGCTAGGAAATATTGTTATTGGTATTTTCTTATTTAATTGAGTTACGATCGAGTAGAAAAAACACATGTATCATCACACACACTAGAGCAGAAGCAATAAACTCTCTCTAATCACTAGTTTACATTGTAATCTCGATCATCAACTTGACAACACTTGTAACCACTTTTTAATATCAATATAGTCGACGGTGATAGTTTTCACCGTCCAGGGGTTTTTTGTGCCTGATATTACAATAATCACCTACTATCCGACCAAAGGTTACCTCGTTGATCCTTGACCGAAGTGATTTGACCAAATATTACCTCGTTAATCCTTGACCGAAGTCGATCGATCAAAGATAACATTGTTAAGTTTTGACCAAAGTAAGATTATCGTATTCAAGGGCTTTTTCCCTCGTGATCAAATCATTGTGTTCACCAAGATTTCGATTACACGTTCAATATTTTCGTCTTAGCACTACACCTCACTTAACAGATTTGGATACATTATCCTTAATAGATTTTTATCCAAAACAATTTGGCGCCCACCGTGGGGCAATTGGTGCTATAATCCATATTACTCCTATCAATTTTCGATTTTTTCATACCCATATCACTATCAATGGCCTCTCAATCAACCTCTGCCTCATCAACCATGTCGTCATCGGTCCCTCTCTCATCAAGGACTTTGCCACCGATGCCTCCGTCAATCACGGTAGCACAACGAACTGCTGCTGCTGGAAGCAAGACGCAACTACCAGTCTTCCAGAGCTCAAAAACCGCTGCTTCTACCCCGGTGGTTAATACTAACAATGATGTTTCATCTATGTTTTCGTAGGTTAAAGCATATATGGAGCGGCAGAACAAGACCAACCAAAGGATCCTTCGTGAGATAGAAGATCTCAAGAAGACTAAGAGGCCAGCAGAGGATCTCACTCCCCTGATGCCCAGGATGTTGGATTTCACCACTCCAGGATCCATGGCTCAGTTCTCACAAGGATCATCCATCCTCCAACAGGGGTCCATGGGTCAACAAGCTCAAAGATCCTCACTGTTTTAGCCGGGAACATCCATCCTTCAACAGGGGTCCATGGGTCAACAAGCTCAAGGATCCTCACTGTTTCAGCCAGGATCATCCATCCTTCAACAGGGGTCCATGGGTCAATAAGCTCAAGGATCCTCATTGTTTCAGCCAGGATCATCCATCCTTCAACATGGGTCCATGGGTCAACAAGCTCAAGGATCCTCACTGTTTCAGCCAGGATCATCCATCCTTCAACAGGGGTCGATGGGCCATCATACCCAGGGATCCTCACTGTTTCAATTAGGATCATCCATCCTTCAACAGGGTACCGTGGGTCAACAGGCTCAAGGATCCTCGTTATTTCAGCAGGGATCATCCTTTATTCCTCCAGGATCCTCCGGGTTATATATTCAAGGATCCTATAATTCCCAACCCCAAGGATCCTTCTTTTCGAATCAAGGATCCTTAGGAATTCAACATCTACGATCCTCCGAAGTCCATGGAGGAGATTTCATTCCCATGCAGACGATCGCGTCGGATGGTCCCACTCCTATCGCTGACTCTTCTTATCTCAGATATTCATCCGAGATGCCAACCTTCACCCATCAAAGAGGTAACTTGTATGATCCTTTATCCTTAGATGCTAACCGTGGTTCCATGCAGGATGCAGGTATCAACCAAGCTATGGCCAAGGAGCTGCAGAAGCTCAAGGATATGATATCCAGTGTTCCCAGGGTCATAAGACCAATCCCCGAGATACTTGAGGGAAGCCACAAGTTATCCAGATTTGCTCCACCTATCTGTGATGCTGTAATCCCAAAGCGGTTCCGGACTCCGAATATGAAGACTTATGACGGGACCACTGATCCTGAAGAACATGTGGCATAATATAGAGAGAGGATGGAGATCAATCCAATTCCAGAGAGACTCAAAGAAGTTTGCCTAAATAAGGCTTTGGATCCACACCAACGGGAGCCGCACTAAAATGGCTGCTAAGTCTCCCTCCTTTTTCGATTACTTCTTTCTCTCACTTAGTTAACTTATTTAACAATCAATTTTCCTGTAGTCAGAAATTTAAGAGGTTAACTAGTGATTTATATCGTGTTATCCAACCTAGTGATGAATCCCTTAGGAACTTCGTTACCAGGTTCGACAAGGAAGCTCTTGAAATCCCAAATCTTGATATGACTACTGCTGTTGAAGCATTCAAGATGAGAATTCATAAGAGCTCCCCCTTTTATGATGATTTAGTGATGACTCCGTGCAGGACATTAGACGAAGTCAGAATCAGGGCATTGAGATACATCCGATTGGAAGAAGACAGAAGCATCCAGGATCTTCTTGGGGGACAAACAAAACAAGAAACCCCCAAAAAGAATAAAGGTCCTGGAATAGGAACAACAATTCAAAGCCGTATACCAAGTTCAACAATAAGAACGTACGGGCAGTTGAAGAGGGAGATGACGATGAAGACTATCCTTGCATCTCCGACTATTGTTTCTCTGTGGACACTCATGGCTTGATCTGTGCCATGAAGGATCTGGGAGAAAAAGCGAGGTGGCCCCGAAAGAATGAGAAGACTGTCAGCTTCAAGGACAAGTCTAAGTGGTGCGCCTTCCACGAGGACTTTGGCTACACGACAGACGAGTGCATCGACTTGAGGAGGGAAATTGGATACCTCCTGAGCAAGGGTCACTTTAAAGAACTCTTGGGAAGGAAAAAAATCCAAGATCTAGGATCTTGAAGACCTTCCACAGAAAGCAACACCACCACCGCCAGATGCTCATGTGATCAACTTTGTCTCCAGAGACTACGAATTATTTCAAGATTCTTGTGCTATAAAAGAAAATCCTGTAGTAGAATTCGAGTTGGATTATAAGAGAAGACCACTCATCCCCACTACTCGAGTGACTGATCAGAGAATCTTTTTCAATCCGAGGATCCAGGATCCTCAGCTGGACAAGCTGGATGTGCAAACGGTCAATTTCATCTCCGGAGGTTCAGACATATGTGGAACTTCCTTCTCTGCAGCAAAAAGACTTGCCAAAGAGATCAAGATGGATAACAGAGATCGACCAATAGTATCGACCACCTTAATAACAGACAAAAGAATATTCTTCGATGAGGAAGACAAGATGAACATTCAGGATCCTCATCACGACGGTTTGATTATTACTTTATTTATCTCTAACCATTATGTACGCATGATCCTAGTGGACGGTGGCAGCTCGGTCAACATTATCCAACATGATGTCCTCAAGAAGATGAACATCCCAGATTCAGAAATCATTCCTAGAACTTCGGTGCAAGCCGGTTTCAGTGGCGAAACCAAGAAGACATTGGGGACATCAACCTCCCAATTTATATCGAAGGGTTAAATTCATACCAAAAATTTTGTGTTATAGATAACCTTTCCTATTACAATGTTATTTTAGGTAGGCCTTGGCTCAATGGAATGAAGGCTATAGCCTCAAATTATCACCAATGCATCAAGCTACCTACTCCTTAGTGAGTTGTAAAGATAGTGGGTGACCAAGCGGAGGCCAAGAACTATTATTCATCATCAATAAAGCCAACAACCAAGCAAACTATAGCATAGAAACTACAGCAACATCCTAGGGACGTGCTGGAAGCTCGGGAGAAAGACCTTAAAGAAGTATCATTGGACCCCGATGATCCAGAAATAAAGGTGTTCCTATGATCCAGTATCCCCAGTAAGATAGAGGAGGATATAATATCCTACTTAGGGCAAAGAAGATCTACTTTTGCCTTCAAGCACTCGGACATGACATGTATTTAAAAGGAGGTAATCACTCATAAACTCGGCCTTGATTTATCTGTTAAACCCGTCCATCAGAAGCGAAGGAAATTCACTCCTGAGAAGAACAAGATCATACAAGAAGAAGTTGAAAAAATTCTTAAGGCTAGTATGATCACAGAGGTTCAATATCCTCGATGGCTAGCTAATGTGGTCGTTGTTTCAAAAAAGAATGGAAAGTGGAGGGTGTGTGTCGATTTTACCGATTTAAACAAGGCATGCCCCAAGGACCTTTCCCATTACCACATATAGATTCCATGATGGATGCGACTACAGTACATGAAATGCTTACCTTTATGGATGATTCCTCTGGATTTCAACAAATTCAGATGGAACCATCTGATCAAAAGGATACAACATTCATGACTCCTACCGGCATATACTATTATACCGCTATGCCGTTTGGACTAAGAAATGCAGGGGCAACATACCAAAGACTAGTCAACATGATGTTCAAGGATCAGTTGGGTAAGAGTATGGAAGTATACATAGATGATATGGTGGTGAAATCAATGAAATCTGAGGATCACCTTAGAGACCTCGAAGAAGCATTCAATATCCTCGACAAATATAACATCATCATCATCATCATCATCAACGTACTCAGTATATCCCACTAATAGCAAAGCTATGGTAGGGTCTGAGGAGGGTAAGATGTAGGCAGCCTTACCTCTACCCCATAGGGATAGAGAGGCTGCTTCCGGTGAGACCCCCGGCTCAATAGTAGTTTTGCATCAAGCCTTAGACATAAGGCACATAGCACTCAATCATCGGGACACCGGCTGATCGGTGCATGTACCCTTATCTTTCAGCTATCAACGCCACTACATGATGCCTGATTAACCGTCCGTCACTTTTAACGTTATTTTCACGAGATTAGTAAAATAACGTCAAAATTAGTGCAATTTCACTTTTGCCCGCCCGAGGGTTCACACATATATACATCATATGTGCGCACCGCAAGCAGAGCTACCTCGACCAATATAACATGAAATTGAATCCGTCAAAATGCCACTTTGGTGTTAAGGCTGGAAAATTTCTGGGATATATGGTAACTAAAAAAGGAATTGAAGCAAGCCCCGAGCAGATTGAAGCCATCCTCAATTTGAAATCTCCTGCAAACGCAAAGGATGTCCAAAGGCTCACAAGTAGAATAGCTGCTCTCAATAGGTTCATCACAAGATCCTCCGAGAAGTGCAAGGACTTCAACGATATCCTTAGGAAGAATAAGAAATTTGAATGGATGGAAAAGCATGAGGCTGCGCTTACAGCCTTGAAGGATTACTTATCCTCAGCTCCAGCTCTAATGAAGCCAATAGATGGAGAATCCTTGTATATGTATTTAGGTGTCTTAGGAAATGCAGTAAGTGCCGTCTTGGTAAAGGATCATGAAGGTGAACAACATCCTGTTTACTATGTAAGTAAAAGTCTTATAGATCTGGAAGCCAGGTATTCTCATTTAGAAAAATTAATTCTTGCACTTATTATGGCTTCTACTAAATTGAGACATTATTTTGAAACTCATCATATTATTTTTAGAACTAACTATCCTGTAAAGAATGTTCTTAGAAACCAGAGTTATCAGGTAGAATGGCCAAGTGGGCTGTAAAATTAAGTTCATATGATATCCAATACGAGCCAAGAACAACAATTAAGTCTCAAGCACTAGCGGATTTTGTGGTTGATTTCACTAGTATCTACAAAAAGAAGCTGACTTGGAGGTCCAACAACTGGAAAATACCAAGGATCCTTGGATACTCTTCTTAGATGGAGCATCCAACATGAGAGGAACATGATTGGGGATCCTACTGAAATCGCCACAGGGGGACATATTACCCCAGTCCATAGCTTGTGAGTTCCCGGCAATAAACAATGAAGCAGAGTATGAGGCTCTAATCGCAGGTTTGCAATTAGCCAAAAGCATGAGGATCAGGTATCTTCAAGTTTATGTAGACTCTTTATTGATAACTAACCACTTTAATGGCTCGTATGCTGTTAAAGGTGAGAAACTAAGTAAATATTTTGATGTTGTGAAGGAGTTATCGAAATCCTTCGAAATATTTAGTATTACACAGGTACCGGGGGAAGAAAACGCTGGGGCAAACGCCTTGGCAAACTTATCCTCATCTTTGAAGATTCCTGAGGATTTGAAAATCCCAATAATCCACATTCTGTTGCCAGCAATAGGAGAACAGGAAGTTGGAGAGATAACGAATGATAAAGAAATCGTACTATGGGATCCTTTATCTTCAAATAAAAAAGAATCATGGATCCATCCTATCAAGAAGTACATTCAGACTGGAGAAATTCCAGCCACAGAAAATCCCAAGTCCTTCAAACTCAAGGTATCCCAATATATTTTTTTAGATGATATGGTATATAGGAAATCTCTTGCAGGTCCATATATTAGATGCATTGAGGATCCTGAGATCCAAGAAGTACTCAAGGATTTTCATGAAGGAGATTGCGGCAATCACACAGGTGGAAGAGCGTTATTTTCTATAATACTCAGAACTGGATACTTTTGGCCAACAATTAAGAAAGATGCAGTGGAATATTCAAGGAAATGTGATGCTTGTCAAAGACACGCAAACATCCTTCATCAACCAGCGGAGCCTCTATATCCTATATCCTCCTCATGGCCTTTCATGAAATGGGGTATGGATATTGTAGGCAAGTTACCAAAAGCACCAGGTGGAAAGGTCTTTATGCTTGCTATGACTGACTACTTCTCCAAATGGATTGAGGCAGAAGCGTTTATACAAGTCCGATAAAGGGAAGTAATATATTTTATTAAACGAAATATTATAACTAGATTTGGTATTCCTGCTGAAATTTTCTGTGACAATGGTTCCCAGTTTATCGGGAATAAAACCACTAACTTTTGTGACAGTTGGGGTATCAAAATGATTACTTCCACTCCGGTTCTTCTTTAAGCCAATGGTCAAGCATAGTCTATCAACAAGATCATCATCAACAATTTAAAAAAGAAGCTAGGATCTAAGAAGGGAAAATGGGCTGAAGAACTTCCTTATGTTCTTTGGGCATACAGGACTACGCCTAAAAATGCAACAGGCCAAACACCCTTCTCATTGGTGTTTGGATCAGAAGCAGTAATTCCCACAGAAATGGTGGTTCCTACGGCAAGAAAGAGCATCCGTGATCCTGAAGCCAATGAAGAAATCCTTCTTGAAGACTTGGATACTATAAAAGAACTCAGAGACCTAGCCAAGATCAGGATGGCAGCATATCAACAAAGGGTAGCTAGGGCATACCACAAAAATATCAGAATCAGAAGATTTCAAGAAGGAGATCTAGTGTTAAGGAAAGCCTTCCAAAACACAACCAATCCGGCTGATGGAAAGTTAGCACCCAAATAGGAAGGACCATATCAAATTGAGTCAGAGGCAGGAAATAGGGTATATCATTTGCTCACAATGGAAGGCAGTAGGTTACCAAGAGCATGGAATGCCATCCACCTCAAGAGATATTTTTTCTGATCAGGATCTATTATCCTAATATTGTCCTTAAAGGATTAAGGATCCCAAAATCGGTAACATCTATCTAATCAGTTATTCTTTTTTAATTGTTATTGTTAATTTAAGGATAATATATTCTTAACATTTTATCTTTTCCAAGTTTGAGTAACCATGCAGGATTATAATAAATAATTTGATGCTCAAGAGGTTGGCCACCTCTCCTTTACATTTGAGGTACTATCCTATTTCTCTTCACCTAGCCCACGATTGGATATGACCCCCGATGGTCATATCCCCTACGGTTTAAAGGTTTTCATCTTTCTTATAAATTGAGTTTCTACACTCTCGCCTGGAGCGCACGCTATCAAACGTATAATCCGGGGCAGCGGGACCAGTACACGCTTAGTGGCTGAAAATTTCGTTGTCTTCGGCTATATGGAGGATCCTACGATTTATGGTAGACGTACCATACCACCGGTTTATAACGTTTTCACGTTATCTCAAGTTTGGGCTTGTCCTCAGTTTTTGGGCTTGTCCCCAATTTGGGTTTGTATCCAGTTTTGGGCTTGTCCCCAGTTCACAGCTTATCCCCAGATTACACGGGCTTGTCCCCAATTCACGGGCTTGTCCCCAGATTACACGGGCTTGTCCCCAGTTGCACGGGCTTGTCCCCAATATATTGTTTTGGCTTGTCCCCAGCTTAATGGGTTTGATCCCAGTTAACATTATGAATTATTTGCAACAGATTTTCTAAGTTCTTTGTGAAGATCAAAAATCTGAGTTTCCCGGATCCTAAAGCTATCATTGAGAGTTCAATACTTCTGGTATGTTAGGTCTATCTAGACCTTCTGGTATGATCTCTGTTAATTAACTTATGTATCATATTGGTTGTAATAATTTTGGATATTTCAACTTAGAAGGTTATTCCCTTAAAGTTATTTTATTACTAAAAATTTTACCCATTTTAAGGATACTCTATCCTAAAATTTGCCCTTTGAGGGAATTCTATTATATAATTTTTATCAACTATTAAAGATATTTTATCCTACTATTTGTTCTTTAAGGATATTTTATCCCGAGTAATTTTCATAAGGATCTTTTGTCCTGGAAATCTTTTACTTAAGATTATTTTTCAAAAACTCTCAATAATGCTAAAGTTATATCCAACAATCTTTTCAAAATAAACAACAAGTAAATAGTCAAAAGATTTATATATTAATTAAGATAAGCCGCCAGGACTTATCCAAAATTCTTAACCCGGACTTCACCATGCAAAAGATGGACCATCCATCCGGGTTAAGTGAGAGTTACTAACAGTTCATAAGTGCAGGAAAATTAAAAACATGGGCAACAAAGGCTTCATCCCCACAAACAGAGGATCCCTCTACCTTTGTCACCCCCGCCAATTGTCTTAAGGATCATGGATCCTTTATCCTAAATACTATTGTTTATTACAGACCAAATTGTTCATAAAAACACCAACACAAAATAAAAAAGTGGGCTCGGGCCTTGTCTTTGATATCCTTCATTGCCCACTTAAACCGCATCTTCAACCGCAACATCACCTTCTCCCTTGCCAGCTTCAACCGCCTCCCTAATGCCACTGGTCCCAGCCTCGGTGTTCTCAGCCATCTCCTCGTCATCTTCACCACCAATATCGTTAAGAGCAGCCTTCCACTTCTCCACGTCCCAGGCTGACTTGTCAAAAGCGGGATCACCAGCCACTTTCGCCATCTTGATCCGCGCCTGGAATACCGACCTGGCAGCCCACACTTTGGCTTCATCTGTGGCCTGCTCCACTGCCTCTTGACGTTGGGCTTCGGCTGAGGATAGCTGATCCTCCAACTGTTTCTTCTCCTTGGAGAGCTGGATCATAGCCTTGTCCTTAGCAACCACAGCTTTCCCTAACCCGGACATTTTCTCGCTCATCTGATGGATAATCTTTTCAGAGTGATCCCTCATAGCAGTCACAACATATCAATAAATTTCATATAAGGATTGAAACAATATTGGATCCTAAAATCCGAAGTGATAGAATACAATATACATACAGAGTTAACAATGTCATAATGAGTCTCGGGCTCGGAAGACCTTTTTCTCTTGGACGCAGCAGATTTGGCTCTCGTTGTTGCAGTTTTAGGCTCGGAACTAGTGGCTACTTTTAAGGCTTCCTTTTTAACAGCAGGAGAAGTGGCCATACAATCGATGTCATCTAGAGAGAACTTGAGAGCAGACTTTCCTGATTTCTTGGCGCCTGTGGAAGAAAAATCGACAGATAAGTATTCTATTTTATTTTATTTATCTTGAAAGTTTTAACTTACTTTACTTGTTGGAACCTGAAGAGATCTCACAAAAAGCTTCAGTAAAACGAGCTTGAAAAGTCCTGACTTCGTTATCCAGTGCTAGGAACCGTTTTGCTTTCTCTTCTGTTCCAGATAGTTTACCCAATGAAGCGAAGTTTTCAACTGCAGACAACAAGAAAGAATAAGGATTAAAATTGAAAGCATAAAGGATCCTGCTATTTCTTAAGGATCCAGGATCCTACCCTTCATAACCCACGTTGAAGGAAGATCAGTCCCCCGTGGTATTGAGTGGCGTTTTACAAAGAAAAACTTATTCCTCCACACGAAATTATTTAAAGTGACTTTTAAGAGCGGATGGGGTTGTCGGGCCTTGGATTTGAAGATGAAACGAGCAGGACCGTGGGTAGTGAGGGTATATAAGTATGATAACTCGGGAAGACCGAAATTGATTTTCTCCTCTTCGATGATTCTTTCGATGGTGCTGAGAACTCTCCAAACCATAGGCATAGCTTGAATATTGGATATGCCGGTGGAATCGAAGAAACTTTGAGTGAAAGAAGAAAAAGGATACTGGTACCCAATCAAGAACGGAGTCGCCGGAAAACAAACCCAGATCTTAGAATATATGTCGCAGCGGATGCTAGACTCATAAAGACAAAATAGGGTTTTTGGAGGGAATAACGAGCGAAATTCGTCAACCTCGGGATCCATGAGTTTGCAAATCTCGGCGGACATATTAGCAATGAGGCACTGAGGTTCCATTTCTGACAACTCACAGTCATCGGAAATTTGTTCGGAGGGTTTAGAAGCAGACGGAGAAGAAGAAGACAAAGCGCTGGACATTGTATAAGAAAATAAAAGAAAAGTGTTAAGAAGGATACCTGATGCGTCGGCGTAAGGTATGTTTATAAGAAAAGATATAGGCTGCATATATGGACGGTTATAATTAACCTTGGGGGCTAAATGGTAAATATTCTTGCAGAATCGTCCCATCTATCAGTTTTCGCAGCAATTTTGAAATTCAAAATGACAGCTGTTTTGGACAAAAATCAGCTAAGGATCAAGTATCCAAATATGTTATGTGAGGTAAGGTGCTAACGCGATAATGACAAATGTATAAGCGTAATATCAGTGAACACAATGGTTTGATCACGAGGGAAAAAGCCCTTAATCACGATAGTCTTACTTCGGTCAAAACTTATCGAGGTAACCCTTGGTAAAATAACTCCGGTCAAGGATTAATAGGATAATCTTTGGTCGAAGCACTTTAGTCAATGATCAACAAGGTAACCTTTGGTCGATGAGTATATGATTATCGCGGTCTCGGGCACAAAAAACCCCCGGACGGTGAAAACTATCACCGTCAAGTTTATTAATGAATAAAATGTGATTACAAGTATTTGTGGAGTATATGATCGAGATTACAAAGAAAAATAGTGTGTAGAGAGAGTATTTGCTTCTGCTCTAGTGTGTGTGTAAATACATGTGTTTTCTAACTGATCACAATCTCCATTATATATAAAAGATAATAACCCAAAGGAGTTATGATTAATAAAGACTATTAACTAATAATCCCTAAAAATCCGCCATGTCTTCAATATAATCGTAACAGCAACTTTGACCACGTGCTCCATCACTCAAGCTGCGAAATAGGTGGTAGACCAGGTCTTCTAGCCGTTACACTTGATAAATATCAGCCTTCATATAAGAAACAACCGTTAGCAGCACCAAATACCGAGGATCCTTGATCCTGACATAGCTCTGGAACTCTTCAGAAGGATAATTGATCCAGACATGTCTTCAAGAATAACATATCCTCAGTACTCAGTTATTTGTGACACAAAAAGAAGTCCTATAAATCTGCCACTTCTCCCACTAAACGTGTTACAGCCATTTGACCACGTGTTTGACAAGTCCAATAGCGAGATATCCGGTGGAATAAGTCTTGGAGCCGTTATACTTATTAAATAACAACCTACACACAAGAAACAATTGTTAATAATACCAAGTACTGAGGACCACTGATCCTGACATAATCTGTCTAAGGATAACTGATCCAAGAACATATGTCAGGATAACGTATCCACAGTGTCAAATTTCTGTGCCCTAACAATTGCCCCCAAAATGGCGGTTGTGATAAGATCACGGCTGTCATTTTGCATTTGAATCCAAACTTCCTGCACAAACATATGAGATTTCACAAGCTGGATATAATTGTCACATATCATTGGAGTTTCCATGGGAACTTCCCTTCAAGCTATATATCCGAAACCTCTTATTCTTCCTGCAAATCATGAACAACTAGTAATACTTGTTTAACCCGGGTAGATGTTCCATCTTTCGTATGGTGAAGTCCGGGTTAAGAATTTTGGATAAGTCCTTGGGGCTTATTTTAATTAATATATAAATCTTTCGACATTTATTTGTTATTTATTTCAAAAACTTGTTAAATATAAGTTTAGCATTGTTAATAGTTTGACAAATAATATTGAGTAAAAGATTTTTAGGATAAAAGATCCTTAAAAATCGTTTAAAATAGAATATCCTTAAAGAAAAAATATTTAGAAAAGAATATCCTTAAATCATAAATCTTAGGATAAGACATCCTTAATAGCTGATAAAATTTATAAAAGAGAACTTCCTTGAAGGGCAAGTTTTAGGATAAAGTATCCTGAAAACAACTAAAGATTTTAATAATCAAACAACTTTAAGCGAATAGCCTTTCAAACTGAAATACCCAAATTTAATGCAACAAATATCAAACATAAGTCAATTAGCAAAGATCATACCAGAAGATCTAGATAGACCTGAGTTACCAGAAGTGTTGAGTCCTCAATGATCCTTGAAGGACTAGCTTTAAGATCCGAGATCCTTATATTTTTGATCTTCGCATAAAAGTTAGTAATTCTGTTGCAAATAATTCATAATGTTAACTGGGGTCAAACCAATTAAGCTGGGGACAAGCCCAAATAATATACTGGGGACAAGCCCGTGCAACCGGGGACAAGCCCGTGTAATCTGGGGACAAGCCCGTGTAATCTGGGGACAAGCCCGTGTAATCTGGGGACAAGCCTGTGAAACTGGTGTTAAACTGGCGACATGGCCCTTGAGAAGAGGTGAAAACCCCTTAAACCTTAGGATTAAACTGGCGACAAGGCCCTTGAGAAGAGGTGAAAACCCCTTAAACCTTAGGAAATGGTACGTCTACCATAAATCGTAGGATCCTCCATATAGCCGGAAACAACGAAATTGTCAGCCACTAAGCGTGTACTGGTCCCGCTGCCCTGGACTATACATCGAATAGCGTGCGCAACTGGCGATCGTGAGAAAGGTGAAAACCTTTAAACCTTAGCATGGGTTCTCGCATATTTAAGCAGACTGGTCCACCCAACCAGTCCAGAAAAGGAGTTGCCCAAAATGATTTTTTCATAAAACGTCAAACTTGCTTTAATTGTGGCACTCCTGGTCATATTGCCAGATTGTCCACATCGTTAATATGTTCCTTATTATGGATTTTATCAGAGGAATATGCCCTACATGCCTTATAATGCGTACATGCAAGGATTCTGGCATTATCAGGCTAGTTCCTTTGACGATGATTGGAATCGAAACAAATCTTGCAGGTTTAGTCCTCATCAGACCAAACCTAACAAGTCTAAAAGAAAGGTCAGAAAAGGTGTTTCAAGTTCAAATTCAAATATGAGCACTAAGTCTTGACCAAAACATGAGAAAAAGGCTGATTCGTCTCCTTCCACATCCAAAACACTAGAGGTTACGACAACCATTTGTACCTATAATTCCAAATCATACAGACATAGATGGTTGCCTAAATTTCCAGAGAAAGTTTCTACGAAATCTATGTTTGATGATCAAAATTGCATGTCATGGCAATCCGTGACGACTGTAGATGAATCAGGGTCACCCAGTGTAAGTATGGACTGGGTACCAAAAACTAACTAATCCCGCGCTTTGCGCAGGGACAGCTATGGAGGAATATCATCAGACCTTGGTATGTTGATAGTGGCTATTCCAGGCACATGACATGAGACATTACCCAACTACACGATATTCAGACATTTAATGGTGGGTATGTGTCCTTTGCGGGAGGAGAAAAGGGAAAGAGCACTCAAAAGGGTACTGTAAGTAACAGCGTTCTAAAATTTGAAAATGTCAACTTTATTCCAGAATTAAAGCATAGTTTATTAAGCGTGTCACAAATCTGTGAAAATGATTTTTCAACTCATTTTACTATGAAAGAGTGTCTGATTTTGAAACCTGGTATAATTATACCAAAAGACTCGATTCTTGTTCGATCACAACGAAAAGATAATGCTTATGTGATCGACATGAACAAAAATGTTCCTGATGAAATAACTTGTTTGTTTTTAAAAGTGTCTGAACATAACGCCATGCTATGGCATCATCGGCTTGCTCATGCTAATACTAAAAATCTGAATCGTCTTGCTAAAAATAATTAGGTACGTGGTTTACCAATCAAGGATTTTGTGACTATATTGAAAAATATGTGGCTTGTGCTTTGGGTAAACATCATCAAAAATCTCACAAGCCAAAGTTGATTAATACCATATCATCAGTTTTTCAAATACTCCATATGGACCTTTTTGGACCAGTTCATGTTTTGAGTCTTTCTCGTAGCTCTTATTGTCTTGTTATTACTAATGACTACTCACGTTTTACATGGGTATTTTTCTTGTCAAATAAGAGTGAAACTGCATATTTAATCAACAAGTTTGTTGTTCTCATGGAGAATCAACAAAACTTGAAGCTGAAAGGAATTCACTGTGATAATGGAACGGAATTCAAGAATGCATCACTAAACCATTTCTGTTCAGAAAAGAGGGTGCTTCGTCCGTATAGCGCCGTTCGGACACCACAACAAAACGGTGTGACTGAAAGAAGAAACAGAACTCTTATCGAGGCAGCAAGGACTATGTTATGTGATTCTAAACTGCCTTTGTTCTTATAGGTAGAAGCTATTGAGGCAGCAAGGACTATGTCAGAATCGGGTGATAATTAACAAGTCCGAGATGAAGACTCCATATGATATTGTTTATGGTCACAAACCCACTGTTGCACACTTCAGAGCATTTGGCTGTCCCTGCACACTGCTAAATCTTGAGTCTACTCCAAGGTTTGGGGCCACAACCGATGAGTGTTATTTTGTTGGTTACGCGGTTAATACAGCTTATAGGGTATACAATAAATCACCAAACAGAATCTACAGTCCTATGAAGTTCGTTGGTTAGAAGAAAATGAGACTGATGCTCGTGTTGGTCCTGATTGGTTATTTGACTACAACGAACTCTTCAAACCATTCAACGTGTTTCCATCCATCAACATAAAACTTTCAGGTGGTCCCACAGTGGAAGCTGCAAAAGATAATTCATAGGCAGTGTCTCACATTTCTCTATTACTGGATAATGATGTCCCTGAGTTAAGTAATGATTCACATGCAACTAACACTCAGCCTAAGGAATCTTCAGAAACCGATTGTTCGCCGAACACGTCTGAAGATGCTGCTACTGTTGAGGGGGAGAGTTCCATCCGTCAGATCTTTGGGAGCATACTGTTTCCCGATGCCATTCCAAATGAATATGTTGCCGGTACTTCGTACTCTCACAGTACGGCGACATCTGGCTGGAAGAATCTCCTTGCTGATTTTAGTGAGAACTTATCAAATCTGCAACCTAACAATGATGTTTCCGATCATTTAATTCCATCGAGAATCCAGAGGAATCATCCGATTGAGAATTTCATAAGTCCCATTGAAGCGGGAGTGTCCACCAGAAGTCAGACATGACAAATAAACAGCTGTATGTATTCCTGCTTCATTTCTCAAATTGAACCAAAAACAGTAGAAATGGCTCTTCAAGAACCTAGTTGGGTTGATGCTATGCACGAAGAATTGAATCAGTTTGATAAGTTGAAGGTTTGGAGATTGGTTAAGTTACCAGATGGAAAGAAAGCTCTTGATACAAGATGGGTTTTCCGAAACAAGTAAGATGACACAGGGGTTATTGTTCGAAATAAGGCACGGTTGGTAGTTCGTGGTTTTCGTCAGGTTGAGGGATTAGATTACACTAAAGTCTATGCCCCAGTGGCTAGACTTGAGGCCATTTTCTGGCCTATGCATCATACATGGGGTTCACAGTGTATCAGATGGATGTTAAGACCGCAAACCTGTATGGTGAAGTCAAGGAAAAGATTTATGTTGATCAACCACCGGGTTTTGTTGATTCTAAGAAACCAAATCACGTCTACAAGTTAGACAAATCATTATACGGGTTGCACCAGGCTCCTCGAGCGTGGTATGCTACATTGAACCCGCATCTTCTTGATCATGGCTATAAGCGTGAAACCATCGACCAAACCTTGTTCCGGAAAACTGTCGGAAAAGATTTGATTCTCGTCCAGATTTATGTCGATGATATCATTTTTGGATCCACCAGCGCTGAGTTGTGTACAAAATTTTGAAGGTGTAATGAAGAAGATATTTGAGATGAGTTCGTTGGGTGAAATGACAACGTTTCTAGGGCTACAATTTCGCCAAAGCTCGATAGGAATTTTACTGCATCAAAGGAAGTATTATGAAGATATGCTGGCAAAGTTTGAACTTCAAGATTCCAAGAGGAGCTATTATCAGAGAAGTGCTGCTGTTTGGTGATAATCAGATTACCCCACTGAATATTCTCATGCAGCTGTTTCTGAGATCCTCACCAGGATGGGCTACGAGGGTACCTATCCTCCGGCGATCAAGAAATTGTTTCACCCATACCGGAGATTCTTAATACACACGTTCTTTACTTGTGTGTTGGGGAGAAAGGGAGGATCAGACGAGATTAGCCACTCAGATGTCTGTCGTACTTGCTTTGATCATGGATTGGAATTACAACTATTCCAAGTTCGTCTTCAATGAAATGATGAGCAATCTAAAAGGGAAGAAGAAAGAGATGTTACTCATGTATCCAAGATTCTTGCAGATGATCTTCGATTTTCACCACACCTATCTCGTCAAAACCGTTGTCACCTTGGATATGAAGTCAATGGGACACAACACCTTTGGGTTAATGAAACAATCCAGAAAAGGATCCAAGATTGTATATCAGAGCCTAAATGCTCTGGTGAAATTTGGACGATTTGCTGAAACAGAAGTTGAGCCATTTATAGCTCAGGTTGCTGATAAGCATGTGGCACCAGTTCAACCACGTGCTGCAACTTTTGAGATTTCTGATGATGAAGAAGATGAGTCAGAACACCATCAGACATACACCTCTCCAAGTGCTGAGAAGTTAAGTGCTCTTGAAGCTGCCAAAGCTTTATTACAGTCAACTGCACTGAAACCTCCTCAGACAGTTGCTGAAAACATTGAAGAAGATTTGAGTGAAGAACCAACCGCTGATCTCATCCCTCGTAAACGTAAAAGGATTGATCCGAGATTTAGCGGGTTGGACAGTGAAGCTGAAGCAACAACCACCACACCAACACAAACAACAACCACCAGTCTACAACAACAAACTCATCAACCTGAGTCACCTACTCCAGAGACTCAAGTTGAACAAGATTCATCTACCGCAGAGCCGTCATTTCAAGATCATATGAGATTCTAGATCTATGACAATTCCACTGCTACCGCTGTTATCAAACTACAAAAGGGAAAAGAACAGTATAGATTTGTTGATACAAGGGATCTGCTCAAATTTGGAGAGAAGAACATTCACATTCTAAGCACATTCCAGATTATTGCTGAACCGATCTTTGAAACGGCCGCCAAATAATACACAAGCATGGTTGCATCCATTATCAGGTGCAAGTTTTGGGCAGGTGCATTAAAGGATGCGGATGTTGACTACATGGAGCATGACTGAAGACAAAGCTACAAACCAAGGGGGAGATTGTTGGGCCTAGTTTTGTATGGTTTGTACTTAGTCTATATTATGTGGGCTTGGGCTACGGGTTTAATATGTAAGCCGAGATCTCTTAAGATCTCGGTGGGCTTTTGGTCAGTTTGGGCTTAGGTGTTTGGTTCCCTATATATAGTGCATGTATTGTATAGGGTTTGGTTGTTCATTCAGTTGGTTTTGGCTGTCTACGTGTTTACTAGACGAAGTTGTAATAGTGCTTAAGCACCCGACGTATAATAATAATAATACGTGTGTTCTGAAGCATTGCTTGAGTCTCGTGTATGTGTTAATCCGTATTCTTGAGTCATTGGGTATAGGGATTCTGCACCTATACTTGATTAGTTGATATCATAACTGTAGTGATCTAGATTCGGGACTTACAATTCCTTGAACTTAAAACACTAACATAGTTAGTGCCTCGTTACTTTGGGAGTGGCAGGAGAAAATAGGTTAAAAGATGAGAGTGTTGGAGAACATTTCGTAAGTTGGGAGTGATATCTACCAATGTGTCAAAGTTTAGAGTATTTAAAACCAATATCCCTATTATAAATTATAATTGTCCACGTTTCGATTTAAATTTATTCAATATCAAAATTTTGATTATAAGACTTTCGATGCAGTAGTCTCAACAACTCATGGTATGGTGAAGTTCCCAACCATGGGAGGAATCGATACTGTGGTACCAACACCAGAAACCTTACTCATAGCTGCTACCGCGGAATCCGGTTATTGTCAAAAAAATCTGATGGATCTTGGCGAATTTGTATGGACTTCAAGGACCTTAGCAAAGTTTGTCCCAAGAATAGCAACCCCCTACCAGAGATTGATTGGAAGGTAGACTCCCTTACAGGCTTCAAGTACAAGTGCTTCCTGGATGCCTACAAGGACTACCATAAGATCTTAATGAAGGTTGCGGATAAAGAGAAGACAACATTCCATAGTGACAAAAGAATATTCTTCTACAAATACATGCCCTTTGGTTTGAAGAATGTCGGGGCTACGCATCAACGTTTGATCGACAACACCTACTCCAAGCAAATCATGAAGAATATGGAAGCTTATGATGATGACCTAGTCATACAAAGCAAAGATGAGGAAGCAATGATCAATGAATTCTAAGAAACATTACAAAACCTTTAAAGAATCAACATGAAGCTCAATCTGGTTAAATGTTCATTCGATTTTGAAGAAGGTAAATTCTTAGGCTACTTGATCGACAAACAAAGCATAAAAACTAACCCAAGTAAGGTACAAGTTGTTCTTGACTTGCACTCTCTAAAGACAAAGAATGAGGTTCAAAGCCTCAATGACAAGACTGCTGACCTTAAACGATTTCTTTAAAAATCGGCAGAAAAGTCTTTACCCTTCTTTAAAACATTGAAAAATTGCAATGACTAGAAAGACTTTTAATTGACTAGTGAGGCAGAAGTTGCCTTCCTAGCTCTAAAGAAGCACCTAGCTTCCTTGCCTGCTCTAGCAGCTCCTAAAGTAGGAGAAGCAATAACAATTTATTTAATTGTAGGAATGGATGCTATCAGCTCAAGTTCTATTGTACTTCATCAGCATGGCATTAAGGGAAGCTGAGCTCAATTACACGCCCATTGAGAAGCTAATCCTTGCACTTGTTCACACAACTTAGAGGCTGAGAAAGTACTTCTAATATCATCAAATAAAGGTGGTCACTAGCAAACCAATAAAGTCCGTTTTAGAAAGTCCTAAAATCGCAGGACGGCTAGCCAAATAGGCTATTGGCTTGGGTGCGCACAACATAGTGTATGAATCAAGAAAGGAAATCAAGGTCTATATCTTTGCCGACTTTCTAGTTGAAACATCAGAAGAGCATGTGGAAGTGAATGAGCTTGAAAAAGGGAAACCTGCTATCCCCTTGGGAAAGTGGACACTCTACACTAACGGAGCTTCAAGTATAGAAGGTTTTAGCGCATGTCTAATAATTACAGACCCTCATGGAACAGAATATACTTATGCACTCCGATTATAGTTTCCATGTACTAACAATAAGGATAAATATGAGGCTTTGATTGCAGGGCTTCGCTTAGCAAAACACATAAAGATCCCAAAACTAAGTTCCTTTATCTATTCAAGATCGGTGGCCAATCAAGTAAACAATGAGTTAATCGCAAGGGAACCATCGATGCTGAAGTATAAGCATAAGTTCAAAGACCTTATGAAGGAATTTGGTAGCTGCTCCTTAACCCAAGTCTCCAGAACTCAAAACAAGCAAGCTGATGCCCTTAGTAAACTAGCTTCCCTGACATTTGGTCATCTAACTAAGAAGGTTCTGGTTATAATGGTGAGAAGCCCTTCGATTGAGGAACTATAAATACAAGACATATTTGAAGAAGCAGGAATCACTTAGATGACCCATATTCTGGAGTTTCTCAAAGATGGTAAGCTTCCCACTTAAGAAGGAGAAGCCATCAAACTAAGAATCAAAGCCAAGAAGTATGTTGTGAAAGACGGTATCTGTTAGTGCACGGTTTTGCATCTTGAGTCTTTGTATTTATCGTTAAAGTATTTGTCGTTTTGTTTAATGTAATAAACAATTAATATATATTGTAGTTCGTTAATGTATTAGTCTAGTTCGCTAAGGATGTTTAGCGAACTAGATCTAAGTTAATTCCCTCCTGATTCGTTAAGGATTTTTAACGAATCAGGGGGTGTTTCGTTAATTTAATGTATGTAACGAATTGGATGTTAGTTCGTTAGGGGATGTTAACGAACTAACTCCATCGTCTATTTATAGTGAACACTGTTCACACTTTAATGTTAAGCTTTGAGATTTAATTAAGGAACCCCTGTCCGATCTCTCTCTCAGTCTTCATATTGATAATATTAACTTACATACAATCGATACATATACATATAGATAACGTATTAACTATAGATCAATGGCAATCATGAACTAGATCCGTATTAGGAGTTAATTTATATACAATTCAGATCTGAGATCTCTGTTACTAAAAGGGTTAACTGAGATCAAACAAGTGGTATCAGAGCTTTCGGTGCTCTTTTGCTCTTGAATTTGATAGTTAATTCGTTATTATAGACGTATAATTGTTATTGTGGTATAATTATGTTTCCGGTTTGATATAGATCAATTGAGTGAAAATTAGACTGGTTGTGGATTGAATTGGATTCGTTTTGGGTTTTGGTAAGGTTATTGTGAGTTGTGGTTGATTGGAATTGAAGTTTGGACTGTGTTTGGATTGTTTGGTTTGGATCTGAGTGTGACCGAGAAACAGAGGATCATTTTTGGTCAGACTGGATATGTGTTAATTGCAATTGTGTTACGGGATTGATACGAGTGGATTCACGATTGGTGTGCGAGTATTTTGGTAGCTTACTTGAGTGATTTGGTTGAATATTGAGTTTGTATTACAAATTCATGTTTTTGGGTTCAAGTTCTTCAAATTGCAGATTTCTGGAAATGGTTAATTTGAAGATTTGAAGATTCAAGTTTGATTCGTTAATATAAGCTTGATTCGTTAACCCATTCATCTTGATTTGTTAAACCATTTAACTTGATTCGTTAAGAAATTTCACCAATTCGCTATAAGTTATAGTTGATTCGTTTAACCAGTTCACTAATCTATTTGATTCGTGTTTACAGATTCGTGTGAAACCTATTACCTTGGAAACTGTGCTATAACAACCTTTTCCACGTGGCATTCGGTGTCAGAGTTTGTTACAAACGGTTGTAACAACCTGATTCGCTATAGGTTTGATTCGTTAATCAACTGTAGCTGGTTCGTCATCTTATTTGCTAAGTTTTTCTTAGTGATTCGTTACAGAAAACTATCTAATTTGCTAAGCTTGTACTTAGTGATTCGCTTAGTCAATTCATTAGTTGGACTCGTATTCGTTGACCATCAGATTCGTTGCTTAATTCGTTAATCTTCAATTCTGATTCTTTACCTGATAAACCTCAACTTCGTTAAGGATTAATTCGTTGTTTACTATTTACAGTTCGTTACAACTGTTCACAGTTCGTTACATTCACTGTTTACCATTTGTTAATCTTATTTTTCAAAATTAACCCTTGAAGTTCAAAACTTGTAAAAAATGGCTGGTATGTATGCACTAGCTTCTCAAAACATGTTGATGCAACAAATGTTACAACTGGATACCGAGATAGATTCACATTCGAAATGTCCACGTTTGATGAAATTTAGCGACTTTGCTAAATAGGAACCTCGTTTCCGTGCTCATCTAGGGTTAGTTCATCCTGATTGTTAAAACTGTTTGGATGAGGTTTACACCGTTCTAATGATTGGGGATGGGACTATTGGTTTTACACCTAAAGCTATCTCTCAATACTCGGTTGAAGAGAAGAAAGCATTAGAAATTGAGACAAAAACTTATTCTATTCTTACTATGGCATTACCTGAAAATATCTTTCACCAAGTAGGAAGTATTAAGATTTGTGCTTCTTTATTTCAACATATCCGTATGAGAAGTATGGGAAACACCGCTGAAAGCAAAAAGGTTATGCTTAAGTTTCAATATAGAAACTTTAACCTATTAAAGGGTGAGACTGTTGAAGAGATGACTACAAAATTTAATCATTTGATAGCGGAGATGGACAAGATGAAATTGCTTTGCCAAGTGCAAATGCAACAACTATCTTTAGTGATCCATGTGCTTGTTTTTACACAGCTGGAAATACTGGTTCATCTGGAGGATCTGGTAGTTCATCATCAACAAATCAATTCTCATCACAACCAAATGTAAACATGAGAAAAAGCTGAACAAAATTTTGCTTTCTTATCGGATTTCATGACTTCTTATGAGAATTTGGTTAGTAATAAAATTGCCACAAGTGATTTGACGGATGAAGACTATGATCAAATTGATCCTGATGATTTAGAACTGATGGATTTGAAGTGGAATATGGCTATGATAGTCAGGAAAGTGAAAAAGTTCATGCAAAGAACAGGTAAAGATCTTCCATCTTTCAACAAGAAATTGGGGTTTGATAAATTAAAGGTTAAGTGTTACAATTGTCAAGAGTTTGGTCATTTTGCCAAAGAATGTGGTAAGCCTAAAAAAGAGTATACCGGTCCCAGAAAACAAGATCAAAATTCACCATCGGGAAAGAGTGGTAATGCTGCTGGAAAGTCTTATGGATGTAAACCTTCGTCTTCTGGATCTCAAGTAATGTTATCCAACGTAGATGGAGATGACTGGTCACAAAGGTTAGTATGTGGTAACAATCAAGCTAATCTTGCAAAGTTTGGATTTCCTGAGTACTTTCAAGATGTAAGTTGTTTTGGACAAAATCAACTAAGGATTAAGTATCCAAATTTGTAAATGTGAGGTAAGGTGCTGACACAATAATGATTAGTGTATGAGCGTGATATCAATGAACACAATGATTTGATCACGAGGGAAAAAACCCTTAATCAAGATAGTCTAACTTTTGGTCAAAACTTATCAAGGCAATCGTTGGTAAAATGACTCTAGTCAACGATTAATAGGATAATCTTTGGTCGAAGTATCTTAGTCAATGATCAACAGGATAACCTTTGGTCGACAAGTATATGGTTATCTTGATCTCCGGCACAAAAAACCCTGGACGGTGAAAACTATCACCGTCAAAGTTTATTAAATAAAGAAATGTGGTTACAAATGGTGTGGAGTATATGATCGAGATTACAACGTAAGCTAGTGATTAGAGAGAATAGTAGTATCTGCTCTAGAGTGTGTGTGAATACAAGTGTTTTTCCTAGCTCGATCATTACTCGTTTAAATAATTAAAAAGAATAACAATATCTCCTAACTATATGGAGGTCTTCCACTAGACGCTCCATGACTTTGACCACGTGCTCATAGTCGTTCAGCAGCAAGATAATCGGAAGAACAAGTCACACAACCGTTGATGATATTTAGACTCCATTCTTCTAGAAAGCTCGTTCATAATCAGCAATGGTGAATAAGGATCCTATATCCATGTTCCAGCTATAGGATGTTCCACGAGGATAATTTAATGCTAATGCGTCTCGAAGTTGATATACCTGTCTAACACATCACCATACTAAATGCAACCGTTAGTAAATAAATAATACCGAGGATTGTCGATCCTTTATATCCTGTCATATGTTTCAAGGATAAAATATCCATAAGACAGTTAAGGATAAAGGATCCTCAGTAAAAAATCGTGGCCTAACAATTGCCTCCAAAATGGCGGGTGACAGTGGAACACAGCTGTCATTTTGAATTTTGAAATCTTGCAAAAACTGCACGATGGGACGGTTTTGACAAAAATTTTACCATTTAGCCCCCAAGGTTAATTATAACCGTCTATATATGCCGCCCTATATCTTTGATTATAAAAACCTTCATCCGACAATCATGTATTCTTCTAACCCTTGTTTTTTTTTTATTTTCTTTAATCATGTCTGCCGCTTCTTCTTCCTCTCCGGCCGCTTCTAAACCTTCCGAACAGTCATCCGGTGGTTCCGAACTGGTTGAAATGGAACCACAAGGCCTGCTTTCCAACCCATCCTCTGAAATCTGTAAGCTCACGAATCCCGAGGTCGATAGTTTTCACGCATTATTTCCTCCAGAAACACTATTCCTACCTTATGAATCCAGCATTAGATGTGACACTTTTTCCAAAGTCTGGGTCTGTTTTCCGGCAACTCCTTTCCTTATCGGCTACAAATACCCCTTTCCGCCTTTTACCCAAAGTTTTTTTGATTCGACCGGCATATCTTACATACAAGCCATGCCGATGATTTGGAGGGTTCTCAGCAGCATCGAAAGGATCATAAAGGAGGAAAAATTGGATTTTGGCCTTCCGGAGTTATCCTACCTATATACCCTTACTACCTTTGGTTCTGCCCGTTTCATCTTTAAGTCCAAGACCCGACAGCCCCATCCGATCTTAAAAGCCACGTTAAATGATTTCGTGTGGAAGAATCAATTTTTCTTCGTTAAACGCGACTCGATACCAAGGGGAAACGATCTTCCTTCCATGTGGGTCACTAAGGGTAGGATCCTGGATCCTCAAGGAGTAACAGGATCCTTTATCCTTCAACTCTAATCTTTACTGTTTCTTGTTATCTGCAGTTGAGAACTTCGCTTAACTGAGCAAGTTACCTGGAGCAGAAGAAAAAGAAAAACGGTTCCTGGATCTGGATACCGCGGTTAGGACCTTTCAAGCTCGTTTCGTTGAAGGTTTTTGTGACATCCCCTCAAGTTCAAGCATGTCAAGTAAGTTGATAATTTTAAAGTAATTAGAATAAATTAGAATACTTATCTGTCGATTTTCCTTCCATAGGCACCAAGAAATCTGGAAAGTCCGCCCTCAAGTTTTCTCTTGACGACATCGACTTCATGGTTACTTCGCCTACTTTCAAGAAGGAGGCTTCAAAGGCTGGCACAAGCTCGGAACCCAAGACTGCTACGACCAGGGCTAAATCAGCCGCTTCCAAGAGAAAGAGATCCTCCGAACCCGAGACTCATGGCGACATTGTCTGCTCTATAAGTTTACCGTATCTTTAGTGATTCAGGATCCAGTATTATATCGAGTTTGACATGAAATTTGTTGGTAGGTTGTGGTTGCTATGAGGGACTATTATGAAAAGACCATCCTCCATATGAGCGAGAAAATGGCCGGGTTAGGGAAAGTTGCGGTCGCTAAGGACAAAGCGATGGCCCAACTCTCCCAGGAGAAGAAGCAACTGGAGGATCAGTTATCCTTAGCCGAAACCCAGCGTCAAGAGGCAGTGGAGCAGGCGACTGATGAAGCTATAGTTTGGGCTGCCAAGTCGGTATTCCAGGAGCGGATCAAGATGGCGAAGGAGGCCGGCGATCCTGCTTTTGACAAGTCGGCCTGGGATGTGGAGAAATGGAAGGCTGCTCTTGTTGATCTTGGTGGTGAGGACGATGAGGAGATGGTTGAAAACACCGAGGCTGGGACCAGTGGCGTGAAGGATACGGTTGAAGCCGGCAAGGGGGAGGATGATTCTTCGGTTGAAGACGCAGCTTAAAGTGGGCGATGAAGGATATTGAAGATAAGGCCCGAGCCCACTTTTTTTTATTTGGTGTTGATGTTTTATGAACAATTTCTATGATCTGTAATAAACAATAGATATTTAGAGTAAAGGATCTATGATCCTTAAGACAATGCGCGGGGGTGACAAAGGCGGAGGGATCCTCTGTTTGTGGGGATGAAGCCTTTGTTGCCCCTGTTTTTTTTAATTTCCTGCACTTTAAACTGTTAGTACTTTTACTTAACCTGGATGGATGGTCCATCTTTTCGTATGGTGAAATCCGGGTTAAGAAATTTTGGATAAGTCCTTATGGCTTATTAATCTTAATTAATATAAATCTTTTGACTATCTGCTTGCTATCTATTTTCAGAAACTCGTTGCGTATAAGTTTAGCAATGTTGATAGTTTGAAAAATAATCGTTAAGTAATAGATTTTTAGGATTAATAATCTTTTAAAAATCTTTTAGAGTAGAACATCTTTAATCAATCAATAAGTTTTATATAGATAAATCTTTAGGATAAAGTATCCTGAAATTAGTCAGAAACATTGGTAATTAAACAACTTATTTTTGTAAAATCAGCCTTTCTAATCAGAATATAAGTTGTAATAAATATCAAACTTAAGTTAATCAATAAAGATCATACCAGTAGGCCTAAATAGACCTAAGTTACCAGAAGTGTTGAACTCTTAACGTTCCTTACAAGAGTAGCTTTAGGATCCGGGATCCCTAGTTTCTTAATCTTCAATTATAACTTAGAAAAGTCACTTCAAATAGATCATATTATTAACTGGGGTCAAGCCCATTAAACTGGGGACAAGCCCAACAAATATTCTGGGGACAAGCCCGTGCAACTGGGGAAAAGTTCGTGTAATCTGGGGACTAGCCCGTGTAACTGGGGACAAGCCCAACAAACTAGGGACAAGCCCAATAAACTGGTGTTAAACTGGCGACATGGCCCTTGACAAGAGGTGAAAACCCCTTAAACCTTAGGATTAATCTGGCGACAAGGCCCTTGAGAAGAGGTGAACACCCCTTAAACCTTAGGATATGGTACGTCTACCATAATTCGTAGGATCCTCTATATAGCCGGAAACAACGAAATTGTCAGCCACTAAGCGTGTACTGGTCCCGCTGCCCCGGACTATACATCGGATAGCGTGCGTAACTGGCGATCATGAGAAAGGTGAAAACCTTTAAATCTTAGGGGATATGACCACCGGGGGTCATATCCAAACGTAGGCAAGGCCAAGGGAAATAGTAAAGTACCTTAAATGCAATGGAGAGGTGGCCAACCTCTTGAACACCAAATGACTCGTTACAATCCTATATGTTTATCCAAAACTTGGAAAGATAAAATGTTAAGAATATATTATCCTTAAATTAATAATAAAAATTCAAATAGAATAATAGATCAGAAAGATCTTACCTCTTTAAGGATCCTAGATCCTTTTTCTGGATAATACATCTTCTTAGGATAACGGATCCTGATCAAAAAAAATATTTTTTGAGGTGAATGGCATTCCAAGCTCTTGGTAACCAATTGCCTTCCATCGTGAGCAAGTGATATGCCCCCTTTCCTGCTTCAGACTCAATCTGATAAGGTCCTTCCCATTTGGGTGCTAATTTCCCATCAGCCTTTTTTTTTGTGTTCTGGAAGGCTTTCCTTAGTACCAGATCTCCTTCTTGAAATCTTCTGATTCTGATACTTTTGTTATATGCCCCAGCTACCCTTTGTTGATATGCCGCCATTCTGATTTTTGCTAGATCTCTGAGTTCTTCTATGGTATCTAAGTCTTCAAGGAGAACTTCTTTATTAGCTTCAGGATCACGGATGCTGGTTCTAGCAGTATGGACCACCATTTCTGTGGGAATAACTGATTCTGACCCAAACACCAAAGAGAAAGGTGTCTGGATAGTTGCATTCTTTGGTGTAGTTCTGTCTGCCCAAAGAACATAAGGAAGTTCTTCGGCCCATTTTCCCTTCTTGGATCCTAGCTTTTTCTTTAGATTGTTGATGATGATCTTGTTGTTAGACTCTCCTTGGCCATTGGCTTTAGGGTGAACTAGAGTCGAAGTAATCATTTTGATGCCCCAACTCACAAAAGATAGTAGTTCTTTTCCCAATAAACTGGGAACCATTGTCACAAATTTCAGCGGGGATACCAAATCTAGTTATAATATTTCGTTTAATAAAAGATATTACTTCCCTTTCACGGACTTGTACAAACGCCTCTGCGTCAATCCATTTGGAGAAGTAGTCAGTCATGGCGAGCATAAAGACTTTTCCTCCTGGTGCTTTTGGTAGTTTGCCCACAATATCCATACCCCAATTCATAAAAGGCCATGAGGAGGATGTAGGATATAGAGGTTCCGCTGGTTGATGAAGGATATTTGCGTGTCTTTGGCAAGCATCACACTTTTTTGAATATTCCACTGCATCCTTTTTCATTGTTGGCCAGAAGTATCGGGTTCTGAGTATTCTGGAAAATAACGCTCTTCCACATGTGTGATTGCCGCAGTCTCCTTCGTGAAAATCCTTAAGTACTTCTTGGATCTCGGGATCCTCGATGCATCTCAGATACGGACCTGCAAGAGATTTTCTATATATCATATTATCTAATAAAATATATTGGGATACCTTGAGCTTGGAGGACTTGGGATTTTATGTGGTTGGAATTTCTCCAGTCTGAATATAGTTCTTGATAGGATGGATCCATGATCCTTTGTTATTTGAGGATAAAGGACCCCAGAGCACGATTTCTTTATCTTTTTCTATCTCCCCAACATCTTGTTCTCCTATTGCTGGCGTGAGAATGTGGATTATTGGGATTTTTAAATCTTCACGAATCTTCAGAGATGAGGCTAGGTTTGCTAAGGCATCTGCCCCGGTGTTTTCTTCCCTTGGTACCTGTGTAATACTAAATATTTCGAAGGATTTCGACAGTTCCTTCACAACATCTAAATATTTCATTAGTTTCTCACCTTTAACAGCGTAGGAGCCATTAAAGTGGTTAGTTATCAACAAAGAATCTACATAAACTTGAAGATACCTGATCCTCATATTTTTGGCTAATTGCAAACCTGCGATTAATGCTTCGTACTCTGCTTCGTTGTTTGTTGCCCGAAACTCACAAGCTATAGACTGGGGTAATATGTCCCCCTGTGGTGATTTCAGTAGGATCCCTAATCCTGTTCCTCTTATGTTGGATGCTCCATCAGTGAAGAGTATCCAAGGATCATTGGTCTTTTCTAGTTGTTGTACTTCCAAGTCAGCTTCTCTTTGTAGATCGCTAGTGAAATCAGCCACAAAGTCTGCTAGTGCTTGAGACTTGATTGCTGTTCTCGGCTCGTATTGGATATCATATGCACTTAACTTTACAGCCCACTTAGCCATTCTACCTGACAACTCTGGTTTTCTAAGAACATTCTTTACAGGATAGTTAGTTCACAAAATTATAGGGTGAGTCTCAAAATAATGTCTCAGCTTAGTAGAAGCCATAATAAGGGCAAGAATTAGTTTTTCTAAATGAGAATACCTGGATTCCGCGTCTAAAAGACTTTTACTTACATAGTATACGGGATGTTGTTCACCTTCATGATCCTTTACTAAGATTGCACTTACTGCATTTCCTGAAACAGCAAGATATAGATACAAGGATTCTCCATCCACATGCTTCATCAGAGACGGAGCTGAGGATAAATAATCCTTCAGGGCTTTGAAAGCAGCTTCATGTTTTTCAGTCCACTCAAACTTCTTTTTTTTTCTCAGGATATCATAGAAGTCTTTACACTTCTCTGAGGATCTTGAGATGAACCTATTCAATGTTGCTATCCTCCCGGTAAGTCTCTGGACGTCTTTCGCATTTGCAGGAGATTTGAGATTTACAATAGCTTCGATCTGCTCCGGGCTTGCTTCAATTCCTCTCTTTGTGACCATATATCCCAGAAACTTTCCGGCCCTAACACCGAAGTGGCATTTGGACGGATTTAGTTTTATGTTATATTGGTCAAGGATATTGAGTGCTTCCTCGAGGTCTCTGAGGTGATCCTCTGCCTTCTTCGACTTTACCACCATATCATCTATGAAAACCTCCATAGTTTTGCCCAATTGGTCCTTGAACATCATGTTGACTAATCTTTGGTACATTGCCTCTGCATTTCTTAGTCCAAACGGCATAGCAGTATAACAATATATGCCGGTTGGAGTCATGAATGCTGTATCTTGTTGATCAGATGGTTCCATCTGAATTTGTTGAAATCCATAGGAAGCATCCATAAAGGTAAGCATTTCATGTCCAGCCGTTGCATCCACCATTATGTGGTAATGATAAAGGATCCTTGGGGCATGCCTTGTTTAAATCGGTAAAATCGACACACACCCTCCACTTTCCGTTCTTTTTTGAAACAACGACCACATTAGCTAGCCATCGAGGGTATTGAACCTCTCTGATCATACCGGCCTTAACAAGTTTCTCAACTTCTTTTTGTATGATCTTGTTCCTCTCAGGAGCGAATTTTCTTCGCTTCTGATGGACGGGTTTAACAGATAAATCAAGACCGAATTTATGAGTGATTACCTCTTTCGAGATACCTGTCATATCTGAGTGTTTGAAGGCGAAAGTTGATCTTCTTCGTCCTAGGAAGGATATTATATCCTCCTCTATATTGCTGGGGATACTGGATCCTAGGAGTACTTTTATTTCTGGATCTTCGGGGTCCAATGATACTTCTTTGAGGTCCTTCTCCCGAGCTTCCAATACGTTCCAAGGATGTTGCTGTAATTGCTATGCTATAGTTTGCTTGTCTGCTGGCTTCATTGATGACGAATAGTAGTTCTTAGCCTCCGCTTGGTCACCTACTACCTTCACAACTCCCCAAGGAGTTGGTAATTTTATGCATTAGTGATAAGTTGAAGCTACGGCCTTCATTCCATGGAGCCAGGGCCTGCCTAAAATAACATTGCAACAAGAAAGGTTATCTATAACACAAGAAAGGTAATTTTATGCATTGGTGATAAGTTGAAGCTACGAATTTAACCCTTCAATATAGATTGGGAGGTTGATGTCCCCCAATGTCTTCTTGGTTTCACCACTAAAACCGACTATCACCGATGTTCTGGGAATGATTTCTGAATCCGGAATGTTCATCTTTTTGAGGATGTCATGCTGGATATTGTTGACTGAGTACATAATGGTTAGAGATAAATAAAGTAATGATCAAACCGTCATGATGAGGATCCTGGATGTTTAGCTTGTCTTCTTCGTCGAAGAAGATTCTTTTGTCTGTTGTTAATGTGGTTGGCACTATCAGATGATCGCCGTTATCCATCTTGATTTCCTTGGTGAATCTCTTTGCTGTGGAGAAAGAAATTCCGCATGTGTCGGAACCTCCCGAGATGAAGTTAACTGCTCGAACATGCGGCTTGTCTTGTTGAGGATCCTGGATCCTTGACTAGGAAAAGATTCTTTGGTCAGTCATTCGAGTGGTGGGGATGAGTGGTCTTCTTTCATCATCCAACTCGAATTCGTCCAAGGGACTTTCTTCTATAGTACAGGAATTTCGAAATAACTCGTAGTCCCTGGAAACAAAGTTGATCACATGTGCATCAGGCGGTGGTGGCGTTGCTTTCTGTGGAAGGTCTTCAGGATCCTGGATCTTGGATTTCTTCCTTCCCAAGAGTTCTTTAAAGTGACCCTTGCTCAGGAGGTACCCAATTTCTTTCATTAACCCGATGCATTCGTCCGTCGCGTGGCCAAAGTCTTCGTGGAATGCGCACCACTTAGACTTGTCTTTGAAGCCGACGACTTTTTCATTCTTTCAGGGCCATCTTGCCTTTTCTCCCAGATCCTTCATGGCGCAAATCAGTCCATGAGTATCTACAGAGAAACAGTAGTCGGAGATGCAAGGGTAATCTTCATCGTCATCTCCTTCTTCAACTGCCCGCACGTTCTGATTGTTAAACTTGGCGTATGGCTTTGTGTTGTTGTTCCTATTCCAGGATCCTTTATTCTTCTCGGGTGTTTCTTGTTTTGTTTGTCCCCCGAGACGATCCTGGATCTTTTTATCTTCTTCCAAGCGGATGTACCTTAATGCCCTGCTTCTGACTTCATCTAATGTCCTGCATGGAGTCATCACTAAATCATCATAAAAAGGGGAGCTCTTTTGAATTCCCATCTTGAATGCTTCAATAGCAGTAGTCATATCAAGGTTTGGGATTTCTAGAGCTTCCTTTCCGAACCTGGTAACGAAATCCCTAAGGGATTCATCACTGGTTTGGATAATACGATATAAATCACTGGTCAACCTTTCAAATTTCCGACTACAGGAAAATTGAGTGTTAAACGAATTAACTAAATGAGAGAAAGATGTAACCGAGAAAGGTGGGAGACTTAGTAGCCCTTTTAGTGCAGATCATGTTAGAGTGGCTTCAAATCCTTTATAAAGGCAAGCCTCCTTGAGTCTTTCAGGAACAGGATTAATCTCCATCCTTTCCCTATATTGAGCAACATGTTCCTCAGGATCGGTGCTCCCGTCATATGTCTTCATGTTGGGGGTTTGGAACCGCTTCGGGATTTCAGCATCACATATGGGCGGAGCAAATCTGGATAATTTGTGACTTCCCTCTGGTATCTCATGAATTGGACGTATGACCCCCGGGACACTGGATATCATATCCTTTAGCTTTTGTAATTCCCTGGCCATGGCTTGATTGATACCTGAATCCTGCATGGGAACACGGTTAGTATCTAAGGTTCTAGGATCGTACCAGTTACCTCTCTGCTGGATGGAATTTGGTATTCCAGACGAGTATCTGGGATAAGAGGAGTCAGCAATCGGAGTGGGTCCTCCAGAAGCTATGGTCTGCATGGGGATTATATCCCCTTCGTGGACATCAGAGGATCGTTGCTGTTGGACTCCTGAGGCTCCTTGATTCGGAGAGAAGGATCCGTGCTGGGGATATGTCCCAGTAGATCCTGGTGGAAAGAAGGTTGACTCTTGTCAATAATTTGAGGATCCTTGATTTTGCTGTCCCATGGATCCTTGATGGAAGTTGGAGGACATTGGCTGATCTAGCGAGAATCCTTGAGTCTGTTGACCCGTGGACCCTTGTTGAAGGATATGTGATCCTGACTGAAAGAGTGAGGATCCTTGAGCTTGCTGATCCATCGACCCTGGTTGCAGGATAGAAGATCCTGGCTGAAACATCGAGGATCCCTGAACCGGTTGACCCACGGACCCTGGTTGCAGGATAGAGGATCCTGGCTGAAATTTCGAAGATCCCTGAGCCGGAGGGCCCATAAACCCTGGACCGGTGAAATCCAGCATCATGGGCACCAGGGGAGTGAGATCTTCTGCTGGCCTCTTGTTCTTCCTGAGATCTTCTATCTCACGAAGAATCCTTTGATTGGTCTTGTTCTGCTGCTCCATGTATGCTTTAACCTGCGAAAACATAGATGAAACATCAGTGTTAGTACTAACCACCGGGGTAGCAGCAGCGGTTTTTGAGCTCTGGAAGACTGGTAGTTGTGTCTTGCTCCCAACAGCAGTAGTTCGTTGTGCTCCCGTGATTGGCGGAGGCATTGGTGGCAAGGTCCTTGATGAGAGAGAAACCGATGATGGCATGGTTGATGAAGCAGAGGTTGATTGAGAGGACATTAGTAGTGATATGGGTATGGAAAAGTTGAAAATGATAAGAATAATATGGATTATAGCACCAATTGCCCCACGGTGGGCGCCAAATTGTTTTGGACAAAAATCTGCTAAGGATCAAGTATCCAAATTTGTAAATGTGAGGTAAGGTGCTGACACAATAATGATTAGTGTATGAGCGTCATATCAATGAACACAATGATTTGATCACGAGGGAAAAAACCCTTAATCAAGATAGTTTAACTTTTGGTCAAAACTTATCAAGGCAATCGTTGGTAAAATGACTCTGGTCAAGGATTAATAGGATAATCTTTGGTCGAAGTATCTTAGTCAATGATCAACAGGATAACCTTTGGTCGACAAGTATGGTTATCTTGATCTCTAGCACAAAAAACCCCCGGACGATGAAAACTATCACCGTCAAAGTTTATTAAATAAAGAAATGTGGTTACAAAAGGTGTGGAGTATATGATCGAGATTACAACGTAAGCTAGTGATTAGAGAGAATAGTAGTATCTGCTCTAGAGTGTGTGTGAATACAAGTGTTTTTCCTAGCTCGATCATTACTCGTTTAAATAATTAAAAAGAATAACAATATCTCCTAACTATACGGAGGTCTTCCACTAGACACTCCATGACTTTGACCACGTGCTCATAGTCGTTCAGCAGTGAGATAATCGGAAGAACAAGTCACACATCCGTTGATGATATTTAGACTCCATTCTTCAAGAAAGCTCGTCCATAATCAGCTATGGTGAATCAGGATCCTCTATCCATGTTCCAGCTACAGTATGTTCCACAAGGATAATTTAATGCTAATGCGTCTCGAAGTTGATGTACCTGTCTAACACATCACCATACTAAATGCAGCCATTAGTAAATAAATAATACCGAGGATCGTCGATCCTTTATATCCTGTCATATGTTTCAAGGATAAAATATCCATAAGACAGTTAAGGATTAAGGATCCTCAATAAAAAATCATGGCCTAACATAAGTGGAAGTGAAATTTCTTCTGATGCTGATATTGAGTCTGAGTCTGATGATTCAAGTGAAAAGCTTCCAACTACTTTTGCTTGTATGGCAAAGATCAGTGATTCAACCACTTCTGCTTGCATGGCTAAACAAAATGAGGTTAGTAATTCTTCTTCTAACGTAGGTATTAAATCTTCATGTGTTGATTGTAAACCTAAGTTAGATGCATTGAAAGCCCATAATGATAGTCTACCTAAGGAGATTACTTCGTTGAAAGATACTTATAGGAAATCTTCATGTGAAGATTGAAGCTTTGACTATAAGTAATTATGATCTTAAGGCTGAGTTATCGGTTAAAATGACTATCAATGATCAAAAATTGGGAAAATTTAGAAATTCTTCATTTTTGTTGAATGAAATAATTGAAGTTTCTGGTACGCAAAAACATTCAAAGAAAGGAATAGGTTTTTTGAGATTCCACCACCTTTTCATAACGATTACAAACCAAATCCTTTTGCTAAACAAGAAGAGGATGTGATTGTTAAAGAATCTGTGATTCCTGAAAAGACAAAACAAGTTAAATCTGATAATGTTAAATCCCAATCTTCAATTCAGAAACCTCATGTTCAAAGCAATAAAGTTTTTGTTGAAAATGTTGACAAAGTTATCATTGAGGATGTGTTCGAACCTGAAATCATACACAAGAACAAGAACATTCCAAGTTCAAATCACATACTTTGTGAACCTCATGAATTTGAGGAAGCTGTGTATGGTTCGCACACAACCAAGGAGAAACAAGATGATCATGTTAATGTCAAACCAGTGAGGGCTAAGAAACCAGAAAAAACCCAAAATTTCTGATGTGGACTTGTTGCGTTTCATAAATCCAACTGTCTCCGAGCCATCTACTGGTAGAGTATTTAAGTTAAAAGGGATAGATACTATGTTCACAGAGAAAGACATTCCAATAAGTATCATTAAACCTGAACTTATTGAGAGTGTATTTCACAATGAAACTTCAAAAATTCAAGATATTGAACGTCGATATGCTCAAGCGAAAAAATCAGTTCCATCTGATCCATTGTCTAAAGCAAAGCAAGTTTTAAAACAAGCTAAGAAAGTTCAATTTGTGAAGTCAACAGGGACATATACGTTAAAAAGTTTTTCAAATTGTTCTAACTTAAATTTTATTTGAAAAAGAGATCTGAGTTATCTGATGATTTTGCTAAGAGCATGACCAAAAATGTGAGTCATCATTCATCATCTTGGTCACATGTTCTGACTAATTCTCAACATCATCATGTTGACATGCGAAGTTGTTTCCTTTGCAGTCAACAAGGTCATGTCGTAAGAAATTGTGGCCAGAAGAACTATCAGAATCTTCATCTTTTATCAAAGACCATTCCAAACCGGTTCCTTTGGTAAAGGAGATTCTGAAACGACCTATGTCGTATGCTGATGATACTCATATTATGTTCTCTAATGTGAATCCTCGAAAAGTCGTTCATGCGAATGAAACTCATGGTTCTGTTAATCCTAAGTTTATTCCAACTGAACCGTTGTGCAAGAATGAAAATTCAAATGTAGTTCAAGCTGCGTATCTAAGACGAAAGTCTAAGAAACCTGTAACTTATTCTCAAGTTGCTAAACAACAATTGAATTCGTCTAAGTTTAATTTGTCTCAAGAAAACCAAAAGGTGCCCAAGACTGAGGCCTGGCTGCCTTTTTGAACTAATCATTTTCTCTCGTGTGTAGGGTACTGTTTTGGACAAAAATCTGCTAAGGATAATGTATCCAAATCTATTATGTAAGGTTTAGTGCAAACACGATAATAATGAATTTGTAATCGTAATATGGATGAACACAATGATTTGACCACGAGGGAAAAAACCCTTAATTACGATAATCTTTACTTCGGTCAAAACTTAACAAGGTAATCTTTGATCGATTGACTTCGGTCAAGGATTAACGAGGTAATCTTTGGTCGAATCACTTCGGTCAAGGATCAACGAGGTAACCTTTGGTCGGATAGTACGTTATTATAGTAATCTCCGGCACAAAAAATCCTCGGACGATGAAAACTATCACCGTCAAGTTTATTAATATGAAAAATGAGGATACAAGGTTGGAGATTATGATTGGTGTTTACAATAATTCTAGGTGTGTGCGTATATTGTTGTGTTCGTAGAGAGCAGAGTGTATTGTGTGTCCTTCCTAGCTGATCATAACCTCTATTCATACATAAAAGATAATAACCCTATGGAGTTATGAATAATAAAGACTATTAACTAATAATCCCTAAAAATCCGCCATTGCCTTCAATATAATCGTAACTGCCACTTTGACCACGTTCTCCATCACTCAGGCTGTGAAATAAGGGGTAGACCAGGTCTTGGAGCCGTTACACTTGATAAATATCAGCCTTCATATAAGAAACAACCGTTAATAGCACCAAATACCGAGGATCCATGATCCTGACATAGCTCTGGAACTCTTCAGAAGGATAATTGATCCAGACACGTCAATATCTTCTTGACTGCAAGTTAGTGGATAGACTGAGTCTTTCTAACCATTATACCTGCTAAATATAAGACTACACATGAGCACAACCATTAATAAATAATAAGTACCGTGGATCCTTGATCCTGACGGGATCTGCAACACACGCTACGGATAACTGATCCAAAACATATGTTAGGATAACATATCCACAGTGTCAAATTTCTGTGCATTAACAATTGCCCCCAAAATGGCGGTTTTGATAAGATCACAGCTGTCATTTTGCCTTTGAATTCAAACTTCCTGCAAAAACATATGAGATTTGACAAGTTGGATATATTTGTCACATATCAATGGAGTTTCCATGGGAACTTCCCTTCCGGCTGTGTATCCTTCTCCCTGCAAATCATGAACAACTAGTAACACTTGTTTAACCCAGGTGGATGGTCCATTTTTTGAATGGTGAAATCCGGGTTAAGATTTTTGGTAATTGCAAGTAAGTTTAATAAATAGTATCTTTTAACTATCTGTTGATTGTCTGTTATTTTGAATTTTGAAAGTTTGTTTGATATAGATTTATACTTGTTGAAAGTTTTGAGAAATATTCTTTAGTAAAAAGTTTTTAGGATAAAATATCCTTGCAAAAATAAACCAGGATCTTAAATCCTTATAAAAATAGTTTGAGAATAATGAATCATTATATCTATAAAGATATAAACTGAAATCAAATAAGTGTAAACCGATAAACAAAAATCATACCGTAATGTTTGGTTAGACCTAAGTTACCATAAATATTAATCCTTTTGCAATCTTTATAAAACTGAATTAAAGGATTTTGAATCCATAAGTATTGATCCTTTGGTGATCCTCAGAACCTGATGCAAATAAACCGGGGACAAGCCCATAAAATAAACTGGGGACAAGCTCGTGCAATTGGGGACAAGCCCGTGTAATCTGGGGACTAGCCCGTGAACTGGGGACAAGCCCGTGAACTAGGGACAAGCCCGTGCAACTGAGGAAAAGCACGTGTAACTAGGGACAAGCCCAAACTGGGGACTGGCCCAAGGATACGGATGTCAACTGCGGACTCGCCCAAACTGGGATTTAGCCCAAACGTGAGTGACGTGAAAACGCCAAAACCTTAGCTAACATGAAAATGTTAGAAACCTTTGTCCTGAGATAACGTGAAAACTTTATAAACCGGGGGTATGGCACGTCTACCATAAATCGTAGGATCCTCCATATAGCCGAAGACAACGAAATTGTCAGCCACTAAACGTGTACTGGTCCCGCTGCCCCGGACTATACGTTGGATAGCGTGCACTCCAGGCGAGAGTGTAGAACTCTAATTTATAAGAAAGGTGAAAACCTTTAAACCTTGAACGATATGACCATCGGGGGTCATATCCAATCGTGAGCTAGGCCAAGGAAAATAGCAATGTACCTTAAGCATGAGGGAGAGGTGGCCAACCTCTTAGACATTGAACCTTTTATTGAAATCTGCATTGTTACTTAAAAACTTGGAAAAGATAAATGTTAAGAATACATTATCCTTAATTTAATAACAAGAATATGAAATGAATAAGTGATCAGATAGATATTACCAATTTTAGGATCCTTGATCCTTGATGGATGCTTGATTTTCGAAGGACACTAGATCCTGACTAGAAAAAATACTTGTTGAGATGGATAGCATTCCATGCTCTAGGTAACCTGTTGCCATCCATAGTTAGTAAGTGATATGTCCCCTTGCCTGCCTCCGACTCGATCTGATAAGGTCCTTCCCATTTGGGTGCTAATTTTCCATCAGCCGGATTGGTAGTATTTTGGAAGGCTTTCCTCAAAACTAAGTCTCCTTCTTGAAATCTTCTGATCCTTATATTCTTGTAGTATGCCCCAGCTACCCTTTGTTGATAAGCTGCCATTCTGATCTTAGCTAGGTCTCTGAGTTCTTCTACAGTATCCAAGTCTTCAAGAAGGATTTCTTCATTGGCCTCAGGATCATGGATGCTTGTTCTGGCTGTAGGGACCACCATTTCTGTAGGGACTACTGCTTCTGATCCAAACACCAATGAGAAGGGTGTCTGGCCTGTTGCATTCTTGGTGTAAGTCCCGAATTTGGATCACTACAATATGATATCAACCAAACGAATATTGGTGCGGAATACTAATATTCGATGACTCAAGAACACGAATAAGAACAGTAAAGATAACACGAAAATGCTTCAAAACACACGTATATTATTGAATACGTCGGGTGCTTAAGCACTTACAAAACAATCGAATACCAACTTGAAATCAACAACCTAGTTCTTCTCCTCTCTGCTCATGTGAACAACCCTAAACCCTATTCACATATTCTCTGTATATAGGGAAGCTAACAACCAAGCCCAAGTAGAGCCCAAAGCCCACCGAAATTTATGGATTTCGGTTTACATATAACACATACAACCAAAACCAATTAACTAGAACTAAGTACAAACCACCAAATATGGACCCAACACTTGGGTGTTGTCCTGTCAGCCCAAAGGACATAAGGTAGCTCTTCAGCCCACTTTCCTTTCTTGGATCCTAGCTTCTTCTTTAAGTTGTTGATGATAATATTGTTGCTAGAATCCGCTTTACCATTAGCTTGAGGATGTACTGGAGTAGAAGTTATCATCTTAATACTCCAACTGTCACAAAAGTTAGTGGTTCTTTTCCTGATTAACTAGGAACCATTGTCACAAATAATTTCTGAAGGGATACCAAATCTAGTAATAATATTTATTTTAATGAATGATATCACCTCTTTTTAGCGTACTTGAACAAAAGCTTCTGCTTCTATCCATTTTGAAAAGTAATAAGTCATTGCAAGCATGAATACTTTTCCTCCTTGTGCCTTAGGTAGCTTACCCACGATAATCATGCCCCCACTTCATGAAAGGCCAAGATGAGGATATAGGATACATAGGTTCGGCTGGTTGATGTAGGATGTTTGCATGCCTTTGACAAGCATCACATTTTTTCAAATATTCTATGGCATCTCTCTTCATTGTTGGCCAGAAGTATCCTATTCTTAGAATCCTAGAAAACAGAGCTCTACCTCTAGTGTGATTACCACAATCACCTTCGTGAAAATCTTTGAGCACCTCTTGAATTTCAGGATCCTCGATGCACCTTAATTATGGACCTGCAAGAGATTTCCTATACAGCACATCATGTAATAAAATGTATTGTGATACCTTGAGTTTAAAAGACTTCGGATTCTCTGTGGCTGGAATTTATCCATCTTGAATGTATTTTTGGATTGGGAGTATCCAGGATCCTTGGTTGTTTGAGGATGATGGATCCCAAAGTACGCTTTTTTTGTCAGTTGTTATCTCCATAGCTACTTGTTCTCTTATTGCTGGCGAGAGTATATGAATGATTGGGATCTTCGTGTCTTCTGGAATCTTCAAAGATGAGGCTAAATTTGCCAAGGCATCTGCCCCAGCATTCTCTTCCCTTGGTACCTGTACAATGCTAAACAATTCGAAGGATTTTGCTAATTCCTTCACAACATCTAGATATTTGATTAGTTTTTCTCCTTTAATAGCATATGAGCCATTAAAGTGGTTAGCAATCAACAATGAATCTATATATACTTGAAGATACCTGATCCTCATGCATTGCTTGAACACATGCTATAGACGGGGGTAATATGTCCCCCTGTGGCGATTTCAGTAGGATACCTAATCCCGTTCCTCTTACGTTGGAAGCTCTATCAGTGAAGAGTATCCAAGGATCCTTGGTCTCTTCTAGTTGTTGAACCTCCAAATCAGCTTCTTTCTGCATGTCGCTACTGAAACCAGCCACAAAGTCTGAGAGTGCTTGTGACTTGATGGCTGTTCTGGGCTCATACTGAATATCATATACGCTAAGTTTCACAGCCCACTTGGTCATTCTACCTGATAATTCTGGCTTTCTAAGAACATTCTTAACAGGACAATTAGTTCTCAAAATTATAGTATGAGTCTCAAAGTAATGTCTTAATTTTGTAGAAGCCATAATAAGTGCAAGAATTAATTTTTCTAAATGAGAATACCTAGCTTCTACATCTAAAAGACTCTTACTTACATAATAAACGGGATGTTGTTCACCTTCATGATCCTTCACAAGGACGTCACTTACTGCATTTCCTGAGACAACCAGGTATAGATATAAGGATTCTCCATCCACGGGCTTCATCAGAGCTGGTGTTGAGGATAAGTAATTCTTTAAGGCTTTGAGTGCAGCCTCATGCTTCTCCGTCCACTCAAACTTCTTATTTTCCCTAAGAATGTCGTAGAAATCCTTGCATTTCTCGTAGGATCTGGAAATGAACCTATTGAGCGCGGCTATTCTTCCCTTCAGCCTATGGACATCCTTAGCATTCACAGGAGACTTTAAGTTGATAATAGCTTCTATCTGCTCGGGGCTTGCTTCTATCCCTCTTTTGGTGACCATGTACCCTACAAACTTTCCAGCCTTAACACCAAAATGACATTTTGACGGATTCAGTTTCATATTGTATTGATCCAGGATGTTGAACGCTTCTTCGAGTCTCTGAGATGATCCTCAGCTTTCTTCAATTTCACCACCATGTCATCTATGTAGACTTCCATGGTTTTGCCTAACTGATCCTTGAACACCATATTCACCAGTCTTTGATATGTTTCCCCTGCATTTCTTAGTCCGAACGGCATAGCAGTATAACAATATATGCCGGTAGGAGTCATGAATGCTGTATCCTCTTGATCAGATGGTTCCATCTGAATTTGTTGAAATCCAGAGGAAGCATCTATAAAGGTAAGCATTTCATGTCCTGCCGTTGCATCCACCATGGAATCTATATGTGGTAACGGGAAAGGATCCTTGGGGCATGCCTTGTTTAAATCAGTAAAATCGACACACACCCTCCACTTTCCATTCTTTTTAGAAACAACAACCACATTAGCTAACCATCGAGGATACTTAACCTCTCTAATCATACCGGCCTTAAGAATTTTTCAACTTCTCTTGTATGATCGCGTTCCTCTCAGGAGCGAACTTCCTTCGCCTCTGATGGACGGGTTTAATTGAATGATCAAGGCCCACTTTATGAGTAATTACCTCCTTAGAAATACCTGTCATGTCTGAATGTCTGAAGGAAAACGTGGATTCTCGTCACTTTAGGAAATATATTATATCCTCCTCGATCTCGTCAGGGATACTGGATCCTAGGAAAACTTTCACGTCTAGATCCTCGGGATCCAAGGATACTTCTTTTAGGTCCTGCTCTCGAGCTTCCAGTACATTCCTAGGATTTTGCTGTAATTGCTATGCTATGGTTTGTTTGGCTGTTGGTTTCATTTAGGAGTAGGTCGCTTGATGCATTGGTGATAAGTTGAGGCTACTGCTTTCATTCCATGGAGCCATGGCCTACCTAAAATAACATTGAAATAGGAAAGGTTATCTATAACACAAAATTTTTGATATGAATTTAACCCTTCGGTATAGATTGGTAGGTTGATGTCCCCCAACGTCTTCTTAGTTTCGCCACTGAAATCGACTAGCACTGATGTTCTAGGAATGATCTCTGAATATGGAATGTTCATCTTCTTGAGGAAATCATGTTGGATAATGTTGACCGAGCTTCCACTGTCAACTAGGATCCTGCGTACATAATGATTAGATATAAATAAAGTAATAATCAAACCGTCATGATGAGGATCCTGAATGTTTAGCTTGTCTTCCTTATTAAAAAAGATCTTTTTGTCTGTTGTCAAAGTGGTGGACACTATCGGTCGGTCCCCGTTATCCATCTTGGCTTCGTTGGAAAGTCTTCTTGCTGCAGAGAAAGAAGTTTTACATATGTCAGAACCTCCGGAGATGAAATTGACCGTGTGCACATTCAGCTCATCTTGATGAGGATCCTGGATCCTTGAGTTTAAGAAGATTCTCTGATCAGTCACTCGAGTAGCGGGAATAAGAGGTCTTCTTTCATCGTCTAATTCAAATTCTTCTGCGGGATTTTCTTCTATAACACAAGAATCTCGAAATAATTCGCAGTCTCTGGAGACAAAGTTGATCACATGAGCATCTGGTGGTGGTGGTGTTTCTTTTTGTGGAAAATCTTCAGGATCCTGGATCTTGGATCTCTTCCTTCCTAAGAGTTCTTTAAAGTGACCCTTACTAAGGAGGTATCCAATTTCCCTCCTCTAGCCAATGCACTCATCCGTCATGTGGCCGAAATCTTTGTGAAAGTCACACCACTTAAACTTGTCTTTGAACGTGGTCGTTTTCTCATTCTTCCGGGGCCACCTTGCCATTTTTCCCAGATCCTTCATGGCGCAGATTAAGCCATGAGTATCCACGGAAAAACAGTAGTCGGAGATGCATGGATAGTCTTCATCATCATCTGCGTCTTCGATTGATCGTACGTTCTGGTTGTTGAACTTGTTATACGGCTTTGTGTTGTTATTCTTGAACGAGAATCCTTGCTTCTTGTCGGAGGATTCTTGTTTTGTTTGATTCCCCAGACGATCCTGGATCTTCTTGTCGTCTTCTAACCGTATAAATCTGAGATCCCTGTTCCTTACTTCATCTAGGGACCTGCAAGGAGTCATCATAAGATCATCATAAAAGGGGGAGCCCCTTTGAAGTCCCATCTTGAAGGCCTCAACAGTTGTAGCCATGTCAATATTAGGGATTTCCAAGGCCTCCCGACCAAACCTCGTAACAAAGTCCCTAAGGGATTCATCACTTGGTTGGATAACTCGGTATAAGTCACTAGTTAACTTCTCAAATTTTCTACTACATGAAAATTGGCTGTTGAACAAGTTAAGTAAATAAGCAAAAGAAGTAATTGAAAAGGGAGGAAGACTTAGCAGCCATTTTAAGGCAGATCCTGTCAATGTGGATCCAAAGCCTTTGCACAAGCAAGCTTCCTTGAGTCTCTTAAGAACGGGGTTGATTTCCATCCTTTCTCATACTGAGCCACGTGTTCTTCCGGATCAGTGGTCCTATCATACACCTTCATGTTGGGGGTTTGAAAGCGTTTCGGGATCTCCGCATCGCATATCGGTGGAGCAAATCTGGATAGCTTGTGGCTCCCTTCTGGTATTTCAGGAATTGGACGGACCACTCCTGGCACGCTGGATATCATATCCTTAAGCTTCTGAAGTTCCTTAGCCATAGCCTGATTGATACCTGTATCCTGCATAGATCCAAGGTTAGTGTCTGAGGATATGTGATTATAGGCGTTACCTCTTGGTTGGTTGAACGTTGGCATCCCAGAAGTGTAGTTAAGATAAGAGGCATCTGCTACAGTAGCAGGTCCACTAGAGGCAATGGTCTACATGGGAATGATATCCCCTTCATGGACCTCTGAAGACCTTTGATGGTGAATTCCTGAGGATCCTTGATTTTGCCAGAAGGATCCTTGAGGTTGGGAGCTGAAGGATCCTTGAGGATACAATCCATAGGATCATGGTTGAAGGATGGATGATCCTTGTTGAAGGAACGAGGATCCTTGAGCCTGTTGACCCATGGATCCCTGTTGAAGGATAGATGATCCTGGCTAAAAGAACGAGGATCCTTGAGTTTGTTGAGCCACGGATCTTGGAGTAGTGAAATCCAGCACCCTAAGCATCAAAGGAGTCTGATCCTCCGCTGGCCTCTTTATTTTCTTGAGATCTTCAATTTCACGTAGGATCTTCTGGTTGGTTTTGTTTTGTTTCTCCATGTATGCCTAAACCTATGAAAACATATCAGAAACATCATTGTTAGATTTGACTATGGAAGTGGCAGCAGTGGTTTTTGAGCTCTAGAAGACTGGAATTTGTGTCTTGTTTCCAGCCGCAGCAGGCCGTTGTGCACCCGTGATTGGCGGAGGCATCGGTGGCAAAGTCCTTGATGAGAGAGAAACCGATGATGGCATGGTTGATGAAGCATAGGTTGGTTGAGAGGCCATTGATAATAATATGGGTATGAAAAAGGTTGAATATGATAGGAATAATATAGATTATAGCACCAATTGCCTAACGGTGGGCGCCAAATTGTTTCAGACAAAAATCTGCTAAGGATGCGAAATAAGGGGTAGACCAGGTCTTGGAGCCGTTATACTTGATTAATATCAGCCTTCATATAAGAATCAACCGTTAATAGCACCAAATACCGAGGATCCATGATCCTGACATAGCTCTGGAACTCTTCAGAAGGATAATTGATCCAGACACGTTAATATCTTCTTGACTGCAAGTTAGTGGATTGACTGAGTCTTCTAACCGTTATACCTGCTAAATATAAGACTACACGTGAGAACAACCGTTAATAAATAATAAGTACTGTGGATTCTTGATCCTGACGGGATCTGGAACACGCGCTACGGATAACTGATCCAAAACATATGTCAGGATAACATATCCACAGTGTCAAATTTCTGTGCACTAACAGGTACATCCAAGACCATTTCTGGTGAAAACTGGATCATGGATAGTTGATGTTCTCGCCATATTACCGGAAATCTCAACCTGTTAACAAATGTGAGAAATATTCAAGGAGCTTATGTGGCGTTTGCTGGAAATTATAAGGGTATGATTACACAAGAAGGTGATGTTTTGAATGGGCATATTACTTTTGAGAAGGTTAACTATTGTGATAAAGTGGACCATAATTTATTGAGTGTGTCGCAAATTTGTGATAAGCAATACACTACAGTATTTACAGATAAAGAGTGTCTGATTTTAAAAACAGGTTATGTGATTCTTGAGGACATGGTTTTCATGCGATCACCTCGATCAAATGATATTTATGTCTTGAATATGAGTTCTAAAGTATCAACATCGATCGAAACATGTTTTGTTTCGAAAGCTACCGAGAAAGACTCTATTCTATGGCATCGTAGAATGGGTCACATACAAGTTCGAAAGATGAACTATCTAATGGATAATGACTTAGTTGAGGGCGTCTCGTTGAAAAATTTTAAGTTATCCGATCACTGTGTTGCTTGCAAAAAGGGCAAACAGAAGAAGAAGTCACATCCATCTAAGTTATTAAATTCCATTGATACTCCTCTTGAATGACTTCATATGGATTTGTTCGGTCTAGTGAATCGTGCGAGTATTTCGGGGGATTGGTATTGCGTGGTAGTTACTGATCATTATTCACGATACTCTTGGGTCTTGTTTATGAGTTCAAAAGATCAAACACCGGTTCTCGTTCAAAACTTAATCACTAAGATTGAATCATTATACAAACAGAAAGTGAGGAGAATTCGAAGTGACAATGGTACTGAATTTAAGAATACTGTATTGGACTTCTTTTGTTTACAGAAAGGAATTCATTGAGAATACAGTGCTCCATAAGTACCACAACAGAACTGTGTAGCTGAAAGAAAGAATAGAACGTTGATTGAAGCTGCTAGAACGATGCTTGCTGATTCAAAGCTTCCTATCCATTTTTGGAATGAGACGGTGAATACTGCTTGTTATACACTCAGTCGAGTTCTAACTGCTAAGAGACTCAAGAAGACTATTTATGAGCTGTTGAATAATCGTAAGCCTAATTTAAAGTACTTGGAACCATTTGGGTGTCCTTGTACTATGTTGAAAAAGGATATGAGAAAGTTTGATGAAAAAGCCATTGAAGGTTATTTCTTGGGGTATGCGTCACCTAAGAAACGAGTTTTTAACTTTACGTATGGTTGTGTTGAAGAATGGTACCATGTGGACTGTCAAAAGTACACTACTCCTTCTCAAGGGAAAGGTCCCGAATGGATGTTTGACTATGATGGCTTATTTAATTCATTTACTCCAACAACCGATCATTTACTCCTGTTCATTTTGATAATGCTTCTACTTCATCTGATGATAATACAATTATGGATCAAGTTATTGAACTTGATAGTGATGTTTCATCTCATGAATTGGGTGAACATTACACTTAGTTATTTGATAATGTTGCTGTTTCTGAGAATCCTACTCTTAGGATTCATAATTACCATCCACAAGAAAACATTATTGGGGAACTTGATGTGGGAGTTCAAACACGTCATCAAGTTGCTTCATCGGGAGAAAATAATATCTTATGTGCTTATGCTGACTTACACTCGTCTGGGATTATAAATCTTGCTAAATTCACTTGTTTTCTATCCCAAGTTGAGCCAATGACTCCTCATATGGCACTTCAAGATCCTTCTTGGGTAGAAGCCATGCAAGAAGAATTACAACAATTTGCACGTTTGGGTGTTTGGGATCTTATTGACAAACCTGCTAGAGTCAAGAAGGCGATTCCGACTAAGTGGGTATATAAATGTAAGAAAGACGATCGTGGGGTAATTATGAGAAACAAGGCACGTTTAGTGGTGCAAGGTTTTCATCAGCAATAGGGTATTGATTACACTGAAGTATATGCTCCAGTTGCATGATTAGAGTCGATTCGAATCTTTCTGGCATATGCTGCTTACAAGAATATTAAAGTATATCAAATGGATGTCAAGAGTGCTTTTCTCAATGGTGAACTTCATGAGGAAGTGTTCGTTTTACAGCCTCCAGGTTTTGAAGACCCTGATTTTCCTGACCGTGTTTACTGATTAAACAAGGCATTATATGGTCTCCATCAAACCCTGAGAGCTTGGTATGGCATGCTCGCCGACCATCTGACGGATAATGGTTTCAAACGTGGAACTGTTGACTGCAAATTGTTTTATAAGAATATTGGTGATGATCTTCTCCTCGTCCAGATTTATGTTGATGACATAATCTTTGGGTCAACAAATGACACATTGTGTAAGGTGTTCGAGAAATCAATGCAAACCAAGTTCGAGATGAGTTCGATGGGAGAGATGAATTTCTTTTTAGGGTTGCAGGTTGTAACGATTCCGGCAAATTCAGGTATACCCTAGCCGGTATATACTATTTATGTGTTATTTAATATGGAATATATGAATTATAATGAATTTATACGAGTATGAATGATTCACAGTATGAATTATACTCGATCATACGGCTAATCGTATTGGAATTACGATTAACCGATGAACGGTTATTGAAACCCGAACGAATCGGGGATTACGTTATAGACGAAATATATGATGTTTAGTAATGTTTACGAAGCATTAAAGCTTCGGGATAAGTGAATTATAGCACGGAAAAAGAATTTCGATTTAATGGTACGTCGGTACGTTAAACGAAACCTTTAATACCAAACCAAGCAAGAGATGATCAATCAAGCCGAAAAAGATGTGCAGTTATTAATAATATGATGTTTTAAGTCAATAAATGTCATGGTTTAAGTTTTTAAAGTTTTTAAATCGGTTTTATATAAATTTCATTTTTAAGCCGAAATACGATCGTTTTAGCCTCGTTTTAAGCCGAATTAAACGTTTAACCGAAAAACGAGCTGAACCAGATTATCCACAACGTTATCCGGATTACATAATCCGAATGTGTGGCCAAGATTGAAGGTGTGGGCCCCACCCCACACCCTTTATGCTTCCGATCGGATGAGGTAACATCCTCATCCCATTCATTTTTCTTTTTCTAACATCCCAACTCCACAATTCTCTCAACCCTTCATACATTCATCCTAAATCCTTGATCTTTAACCCGAAGTCACAAGGTAAAAACATGATATAAGGGTTGAATCTTGGTTTTTAATTCCATAATCTTGAGAAAATGAGGTTTCAAGTAAGAAATGGGTGAAAACCCGAGATGAAACCGATTCTTGCATGATCAAGTGATGTATACAAGTTATACAAGGGATCTTGGTCCAAGAAAGGAGTTAAAAGAGTCAAAAACGAATTTTTACGGTTAAAATCTTGGTTTTGATGTCTTAACCGAAACCATGAAAGAAATGGCTTGATTGTGGGTGTAACTTGCTTGGTGTGGTGTTATTGTGCTTGTAGGTGTTGTATCTAGTTGCTAGCAAAGGCTAGAAAGCAAGATCTTTGCGATCTAAAGCTAGAAACACAAGGTAGTTCGGTTTTTCATATGATTTTTATGATTTGGACAGATTGTGATAAACTTAGAGTTGGGTCTTGAAATTTAACAGAGATGATCTACACATGAAAATATGAGATCTGTGAAAATTTGGTAATTTTTGGATAAAGGATGAATATTTGGTGAATTTAATGCTTGGTTTTGGCTAAAAATGATGAAAAATAGTTAAACATCATGAAAAATTCTGGAAAATTCCAGATAAGCTTTTTATAACATATAAAAGTCACACACAAAATTTCAGATCCGTTGGAGAAGTCTAAGTAGGCTTTTCGGAAAAACGAGTTCTAGGGTGTTCTAGCTCGGTTTTGGTGAAAATGGCATGAAAAATGAGATTTTGGTTCTGGAAAAATTACAGGGAACTATGTGGATGGCTGGGGTCATCCCAGAAAAATTTGGGATTTTTCTAAGGTCGTTTGCTATTTTCGATATATTTGGTGTTTAAATAACGTTTAAAAATAGATAAATAAATGTTAAATATAAAAATTAATTCTGGAAATATTTTTATAAAATTCCTTACTGTCAAAAAGTGATTTGTGCAAAATTTCAAGATCCGAGACTAAACGGATAATTATTTGTGCTAAAAAGAACATAAAAACAAACATTTAAAGCTTAAAACGCGTAAACCGACAAAGTTCGCCTAAGCGAGCTGACTGGTGTATAAAAACCTTAAAAATGAACCATTTTAATGAAACTAAGTTAATCAAGTAAAAATAAATCATCCAAAAATAATTCGGATGATTTGGGTATTTTTATCCGAAATAACAGTTTCCGGCACCCTAAAGGCGGAAACGGGTCCCGCGGCCAACGGGGCGTCTAAACAGAGCTCTAAATTCACGGTTTTAACTAAAATATCAGTCAAACACTATTTTCGGGTCGTGTGTGACCAAACTCATTTTTGAAACATAAAAACGGATAATCGTGCTAGGCACGCAAAACGGGGAAAACATAATAATAATAAATTTTGACGGATAAACTCTAAGAGATATCACAATCTGAGTCCTGAGAAGTGTCCCTGGGTTAACATTGTCCCCGGATCGAGTACAGTACTGGGTTAACAGTGTCCCCAGATGTACCGGTCGACACGGATTTAATTTATGGAAATTGTATAGTAACGACTTAGGTATCATATTACAGATTCAGGCTCATAGCTGTTCACTGTACTACATACTGACTCACGAGAAGGTGAGTTTCACGAGCCCTTTTTACTGAACTGTTTTAAATATTTTCCCGGGGCGGAAAGCATGTTTCTATCAAAATGTTTAAGTACATGCTGATCGCATGGAAATGAATGTATTTATATAATGTTTATTGTACGGGAATCGTACGGTAATGTATTAAGATGGTAATTGTCTGAGTTGCTAAAAGTGTAAGGCCCGAAACAGTGTTCTGGGTTAACAGTGTCCCCAGAGGTTATTAAATGGGTTTCTGGGTTAACAGTGTCCCCAGAGGGTATTAAATGTGTTTCTGGGTTAACAGTGTCCCCAGAGGTTATTGGATGTGTCTCTGGGTTAACAGAGGTTTCACTTGTAGGCTTAGCATAATTACATCGCTATTATATGTTTATTATAATGATTTGTCATCGTTTACTTAAATTAGTGAAACTCACCAACTACTCGTAATTGACCGGTTTTCTTTACATGCTTTCTAGGTACACCCAAATTGGAATGAGTGATACGTGCTTGATGATGTGTGCTATTTTGTGGAAGCTTAAGGATCTTTATTTTGTATTAAATATGCTAATGTACTATCGGTAAAACTTATGTGTTAACGCCTAGATGATAACGAAGCTCGGAACAATGTATTGAGATGTAAATTAATGCAGTGGTGTTTTCTTTATAAGCAATGCTATTGATATCAGATGCGTCTGTTGCATCCCGTTTACGTTTCCGCTGCGGTTACGGGGTGTTACAGAACTTGGTATTAGAGCCATTGGTTATAAAGAATTAGGATGTCTTTAAAAAGATACCTAAAATATAACCAGTAGCTCAAGTATTATAGGATCTGAATATCAACTAATAATTCATAGTGACGAGATCTGGATGAACTTGGATGGACAAGTGAGTTATTATGGTCCGGAACATAATAACAGACTTGTTTGCACGAGGGAAATCAGGGGAAGTCACGGGGGACTTTAATAGGTAAAATTGGCAACATATGTGTAAATATATGATAATATTGTTATGTGGTAAAGTTGTATAAGTAAGTGTATATTAATTTGATTATGGTTTACACTATGGAAAGAACTATATGTTTGATTAACTTGTGTGCAGGTAAGAATGTCGAGAACTCATAGTTTATCGGTGGAGGAGGACCCGGAGGAAGTCAGCTCCTGGAACTCTGGGAGTCTACGCATATCATCCAGCTCTGAGCCTAGCGAGGCTAGTCGTAGGAGCTCTAGCCAGTCCTCCCCAGTCAGGATTGTCAGATCCCCCAGCCCACCCGCACCACAGGCCACCCCTATCCCTCCCGGATTCGGACCCCGCCTCACGGCGCGGATCAGTGTCCCGCATGTCCCAGCTACCTCTCCCCCACCCAGACCTGCTACCCGTCGGGGCGAGTCCTCCCGCTCCCAGCCCGATCCTGGGACTCCACCTGTGTGGGGTCTTCCTAGGCAGGAAAGGGACGCGGCGGCATGGCTTCGAGTGCTCACCGAGCAGGTGAATGAGCACTCCGCCGCCTTGACAGTGGGAGTGCATAGGCGGATGTATCTGGGGGACTACATACTGGACCACCTGTATGCGATTGCGCAGCTAAGGAGGGAGTGCTCATACTCCCAATTGATGATTGATCGGTTAGAGGCGCGGGTCCGGGGTGTGTTGGCAGTGATGGTGGTGTTGGTGGCAGTGATGGTGTGGTGGGTATACCACCGTGTTTAGTGATGTTAGGATGGTAGAAGTCATGGACCGCTTTTTAATACTCTGTGTAAGCAGTTAGTGGTGATGCTAACATAGAGTGAATCTTGGGTAGTTATATTACAACCATTGGCCCTTAGGGGGTCTCTTTTGGGGTATATCATTATAGATAGTTTTGGGTATCATTCAAGCACTGACCCATTGCTGGTTATGTCGAGATGATGCCGACATAGGCCCTATGTATGAAAACTTAACCTATGTAATGATGACAGGAAAGTATGTGAACTGACGTTGATGTAATATGTACTGATGTTTATTAATGAATGGAATGTGGGTTGTGTGTTATGAATGGAACTTGTATTAATTATATGTATTTTCTTGATGTTGTGTAGAATGGCACCAAAACGATCAGCTCAATTGTCGGAAGTAGATGTGAGCCGTTTGATTGCTCAACAGTTAGAGGCGGCGATACCGGATATAGTATCGCGCATCGCCGCCAGTATTAACAATTCGACCAATCCAACCCCTCCGAGCAATCAAACGACCACCAATAATGACGGGGAACAAAATGCTAATCCTCCACAGAATGATAACCCGATTCCGGGAAATGACGCACCGCCTAGGGTGGTCGTTACAGACAGTAATGGCCCTATACCTACTGTAGAAACGAACCGTACTGAACCGATTCCTGCATCCAGGGGATGTTCGATCAAAGACTTTATGTTGTGCAAACCCCTAGAGTTTAGCGGGTCTGAAGGACCAAATGGGTTGGTTAAGTGGATCGAGAAAATAGAATCCGTTGTGAATATCAGCAACTGCCCCGAGGATTGTGTTGTTAAGTATGCTACCTGCACATTCACGGACCATGCCTTGACATGGTGGAACCTGATAGTGCAGACTCGCGGTCAGGCGGCGACAAACCGCATGACCTGGACAGAGCTCAAGGCTTTTGTACTGGGAGATTTCTGCCCGAAAAATGAATTGCAGAAATTAGAAAATGAATTGTGGAACCTGGAGATGCAGGGGGCAGACCACTTGGGTTATACAAACCGGTTTAATGAGTTGTCGCGATTGGTACCATGGTTGGTCACCCCAGAGTCGAAGAGGGTTGAGCGTTATATTTGGGGGCTAACTCCAGTTGTAAGGAGTATAGTCAATTCTGGGGGACACCAGACGTGTGAGGGTGTGGTGACGCAAGCTTGTATCGTCACCTACGATTTCGTGAAGAGTGGGTCACTGAAGGTTGCAGGAGAGTCTGCTGGGGGAAAACGGGGTACGTATGACCATAGGATCCAAGAGAAGCAGCAAGGTAAACGTGCTAGGCCCGCTGCCCAGAACTACGCCATGACTAGTTCAGGCGGAAGGCAGGGACCGCAGACAAGGACGTTTCCTAGGTGTGGGAAATGCGGTAACCAGCATGGTGGCGAGTGCAGGGGAGTAGTGTGCCATCGGTGTGGCAGGGAAGGGCACTACGCACCGAGATGTAGGACAGACCTGAACAATCTAAACCGACAACCTCAACCTATCCGTGCGCAACCAGTTAGGACCCAACCAGCCCGACAACAAAACCCACAAGGAAATCAAGTGATGACCACCAGCCGTGCTTGCTTTGAATGCGGCAGCACAGATCAATTCAAGAGAAACTGTCCGAAACTGAACCAGGGAGGAAATGGGCGGCAAACCGCGGGTCAGGCATCATCGTCCAACCCGGCAAGAGGCCTAGCATTCGTGATGGGGGCGAGCGAGGCACGCCAAGACCCCAGCGTAGTGACAGGTACCTTCCTCGTCTCTGATCATTACGCTTCTGTATTATTTGATACGGGCGCCGATAGAAGTTTTTTCTCCGTTAAGTTCCTAACGATTGCAAACCTTCCAATTGGTGAAACCATAGAACCTTATACCGTAGAAGTCGCTAACGGTAAAACCATGATAGTTAATCGAATAGTTCGGAATTGCCCTTTTATTCTGAACGATCAATCCCTTCCGATTGACTTGTTACCGGTAGAATTGGGTAGTTTTGACGTGATAGTGGGAATGGATTGGTTAGCACGTAACAAAGTAGAAATAAACTGTGAAAAGAAAATCGTCAAGATCCGGGTGTCGGATGACGAAGAGGTATTAGTGCAAGGAGAAAAGTCAGGCACCATGATACCATTTATATCCCACCTCAAGGTGTTAAAATATATACGCCAGGGATGCGTGGCGTATCTAGCAAGCTTGACGGCCACTGATTCTGAGGAGAAACGGGTGGATGATATTCCAGTGGTACGCGAATTTCCACAAGTTTTCCCAGAAGAACTTCCTGGATTACCGCCAACCCGCCAGGTCGAATTCAGAATCGATTTATTACCTCAAGCTGGCCCTGTTGCTAAGGCGCCCTACAGACTTGCACCATCCGAGATGCAAGAATTATCCAACCAGTTGCAAGAATTGTTGGATAAATGATTTATACGTCCCAGTTATTCCCCGTGGGGTGCACCTGTACTTTTCGTGAAAAAGAAGGACGGGAGCCTTAGAATGTGCATCGATTACAGGGAATTGAACAAGTTAACAATCAAAAATAGGTACCCTCTTCCCCGAATTGATGACCTGTTCGACCAGCTACAAGGTGCGAGCTACTTCTCAAAAATTGATCTTAGATCGGGATACCATCAGGTTAGAATTCAAGAGGAGGATATCCCAAAAACCGAATTCCGGACTCGCTACGGCCATTACGAGTTTTTTAGTTATGCCTTTTGGGATAACAAATGCGCCAACAGTGTTCATGGATCTCATGAATCGAGTCTGTAAACCCTACCTCGAAAAATTCGTCATCGTGTTCATTGACGATATTTTGATCTACTCGAAGAGTAAAGAAGAGCACGAGCAACACTTAACATTAATCTTAGAGCTTCTAAATCAGGAGAAGTTGTATGCAAAATTCTCCAAGTGTAACTTCTGGTTACAAGAGGTGCAATTCCTCGGTCACGTTATAAACCATCAAGGAATACACGTTGATCCGAGTAAGGTTGAAGCAATTAAGAATTGGCAAGCGCCTAAATCTCCAAAGAAAATCCGCCAATTCTTAGGCTTAGCTGGATATTATCGTCGATTTATAGAGAACTTTTCCAGCATCGCCCAACCTTTAACCCTCCTGACTCAAAAGGATCGAAAGTATGAATGGGGAGAAGAACAGGAAACGGCGTTTCAAACGCTAAAACAAAGATTGTGCCAAGCGCCAATCTTAAGTCTCCCCGACGGAGACGATGGTTTTGTCGTGTATTGTGACGCATCCCGGAGAGGGTTAGGATGCGTGTTGATTCAAAATAATAAGGTTATAGCCTATGCTTCTCGACAGTTAAAAGTACACGAGAAAAACTACACTACTCATGACTTAGAACTGGGAGCAGTTATCTTCGCACTTAAAATCTGGAGACATTATCTCTACGGTACAAAGTGCACCATCTTCACCGACCATAAAAGTTTGTAACACATATTCGATCAGAAAGAACTGAATATGAGACAACGTAGATGGGTCGAGTTGTTAAGCGACTATGACTGTGACATCCGTTATCACCCCGGCAAAGCTAACGTCGTAGCCGATGCCTTGAGTAGGAAGGATCGAGTTAAGCCATTGCGTGTGCGAGCGCTGGGGATGATAGTCCAGTCGAACCTTTCGGATCTGATTCGAGTCGCTCAACGTGAGGCGTTGAAAGAGGAACAAATGGAAAAAGAGGGACTTTACGGCAATGAGAAGAATTTCGAACAGCGCGAGGACGAAATTCTCTTTTTCAAAAACCGGGTTTGGGTCCCGACCCTCCATGACCTTCGTGAATTAATCATGGACGAAGCGCATAGATCGAAATATTCCATACATCCAGGATCGGATAAGATGTACAAGGATGTGACGGAATACTACTGGTGGCCGGGTATGAAAAAGGATATAGGCACGTGCGTCGGTAAGTGTACGACTTGTGCGAGGGTTAAGGCGGAGCACCAGAAGCCCTCGGGAATGTTACAACAACCGGAAATTCCTGAATGGAAGTGGGAGCAGATCACGATGGATTTTGTGACACATCTCCCCAAGACGTCCCGAGGACATGATGCAATTTGGGTAATCGTGGATCGATTAACCAAATCGGCACATTTTATTCCGATTAGAAATAATTATAACACTGAGAGACTTGCGCAGATTTATATAAATGAAATTATGTCTCGTCAAGGGATACCTATCTCAATCATCTCCGATCGAGATAGCCATTTCACCTCCAATCTTTGGCAAGCTGTACAAGAAGCGCTGGGAACGCGTATTGATCTAAGCACAGCTTACCACCCTCAGACCGACGGTCAGTCTGAGAGGACCATTCAAACCCTGGAGGATTTGCTTCATGCGTGCGTACTGGATTTTAAGGGAAATTGGGATCAACATCTCCCACTCGTTGAATTTTCCTATAATAACAGTTACCATAGCAGCATAAAGGCAGCACCTTACGAAGCATTGTATGGGCGGAAGTGCCGATCACCACTCTGCTGGACTGAAGTGGGTGACACACAGGTTATTAGATCAGACCTGGTCCAGGAAACGACCAGCAAAATCCTTGAAATTAGGAACAATCTGAAGGTCGCGCGGGATCGGCAGAAGAGTTATGCCGATACCCGTAGAAAACCGTTGTCATTTGAAAAAGGTGATAAGGTGTACTTGAAAGTATCACCGTGGAAGGGTGTGGTTAGATGTGGCAAGGCGGGGAAGTTAGCCCCGAGATATATTGGACCATTCGATATTACTGCAAAAATCGGTCCCGTAGCTTACCGATTAGAACTACCCGATGAATTAAGTGCAGTTCACAACGTGTTTCACGTATCGAATTTGAAAAGGTGTCTGTCGGATGAGACATCGGTGTTACCACTAGAGGGTGTCCAATTAAACGATAAGCTTAATTTCGTAGAGGAACCCATAGAAATTGTAGACGGGAAAATCAAACAACTTAGACACAATAAAATTTCGTTGGTCAAAGTTAGATGGAATTCGCAACGAGTCCCAGAATATACTTGGGAACGAAAAGACGAATTTCAAAAGAAATACCCCTACCTGTTTCCTCAAAAGGAAGTAATCGACGCGTAAAATTTCGAGGACGAAATTTTTGTTACGGGGGGAGAATGTAACGATTCCGGCAAATTCAGGTATACCCTAGCCGGTATATACTATTTATGTGTTATTTAATATGGAATATATGAATTATAATGAATTTATACGAGTATGAATGATTCACAGTACGAATTATACTCGATCATACGGCTAATCGTATTGGAATTACGATTAACCGATGAACGGTTATTGAAACCCGAACGAATCGGGGATTACGTTATAGACGAAATATATGATGTTTAGTAATGTTTACGAAGCATTAAAGCTTCGGGATAAGTGAATTATAGCACGGAAAAATAATTTCGATTTAATGGTACGTCGGTACGTTAAACGAAACCTTTAATACCAAACCAAGCAAGAGATGATCAATCAAGCCGAAAAAGATGTGCAGTTATTAATAATATGATGTTTTAAGTCAATAAATGTCATGGTTTAAGTTTTTAAAGTTTTTAAATCGGTTTTATATAAATTTCATTTTTATGCCGAAATACGACCGTTTTAGCCTCGTTTTAAGCCGAATTAAACGTTTAACCGAAAAACGAGCTGAACCAGATTATCCACAACGTTATCCGGATTACATAATCCGAATGTGTGGCCAAGATTGAAGGTGTGGGCCCCACCCCACACCCTTTATGCTTCCTATCGGATGAGGTAACATCCTCATCCCATTCATTTTTTTTTCTAACATACCAACTCCACAATTCTCTCAACCCTTCATACATTCATCCTAAATCCTTGATCTTTAACCCGAAGTCACAAGGAAAAAACATGATATAAGGGTTGAATCTTGGTTTTTAATTCCATAATCTTGAGAAAATGAGGTTTCAAGTAAGAAATGGGTGAAAACCCGAGATGAAACCGATTCTTGCATGATCAAGTGATGTATACAAGTTATACAAGGGATCTTGGTCCAAGAAAGGAGTTAAAAGAGTCAAAAACGAATTTTTACGGTTAAATTCTTGGTTTTGATGTCTTAATCGAAACCATGAAAGAAATGGCTTGATTGTGGGTGTAACTTGCTTGGTGTGGTGTTATTGTGCTTGTAGGTGTTGTATCTAGTTGCTAGCAAAGGCTAGAAAGCAAGATCTTTGCGATCTAAAGCTAGAAACACAAGGTAGTTCGGTTTTTCATATGATTTTTATGATTTGGACAGATTGTGATAAATTAGAGTTGGGTCATGAAATTTAACAGAGATGATCTACACATGAAAATATGAGATCTGTGAAAATTTGGTAATTTTTGGATAAAGGATGAATATTTGGTGAATTTAATGCTTGGTTTTGGCTAAAAATGATGAAAAATAGTTAAACATCATGAAAAATTCTGGAAAATTCCAGATAAGCTTTTTATAACATATAAAAGTCACACACAAAATTTCAGATCCGTTGGAGAAGTCTAAGTAGGCTTTTCGGAAAAACGAGTTCTAGGGTGTTCTAGCTCGGTTTTGGTGAAAATGGCATGAAAAATGAGATTTTGGTTCTGGAAAAATTACAGGGAACTATGTGAATGGCAGGGGTCATCCCTAAAAAATTTGGGATTTTTCTAAGGTCGTTTGGTATTTTCGATATATTTGGTGTTTAAATGACGTTTAAAAATAGATAAATAAATGTTAAATATAAAAATTAATTCTGGAAATATTTTTATAAAATTCCTTACTGTCAAAAAGTGATTTGTGCAAAATTTCAAGATCCGAGACTTAACGGATAATTATTTGTGCTAAAAAGAACATAAAAACAAACATTTAAAGCTTAAAACGCGTAAACCGACAAAGTTCGCCTAAGCGAGCTGACTGGTGTATAAAAACCTTAAAAATGAACCATTTTCATGAAACTAAGTTAATCAAGTAAAAATAAATCATCCGAAAATAATTCGGATGATTTGGGTATTTTTATCCGAAATAACAGTTTCCTGCACCCTAAAGACGGAAACGGGTCCCGCGGCCAAACGGGGCGTCTAAACCGAGCTTTAAATTCACGGTTTTAACTAAAATATCAGTCAAACACTATTTTCGGGTTGTGTGTGACCAAACTCATTTTTGAAACATAAAAACGGATAACCGTGCTAGGCACGCAAAACGGGGAAAACATAATAATAATAAATTTTGACGGATAAACTCTAAGAGATATCACAATCTGAGTCCTGAGAAGTGTCCCTGGGTTAACATTGTCCCCGGATCGAGTACAGTACTGGGTTAACTTGTGTGCAGGTAAGAATGTCGAGAACTCATAGTTTATCGGTGGAGGAGGACCCGGAGGAAGTCAGCTCCGGGAACTCTGGGAGTCTACGCATATCATCCAGCTCTGAGCCTAGCGAGGCGAGTCGTAGGAGCTCTAGCCAGTCCTCCCCAGTCAGGATTGTCAGATCCCCCACCCCACCCGCACCACAGGCCACCCCTATCCCTCCCGGATTCGGACCCCGCCTCACGGCGCGGATCAGTGTCCCGCATGTCCCACCTACCTCTCCCCCACCCAGACCTGCTACCCGTCGGGGCGAGTCCTCCCGCTCCCAGCCCGAGCCTGGGACTCCACCTGTGTGGGGTCTTCCTAGGCAGGAAAGGGACGCGGCGGCATGGCTTCGAGTGCTCACCGAGCAGGTGAATGAGCACTCCGCCGCCTTGACAGTGGGAGTGCATAGGCGGATGTATCTGGGGGACTGCATACTGGACTACCAGTATGCGATTGCGCAGCTAAGGAGGGAGTGCTCATACTCCCAATTGATGATTGATCGGTTAGAGGCGCGGGTCCGGGGTGTGTTGGCAGTGATGGTGGTGTTGGTGGCAGTGATGGTGTGGTGGGTATACCACCGTGTTTAGTGATGTTAGGATGGTAGAAGTCATGGACCGCTTTTTGATACTCTGCGTAAGCAATTAGTGGTGATGCTAACGTAGAGTAATCTTGGGTAGTTATAATACAACCACAGGCCCTTAGGGGGTCTCTTTTGGGGTATATCATTATAGATACTTTTGGGTATCATTCAAGCACTGACCCATTGCGCGTTATGTCGAGATGATGCCGACATAGGCCCTATGTATGAAAACTTAACCTATGTAATGATGACAGGAAAGTATGTGAACTGACGTTAATGTAATATGTACTGATGTTTATTAATGAATGGAATGTGGGTTGTGTGTTATGATTGGAACTTGTATTAATTATATGTATTTTCTTGATGTTGTGTAGAATGGCACCAAAACGATCAGCTCAATTGTCGGAAGTAGATGTGAGCCGTTTGATTGCTCAACAGTTAGAGGCGGCGGTACCGGATATAGTATCGCGCATCGCCGCCAGTATTAACAATTCGACCAATCCAACCCCTCCGAGCAATCAAACGACCACCAATAATAACGGGGAACAAAATGCTAATCCTCCATAGAATGATAACCCGATTCCGGGAAAGACGCACCGCCTAGGGTGGTCGTTACAGACAGTAATGGCCCTATACCTACTGTAGAAACGAACCGTACTGAACCGATTCCTGCATCCAGGGATGTTCGATCAAAGACTTTATGTTGTGCAAACCCCTAGAGTTTAGCGGGTCTGAAGGACCAAATGGGTTGGTTAAGTGGATCGAGAAAATAGAATCCGTTATGAATATCAGCAACTGCCCCGAGGATTGTGTTGTTAAGTATGCTACCTGCACATTCACGGACCATGCCTTGACATGGTGGAACCTGATAGTGCAGACTCGCGGTCAGGCGGCGACAAACCGCATGACCTGGACAGAGCTCAAGGCTTTTGTACTGGGAGATTTCTGCCCGAAAAATGAATTGCAGAAATTAGAAAACGAATTGTGGAACCTGGAGATGCAGGGGGCAGACCACTTGGGTTATACAAACCGGTTTAATGAGTTGTCGCGATTGGTACCATGGTTGGTCACCCCAGAGTCGAAGAGGGTTGAGCGTTATATTTGGGGGCTAACTCCAGTTGTAAGGAGTATAGTCAATTCTGGGGGACACCAGACGTGTGAGGGTGTGGTGACGCAAGCTTGTATCGTCACCTACGATTTCGTGAAGAGTGGGTCACTGAAGGTTGCAGGAGAGTCTGCTGGGGGAAAACGAGGTACGTATGACCATAGGATCCAAGAGAAGCAGCAAGGTAAACGTGCTAGGCCCGCTGCCCAGAACTACGCCATGACTAGTTCAGGCGGAAGGCAGGGACCGCAGACAAGGACGTTTCCTAGGTGTGGGAAATGCGGTAACCAGCATGGTGGCGAGTGCAGGGGAGTAGTGTGCCATCGGTGTGGCAGGGAAGGGCACTACGCACCGAGATGTAGGACAGACCTGAACAATCTAAACCGACAACCTCAACCTATCCGTGCGCAACCAGTTAGGACCCAACCAGCCCGACAACAAAACCCACAAGGAAATCAAGTGATGACCACCAGCCGTGCTTGCTTTGAATGCGGCAGCACAGATCAATTCAAGAGAAACTGTCCGAAACTGAACCAGGGAGGAAATGGGCGGCAAACCGCGGGTCAGGCATCATCGTCCAACCCGGCAAGAGGCCTAGCATTCGTGATGGGGGCGAGCGAGGCACGCCAAGACCCCAGCGTAGTGACAGGTACCTTCCTCGTCTCTGATCATTACGCTTCTGTATTATTTGATACGGGCGCCGATAGAAGTTTTGTCTCCGTTAAGTTCCTAACGATTGCAAACCTTCCAATTGGTGAAACCATAGAACCTTATACCGTAGAAGTCGCTAACGGTAAAACCATGATAGTTAATCGAATAGTTCGGAATTGCCCTTTTATTCTGAACGATCAATCCCTTCCGATTGACTTGTTACCGGTAGAATTGGGTAGTTTTGACGTGATAGTGGGAATGGATTGGTTAGCACGTAACAAAGTAGAAATAAACTGTGAAAAGAAAATCGTCAAGATCCTGGTGTCGGATGACTAAGAGGTATTAGTGCAAGGAGAAAAGTCAGGCACCATGATACCATTTATATCCCACCTCAAGGTGTTAAAATATATACGCCAGGGATGCGTGGCGTATCTAGCAAGCTTGACGGCCACTGATTCTGAGGAGAGACGGGTGGATGATATTCCAGTGGTACGCGAATTTCCACAAGTTTTCCCAGAAGAACTTCCTGGATTACCACCAACCCGCCAGGTCGAATTCAGAATCGATTTATTACCTCAAGCTGGCCCTGTTGCTAAGGCGCCCTACCGACTTGCACCATCCGAGATGCAAGAATTATCCAACCAGTTGCAAGAATTGTTGGATAAAGGATTTATACGTCCCAGTTATTCCCCGTGGGGTGCACCTGTACTATTAGTGAAAAAGAAGGACGGGAGCCTTAGAATGTGCATCGATTACAGGGAATTGAACAAGTTAACAATCAAAAATAGGTACCCTCTTCCCCGAATTGATGATCTGTTCGACCAACTACAAGGTGCGAGCTACTTCTCAAAAATTGATCTTAGATTGGGATACCATCAGGTTAGAATTCAAGAGGAGGATATCCCAAAACCCGCCTTCCGGACTCGCTACGGCCATTACGAGTTTTTAGTTATGCCTTTTGGGCTAACAAATGCGCCAGCAGTGTTCATGGATCTCATGAATCGAGTCTGTAAACCCTACCTCGACAAATTCGTCATCGTGTTCATTGACGATATTTTGATCTACTCGAAGAGTAAAGAAGAGCACGAGCAACACTTAAGATTAATCTTAGAGCTTCTAAATCAGGAGAAGTTGTATGCAAAATTCTCCTAGTGTAACTTCTGGTTACAAGAGGTGCAATTCCTCGGTCACGTTATAAACCATCAAGGAATACACGTTGATCCGAGTAAGTTTGAAGCAATTAAGAATTGGCAAGCGCCTAAATCTCCAAATGAAATCCACCAAATCTTAGGCTTAGCTGGATATTATCGTCGATTTATAGAGAACTTTTCCAGCATCGCCCAACCTTTAACCCTCCTGACTCAAAAGGATCGAAAGTATGAATGGGGAGAAGAACAGGAAACGGCGTTTCAAACGCTAAAACAAAGATTGTGCCAAGCGCCAATCTTAAGTCTCCCCGACGGAGACGATGGTTTTGTCGTGTATTGTGACGCATCCCGGAGAGGGTTAGGATGCGTGTTGATGCAAAATAATAAGGTTATAGCCTATGCTTCTCGACAGTTAAAAGTACACGAGAAAAACTACACTACTCATGACTTAGAACTGGGAGCAGTTATCTTCGCACTTAAAATCTGGAGACATTATCTCTACGGTACAAAGTGCACCTTCTTCACCGACCATAAAAGTTTGCAACACATATTCGATCAGAAAGAACTGAATATAAGAACTGAAAGAACTGAATATGAGACAACGTAGATGGGTCGAGTTGTTATGCGACTATGACTGTGACATCCGTTATCACCCCGGCAAGGCTAACGTCGTAGCTGATGCCTTGAGTAGGAAGGATCGAGTTAAGCCATTGCGTGTGCGAGCGCTGGGGATGATAGTCCAGTCGAACCTTTCGGATCTGATTTGAGTCGCTCAACGTGAGGCGTTGAAAGAGGAACAAATGGAAAGAGAGGGACTTTACGGCAATGAGAAGAATTTCGAACAGCGCGAGGACGAAATTCTCTATTTCAAAAACCGGGTTTGGGTCCCGACCCTCCATGACCTTCGTGAATTAATCATGGACGAAGCGCATAGATCGAAATATTCCATACATCCAGGATCGGATAAGATGTACAAGGATGTGAAGGAATACTACTGGTGGTCGGGTATGAAAAAGGATATAGCCACGTGCGTCGGTAAGTGTACGACTTGTGCGAGGGTTAAGGCGGAGCACCAGAAGCCCTCGGGAATGTTACAACAACCGGAAATTCCTGAATGGAAGTGGGAGCAGATCACGATGGATTTTGTGACACATCTCCCCAAGACGTCCCGAGGACATGATGCAATTTGGGTAATCGTGGATCGATTTACCAAATCGGCACATTTTATTCCGATTAGAAATAATTATAACACTGAGAGACTTGCGCAGATTTATATAAATGAAATTGTGTCTCGTCATGGGATACCCATCTCAATCATCTCCGATCGAGATAGCCATTTCACCTCCAATCTTTGGCAAGCTGTACAAGAAGCGCTGGGAACGCGTATTGATCTAAGCACAGCTTACCACCCTCAGACCGACGGTCAGTCTGAGAGGACCATTCAAACCCTGGAGGATTTGCTTCATGCGTGCGTACTGAATTTTAAGGGAAATTGGGATCAACATCTCCCACTCGTAGAATTTTCCTATAATAACAGTTACCATAGCAGCATAAAGGCAGCACCTTCCGAAGCATTGTATGGGCGGAAGTGCCGATCACCACTCTGCTGGACTGAAGTGGGTGACACACAGGTTATTAGATCAGACCTAGTCCAGGAAACGACCAGCAAAATCCTTGAAATTAGGAACAATCTGAAGGCCGCGCGGGATCGGCAGAAGAGTTATGCCGATACCCGTAGAAAACCGTTGTCATTTGAAAAAGGTGATAAGGTGTACTTGAAAGTATCACCGTGGAAGGGTGTGGTTAGATTTGGCAAGGCGGGGAAGTTAGCCCCGAGATATATTGGACCATTCGATATTACTGCAAAAATCGGTCCCGTAGCTTACCGATTAGAATTACCCGATGAATTAAGTGCAGTTCACAACGTGTTTCACGTATCGAATTTGAAAAGGTGTCTGTCGGATGAGACATCGGTGTTACCACTAGAGGGTGTCCAATTAAACGATAAGCTTAATTTCGTAGAGGAACCCATAGAAATTGTAGACGGGAAAATCAAACAACTTTTAGACACAATAAAATTTCATTGGTCAAAGTTAGATGGAATTCGCAACGAGGCCCAGAATATAGTTGGGAACGAAAAGACGAATTTCGAAAGAAATACCCCTACCTGTTTCCTCAAAAGGAAGTAATCGACGCGTAAAATTTCGAGGACGAAATTTTTGTTACGGGGGGAGAATGTAACGATTCCGGCAAATTCAGGTATACCCTAGCCGGTATATACTATTTATGTGTTATTTAATATGGAATATATGAATTATAATGAATTTATACGAGTATGAATGATTCACAGTACGAATTATACTCGATCATACGGCTAATCGTATTGGAATTACGATTAACCGATGAACGGTTATTGAAACCCGAACGAATCGGGGATTACGTTATAGAAGAAATATATGATGTTTAGTAATGTTTACGAAGCATTAAAGCTTCGGGATAAGTGAATTATAGCACGGAAAAAGAATTTCGATTTAATGGTACGTCGGTACGTTAAACGAAACCTTTAATACCAAACCAAGCAAGAGATGATCAATCAAGCCGAAAAAGATGTGCAGTTATTAATAATATGATGTTTTAAGTCAATAAATGTTATGGTTTAAGTTTTTAAAGTTTTTAAATCGGTTTTATATAAATTTCATTTTTAAGCCGAAATACGACCGTTTTAGCCTCGTTTTAAGTCGAATTAAACGTTTAACCGAAAAACGAGCTGAACCAGATTATCCACAACGTTATCCGGATTACACAATCCGAATGTGTGGCCAAGATTGAAGGTGTGGGCCCCACCCCACACCCTTTATGCTTCCGATCGGATGAGGTAACATCCTCATCCCATTCATTTTTCTTTTTCTAACATCCCAACTCCACAATTCTCTCAACCCTTCATACATTCATCCTAAATCCTTGATCTTTAACCCGAAGTCACAAGGTAAAAACATGATATAAGGGTTGAATCTTGGTTTTTAATTCCATAATCTTGAGAAAATGAGGTTTCAAGTAAGAAATGGGTGAAAACCCGAGATGAAACCGATTCTTGCATGATCAAGTGATGTATACAAGTTATACAAGGGATCTTGGTCCAAGAAAGGAGTTAAAAGAGTCAAAAACGAATTTTTACGGTTAAATTCTTGGTTTTGATGTCTTAACCGAAACCATGAAAGAAATGGCTTGATTGTGGGTGTAACTTGCTTGGTGTGGTGTTATTGTGCTTGTAGGTGTTGTATCTAGTTGCTAGCAAAGGCTAGAAAGCAAGATCTTTGCGATCTAAAGCTAGAAACACAAGGTAGTTCGGTTTTTCATATGATTTTTATGATTTGGACAGATTGTGATAAACTTAGAGTTGAGTCATGAAATTTCACAGAGATGATCTACACATGAAAATATGAGATCTGTGAAAATTTGGTAATTTTTGGATAAAGGATGAATATTTGGTGAATTTAATGCTCTGTTTTGGCTAAAAATGATGAAAAATAGTTAAACATCATGAAAAATTCTGGAAAATTCCAGATAAGCTATTTATAACATATAAAAGTCACAAACAAAATTTCAGATCCGTTGGAGAAGTCTAAGTAGGCTTTTCGGTAAAACGAGTTCTAGGGTGTTCTAGCTCGGTTTTGGTGACAATGGCATGAAAAATGAGATTTTGGTTCTGGAAAAATTACAGGGAACTATGTTGATGGCAGTGGTTATCCCAGAAAAATTTGGGATTTTTCTAAGGTCGTTTGGTATTTTCGATATATTTGGTGTTTAAATAACGTTTAAAAATAGATAAATAAATGTTAAATATAAAAATTAATTCTGGAAATATTTTTATAAAATTCTTACTGTCAAAAAGTGATTTGTGCAAAACTTCAAGATCCGAGACTAAACGGATAATTATTTGTGCTAAAAAGAACATAAAAACAAACTTTTAAAGCTTAAAACGCGTAAACCGACAAAGTTCGCCTAAGCGAGCTGACTGGTGTATAAAAACCTTAAAAATGAACCATTTTCATGAAACTAAGTTAATCAAGTAAAAATAAATCATCCGAAAATAATTCGGATGATTTGGGTATTTTTATCCGAAATAACAGTTTCCGACACCCTAAAGACGGAAACGGGTCCCGCGGCCAAACGGGGCGTCTAAACCGAGCTCTAAATTCACGGTTTTAACTAAAATATCAGTCAAACACTATTTTCGGGTCGTGTGTGACCAAACTCATTTTTGAAACATAAAAACGGATAACCGTGATAGGCACGCAAAACGGGGAAAACATAATAATAATAAATTTTGACGGATAAACTCTAAGAGATATCACAATCTGAGTCCTGAGAAGTGTCCCTGGGTTAACATTGTCCCCGGATCGAGTACAGTACTGGGTTAACAGTGTCCCCAGATGTACCGGTTGACACGGATTTAATTTATGGAAATTGTATAGTAACGACTTAGGTATCATATTACAGATTCAGGCTCATAGCTGTTCACTGTACTACATACTGATTCACGAGAAGGTGAGTTTCACGAGCCCCTTTTTACTGAACTGTTTTAAATATTTTCCCGGGGCGGAAAGCATGTTTCTATCAAAATGTTTAAGTACATGCTGATCGCATGGAAATGAATGTATTTATATAATGTTTATTGTACGGGAATCGTACGGTAATGTATTAAGATGGTAATTGTCTGAGTTGCTAACAGTGTAAGGCCTGAAACAGTGTTCTGGGTTAACAGTGTCCCCAGAGGTTATTAAATGGGTTTCTGGGTTAACAGTGTCCCCAGAGGGTATTAAATGTGTTTCTGGGTTAACAGTGTTCCCAGAGGTTATTGGATGTGTCTCTGGGTTAACAGAGGTTTCACTTGTAGGCTTAGCATAATTACATCGCTATTATATGATTATTATAATGATTTGTCATCGTTTACTTAAATTAGTGAAACTCACCAACTATTCGTAGTTGACCCGTTTTCTTTACATGCTTTCTAGGTACACCCAAATTGGAATGAGTGATACGTGCTTGATGATGTGTGCTATTTTGTGGAAGCTTAAGGATCTTTATTTTGTATTAAATATGCTAATGTACTATCGGTAAAACTTATGTGTTAACGCCTAGATGATAACGAAGCTCGGAACAATGTATTGAGATGTAAATTAATGTAGTGGTGTTTTCTTTATAAGCAATGCTATTGATATCAGATGCGTCTGTTGCATCCCGTTTACGTTTCCGCTGCGGTTACGGGGTGTTACAGAACTTGGTATCAGAGCCATTGGTTATAAAGAATTAGGATGTCTTTAAAAAGATACCTAAAATATAACCAGTAGCTCAAGTATTATAGGATCTGAATATCAACTAATAATTCATAGTGACGAGATCTGGATGAACTTGGATGGACAAGTGAGTTATTATGGTCCGGAACATAATAACAGACTTGTCTGCACGAGGGAATTCAGGGGAAGTCACGGGGGACTTTAATAGGTAAAATTGGCAACATATGTGTAAATATATGATAATATTGTTATGTGGTAAAGTTGTATAAGTAAGTGTATATTAATTTGATTATGGTTTACACTATGGAAATAACTATATGTTTGATTAACTTGTGTGCAGGTAAGAATGTCGAGAACTCATAGTTTATCGGTGGAGGAGGACCCGGAGGAAGTCAGCTCCGGGAACTCTGGGAGTCTACGCATATCATCCAGCTCTGAGCCTAGCGAGGCTAGTCGTAGGAGCTCTAGCCAGTCCTCCCCAGTCAGGATTGTCAGATCCCCCACACCACCCGCACCACAGGCCACCCCTATCCCTCCCGGATTCGGACCCCGCCTCACGGCGCGGATCAGTGTCCCGCATGTCCCACCTACCTCTCCCCCACCCAGACCTGCTACCCGTCGGGGCGAGTCCTCCCGCTCCTAGCCCGAGCCTGGGACTCCACCTGTGTGGGGTCTTCCTAGGCAGGAAAGGGACGCGGCGGCATGGCTTCGAGTGCTCACCGAGCAGGTGAATGAGCACTCCGCCGCCTTGACAGTGGGAGTGCATAGGCGGATGTATCTGGGGGACTGCATACTGGACCACCAGTATGCGATTGCGCAGCTAAGGAGGGAGTGCTCATACTCCCAATTGATGATTGATCGGTTAGAGGCGCGGGTCCGGGGTGTGTTGGCAGTGATGGTGGTGTTGGTGGCAGTGATGGTGTGGTGGGTATACCACCGTGTTTAGTGATGTTAGGATGGTAGAAGTCATGGACCGCTTTTTGATACTTTGTGTAACCAGTTAGTGGTGATGCTAACATAGAGTGAATCTTGGGTAGTTATAACACAACCACTGGCCCTTAGGGGGTCTCTTTTGGGGTATATCATTATAGATACTTTTGGGTATCATTCAAGCACTGACCCATTGCGGGTTATGTCGAGATGATGCCGACATTGGCCCTATGTATGAAAACTTAACCTATGTAATGATGACAGGAAAGTATGTGAACTGACGTTGATGTAATATGTACTGATGTTTATTAATGAATGGAATGTGGGTTGTGTGTTATGATTGGAACTTGTATTAATTATATGTATTTTCTTGATGTTGTGTAGAATGGTACCAAAACGATCAGCTCAATTGTCGGAAGTAGATGTGAGCCGTTTGATTGCTCAACAGTTAGAGGCGGCGATACCGGATATAGTATCGCACATCGCCGCCAGTATTAACAATTCGACCAATCCAACCCCTCCGAGCAATCAAACGACCACCAATAATGACGGGGAACAAAATGCTAATCCTCCACAGAATGATAACCCGATTCCGGGAAATGACGCACCGCCTAGGGTGGTCGTTACAGACAGTAATGGCCCTATACCTACTGTAGAAACGAACCGTACTGAACCGATTCCTGCATCCAGGGGATGTTCGATCAAAGACTTTATGTTGTGCAAACCCCTAGAGTTTAGCGGGTCTGAAGGACCAAATGGGTTGGTTAAGTGGATCGAGAAAATAGAATCCGTTGTGAATATCAGCAACTGCCCCGAGGATTGTGTTGTTAAGTATGCTACCTGCACATTCACGGACCATGCCTTGACATGGTGGAACACGATAGTGCAGACTCGCGGTCAGGCGGCGACAAACCGCATGACCTGGACAGAGCTCAAGGCTCTTGTACTGGGACATTTCTGCCCGAAAAATGAATTGCAGAAATGTAGGTTCCCTGGACGGATCGCACGAGATATCTCGATCAACTCAGGTGCGGTATCCCTGCGTAGATCGTTACGAGTATAGAACACGAATCACACGAACACACGAAACGAACACACGTTATATAATAACTCAAACACGTGATACGATATCACTATTACAGACACACGTTACAGCTCTCGTAACAACTCGAACAAAACTAACACGAACAACTAAAACCATTAACTCTAAACCAAGCCGTAACCTAGGTATATAAATACACGACAACTTCGCCTGGCATGTTCAGGCGAAGTTGTCCATAACTTCGCTTGACTAACAAGTTCGCCTGTTAAGCGAACTTGTCAGTAACTTCGCTTAAACATACAAAACATAATTAAACATTACAGACTCGATTACAGACACTAGACTATGAACTACTGACATTATGCACCAACAGACTCCCCCTTGGCAGTAGCTTCATATCTTGATCTTTAAGCACTTGTCTTGTAATCTTCAACCTTGTATCTTCACGCATGCACTCCTTCTCTAATACAAACTGACACAACTCTTTGATACTTCCTCGCTTCATCCTTCCAAGCAGGAATATAAAAGATTTTCTTCTCATTGAGCACCTGCAGATCAGCTTGCGATAAGTTTACCAAATGCATCGGATCGTAAACTCTTAGGAGCTCTTGTTCATCCTCGTCTTCCATCACTGCCTCTGCTGTCTCACAATCCACAAACCACCACTTTAGGTCTTTAAGCACATCCTTGGGCATAAGCTTCATCGGTACTTCTTTCAAACACCGGATCAGTTTATACTTCATGACCATCCAAGGTTTTCCATCAGCTCTCAAACCTCTATCCTTGTCTTCAACAAGTTTTCCCTTCTGCGGTTTCAACAGCTCAAACTTCTTCTCTTTTATATTCTCTCTCCATACAATTTTCCCAATAACTCTAGCCATATTATCGTCACTCCGATTGATTAACCCCAATCTGGCTAAGTCTTTCACTTCACATTTCGGCAGTGTATTCAACGACCTTAACATTCTTTTAAAATACTGAACGCCGTCATACCGTTTAATCACAAAGAGCTTCAACTGCTCATCATAGATCCAACAAATAATCCCTTTCTTCGCTTCAGCATAGCCTTTAATATTGTAACTCTTCTTAAACATTTTAGGGACCGCCGGTTTCTTCGTTTTGACGAACCACTGAGCATAGCCTTCCTTCCACCTAGGCTGCTCTTCCCATTCAGTCTCATCGATTACTGTCTCATTACCCATATCTGCTTTCTCCACACCTGGAATGTCATGCTCCACATTCTCTTCTACTATTTCACCTTCTTCGACATCTTCTTCAATCACAATCTGAGCACCAATCTTTTCAATCTCTTCGACTGGCAATACATCATCATCAAACAACACATCATCACTAAACATATCATCATCTAATTCTTTCAAAGCATCAATCACATCATCTCCCATTTCTTCATCATCAACCATCACTACCTCATCACCACCAGAACTGCCAGCCGCACCTGCAGACTCCCCCTGAGCTGTGGAAGTCCCAAGAGCTTGAGTAGTTCTTGGCAACTCACCACCTGCACCTTTCGATGCATTGGGATCATCGTCTCTATCATTTCTCTTCTTTGTCCTTAACTCGTCGCCTTTACAGCCTGTCTCCCCCTGAGATGCCAAGAACTCCTTCATAGCATCTATAATTCTCCCATTTTCAACCAGGAGGGACGACTGTAGTTGATTTTCTGCTACTAGGCGTTGAATAGCCTGGGTCTGGACAAGATTCACCCTTGATTGTTCTGCCACGACCCGCTCAAGTGCAGATATTCTCTCCGAGTCTGAGAGGGTTGCATAGAAATCAAACCTCATGTGAGATGTATCTTGAGTATACTCAGCAGGGATTTCGAATGAAACCGGGACATCAGAAGCAGCTGTGGACGTAACCGCAGGTGGTATCGTGACCGACAACCCTGCAGTTGCAACGACTGTGGACTCTACAAATTGTGCAACCACCTCTGAAGGAGTAAGCGTTGGAGGTGGTAAAGACACAATCTCCGGAGTCGTCCTCTGGAAAGTAGTAGATGGAATGCCGAAAGCTGATGATGTAGCCACCACGGGAACATCCGCGGCGCTTAAACTTGTGACCTGTAGTGATGTAGGAACAATCGACATACCTGACAGTGCGGGCGGAGCGAAACGTACAACTCTTGAAGTCTCTCCAGCTCCCATACCTGCACCTGTCCTTTCCCGTCTTGAACGTCTAATCAACTTGTGAATATCCTCTTCTTCTTCTAACTCACTATCATCAGCTGTCCTCTTTCTCTTTCCAAACGTCCTCTCTTGAGTCACCAACATCCTTCTCGCCTCATCCATAACATCATCAAGATCTGAGTCAGCCACCGTCGTAGCTGCTCTAGTAATACGCACAGTCGAGACACGTTCAACTGGGATCTGAACGTTCTCCTCTGGATCCACCCGATCCATATCGAAGAATCCTTCACCTCCGAATTCTGCATCAAGGTCCACTTCCTCCTCCGGTGACACAACAGGAGCAGTAGGTATAGCTTGAGATGCTCCTGCCTGTTGTGGTGCCGGGTCTCTGAACTCATCCCCACGAGCTGGCACATACCCCGGGTTTATTAAGTACCCAAAGAGTGGAGTATGCCTTGGACGCAGTTCAGGCTTGCTCCTCGCACTGGATGTTCGGCATTGAGCGAAGATACGTTTGCTCACACTCTCCACGTATCGTATTGGACGTCGTTGAGGCAACGTGGGAGCAACATGATTCAAGATCATCTGAATGAATCTTGGATACATGATGAACCTCTCACGGGCCATCGCTCTTCTCTGTCTATCGATCTCGTAAAAGACCATCTGACTAAAGCTATAACGTTTGTTATAAGTCAGAGCAGTCATTGCTGACTGCATGGTCGCACCCATACCATCAGTGCCCGCCTTCCTCCCAGACATGCAGACAATCATTACGTGCATGAGGAAGCGCCACTGATCAAGTAGGAAACCCTTCCTCCGTTGTGTATCGCCCAATGGACCAGAATAGCCCATTCGTAGAAATGCTTCATCGCGGAACGGAGCAACAAACTCTGTAGGGTCATCCCTAGTCTCCTCTCCAAAACGTAAAGCCACCCGTATTTGTTCAGAAGAGAACTGAACTTCTTGATTGTTGACGGTTGCTCGCATAACCGGGGGCTCAACGCGGCAATCGTATTCCACTGTCTGCCAAAAATCCTCAATATTGGGTAAGGAAATCGGCAGAGTCGTAGTGATTGCATGGAATATCCTCGAGCGAAGGAGGAAAGTGATTATCTCGCGGTAATCTTCAACTCCGTTTGCTTCCGGGTCTAAGGTGATATACATATTGTGACCCGGGAAGAATTGCCTCTGATTATCTCCGTCATCTCCTCTAGCACCTCCAGCACCTGCTACTGCAGCCATATCTGCAACAAACGAACCAAGTTAGATAAACGTTAAGGCATAACACAAGTTCGCTTGTTACCATGAGCAAAGTTGTGATAAAATCTGTATAGGCGAAGTTAAAGTTGGGCGAAGTTGGGAACAACTTCGCTTCATCTTTAAGTTCGTCTGATAACTAATAAGTTAAACGGTCCAGGCAAAGTTTATGTTAACTTCGCCTCACCACAACATCGCCTCAGGCGAATTTAAGCCTCAACCGAAGTTAAGCCTCAGGCGAAGTTACAGATAACTTCGCCCAAACCATAAGTTCGCCTGAATCTGAATCGGCGACAGTAAGCAGATTTAAACTTCGAAAAATCTGATGTTTTAGGTTAGTTTGACGATTGAGGGTTCCGAAACACATGATGTTAAGACAATATGGACGATAAGTTCGTTCATGACCACGTAGAGACAAGTTTTGAAATAGGAATCGGAATAAACGACAAGTTCGCCGGAAAACTGGATAAGTTCGCCGATAAATACGGAGGATAAGTTCGCTGAGTTTGAAAATAATGAAACTGTTGACCTTAAAAAGTCCTTTATATAGGGGCGGAGTTACACACGCGAAGTTGTGGATAACTTCGCCTAGGGCAGGCGAAGTTAATCACAAGTTCGCCGATTTTACTAAATAAACCCCTATAGTTTGAACATTTTGCAATTAAGTTTTAAACATCCCTTTAAGAATTAAATAACACGATCAAGTCCAAGTAACCAGATATAAAAGCATACAACTACATAAAAAGAAAACTTTTAACAATTAAAGTTTAAGGGATCAAATTTCAGTCTTTACAAGGGACTACTACGTTTTAGAAAAGATCCGAACAAGAATCATACTAATTACGTGACTGTCACATAGAACCGTGTTTAGCTGTATTATGACATAAAGAAACAGGTTGTAGGCAGGTAAATAACTTATAATGGTTTTCATCATTTCTGTGATACGAGTTAGGTTCAATTATGCCTCAAAATTTAAGTGGGCAACAACTCAGAGATTATGATGCCTCCTATCTATTGTCAAAGCGTATTTGGCTTTTCCCAAGTCACCCCGAATTGACTTCGACCCGTATTGTCTGATTAAGTTTGTAAGTACTCTTCATCTGCTTCCCGTTCTCTTTCTTACTCCATGATTGAGAAGTCTTGACATTGTCAGCTCTAGAATGTTTCAATAACTCATAAGTTTTTTTTTTCTTTTTTTTTTTTTTACGATAAACATATACATAGACTTCAGAGTAGTAAACAACTGCAAGTCCCAAATCTGGATCACTACAATTTCTTCACACACTATCTTTACGGGAATCAGAACATTTATGGGCTCGTGTATGACTGGGTAATCGCTTTTCTGCCTATCATTCGGAAAGATATATATGAAGACATGCAAAACTCTTAAGGAGTTTCCACGTAAAATCGAGTAGATTTAGTTTGTATCACATCTACTTTTACGCACCATAAAAAGCTACCATGACATACAATGACTGTTTTAAAGCCTTTTAAGCCTAATAACTTCACTAGTTAAGCACACAGAAGCAGTATATCTATCATTTTCCAAGGTTGGATCAATTTTCTGTTAAACATAGTAAAGTAACTTCTTACGAAGTAGTAGACTTGAAAAATAATTTCATTTCCCTTTAAAAAATTTTAACATTAATCGCCCCGACCAAAACAAAGTCTTCAGGTAAACGGCTATCCCGAAGATCCAATGGATCAGCTGGACCGACCACATACTAGTATATGTCCTTCTAACTAAGTATGATCGACTAATTTTAAGCGAAAGAATGAAAACTCATCATAAACCGCCCCGTTCACTTTCAGTCATCTGGTTAATGGCTATCCTCAAATTCTACAAGTAGAAAATGAGGACCAAACATATCCTAAGACATGTCCTTCAAACTGAGGTAACCGACATAATTTTAAGCGATAATGACGTTTTTTTTTTTAAACGAACACAAAAAGCATGGTTACTCGGGATTGATCATCCCATTCAGCTCAATAAGGTTTTGAAATCTTGTTTTGTCAAACGCTTTAGTATAAAGATCAGCGAAATTATCAAGCGTATCCACCTTTTCAAGCACAATCAGTTTCTTCTCTGCACAATCCCGTATAAAATGATGACGTATGTCAATATGTTTAGTTTTACTGTGCTTCACGGGATTGTTAGTTACTGAGATAGCAGCTGTGTTATCAATGCAAATAGGAGTAAGTAAGAAATTCAGACCATAGTCGCGCAACTGTTGTTGAATCCAAAGAACTTGGGAGCAGCAGTTGGATGCTGCCATGTATACTGCTTCACAGGTTGAAATTGCGACTGAAGTCTGCTTCTTGCATTGCCACGACACCAATCTGCCACCAAGAAACTGACATCCTCCAGTTGTTGACTTCCGACTCTGATTGCACCCTCCATAATCAGAATCTGTGTAAGCGACTAGCTCCAAGTCTCCTCCTCTCGGGTACCACAACCCCAGCTTCGGCTTGCCCTTGAGATACCTCAGTATCCTCTTCACACCCTTCAGATGAGATTCTTTTGGGTTTGCCTGAAAGCGTGCACAAAGACAAACAGCAAACATTATATCAGGCCTAGAAGCAGTTAAGTACATTAAAGAACCTATAATAGCCCGATATTGAGTTGGGTCCACATCTGCATCACCGTCTGACTCAGCACCCAATTTGTGATTGACGCAGATTGGAGTGTCGAATGGAGTGCTGTCCTCCATCTTGAAGCGTTTGAGCACATCATGGACATACTTGGTCTGATGAATGAACATCCCTTCCTTCTTCTGATCAACCTGCAATCCTAAAAAGAAAGTTAGTTCACCCATAGCACTCATTTCAAACCTTTTCTTCATGACGGCCTCAAAATCTTGACACATGGAGACTTTTGATGCAGCAAAAATAATGTCATCCACGTAGACTTGCACTAGCAGGAAGTCGCTTCCTTGTCTCTTCACAAACAGTGTGCTATCAATCTGACCTCTTTCAAACCCATTTTCAAGCAAGTAATCTGATAAAGTTGAGTACCAGGCACGAGGTGCCTGATGAAGTCCATACAACGCCTTGCTTAATTTGTACACGTGGACTGGAAAGTCTGGGTCAGGAAAACCCGGAGGTTGCTCAACATACACTACCTCATCAACTTTCCCATTCAGAAACGCACTTTTCACATCCAACTGAAATACCTTCATCTTCTTATAAGCAGCAAATGCCAAAAACAATCTAATGGCTTCCAATGTTGCCATAGGAGCGAACACTTCATTATAATCAATCCCCTCTTGTTGATTATAACCTTAAACGACTAACCTCGCCTTGTTCCTTATAATAATCCCTTTCTCATCTCTCTTACACTTAAAAACCCATTTTGTGCCTATCGCATGTACATGCTTCGGTTTTTCAACCAAAGTCCAAACTTCCATTTTCTTGAATTGAGCCAACTCTTCTTGCCTAGCTTCGACCCACGAGCTGTCCTTGAGAGCCATTTGATAATTCTTCGGTTCAATCTGGCTGATAAAGCAGGTGTACAAGCATTCGTTGATTATGCCTGTCTCCTTGATGCTTGTGTAAACACAGGTGTGCTCATTCAAGCTATGTCTTGTTTGTACACCGGAGGACACATCACCAATCACATTCTCCAAAGGGTGATCTTTATGAATTCTCGTGGTCGGAACAGAACCGACATGCAAATTGTCTTCCAAGTTAGAAGAGAGCTCGTCAATGGTTGTTTCATGCTGAGAGTGAAATGGATTGAAAAATTCTTCTTCAGTCGAGGCAGCAGGGGTATCGATAGCATTTGATGAGGAAGGTTGACATTTATCGATCAGCTGTCTTTGCAATAGGTTTTCTTCCTCATCAAGGATCATCTTCGTAGCAAGTCTTTCTTCTTCTTCTGCACTATCCAAATACGGTATGTTAAAAGACTTAAAAAGTTTCACATAGTCGAAAAACTCAGCAGGTCCGTTGCTTGGTTTTGGCGGTAGGTAACTTGTGATATCGGTGTTACACACCACCTCAACCTTGCTGGTCGATGTATTAAAGACACGTCTGTTGGGTGTCCCAACAACATAACCGACTAAGATTCCTTTATCGGCTACTTCACCAAATTTAGAATTTGTCTTTAAAATCGAACAAGGGGACCCGAATGGTTCAAGACCACTCAAGTTGGGCTTTCTCCCATGCATAAGCTCATAACACGTTTTACCAAGTCTTTTAACAGTTAAGACTCTATTCAGAACATAACAGGCTGTAGCAACAGCTTCAGCCCAAAACACCACAGGAAGCTTCGAATCAGCCAGCATTGTTCTGGCTCCTTCAATTAACGTTCTGTTCTTCCTTTCAGCCACTCCATTCTGTTGCGGTGTATACGGAGCGCTGTATTGGTGTTCGATCCCTTTCTGAAGGCAGAAGATCTCCATCTCAAAATTCTTGAACTCCGTTCCATTGTCACTCCTGATGAACTTAACCCTTTTATCCATAACGTTCTCAACTTTGGTAATCAAATTCTTCACCATCTGAGCCGTTTCATCTTTTGATTTCAGGAAATATACCCACGAATATCGTGAGTAATCATCAGTGATCACCAAGCAGTAAGAAGTACCTCCTAGACTTTTTGCATTCACGGGACCGAAGAGATACATATGAAGCAATTCTAGGGTACTGGCAATTGAATTGACTTTCTTGGTGAGATGGGATTTCTTGTGCTGCTTTCCCTTCTTGCACGCTATACATTTATCTTCAAAATTGAAACTCTTCAAGGGAACGCCCAGTACAAGTCCATTCTTGACAATGTGGTTCATCTTCCGAAGATGAATGTGCCCCATTCTCCTATGCCACAATTCGGACTCCGATTCGCTCGCTTTTGTCATAAGGCATGATTCTTCCGTGGCCATTTCAGTCGACCTCATATCCATAATATACGTATTTCTTTCACGTGGAGCCTTCATCACAATCCACTCCTCTGGTATCTGAAAACCAGGTTGCAACACAATCGCCTCATTCTTTGTAAAATGAACGGTGTACTCCTTATCACAGATCTGCGACACACTCAGCAGATTGTGCTTCAATTCTTCCACAAAGTTAACTTTCTCCAATGTCATCTTTCCGTTCGACACCGTTCCCATTCCTGTAATCTTGCCTCCACTTTCACCGGCAAAGCTCACTCTCCCTCCTTGAACAGGTTTCAAATCGTGTAACAAGTATTTGTTACCCGTCATGTGCCGGGAACAACCGCTATCCACAACCCAAAGATTGTTGGCAGCCCTGTTCAACTGTTCCTGCACAATAAAGCAAAAGATTAGAATTTAGGGACCCAAGACCAATTGGTCTTGGATCTATACATCCCAAACTTTGGCTTTCCAAAGTTAGTCTCTGGATAATTCCTGTAAGTCCTATTAGGATATCTCCTTGAAGATTGATTATGAGGCCTTCCAAACCTTTGTGAATTGAAAGAATTATAGCTTGTGGTTTGGTTATTAGCAGTGTAAAACTGAGATTTGTTTCTATGAAAACCTGAATTAGTCACATTTTTGAATTTTGAATGGTTTTCATTTTTAGCAGCATGATAATTACTATTAGGCTTATTCTCAGTTTTAGTAGGCCTTACACCTCTGAATCGCTGCTTCAGAGGGCAATCTGCAACTAGGTGCCCTAATTGATTACACCTAAAACAACACCTATGCTCAACCTTTTTATCAACCGGTGTTTTAGATGTCGAGGCTTTATTACCGCCCGTTCGTCTCACATATGGTGGGACGTACGGGTTTAGTGGAGTACTCCTTTTATTCGTCTTATCTTTCTCTCCACCATTGGGTAATACCACCTCATCTTTTGCCTTACCAGACTCGGATGACTTATCCGAATCCGATGAGACTGGACTTGGATCAGAAAATTTAACACTTGAAACAGGCGAACTTGTTTCGCCTCCACTAACATTTGGTTCTTTACAAGTTACTTTAACTGGTACTGTCTGAGCAACCTCAAAGTCAACAGATTTCTGAACACCAGGGTTAAAAGTGTAATTGTGATTATAAGGTGGTGGAACCTCATGATAACCGATTCCTCCTCTCTTAGCAGAGGAACCTTGATCACTAACAAGGTGATCAAGAATAGCAGAGGAATTTCTGAACTGCTCAAGTTTTCTATTCAATTCCACCACTTTCACCTGGTGATCAGCAATCTGTTTTTCTCTATCAGCAATTAGTTTGGTTTTTTCTTCCAAAACTTCATAGCTTAAATCAATCACTTCAATTTTTTCAGCAAGTTTTGTCTTTAGACTTTTAACATCTTTTTCACAAGCTTTTATTTTGACTTTATAGCTATTTTCTCTTGCTTTTGTAAAATGATAATCTTCTTTTAGGGTTTTAAATTCAGCATCCAACCTAACATACTGATCGGTTATAGTTGCTAATTGCTCAGACAAGTTTTCACATTTAGAACATGTAGGTTTAGAACATACCTCGGAGAGCTGGTCTTTAACATCTGCCATAAAAGCTTTTTCTTCTCCGGTAACCTTCTCATTTCCTTCAGTTTCAACCTTCGCCAAATTGGCCTGTTCGAAAGTTTCTTCAGAATGCAAGTTCCAGTTGTATTCACCATCTCCTCTGGAAATCATTGCACTATAATCTTTAGAACCCCCACTTTGCTGTGTAGGCCTGCCCTGACTTCGTTCCACACGCTCATTCCTGCATTCCTTTGCAAAGTGACCGTTTTGCTGACAATTGTAGCATCTCACCTTCGTCTTGTCAAACCCTGGCTTTCCACCGACAAACTTCCTTCCGGTCTTTCTCATAAACCGCTTCACTCTTCTCACGATCATGGCCATCTGCCATTGTAGATCCATTTCTTCCAGATCATCAGCATCAATCTGGTCATAATCTTCATCCAACATAGTTGGATCAACAATCTTCCCCTGAATGTAGTTCTCATAGGAAGCAATAAAAGAAGCATAGAAACCAAACTGCTCTTCAGCAGACTTGACACTCATAGGCATCTTGGAGTAGTTGTTGCTGGGAATACTTGGAGAGCAACTACTCTTGCTTACCTGGGGTTGAGAACCACTCGATCCACCTGCTACATAGCAAACATCACCATTTGTGTTGACTGACACATGACCCTCATGTGATGAGTTTGCGCCCGACTCTCCCTTCGAGTAGTAGGCAGCAGATTAAGTCTTCGATCCTGAGCTAGTGTTGACTTTAGCTCCATACATACCTGGATCTTGAACCTAATCTATAGCTGTCTCCTTTCTGACCATATTAAGCTCAAAGGTTCGGAGCTTGTTAACTGCCGTTTCTAGATCATATGTGGGAAAGTCTTTGTCTTCCCTCATCAGCACAGTGTACATCTCCCATTTTGGTGGGAGAGCATCTAGAAGCTTCTCAACTATTTCTTCTTCTCGGTAGGAAATTGAATAGTTGCTCAATTCAGTCATCAGATGGTAATATCGAGTGATAATATCATCTAAAGATTCATTCTTCAAATACTTGAAGACTGAGAACTGGGTTTTGAGCAATTTTATCTTTGAAGCACGGATTCCTACATTCCCTTCAAATCTGTTCTCAAGAGCTTCCCAAAGCTCTCTTGCTGACGTGTACTTTCTAAACGTATGAAGGATCTCTTGTGGAAGAGCCATAGTAATAGCAGCATGAGCCTTGCTCTTGGCCTCATACATCTTTTTCTCTTCTTCTTCCATTTTGCTATACTTTTTGATTTGATCACGACCTTCATACTCCATAACTGGTGGAATATAACCATCCTGGATGCATACCCACATCTTCGCATCCTGGTATTTGACGTATTTATGAACCGATCCTTCCATGCAACGAAATCGGTTCCCTTCATCAATCTTGGGGCCTTAGTAGCTGACCCTGCTTCAACTTCCATCTTCACTAACTCAGAGATGTTAATCGACGACATCTTTCCCGAAAAGTAAGAAACCCGAAAAAAAAATCAAAAATTTTTCTGAAAAGTACTGTAGGCGAAGTTACGGATAACTTCGCTTAAGCCTTAACTTCGCCGCTGATTAACTTCGCTGAAGAACTTCGCAGATGATTAACTTCGCTTAAGGTAAGCGAACTTAGGAGGCAGGCGGAGTTGTAGAGAACTTCGCTGAGTTAGGCGAACTTGAGAAGGTAGGCGAAGTTGTGGATAACTTCGCTTAACCTTATATCTTCGCCGAAACCCTACGTATCCTGACGGCAACTTCGCCTGATGAACACGGACGTTTTTGCAGATCTGAAATCTGGATTTTACGAGGTTTTTGACGGTGCAAAGGCTTGAATACGATGGTAGGAGGTAAGATTGACTCAAAAACATAGAAAACACGTCCCGCGAATAGTCGAAACGGGACGATTTCTACACCCGCGTGAATATCCCGAACCACACAATCGAGCAAAAGCTCTGATACCAATTGTAGGTTCCCTGGACGGATCGCACGAGATATCTCGATCAACTCAGGTGCGGAATCCCTGCGTAGATCGTTACGAGTATAGAACACGAATCACATGAACACACGAAACGAACACACGTTATATAATAACTCAAACACGTGATACGATATCACTATTACAGACACACGTTACAGCTCTCGTAACAACTCGAACAAAACTAACACGAACAACTAAAACCATTAACTCTAAACCAAGCCGTAACCTAGGTATATAAATACACGACAACTTCGCCTGGCATGTTCAAGCGAAGTTGTCCATAACTTCGCTTGACTAACAAGTTCGCCTGTTAAGCGAACTTGTCAGTAACTTCGCTTAAACATACAAAACATACTTAAACATTACAGACTCGATTACAGACACTAGACTATGAACTACTGACATTATGCACCAACAAGAAATTAGAAAACGAATTGTGGAACCTGGAGATGCAGGGGGCAGACCACTTGGGTTATACAAACCGGTTTAATGAGTTGTCGTGATTGGTACCATGGTTGGTCACCCCAGAGTCGAAGAGGGTTGAGCGTTATATTTGGGGGCTTACTCCAGTTGTAAGGAGTATAGTCAATTCTGGGGGACACCAGACGTATGAGGGTGTGGTGACGCAAGCTGGTATCGTCAGTTACGATTTCGTGAGGAGAGGGTCACTGAAGGTGGCAGGAGAGTCTGCTGGGGGAAAACGGGGTACGTATGACCATAGGATCCCGGAGAAGCAGCAAGGTAAACGTGCTAGGCCCGCTGCCCAGAACTACGCCATGACTAGTTCAGGCGGAAGGCAGGGACCGCAGACAAGGACGTTTCCTAGGTGTGGGAAATGCGGTAACCAGCATGGTGGCGAGTGCAGGGGAGTAGTGTGCCATCGGTGTGGCAGAGAAGGGCACTACGCACCGAGATGTAGGACAGACCTGAACAATCTAAACCGACAACCTCAACCTATCCGTGCGCAACCAGTTAGGACCCAACCAGCCCGACAACAAAACCCACAAGGAAATCAAGTGATGACCACCAGCCGTGCTTGCTTTGAATGCGGCAGCACAGATCACTTCAAGAGAAACTGTCCGAAACTGAACCAGGGAGGAAATGGGCAGCAAACCGCGGGTCAGGCATCATCGTCCAACCCGGCAAGAGGCTGAGCATTCGTGATGGGGGCCAGCGAGGCACGCCAAGACCCCAGCGTAGTGACAGGTACCTTACTCGTCTCTGATCATTACGCTTCTGTATTATTTGATACGGGCGCCGATAGAAGTTTTGTCTTCGTTAAGTTCCTATCGATAGCAAACCTTCCAATTGGTGAAACCATAGAACCTTATACCGTAGAAGTCGCTAACGGTAAAACCATGATAGTTAATCGAATAGTTCGGAATTGCCCTTTTATTCTGAACGATCAATCCCTTCCGATTGACTTGTTACCGGTAGAATTGGGTAGTTTTGACGTGATAGTGGGAATGGATTGGTTAGCACGTAACAAAGTAGAAATAACCTGTGAAAAGAAAATCGTCAAGATCCGGGTGTCGGATGACGAAGAGGTATTAGTGCAAGGAGAAAAGTCAGGCACCATGATACCATTTATATCCCACCTCAAGGTGTTAAAATATATACGCCAGGGATGCGTGGCGTATCTAGCAAGCTTGACGGCCACTGATTCTGAGGATAAACGGGTGGATGATATTCCAGTGGTACGCGAATTTCCACAAGTTTTCCCAGAAGAACTTCCTGGATTACCGCCAACCCGCCAGGTCGAATTCAGAATCGATTTATTACCTCAAGCTGGCCCTGTTGCTAAGGCGCCCTACCGACTTGCACCATCCGAGATGCAAGAATTATCCAACCAGTTGCAAGAATTGTTGGATAAAGGATTTATACGTCCCAGTTATTCCCCGTGGGGTGCACCTGTACTATTCGTGAAAAAGAAGGACGGGAGCCTTAGAATGTGCATCGATTACAGGGAATTGAACAAGTTAACAATCAAAAATAGGTACCCTCTTCCTCGAATTGATGACCTGTTCGACCAACTACAAGGTGCGAGCTACTTCTCAAAAATTGATCTTAGATCGGGATACCATCAGGTTAGAATTCAAGAGGAGGATATCCCAAAAACCGCATTCCGGACTCGCTACGGCCATTACGAGTTTTTAGTTATGCCTTTTGGGCTAACAAATGCGCCAGCAGTGTTCATGGATCTCATGAATCGAGTCTGTAAACCCTACCTCGACAAATTCGTCATCGTGTTCATTGACGATATTTTGATCTACTCGAAGAGTAAAGAAGAGCACGAGCAACACTTAAGATTAATCTTAGAGCTTCTAAATCAGGAGAAGTTGTATGCAAAATTCTCCAAGTGTAACTTCTGGTTACAAGAGGTGCAATTCCTCGGTCACGTTATAAACCATCAAGGAATACACGTTGATCCGAGTAAGGTTGAAGCAATTAAGAATTGGCAAGCGCCTAAATCTCCAAAGGAAATCCGCCAATTCTTAGGCTTAGCTGGATATTTTCGTCGATTTATAGAGAACTTTTCCTGCATCGCCCAACCTTTAACCCTCCTGACTCAAAAGGATCGAAAGTATGAATGGGGAGAAGAACAGGAAACGGCGTTTCAAACGCTAAAACAAAGATTGTGCCAAGCGCCAATCTTAAGTCTCCCCGACGGAGACGATGGTTTTGTCGTGTATTGTGACGCATCCCGGAGAGGGTTAGGATGCGTGTTGATGCAAAATAATAAGGTTATAACCTATGCTTCTCGACAGTTAAAAGTACACGAGAAAAACTACACTACTCATGACTTAGAACTGGGAGCAGTTATCTTCGCACTTAAAATCTGGAGACATTATCTCTACGGTACAAAGTGCACCATCTTCACCGACCATAAAAGTTTGCAACACATATTCGATCAGAAAGAACTGAATATGAGACAATGAAGATGGGTCGAGTTGTTAAGCGACTATGACTGTGGCATCCGTTATCACCCCGGCAAGGCTAACGTCGTAGCCGATGCCTTGAGTAGGAAGGATCGAGTTAAGCCATTGCGTGTGCGAGCGCTGGGGATGATAGTCCAGTCGAACCTTTCGGATCTGATTCGAGTCGCTCAACGTGAGGCGTTGAAAGAGGAACAAATGGAAAAAGAGGGACTTTACGGCAATGAGAAGAATTTCGAACAGCGCGAGGACGAAATTCTCTATTTCAAAAACCGGGTTTGGGTCCCGACCCTCCATGACCTTCGTGAATTAATCATGGACGAAGCGCATAGATCGAAATATTCCATACATCCAGGATCGGATAAGATGTACAAGGATGTGAAGGAATACTACTGGTGGCCGGGTATGAAAAAGGATATAGCCACGTGCGTCGGTAAGTGTACGACTTGTGCGAGGGTTAAGGCGGAGCACCAGAAGCCCTCGGGAATGTTACAACAACCGGAAATTCCTGAATGGAAGTGGGAGCAGATCACGATGGATTTTGTGACACATCTCCCCAAGACGTCCCGAGGACATGATGCAATTTGGGTAATCGTGGATCGATTAACCAAATCGGCACATTTTATTCCGATTAGAAATAATTATAACACTGAGAGACTTGCGCAGATTTATATAAATGAAATTGTGTCGCGTCATGGGATACCCATCTCAATCATCTCCGATCGAGATAGCCATTTCACCTCCAATCTTTGGCAAGCTGTACAAGAAGCGCTGGGAACGCGTATTGATCTAAGCACAGCTTACCACCCTCAGACCGACGGTCAGTCTGAGAGGACCATTCAAACCCTGGAGGATTTGCTTCGTGCGTGCGTACTGGATTTTAAGGGAAATTGGGATCAACATCTCCCAATCGTTGAATTTTCCTATAATAACAGTTACCATAGCAGCATAAAGGCAGCACCTTACGAAGCATTATATGGGCGGAAGTGCCGATCACCACTCTGGTGGACTGAAGTTGGTGACACACAGGTTATTAGATCAGACCTGGTCCAGGAAACGACCAGCAAAATCCTTGAAATTAGGAACAATCTGAAGGCCGCGCGGGATCGGCAGAAGAGTTATGCCGATACCCGTAGAAAACCGTTGTCATTTGAAAAAGGTGATAAGGTGTACTTGAAAGTATCACCGTGGAAGGGTGTGGTTAGATTTGGAAAGGCGGGGAAGTTAGCCCCGAAATATATTGGACCATTCGATATTACTGCAAAAATCGGTCTCGTAGCTTACCGATTAGAACTACCCGATGAATTAAGTGCAGTTCACAACGTGTTTCACGTATCGAATTTGAAAAGGTGTCTGTCGGATGAGACATCGGTGTTACCACTAGAGGGTGTCCAATTAAACGATAAGCTTAATTTCGTAGAGGAACCCATAGAAATTGTAGACGGGAAAATCAAACAACTTAGACACAATAAAATTTCGTTGGTCAAAGTTAGATGGAATTCGCAATGAGGCCCAGAATATACTTGGGAACGAAAAGACGAATTTCGAAAGAAATACCCCTACCTGTTTCCTCAAAAGGAAGTAATCGACGCGTAAAATTTCGAGGACGAAATTTTTGTTACGGGGGGAGAATGTAACGATTCCGGCAAATTCAGGTATACCCTAGCCGGTATATACTATTTATGTGTTATTTAATATGGAATATATGAATTATAATGAATTTATACGAGTATGAATGATTCACAGTACGAATTATACTCGATCTTACGGCTAATCGTATTGGAATTACGATTAACCGATGAACGGTTATTGAAACCCGAACGAATCGGGGATTACGTTATAGACGAAATATATGATGTTTAGTAACGTTTACGAAGCATTAAAGCTTCGGGATAAGTGAATTATAGCACGGAAAAAGAATTTCGATTTAATGGTACGTCGGTACGTTAAACGAAACCTTTAATACCAAACCAAGCAAGAGATGATCAATCAAGCCGAAAAAGATGTGCAGTTATTAATAATATGATGTTTTAAGTCAATAAATGTCATGGTTTAAGTTTTTAAAGTTTTTAAATCGGTTTTATATAAATTTCATTTTTAAGCCGAAATACGACCGTATTAGCCTCGTTTTAAGCCGAATTAAACGTTTAACCGAAAAACGAGCTGAACCAGATTATCCACAACGTTATCCGGATTACACAATCCGAATGTGTGGCCAAGATTGAAGGTGTGGGCCCCACCCCACACCCTTTATGCTTCCGATCGGATGAGGTAACATCCTCATCCCATTCATTTTTCTTTTTCTAACATCCCAACTCCACAATTCTCTCAACCCTTCATACATTCATCCTAAATCCTTGATCTTTAACCCGAAGTCACAAGGTAAAAACATGATATAAGGGTTGAATCTTGGTTTTTAATTCCATAATCTTGAGAAAATGAGGTTTCAAGTAAGAAATGGGTGAAAACCCGAGATGAAACCGATTCTTGCATGATCAAGTGATGTATACAAGTTATACAAGGGATCTTGGTCCAAGAAAGGAGTTAAAAGAGTCAAAAACGAATTTTTACGGTTAAAATCTTGGTTTTGATGTCTTAACCGAAACCATGAAAGAAATGGCTTGATTGTGGGTGTAACTTGCTTGGTGTGGTGTTATTGTGCTTGTAGGTGGTGTATCTAGTTGCTAGCAAAGGCTAGAAAGCAAGATCTTTGCAATCTAAAGCTAGAAACACAAGGTAGTTCGGTTTTTCATATGATTTTTATGATTTGGACAGATTGTGATAAACTTAGAGTTGGGTCATGAAATTTCACAGAGATGATCTACACATGAAAATATGAGATCTGTGAAAATTTGGTAATTTTTGATAAAGGATGAATATTTGGTGAATTTAATGCTCGGTTTTGGCTAAAAATGATGAAAAATAGTTAAACATCATGAAAAATTCTGGAAAATTCCAGATAAGCTTTTTATAACATATAAAAGTCACACACAAAATTTCAGATTCGTTGGAGAAGTCTAAGTAGGCTTTTCGGTAAAACGAGTTCTAGGGTGTTCTAGCTCGGTTTTGGTGAAAATGGCATGAAAAATGAGATTTTGGTTCTGGAAAAATTACAGGGAACTATGTGGATGGCAGGGGTCTTCCCAGAAAAATTTGGGATTTTTCTAAGGTTGTTTGGTATTTTCGATATATTTGGTGTTTAAATGACGTTTAAAAATAGATAAATAAATGTTAAATATAAAAATTAATTCTGGAAATATTTTTATAAAATTCCTTACTGTCAAAAAGTGATTTGTGCAAAATTTCAAGATCCGAGACTAAACGGATAATTATTTGTGCTAAAAAGAACATAAAAAGAAACTTTTAAAGCTTAAAACGCGTAAACCGGCAAAGTTCGCCTAAGCGAGCTGACTGGTGTATAAAAACCTTAAAAATGAACCATTTTCATGAAACTAAGTTAATCAAGTAAAAATAAATCATCCGAAAATAATTCGGATGATTTGGGTATTTTTATCCGTAATAACAGTTTCCGGCACCCTAAAGACGGAAACGGGTCCCACGGCCTAACGGGGCGTCTAAACCGAGCTCTAAATTCACGGTTTTAACTAAAATATCAGTCAAACACTATTTTCGGGTCGTGTGTGACCAAACTCATTTTTGAAACATAAAAACGGATAACCGTGCTAGGCACGCAAAACGGGGAAAACATAATAATAATAAATTTTGACGGATAAACTCTAAGAGATATCACAATCTGAGTCCTGAGAAGTGTCCCTGGGTTAACATTGTCCCGGGATCGAGTACAGTACTGGGTTAACAGTGTCCCCAGATGTACCGGTTGACACGGATTTAATTTATGGAAATTGTATAGTAACGACTTAGGTATCATATTACAGATTCAGGCTCATAGCTGTTCACTGTACTACATACTGACTCACGAGAAGGTGAGTTTCACGAGCCCCTTTTTACTGAACTGTTTTAAATATTTTCCCGGGGCGGAAAGCATGTTTCTATCAAAATGTTTAAGTACATGCTGATCGCATGGAAATGAATGTATTTATATAATGTTTATTGTACGGGAATCGTACGGTAATGTATTAAGATGGTAATTGTCTGAGTTGCTAACAGTGTAAGGCCCGAAACAGTGTTCTGGGTTAACAGTGTCCCCAGAGGTTATTAAATGGGTTTCTGGGTTAACAGTGTCCCCAGAGGGTATTAAATGTGTTTCTGGGTTAACAGTGTCCCCAGAGGTTATTGGATGTGTCTCTGGGTTAACAGAGGTTTCACTTGTAGGCTTAGCATAATTACATCGCTATTATATGATTATTATAATGATTTGTCATCGTTTACTTAAATTAGTGAAACTCACCAACTACTCGTAGTTGACCCGTTTTCTTTACATGCTTTCTAGGTACACCCAAATTGGAATGAGTGATACGTGCTTGATGATGTGTGCTATTTTGTGGAAGCTTAAGGATCTTTATTTTGTATTAAATATGCTAATGTACTATCGGTAAAACTTATGTGTTAACGCCTAGATGATGACGAAGCTCGGAACAATGTATTGAGATGTAAATTAATGTAGTGGTGTTTTCTTTATAAGCAATGCTATTGATATCAGATGCGTCTGTTGCATCCCGTTTACGTTTCCGCTGCGGTTACGAGGTGTTACACAGGTTCATCCGTCTGCGAAAGGAATTTTCATTCATCAGACAAAGTATGTGAACGATGTCTTGAGCTGATTCAAGATTATTGCCGGAAAAATCCCTTCTACTCCTCTTCCCGTGGGTCACAATTTATCACCGGATGAATTGGAGGATACCGTTGATCCGACCCTTTATCGTGCTATGATTGGTTCTTTAATGTGTCTAACTGCTTCTCTACCCGACATAATGTTTGCTATTTGTTTATGTGCTAGATACCAAGCTAGTCCCCGAGTGACTCACCTGGCAGCGGTCAAACGTATTTTGCAATATCTTAGGGGAAATCCTGACATCGGGTTATGGTACCCCAAAGACGATACTTTTGATCTTACCGCATATTCCGACTCAGACTATGGAGGATGCAAGATCGATTTCAAGTCTACCACAGCGGGTTGTCAACTCTTAGGAAGCCGGCTTGTTTCATGGCAGTGTAAGAAGCAGACAACGGTCTCCACTTCAACCGCCAAAGCTGAGTATGTTGCAGCCTCGAGTTGTTGTTCCTAGGTTTTGTGGATACAACAACATCTTCGCGACTATGGTTTGAAGTTTCTTACTACTCCATCTTGATTGGTAATTCTGCTGCTATTAGTATCACCAAAAATCCCGTAAAACATTCTAAAACGAAACATATCGAAATTCGATATCATTTCATACGGGATTGCTATGAAAAGAAATTAATTGAACTTGAGAAAGTACATACTAATTTTCAGAAAGCTGATCTATTTACCAAAGCCTTTGATAAAACGCGTTTTCAATTTTTGCTTGGTTTAAATGGATTGAAAACTCTCGCTGATATCCTGAAACAAGGATAATTATGTGTCTTTTCTGCTAATTTTGGTTTATCATTTTATTTTATTTTTAGGTTTTATGGGGTGAAACTTAGAAAATACAAAAATATTGTGCTTTTCGTTTGTATAGATAAAACCCAAAAACATTAGAAAATTTTGAAAAATCAAAAATACTGTGATCTTTCTTGAATTTAATTTCTTGAAAATTGAAAAATCAAAAATATTGTGTTTTCAGTTTGTACAGAAAATTTTGAAAAGTCAAAAAGAATGTGAATTTCCTGTTTATAAAAAAATCCGAAAAGACAAAAAGATTGTGTTTCTAGTTTGTAAAAAGAAAAACCAAAAAGTTTTTTTGCTTATGTTCGCTGAAAATTATGTCATTTGCTTCTATTTTGAAGGACATATACTTGTATATGTTTGGTCCTGAAAAATTTCTTGTAAATATTCGGGTTAGCCATTCACCTGACAAATAGAAAGTATTTGGGGCGTTCGTTAAACTTTCTACTTTATTTTCTCGCTGAAAATTTTATCAGTTATTTAAGTTTGTGGAGCATGCTTGCATGTTTTGGTCATGTTATCTACCTGTAGATGGATATGATAGCCATTTATCTATAGACTCAAAGTAACTGAGGCGATTAAATTCATTTTTGTTTATGCTCCTCAAAATTTTGAGTATTTGAAGCAAAAAAAGAAAATGATAGTACATTGACTATTTGACCTCAAATCCAGAAAGAAACAAGCTTAAAAGACTGAGTGCTTAATCATTGGTGCATTGATAGGTCTTAAACAAGATGTTAGAGTAATGTAAGTGATATAAACCTAAAGAAAATCCAAATTGAAAGAGGTGTTAGTGTCTATCAAAAGTCTCGGTGAGGATGGTAGAAATGTAATAACCGGTCATACTCAAGCCTTATAATTGTTGATCACCCAAAAATATAATAAAGCAAATAAAAAGCGTTTGGATTCTGGACACTGTGAGTCTTTATGCGGCTTAATCATCTGGGTATTCATATGCATGAATATTTCACTCGCTTTTAGAGCAAACCCAAAGTCATTAAACTTGATCATTGTTGTACTTCGTACAATCCAAATTACTGACTTGATCAAAATCCGCTGTTAATCATACAATTGTTCCTCCCATGAGCGTGTCTCAATACCAATAAGAAACGGACCCCAGGGGATACAATGTATGTAAGCCGACAGATGGACTCGTGCATACTCACTCACAGTAAAGGAAACTTGATGCATTGCTCAAAAATTATAAAATTCTCAACTGGTATTCAAAATTTTGATCAACATTATAATGGTTTAAGTCAAGTTGGGGTGATTTGGCAAAAATTAAATTAAGCTTGAACCGAGATTAGAGGCTGATGGTTTTTGATATTCTGTGCGTTAATTGAACCATTAATCATATCACAAAAATGCTTGAAGGCTTGTTATAATATTTAAGTGGACAACAATATCAATGACCGACTTAACGCTAGTCATAATATCACTGAAATATAAATCTGTGATGGAAAGGCATTTTGGTCAATATGATTCTCTGCTCAAACTCAACAAAAGCACAAAAATATGTACTACTTTAGAAAAATCATAAAAAAAATAAAAAAAATATTGTCTAGTTCGGATATTTCTGTAAATACATTCTTTATTTTTTTTACAAAATACCAAAAATATTTTATATTAATTTTTACATATTATTTAAGGGGTATTTTAAATTATGTTCTTAATGAACGTAAAACGTTTTAAGTTATTCGTTTATCGAGATAACGGTCCTCGGTAATTCTAGTAAGTTATTTAAATAATAAATTTAATTTATTTTTTATATAATTCATTTACTTATTTATCTGATTTATTAATTTAATTTAATTCATTTAATTTAAAAGATAAAATCAAAATAATGTCTAATTCGTTAATCATGGATAACGAATTAGGTGTTTTTAACGAACTACACTATAGTTCGTTCATCTAATTCTCTTCCGCACTCTGTAACGAAACATCTCTATTTCGTTATGAATATTTAACGAATCAAGACACGAATTAAGTTTCATTCGCTACTCTGCGAGTCCAAGTTAAATAACGAATTAGCTGATTCGTTACTTAAAATTTCAAACGAATTAGATCTGATTCGTTCTTTGGGAAGCGTGTAAGGAAAGAGTATATAGGACGGCGTGTATACGAACCATCCTATACTATTCATCTCCTTCCTTACACTTAACGTTACTCTGCTCAAATTTTTCATAATTTTTCGACCATCGAAATTTGATCTTTTGAGTATACCGGTGTATTGCTAAGGTATAGATGATCACTTCTTTGTGATTTTCATCAGAAATGTTACAGCTTTGATAGGCTAATTATGTGATTTTGTTTATAAGGGTTTTCCGGCTTTTAAAACTCTGCATAATCGGTATCATACTGAGTTAACGTATCTTATTTTTTTATCATTGTGTTCGGAAAGTGATTCCGAGACCCTTGGTGAACTTTAATCCGTGTTTGATTATTGTTTGCTGGGTCAATTGATTTTTTATTGTTCCGGGTGTTTACGCACTATTTAAAACCCTTAGTACCCTAATTTATGTCATGCTTTTAACCTTCAAATCAACATCATTTGTGTTGTATTGTGTTTCCGAGATCATTGCGAATGTCGATTTGGATATTCAACGATGATTATGGAATAATCCAACCTGGATTCAACATGTTGACTTTCAGTGTTCATATTTAATTTTGACTTTGACCAAGAGAGTCAAAGATTAAGCCACTTTTGTGGCCATTCGTTATACTTAGCGAATTGGAACTCTTCGTGTCCAATTCGTTAAGTAACTCACACGAACGAGATTAGCGAATAAGATATTGAACGAATTAGCTTAAGATTCGTCAATTTGACACGAACTAAATGTTAGTTCGTTATTATTGTTAGTTAATTCGTTAGGTCTCCTTCGTTAAATTATTTACTTGATAGCGAATCGGTCAATTCGTTATATTTTTGTAACGAATCAGATTGATGGTTTAACGAATGACATTTCAATATTAATTTATTTAATTAATTTAACTAAATATTGTAATTAATAAATTATTCCAAAGGTCTAAACGCGTCTATACATCTATTACACACGAAATCTAAAATTACATACATTGTCTATTGATAAATATATATATTGATAAACCTTCACATTACTTATATTAGTCTATATTTATTCAGTGACATGGCCGATCAAATGGATCAGGACCCACCCGTTGCTCCTCAAGAACAAGAACAACCTCAGGAACAGGCTGATGTACAGTTGCTATCATATGATAAGAAGCACAACATATGTGCATACGTTGATTCATATGTTGCTGACGTAGCTATGTTTGGGGATGTATTGGCATTTTTATGACGTTCAGTGATACATTATGCTATAACCACTCGACCTACTATTTTTCTGAGCATTATTAGGCAGTTCTAGAATATTGCTGAGTTTGTTGAAGCCGAGAATCACATTCAAGCCACTATCAATCAAATACCTATAATAGTGGATGTTGAAGTGATTAGAAGGGTGCTTCGGTTTGAGGACAATGATAATAACCCAAGTGAGTTTGATAAGACGTTAATCAAGGGTTTATTTACACGCGTACGTTATGGTAGAGATGTCGAAAAAATCCATGCGTAACATGTGACACCCGGTAATTTCCCAATCCTATAAACTAAGTAACCAACCTAATAATTAGGTGATTGTAAATATTAAGCGCGTTATGTTAGAATCAGCGCGGGCATGTTATGTGCGGCCTGCGCGAGCGCGCTATGTTAGTCAGCGCGGGCATGTTATATGCGCCCTGCGCGAGCGCGCTATGTTAGAATCAGCGCGGGTAATTGTTATGTGCACCCTGCGCGAGCGCGCCATGATAAGAACCAGCGTGGGCATATGTTATATGCGCCATGCGCAAGTGTCTTGGCTTTATGTTTTCATGTAACTTAAAATTTATAATGGGTTGACCGTCCCGCATGATGCTAAGGCGGGTGCATCCCAAATCGTTTATGCGCGTACGGAAAGGGAACTAACCTCCCCGCATGGCGGGAACATTGAGAGCTAGTTTGTCTGAAGCTCCAAGATGGAATTGACTTCAACATAACTGATCACTATGTTGAAATACCAAGACCACCTGGAGAATCTACAAATGAATCTCGATGTCCCTGACTGCGAGAAGGTTACGCACCTACCCGTAGCAAAGAAATGTCCTTCACGCAGAAAGCTATGCGCACAAAGTTATACGCGCAGAACATTTGGTTTATTCTCCAGATGTAAGGAGATTATTCCCGCCCAAAAGGAAACAGTAGCGTGTTTCAGAGATTTCTACTTTTTACTGTACACTGACAAAAGTACCCGAAAAAGCACACTGTAACATGAAAAGTCATCTGTCAGCCACCCTACTCCCACCAACCACAGACCTGCATATCCTGTTCAAATCAAATCAAAATCTTTTATCCACTACTCCACTTTTAAATAAATAATAATAATTTCCATACTTTATCATCATTACACCTAGATATGAAAAGATTACAATCCCCTAAAGCAAGGGATTGTGTTCCCTTGAGTTTGCCTATAAATATGTAACCTAAATTATCACCCAAAACACACTTCAAACTTCTCTCTTAAGAACTGCAAACTTGCACTAATCATCTCCCAAGCATCCGTTGTTTTCATTTCCGATCCTGTTACTCGGTAAGCCGAGAATATAATCTTGAGATCTACTTTCCAACCCTTATATTCTCCTATTTCTTGATCTTAATATATATACTTCTTGTTATTTAATCGTATTCTAGACCTTCAATTCCGAGGCCAACACCAAGAAAACCCGAATCTCGATTAATCCCTTAACAAGAACCACAGGTGAGTCTCACAGCCCCTATTTTCACTGTTTTCACTATTTTTAAACTGTTTTCGGGGCGAGGGACACGTACTCAAATAATGTTTTATCATGGTATACTTACAAGCTATGCAAGCGATTATGTGTTTAAATTATGTTTCATGATGAGCAATGCGAACGGTTATCTATGGTTTTCGATGTTAGTGCACCAGATTCGAGTAAGTGATCACTTTACCATTGGAACTCTAAGGGTAGGGACTGCTGGTTTGATCCACCCACTCGTAGGGGTCGCACCTCTTACGCAGACGAGTGCCTAGTCACGGGGCAGTACTATGGGATTGAGCCCGCTCGTAGAGGTCGCTCCTCTTACGCAGACGAGCGCCTTGTTTTCCGGCACAACGTCTGCGCGTAACCCGCGGGACGGTATTATTCGCTCGTAGAGGCAGCGCCACTTACACAGACGAGCACGGTTTTTCAGATGTGTCCGCGCGTAACCCGCGGGACGGTATTACTTGTTTCGCTCGTAGTGGCAGCGCCACTTACACAGACGAGCACAGTTCCCAGAAATGTTCGCGCGTAACCCGCGGAACGATTTTATCAGATTATGTTATCAGAACTATGTTTTACTAAGCATGTGTTTCAATGATGCTATCAGAATTATGTTATAGAATGATTTTTATCAAGACTATGACGCGATACGATTTATCAAGTTACTAAAACTTGTGAACTCACTCAGTTTATACTGATTCAAATGTTTTTACGTGTCTTTCAGGAGATAACTAGGTAGCGCATGGAGTCACACTTAGAGCACCTCACGCTAAACATCTAAAACTAGCTTTTTGGAAGATTTTAGTTCTATCCCTTCGATGCGCGTGGTTGTTCCCAGCCGCGCAAGGGGATATGGCGTGGAAATCTTCAACAGTTTTTATACTTGGATGTTTTTATGTAATTTTTAAACAATGTAATGTATTTGTATTAAACATTTCATGCGCAATGAAAATATTACTTTGAATGTTTGCAATGGCCCGTGCTTAATTATCAATCCCCACTCGCGTGCGCCCGGCTGTTTCCGCCGCTCAGGGCCGGGTGTGACAGATTGGTATCAGAGCACTGGTTATAGCGAACTAGGAAAAGAAGTTTTAACCTAGACTATAACCGTTGGGGAATCGCATGAAATATTTTTCAAAGAAAATATTTTCAAAAGAAACTATGCACACACTTAGGAACACGGGTCACACAGTGTCTAGTAAATAAAGATAAAAACATTATGTGCTCAGAGTACATGCGCTAAGTTTGATATATTTTCATTCTCTTTTAAAGCGAGAATGCCTCCAACTAAAGCCAAGGGAATTACCATGACACCCGAGGAACTCGCGGAAATAATCGCGCAAGCGATCGCGACGCATGAGGCCAGCAAGGCCGAATCTAGTCAGGGTCGTCAGAACGAGACCCCAGAACCCGAATCAGGAGCCTTGGACAAAGGGTGCTCCTATAAGACATTTATGGCCTGTAAGCCTTGGCCATTCAAGGGTACCGAAGGGGCCATTGGGCTCTACAACTGGATTGACAAGATGGAGACAGTTCTCTCCATTAGCGGATGTAGTGAGAACCAGAAGGTCCTTTACGCGACCTGCATGTTCCAAGAGGCAGCTTCGTCTTGGTGGAAGCTTCAAACGAAACACAGGACCTGGGAGGAGCTGAAGGAAATGATGATAAGAAAGTTCTGCTCTCGCGCAGAAATTCAGAGCCTGCAACAGGAATTCTGGAACCACACCATGGTAGGAACGGATATCGACGCCTACAACAACCGGTTCAACGAGCTTTGCCAGTTGGTGCCAGACATGGCAAACACGGAGGAAAAGAAGATCGAGAGGTATATCTTTGGGTTACCTCCTGTTGTTAGGGTTACGCTCAACGCCGCAGCGCCTCCAACCTTTGATGAGGCGGTAGCGCGGGCCATCACCCTTACAAGGGATACGGTCCGTGCGGGTATGTTGACTACGCGCGGAAACGAACAGCGAACCTCTGACTCCAAGAGGAAATGGAACTCTCACCACCGAGGGTCCGACTCCAAGCAGCCACCGTTCAAGAAGCAGGAGAGCGCAAGGGTTTACGCGATCCAAGCCGCGGAGCCAACAAGGAAAGGATACAGTGGGCCTTACCCATGGTGCAGCAAATGCAAGTTTCACCACGAGGGTGAATGCGCGAGCGTCATGTGCGCCAAATGTAACAGGCCAGGGCACAAGACGGTGAATTGCCGTGCTAAGGAAGCTGGAGCCAGTGACAACTGCTACGCATGCGGGAAGCCAGGGCATTTTAGTCGGGATTGCCCGCAAAAGGGAAACCAAGCTCGCGGGAGAGCTTTTGTGATCGGCGCAGGCGAAGCTAAAGAAGAGCCGAATGTGGTAACCGGTACGTTTTTACTTAACGGCCATTTTGCATCTGTCTTATTTGATACTGGCGCTGACCTGAGTTTTATATCAGCCGAGTTTAAAGACTCCCTAGGCTTAGCGACCAGTAGGCTAGACACACCTTATGCTATAGAACTAGCCAATGGTAGGCAGTTATGCGCGAACGAAAGAACTGAACAATGTGTAATAGTCATGGGAGGTCACGGGTTCAATATTAACTTGTTGCCAATAGACTTGGGAAGTTTTGACATTGTGATAGGTATGGATTGGTTAGTCGAGAACCACGCGGAAGTTATTTGCCATGAGAAGCAGGTTCGGATCCCACTGCTGAACGGAGAAATCTTGGTGATTCAAGGGGAAAAAAGGGGAATTGCGACGAAACTGATTTCGTGCCTAAAGGCGCGCAAGTGCTTAAGGAAAGGGTGCTACGCCTTCCTGGCGCATGTAGTAGAGAAGAAAGGAGATGAGCGAAGAATTGAAGACTTACCAGTAGTGCGCGAATTTCCAGAAGTTTTTCCTGAAGATTTGCCCGGATTACCGCCGCCGCGACAAGTCGAGTTTCGTATTGATTTAGTCCCAGGAGCTGCGCCAGTAGCTCGAGCGCCTTATCGACTAGCTCCATCTGAGATGCAAGAGCTATCCAATCAGTTACAGGAACTATTGGATAAGGGTTTCATACGCCCAAGCTTTTCACCTTGGGGAGCTCCAGTACTGTTTGTTAAGAAGAAGGATGGTTCGTTCAGAATGTGTATTGACTATAGGGAACTGAACAAGCTGACAGTCAAGAATCGGTACCCCTTACCGAGGATTGACGACTTATTTGACCAGTTGCAGGGATCCAGTTATTATTCAAAGATAGATCTACGGTCAGGATACCACCAACTTAGGGTCCATGAGGAAGATGTGCCGAAAACAGCCTTCCGAACTAGATACGGCCATTATGAGTTCTTAGTGATGCCGTTCGGGCTAACTAATGCGCCGGCTGTATTCATGGATCTGATGAACCGCGTGTGCAAACCATACTTGGACAAATTTGTGATTGTATTTATAGATGATATTCTGATTTACTCTCGGACCAAGGCCGAGCATGAGCAACACCTGAGATTGATTTTGGAATTGTTGAGGAAAGAAAAGTTGTATGCGAAGTTTTCCAAGTGCGAGTTTTGGCTTAGAGAAGTTCACTTTCTCGGTCACGTTGTAAACGAGAAAGGAATACACGTTGATCCTTCCAAAGTCAAGGCCATCGAAAACTGGGAAGCGCCAAAAACCCCAACTGAGGTGAGGCAATTCCTAGGACTAGCTGGCTACTATCGACGCTTCATTGAGAACTTCTCCAAGATAGCTCTACCTCTGACCGCGCTAACTCAGAAAGACAAGAAGTTTGTTTGGGGCGAAAATCAGGAAGCAGCGTTTCAAATGTTGAAACAGAAGTTATGTAGTGCGCCAATTTTGTCTCTGCCCGAGGGGACGGATGACATCGTCGTTTACTGCGACGCTTCACATCAGGGACTCGGATGTGTCCTTATGCAGCGAGACAAAGTCATAGCGTATGCCTCGCGCCAACTCAAGACCAATGAAAAGAACTACACAACGCATGATCTGGAACTTGGAGCGGTTGTCTTCGCGCTAAGGATTTGGCGCCATTACCTCTATGGTACAAAGTGTATAATCTTTACGGATCACAAGAGCCTTCAACATATATTTGATCAAAAGGATTTAAACATGAGGCAACGAAGATGGGTTGAATTGTTGAATGATTATGATTGTGAAATAAAGTATCACCCTGGAAAGGCGAATGTGGTAGCAGACGCGCTAAGTAGGAAGGAGCGAATAAAAACGCTACGAGTCAAGGCTCTAAGGTTGACCATTCGCGCAGATCTCTCTACCCGCATCCGAGACGCTCAGCAAGAAGCCTTGAAACCAGAGTTTGCTAAAAACGAATCCCTTGGGGGTATGATTAAGAGCTTGGAACTTAAAGAGAACGGCAATCTATATTTTGCTAACCGCATATGGGTCCCTCTCAAGGGAGGATTGCGCGAGCAAGTATTAAACGAGGCTCACAAGACGCGGTATTCCGTACATCCTGGCGCAGACAAGATGTACCAAGATGTTAAAGCGCTGTATTGGTGGCCCAATCTTAAAGGCGCCATCGCGACGTATGTCAGTAAGTGCCTGACGTGTTCGAAGGTAAAGGCTGAATACCAGAAACCGTATGGGTTGCTTCAGCAGCCAGAAATTCCCATGTGGAAGTGGGAACAAATCTCTATGGACTTCATCACCAAACTGCCAAGGACACCTGGGGGTTACGACACGATCTGGGTTATTGTAGATCGGCTAACTAAGTCAGCGCACTTCCTGCCGATCAAGGAAACCGATAAGATGGAAAAGTTAGCCCGATTGTATATTCGAGAAGTAGTTTCAAAACATGGAGTCCCAGTGTCCATCATTTCTGATAGAGATAGTCGGTTCACCTCAAGATTTTGGAGATCGTTACAAGGGGCTTTAGGTACTCGTCTTGACATGAGTACGGCATATCATCCCCAAACAGATGGGCAAAGCGAGCGAACAATCCAGACATTGGAAGATATGCTGCCCGCGTGCGCAATCAATTTCGGAGGTAGCTGGGATACTCATCTCCCATTGGTTGAATTTTCTTACAACAACAGTTATCACACAAGCATCAAGGCTGTGCCGTTTGAAGCTTTGTATGGGCGCAAGTGTAGATTCCCACTGTGCTGGGCTGAAGTGGGTGACAAGCAAATGACTGGTCCAGAATTGATCCAAGAAACAACAGACAAGATTTTTCAGATACGGGATCGCCTTAAGACAGCGCGTGACAGACAGAAGAGCTACGCAGATGTGCGAAGAAAACCGTTGGAGTTTCAAGTAGGGGATAAAGTACTTTTGAAAGTCTCTCCATGGAAAGGAGTCCCCCGTTTCGGCAAGCGAGGAAAGTTGAATCCGCGCTATATTGGACCATTTGAGATCCTGGAAAGGATCGGTCCGGTTGTTTATAAACTCCGTTTACCCGCCGAACTCAGTGGAGTTCATGATACGTTTCATGTATCCAACCTCAAAAAGTGTTTATCTGACGAAACGTTGATTTTACCGTTGGAAGAGATTCACATCGACAAACAACTGCACTTCGTAGAAGAGCCTATAGCCGTAACCGATTGGAAAGAACAAAAGTTGCGCAGAAGTCGAATCAAGTTAGTAAAGGTTCAATGGAACTCAAGGCGTGGGCCTGAATTTACTTGGGAAAGAGAAGATCAAATGCGCCCGAAATACCCACACCTCTTTCAGAACATGGCTTCTGCCAGCGACGTCTCCTAAATTTCGGGGCGAAATTTTCTTAACAGGGGGAGAATGTGACACCCGGTAATTTCCCAATCCTATAAACTAAGTAACCAACCTAATAATTAGGTGATTGTAAATATTAAGCGTATGTTAGAATCAGCGCGGGCATGTTATGTGCGCCCTGCGCGAGCGCGCTACGTTAGTCAGCGCGGGCATGTTATATGCGCCCTGCGCCAGCGCGCTATGTTAGAATCAGCGCGGGTAATTGTTATGTGCACCCTGCGCGAGCGCGCCATGATAAGAACCAGCGTGGGCATATGTTATATGCGCCATGCGCAAGTTTCTTGGCTTTATGTTTTCATGTAACTTAAAACTTTATGATGGGTTGACCGTCCCGCATGATGCTAAGGCGGGTGCATCCCAAATCGTTTATGCGCGTACGGAAAGGGAACTAACCTCCCCGCATGGCGGGAACATTGAGAGCTAGTTTGTCTGAAGCTCCAAGATGGAATTGACTTCAACATAACTGATCACTATGTTGAAATACCAAGACCACCTGGAGAATCTACAAATGAAACTCGATGTCCCTGACTCCGAGAAGGTTACACACCTACCCGTAGCAAAGAAATGTCCTTCACGCAGAAAGCTATGCGCACAAAGTTATACGCGCAGAACACTTGGTTTATTCTCCAGATGTAAGGAGATTATTCCCGCCCAAAAGGAAACAGTAGCGTGTTTCAGAGATTTCTACTTTTTACTGTACACTGACAAAAGTACCCGAAAAAGCACACTGTAACATGAAAAGTCATCTGTCAGCCACCCTACTCCCACCAACCACAGACCTGCATATCCTGTTCAAATCAAATCAAAATCTTTTATCCACTACTCCACTTTTAAATAAATAATAATAATTTCCATACTTTATCATCATTACACCTAGATATGAAAAGATTACAATCCCCTAAAGCAAGGGATTGTGTTCCCTTGAGTTTGCCTATAAATATGTAACCTAAATTATCACCCAAAACACACTTCAAACTTCTCTCTTAAGAACTGCAAACTTGCACTAATCATCTCCCAAGCATCCGTTGTTTTCATTTCCGATCCTGTTACTAGGTAAGCCGAGAATATAATCTTGAGATCTACTTTCCAACCCTTATATTTTCCTATTTCTTGATCTTAATATATATACTTCTTGTTATTTAATCGTATTCTAGACCTTCAATTCCGAGGCCAACACCAAGAAAACCCGAATCTCGATTAATCCCTTAACAAGAACCACAGGTGAGTCTCACAGCCCCTATTTTCACTGTTTTCACTATTTTTAAACTGTTTTCGGGGCGAGGGACACGTACTCAAATAATGTTTTATCATGGTATACTTACAAGCTATGCAAGCGATTATGTGTTTAAATTATGTTTCATGATGAGCAATGCGAACGGTTATCTATGGTTTTCGATGTTAGTGCACCAGATTCGAGTAAGTGATCACTTTACCATTGGAACTCTAAGGGTAGGGACTGCTGGTTTAATCCACCCACTCGTAGGGGTCGCACCTCTTACGCAGACGAGTGCCTAGTCACGGGGCAGTACTATGGGATTGAGCCCGCTCGTAGAGGTCGCTCCTCTTACGCAGACGAGCGCCTTGTTTTCCGGCACAACGTCTGCGCGTAACCCGCGGGACGGTATTATTCGCTCGTAGAGGCAGCGCCACTTACACAGACGAGCACGGTTTTTCAGATGTGTCCGCGCGTAACCCGCGGGACGGTATTACTTGTTTCGCTCGTAGTGGCAGCGCCACTTACACAGACGAGCACAGTTCCCAGAAATGTTCGCGCGTAACCCGCGGAACGATTTTATCAGATTATGTTATCAGAACTATGTTTTACTAAGCATGTGTTTCAATGATGCTATCAGAATTATGTTATAGAATGATTTTTATCAAGACTATGACGCGATACGATTTATCAAGTTACTAAAACTTGTGAACTCACTCAGTTTATACTGATTCAAATGTTTTTACGTGTCTTTCAGGAGATAACTAGGTAGCGCATGGAGTCACACTTAGAGCACCTCACGCTGAACATCTAAAACTAGCTTTTTGGAAGATTTTAGTTCTATCCCTTCGATGCGCGTGGTTGTTCCCGCCGCGCAAGGGGATATGGCGTGGAAATCTTCAACAGTTTTTATACTTGGATGTTTTTATGTAATTTTTAAACAATGTAATGTATTTGTATTAAACATTTCATGCGCAACGAAAATCTTACTTTGAATGTTTGCAATGGCCCGTGCTTAATTATCAATCCCCACTCGCGTGCGCCCGGCTGTTTCCGCCGCTCAGGGCCGGGTGTGACAAGAATGGCATGTGCTCACCTTACAAGTATCTTTTACACGTACTGATTCATTGCTTGGGTGGTCGTAAAGGTGGATTTGATGAATGCCGTATAAGTTTACAATCGGCATTTGTGGTCCTTATTCTCAATAAACCATTCAACTACTCAGAAATGGTTTTCGACCATTTGAAAGAACAAGTTCAGCAAACGGCTCAGACGAAGAAGTTCTTAATGTATCCCCGATTTTTGCAATTGATAATTCAAGACTTGATATCTAACTTGGTTATTGATCAAACATTGGTGGATGATGTGCTTCCTTTGGAACACATGAAGGCCGACACGGTACGTAGAATGAAGGTATATCGTAAGGAGAGACCACGGGACAACAGAATGATTGGCCATATTATTAACCCTAATTATTAATGTCCTCCCGAGGATCGCTGGATACATGATGACTCGGATTCCGAGCGTGAGGGAGGAGAAGGTGGGAACGATGATGATGGTATAGATGGTGGAGATGGTGGTCGTGGTGGTGCTGGTGATGCAGCTCTTGAAGAGCAACAAGCTGTAGTTGATGTCGCGTTAGCTGCCACAATTGCAGCTCAACGTGAACGGAAACTAAAGGGTAAAAGCACCAGCTTCTGAAGTTCCAGCAAAGAGACGAGTTTCAGCTGGAGCTGGTGTAATTATTGGTGTTCTACCGTTTCGTCAAACCATGTCTCAACTCCCGGTAGTGCCGCCTACTACTAGCACTCCTACTCTTACATTGACAACAACGATGGTCCCTCATGAATAGCTTGGTATGATTTCACAAGTGACATTAGCTCAAATACCAATGCCTTCTGCTACACCTTCCAATGTTCCTCCAACACCATCTATGAGGCCTCTTCCACCTAGTGATGTCTCATTTTTGAGAATTAGAAGGCCTCAGGGACCAATCCAGCCTGTCCACCCCTCTTTGTATAATATGCCTCAGAACCGTCAGACAAACATGCTATTGAACCTCCTTCATTTGTATGAAAACCAAATGTTTGCTGACCATCAAAATCAAGAACGCCTAACGGAGAATCAAAGAAGGCTGATGAGCTATGTTTCATTCTGTCAAAAAGAGACGTAAGAGCTTCGTGCGATTGTTGAATCTCACGGGGTGAAACTCAAAGAACAGGAAGATCTGATTTTGCAGTTAACATGCAAAGATGATGCATTGAAGAAACTCAAGAATGATGACCAAGATCCTGACGAGTCTGGTGCAGGAGGTGAGCCTAAAAAAGCGCATGGCTTATTTTCCGGTGAAGGTACAAGTGGTGGTGACGACTCAGGTAAGCAGGTTGTTGTGTATTATGATTCAACTGCTGTTAAAACGATTGAAATGATTAAAGCTAATATTGTCATATTTGTGGATGGATCGGGAATGGTTAGGAGTGTGGTGAACAGGGATGAGATTGAGGTTGGTGAGTTCGTTGAAAGGTCTCTAACACGAGAGCATATTTCCATACTGCTAGGGTTGAATGATAAACAGTTAACCGTGTTAGAGACAGAGCCTGATGTTGAGGTGGTGAATGAGGAAGGCATAATAAATGATCCGTCTATTCAAATAAATACGGATTTTATTTATGAAGACAAGGAAGTTGAGATAGAAGACGTCGTTGCTGAGAAGTATCCTGACTTGTTTCAACACACAAATTTTGATCAAGGTGCTCCAGTATTCGATGAGAAAATGTTTAAAGTGGCTAAGGATGATTTGGAAAAGGCATCTAAGGGAAAACAGGAAGCTGATGCAGTATTTAAGTCACTTGAAATCCTAACCGATGCTGATATTGCAAAGTGGTTCAGTTATAAGAAGGTGAGTAAGATTATCAAGAAGTATCGAAATGTTGATCAGGAACGAAAAGATGATGCTGCAGCTTGGGTCAAAGCAAACCAAGTGACTTCTTTCAAAACCGTATCCAAGGTTCATGGTGATATCGTCTCCTGGCTATATGATTATGATCTTAAGGTATGTATCGTTAAATGGGATAAGGGGATCCAATACTACGAGAAGATAATGGACGTTCTTACCTTACCGTGTTGGGATGTTCGTACCCTCGCGTGTCGTCCGTTTATCGATCGTGGTGGCGACCGGACAACTGAATGGTTTCATCAACACCTGTTGTTCGAAGTCAATCATGGTTTCAACTTTTTCAAGCCCCAGGTCCCTACACGTAAACATATCGATGAAATTGATCCAAGGACTGGCTGGAGGAAGCTTGTTCTTAAGGTAAAGCCGCCGAAGACAATGAAACTTGTGCCGATGAAGACGATGCACCAACACATGCATCAGTCGTTTGACCACTGGTACTATGACAACCGTACTAGCGAGACCGTCATTGTGTTGGGTAAAGGTCTGAAGACTGAGCTTATCAAGATTAACGACCCGATGTGGTTGGTTAATTTAACCGAGACCGATAATGACGTGCTGCACAAGAACAAGATTCTGATTGAGCGCAATGAAGACTATGATCTAGCTATGCAATTCCAACGCGTTGTGCGTGTTTGTTATGAGAACGGGATTCATAGCTGCAGAGATTGGCAGTCCAAGCGTTTCATGTGAAGATCAAAAACAAAGATCTCAAGACGAGGGGGTGTCTGTTAGTGCACGGTTTTGCATCTTGAGTCTTTGTATTTATCGTTAAAGTATTTGTCGTTTTGTTTTATGTAATAAACAATTAATATATATTGTAGTTCGTTAATGTATTAGTCTAGTTCGCTAAGGATGTTTAGCGAACTAGATCTAAGTTAATTCCCTCCTGATTCGATAAGGATGTTTAATGAATCAGGGGGTGTTTCGTTAAGTTAATGTATGTATCGAATTGGATGTTAGTTCGTTAGGGGATGTTAACGAACTAACTCCATCGTCTATTTATAGTGAACACTGTTCACACTTTAATGTTAAGCTTTGAGATTTACTTAACGAACCCGTGTCTGATCTCTCTCTCAATCTTCATATTGATAATATTAACTTACATACAATCGATACATATACATATAGATAACGTATTAACTATAGATCAATGGCAATCATGAACTAGATTCGTATTATGACTTAATTTATATACAATTCAGATCTGAGATCTGTTTTACTAAAAGGGTTAACTGAGATCAAACAGTATCCTATACAAGAAAGGGTACTTGAGCCCTTTGCTACGATGTGTAGGTCCAAATCAAAGCAATTACCTTGTAAGAGAGGTACATGAAGGCATTTGTGAAACACACTCTGGTCTAAGGTCAGTAGTAACTAGACTAATGAACCTAGGATAGTACTGGCCGACGATGCACAAGGACTCTGCTGAGGTGATACACAAGTGTTAAGCTTTTCAGCTCCATGCTCCCGTAAAAACTAATCTGAAATATGACCTAGTTCCCATCATTTCACCTGGCACTTCCACAAATGGAAATGGACATTGTTGGTCATTTTCCCAAGCCAACAGGGAAGGTGAAGTTCCTATTGGTAGATGTGGGTTATTTCACAAAGCGGCCGGAATTCAAGCCCCTAGCTTCTATCACTAGGAGGCAGGTAATGAACTTCCTATGAGAAAGCATAATTTGCAGATATGGGCTGCCAGATGAAATAGTTACTGATAACGGGAAGCAATTTGCTGAAAACCTATTCAACCAATGGTGCAAGGAGTTGCAGATCAAGCAAGTGTTTAGTGCAGTTTCATACCCCCAATCCAACGACCACGTTGAAAGGATGAACCGCAATATTGTAGAAGGTATCAAGGCAAGATTGGGGAGGAATGGCAGAAATTGGGTAGAAAAACTTCCAAGTGTTCTTTGGGCTATCCAGACAATGGAGAAAACGAGTCACGTTAAATGTAACTCACGGAAATTTCAAATTAAAATGTCAAACTTCCAAAGTCAAGGGACCAAATATGCCAAATTGCAAACTCCAAGGTTGAAAATGAAAAATCTGATTCTTTAGCTGATCGCGTTAGGCGAAGGCCTTAGGGTCAAGGTCATCGCGTATCGCGATGATCTTTCTGACAAGGTGTGACATGTGGCAACCGGTGGCACAATGTGTTGCCACGTGTCACCACGTGGCAGACGGATCACCACGTGTCGCCACGCAGCACAACGCCTGCCACGTGTCGCCACGTGGTGACTCAACTAGCCTACGACGCGGTACGCGACGGGCTAGCCAAGGAGGCCCTCGCGTATCGCGATGAGCCCCTGAATCTTGCCTATAAATAGCTAGTCCGGGTTTGATCCATTCCGTACACCAAAACCTGCTCTCTCTCTCACTAAAACATCTCTCTAAGTCCTATATATCATACCTCGAAGTTCGTGCCAATCCTCGATCATTACCTCGTTAAACGTGCCCTTGACTCCTCAATATTTGTGCCATACTCCAACGAAGTTCCCACAACAAAAGATGTGTCAGCTCGACGTCCCGACTATTGGCTCGTAAAGCGTGCGACGAGTGGTGAAGTATTGGTGTTTATCGTTCTGCGACGAGTGCTTAATACCCTAAATCAAGGTTATACTCGATACCTTGATAAAATAAAAGAAATATATAACAAAGGAAAGAAAAGAAAGAAATATTAACATATATATATATATATATGTGTGTGTGTGTGTAAATATATATAATTCTTTGTTATAATTATTATTTAAGTAATAATGAGTATTCTTAAATAATAAAGAAAAGAAAGAAATACGTTTCTTATAGAAGAAGAAACGTAGGGTTTAAATAAAATAAGATATATTATAGGTTATCTTATAAACGGAAATATATTTTAAAGGTTTAAAGTGAAAAGAAATTACCTTATAATTAAAGGTTTTAACGTAAAATTGAGGTGGCGATTATAAAACAAGACTAAAGGTCTTAAGCCGGATTGTATGTCCGACTAACAAATGGCACTCGTACTATAGGTGCGAGATAGCAACGGGAAAAGAGCCTTGGACGGTGTTTGAAGCCGATCCAAATCAAAAAGGTGAATACGCCCCAACTTTTACAAAACTTGTGTTCAAACAAGTCAACGTGTTATATGATAAACTTTACATGAGACTACGTGTCTCTAAAACAATAATAAACAGAGTAAAAACACAAGCCTTCAGGCTATAGTATACGTTTGTCTGGATCCTTACATATGTGGTAAAATGCGGTGGGCACATCGCACCATGCTTGGTTATAGTACGCTCGCCTGCGGGGAGTAATGACCATGTGTATATCTATGGTACCTAAGTAATGTCGAACGCTGCAGTGTTTCCTGAGGTGCTATGAGAAGAGACTTTAGTTTATAAATTGTATTGTTTTAACTTGATTATTTCTAAGCCACGATGGGCCGGACCTAAGTTATGTCTCGAGGGGTAATTAAGTAAAAGAAATATTTTAGCGTCAGCATATTCACCAGCATTCGTTGCTGACGTATTTTCTAACATTTTGCAGGTAACCAAGATTAGAGCTTGTGGGGACGAAGTGCTCAAGAATCTGATGGCTCAGATATTTTATTAAATTTAAATGTTATTGAATGGTGGTTTTGTAAAACTATAAACAAGTAAACTTATATGAGACGTTCGTCTCATCTTTTGTGATGTAAGTATCTATAACTTTAAACCAACATGTTTTATAAAAGTCTTCCGCATTAACCCACAACTCTGATTTATTTACAATTATGGTACCAATTGTTGGTCGCACTCCTAGGCCTAAGATGGGGGTGTGATAGGTTGTATCAGAGCCATCGATCTTAGCGAATTAGGTATTACTAAATAATACCTAAGCTTCGATCCAAGAATAGAAAAAATATTTTCTATTACTTGTTTATTTGAATAGGGATAAGATAGGTTGGTAAAATTTTCTTTCCCTCCTCATTTTAAACCACCTAACGTAGATGTCTTTCAAAGAATTAATGGAAGGTTATAATCGTGAAGCAAAAAGAGCCGGAATCTACTACTCATTTCCAAAAGACAACATGAGCGAGGACTACTATGAAGCATGTTTCAATCCCGACGTAGAGCATGATCTAACCAAACCATTTCAGTATCACGGTACAGAACAAAGTCCAATTAGCCTTCCCGATAATACTCTAAGTCAAGCATATCAAGCACCAAGACACTCGACACACCCATCAAGTTTACCCATTTATCAACCATCGGAAGTCCCAACGTATCATCCTTCCGATGTTCCTACCTATCAACCATCTGAGGTACCGCCGTACTACCTATCTGGTGTTCCAATATACTTGCCACCGAATCCTCACCCTTTATATGCTTTCCTTTCCAATCGACCAATCAAGGAAGAACCAAGATCTCCCACATCAGATTTGACGCAACGCCACTCAGATCAATGAAGATGGCATACCGGAGACTCTACAATGGACTCTGTCGTCTCATGTCTCAGCAAAGAGGGACCATCACGCAAGGAAAAAATAAGGGTGATGATGCCATACGAGAACTTTCGCATACCCGCGATATCAAAAGACACTGCCCAATTAATGGATGAAGAAGATCCAGAGTAAGAGGACCCAGAAGAAGACGAAACGGAAGAAGATCCAGAGGAGGAATATCCCGACAATCCGAATGAAGTGACAACGCCGATGGAAGAACCATTCTCTTACCAAAACCCAAGTTATGGTTCTGTTGATCCCTACATCCAATTCCTCCAAGAACTCAAAGGTAAAGCGTTGTCAAGCTTTCCACCGTACCAAGGCGAGATTCCATCAATTGAAGATCAAGCAAAGGAAATACAAGAGCAGAACGAGGCTGCAGAAGCTTTCTTCAACTACCAATCTGATGTGACTGCATCTCCATATCCGGACCCGAGGAACCATTTCGACGTAGTGATGATGGGTTATCGTGACCGACCTCCAAGATACAGATACCCCAATGAGATTCCGCAATCACAGGAAGAACGCCTGGATCGTGCCTTGCATGAGACGGACGACCTTAGGAAGAAAATTTCGATGGATGAGACGAAAAATAAGAAGATAGGAGACAAGCTTCTTCGAAAATGCAACAAGTTGACCAAAGTGGTAAAGAAGTTCATGAGAGGTTGAAGAAATGATGGTGAAGGATGTAATGTGGAAGTATATGTGTTAATGTAATCTTTGTGTAATGTTTAATATAAGGATAGGTATATATATATATATCAAGTGAATGATATATATATATATATATATATATATATATATATATATATATATCAAGTGAATGATATATATATATATATAATGTTGTAAAAATAAAAAAATATATATATCATGTTATGGTATATATATTATGAAATAAATAAATATATGTGTTTTAATAAAGGAAATTGTCAAATTTCAGATATAAAGAAAAATATTAAAAAGAAAAAGATAATGTCTCAATCGAGTAATAATCATGAAGCTTTTCGAAAAAAAGCAGCCAAAAGAAAAGAAAGAGGAAAAGGTGCCAAAAAAGAACAAGAAGAACCAATTCCTGATAAATATATGAATAAAATACAGAAAATGATAAAAGATGCGGTTAGGGAAGAATTCGAGGCTAGATCTTAATCTAGGAAATCTAGAAAATCACAATCTGTTGAACCCTCTCGAAAATCTGTTTCTAAACCTCATCCTAGACCTTCTCATATGGAAGAAAGTGTTCATGAATCGAATGTTGATGGTGGAATTAGGCAAGAATTTAAGAAATTAAAGATAAGTGGATGCTTGTTCAAGGATTTCAAGTATTATGGACTGAAGGAATTTCATGGTGACAAATGAGCTATTACAACCGTGAGGTGGCTTGAAGAAATGGAGTCTATGGTGATAATAAGCAACTGTTCCGACTAGAAGAAAATTCAATATTCTGCCCTTATGTTCAAAGGTGAAGAGTTGGAGTGGTGGAACACGTTGATTCTGAGTAGAGGAAGAGAAGTGATGTACAATCTGTCTTGGGAAGAATTTAAGGAGATGCTAATGGCAAAGTTCTGTCCGATACATGAGACTGACCAAATCCAAACCAAAATTCTAAATCATAAAGTCATTGGAACGAATCTTCGTGAGTACAACACCAAATTCCATGAATATTGTCGCCTGGTTCCCCAGCTGGTTAACCCTGAGTCCAGCAAAGTCACAAGGTATATTTGGGGATTACCGCGAGAAATTCGCGATATGGTGAGGTCTCACTTACCACAAACTGCCGATTCCGCGATGGAATTGGCTGGTTACTTGATGGGCGGAATGATCCGCAACAAAGAGGGGATGAAAAGGTCGTAACAATGCACGACCCAAGTAAAGGAGGAAACACCAATTTCAAGGTTAAGGGTATTGATCAACGTAAGTCCAGCTTCAAACCCAACATTCCACACTGCGGCCGATTGTTGGAAGAAAAAAATGACCTGTTACAATTGCAAGGAAATGGGTCATCTAAGCTTTGAATGCCTGAAAAATAAACCCGCAACTGGTGGTGCGGGTGGAAGTGGTCAAAAGAATGAACCCAAGAAGGGCAATGCAAGAGTCTTCATCCTCGATACCAAGAAAGCGGCAGACATGCCGTAAACCATTACTGGTATGTTCTTAGTTAACGACACGTATCCTAGAGTTTTGTGTGATTCGGGTGCCAACTTAAGTTATATAGATTATAACTTTTGTAGTCTATTAAACGAACCTTTAACAAAACTTAACGAAACTCTAAGCATCGCGACCGCTAGTGGCGAAATCATTAAAATCTCCAAAGCTCTAGAAAACAGAAAAATCTTATTAGCCGGTTACGTTTTGCCTATCCAATTATTGCCTATGACTCTTGCTGGTTTTGATATTGTACTGGGTATGGATTGGTTATCCGACAACCGTGCTCGTATCCTTTGCAATAGCAAAACCGTTGGACTTCGAGCCTCTGATAAACGAACCATTCAAATTGAAGGGGATTAACACGCCAGCCAAGTTAGCCTAATCTCCATGATAAGGGCTAACAAATGTTTAAATCAAGGATGCTTAGCATTCATGGCCTACGTCACTAAAGAATCCAAACCCAAAGAAATCAAAGACATTCCTATTGTTTCGGATTTTGCTGATGTTTTTCCCGGTGAACTTCCTGGAATCCCTCCTGATCGTGAAGTAGAGTTTAGGATCGATCTTATTCCTGGTACTTCTCCGATCGCAAAGGCACCATATCGTTTAGCGCCAACCGAGATGAAGTAACTAGAAACAACTCGACGAACTTCTTGAAAAAGGATTTATACGACCAAGTTCATCACCATGGGGAGCGCTAATTCTTTTCGTCAAGAAGAAAGATGGATCAATGCGCATGTGTATCGATTACCGAGCTCTCAACAAAGTCACAGTCAAGAACCGTTATCCACTTCCTCGAATCGATGATCTTTTTGACCAACTCCAAGGCACAAGCTTCTTTTCCAAAATCGATCTTCGCTCAGGCTATAATCAACTCAAAGTTCAATCCGAAGATATCCCGAAAACTGCGTTTCGAATAAGGTATGGACATTATGAGTTCACGGTCATGCTGTTTGGACTTACTAATGCTCCAGCTGCGTTATTGGACATGATGAATCGAATCTGTAAGCCTTACTTGTATCGATTACCGAGCTCTCAACAAAGTCACAATCAAGAACCGTTATCCATTTCCTTGAATCGATGATCTCTTTGACCAACTCCAAGGCACAAGCTTCTTTTCCAAAATCGATCTTCGCTCAGGCTATAATCAACTCAAAGTTCAATACGAAGATATCCCGAAAACTGCGTTTCGAACAAGGTATGGACATTATGAGTTCATGGTCATGCTGTTTGGACTTACTAATGCTCCAGCTGCGTTCATGGACATGATGAATCGAATCTGTAAGCCTTACTTGGATAAATTTGTTATCGTATTCATCGACGGCATACTTATTTATTCGAATTCAAAGGTTTATCATGAAATTCATCTCCGAACCTTACTTGAAATACTAAGGACCGAGAAATTATAGGCCAAGTTCTTGAAATGCGAATTTTGGCTTCCCTAAGTACAATTCCTTGGACACATCATCAACGTGAATGGTATTCAAGTCGATCCCGCTAAGATTGAAGCTATCTCTAAGTGGGAAATTCCAAAGTCGCCAACCGAGATCCGAAGTTTCTTAGGTTTAGCCGGCTACTATCGAAGATTCATTGAAAATTTCTCTCGTATAGTTTTTCCCCTAACTTCTTTAACTCATAAAAATATCAAGTATGAATGGGGAGCAAAACAACAAGAAGCATACGATATACTTAAACAAAAAGTCATCCAAGCACCTATATTGGCCTTGCTAGAAGGTACAGATGTCACACCCTCAAAATCCACTAACGGAGTTTTACCGTCAGAGGGTGTGAACAAACAGGATCGGAATCATTAGTTATAATCAAACCATAAAAACGTTTAAATGAAAATAAGTGCGGAAGCGTAAAAACCAAAAGACAAAAGTTGCGTCACGCAGGACGACTTAAAACCCAAGTAATAATAGTTAAAAACATGTTTGCATATCAGAATGTTCAAAACCATGCATGATCCTATACCGCGCGCCCGCCTCGGCTACCTGAGAATAACATACTAAAAGTGTCAACACAAGGTTGGTGAGTTCACAAGTTTATATAAAATAAAGCGTTTTAGCGTTTTGCGTTCAGCGTGTTGCGTTCAGCGTTTTGCGTTACCAGATAGTGTTAAATCAATTATATATCGATAGGTAGCTAGCCTATACAACAAGTATTACTAAGTGTTCGACACCGAAGCTGACTGTTTATCAAGTGCCTTGTCACCAGGTCATCCAGACCATGGTACGTGTTAGCCAAAATTACACCCGCTCGACCTCCAGTCGAGTTTAGCGTTGGGTGGGGTTTGTCAAACCCAGTAGTACTACTCAACAGTGACTCGCTATTATCCAAATATTAACCGGTTCGATGTGTAGGACTTCAATTGTTTCGTTTGCCACTTAGCCTTTACAAGTGATATATAATTTACTAACAAAATCTTAAATGCGTTTTCGGAGTATGTTATCTCCCCCAAGTGAAAATCGTTTAAAACAGTTTAAAGGGGTAAGTGAAACTCACTGTTTGCGAAGAATTCCCAAAATAAATCACCAAGTGATGCGCGTCACAGAAAACTCTCTCTAGCGTTCTAAAACAACAAGGAGATTTTCTAAGTATCGGAACTAATATCGAGTCTCTAGACCCGGCACATAATTCCGAATCACAAGATACGTTTCGTGTTTGTTTGTGAATCGTGTGTGAATTAACGAGTGCATTTGTGATACGATACGTGTGTGAGCAATTATTTACGTGTCATGTATTAATAATGTACATCACTAGCAATTACTCCCCGTAAGGGCAATTTGGTCACACATAACAATTAACTAGCAATTATTCCCCACAAGGGCAATTTGGTTAAAACACGACAACTATTTAGCAAGTATTCCCCGCAGGGGCAAATTGGTCAAAACATAACAATTAACTAGCAATTATCATGTTTCATGCATTTTCACAAAATTCAGCAGCTAGTTTCACCGAGACAGAAATTCTACTTGAAAGATTGTACTATTCCACCGATCATAGCATCTCAATTAATTTACCAAAAATCATCACTAAAGCATGCATATGTTAGGTTTCCAGAACATATTTTATTTTATTTTTATTCCACATAGATTTCTCATAATGATCAAAACACTACAGCAAGCTCATAACAGTCAAATTCATGCGCAACAGAATGTTATTTGAAATTCCCGTTAAATGAAAAGTCCAACAGATGCAAGACCACTTGGGTTAGGTTTCTAACTCAACAAGTCAACTTCCAGAAGTGGAACCAACCCAATTGGTCTCGTAGTTCATGAGATATAACATTTACAAAACAACCTAACAGCAGGTCTAACAACTCAGCTTTGCACAACGTTTTTGTAAAATCATAAAGGTTAACTTTTACACGTCCAAAAATTGCAAATTTATATTCTTTAGAAACTAGACTCAACCTAGTTTACTGTAGTATCAATAATCTCAACCAATTTTTACATTTACACCCAGATACAGTCAATTGAACATCAACAACACAATCTGTCCAGAAACTGTTTGCAACAAAACTCACATATTAACCATCTATAGACCATAATCCGTTCATATAACACTCTAAACACCATAATCACTATCCATGCATATCAATTACACATTACATCCATTATTAGGGTTTTACTTGAACTCAAAATCAAGAAACAAACGATTAACATGCAATAACACCAATACTAGCTATCAATTCAACCATCAATACATCTTTAAATCAAAACAAGACACATGAACATAATTACATATAAAAATCGGACCTAGGGTTTATAATTAACCCATTAAAATCGAAATTAAGCATAGAGGATGCATAGGATAGTTGTTTATACCTTCCTAGCACCTTAATCTTCAATCAAACTTGAACAATCTTGATTGTATGTGTGTGTATGAGGGCCGATCGCAAGGGAGAAGTGGGAGAGGGGCTGCCGTCGGTTTTGGGAGAGAAAGGAAGAGGAGAGTTAGGGTTTTAGGTTTATATTAATAATAATAATATAATACACTTTGGTCCCTTAACTTTCAAATGTTACTTTACTAGCTTAATTAACTAATTCTTGCACCTTGAATTAACGTTTATAACAATGTTATCACATAACACATAAGTCTAACACATAATTATCCCATAATTATTGTTTTGACGTTTTTCGTTTATTCACCAATTGTTTGCGTCAACTCGTTTGCGTTTCGGTGCAATTCCCGAAAGACTACACATGTAGTAAGTGTCAAGCGTCATTTAAACCCTAGTTTAAATGTAATGAGGTGTGCGTTATAGGTTCAGTGATCTAAAGTTTGAATTGACGGAGTTGAGTTAACGGAGTTAACCTGAAATTGACGATTATCACAACAGAGGATTTTTTGTAGTCTTTAGTGATGTATCTCATTCCTATTTGGGATGCGTACTAATGCAACGAAAGAAAGTAATCGCTTATGCCTCTCGTCAACTCAAGGTACACGAAAAGAACTACACAACTCACGATCTAGAGTTAGGCGCTATAATCTTTGCACTTAAGATATGAAGGCACTATCTCTATTGAGTAAGATTTATCGTATATACCGATCATAAAAGCTTAAAAGCACATCTTCGATAAAAAAAAAGCTTTGTGACAAAGAAGACGGGTGGAAACTCTCAACGATTACGATTGCGAGATCGTTTACCATGAAGGCAAAGCCAACGTCGTGGCCGATGCCTTAAGTCGTAAGGAACATGAAAAGCCGAAAAGAGTTAGAGCGTTAAGGCTAGAACTTCAAGTCGATCTTCTCGAACAAATCAAAACCATTCAAGTTCAAGCTATCAATGAAAACAAGATCTCCGATGAAAAACGTGACGACACCATTGACTTGCTAGTTAAAGGTGACAATGGTATCCTTAGACTCAGTAATAGGATTTGGGTACCAATCATTGGAGACTTGCGTAAGAAAATCATGAAAGAAGCTCACAAGTCCAAATACATGATGCACCCCGGTAGTGACAAAATGGATCAAAATCTCAAGCCTAAATACTGCTGGAATGGAATGAAAAGAGATATCGCTTCGCATGTGGCGGAATGTTTAACATGTTTGAAAGTCAAGGCTAAACACCAAAAGCCTTCAGGATTGCTTCAGCAACCCAAACTTCCCGTATGGAAGTGGGAGTTAATAACCATGGATTTCATTACTAAACTCCCAAAAACGACTCAACAACATAATGCTATATGGGTTATCGTGGATCGATTAACAAAGTCCGCACATTTTATACCCATCAATGAGTCATACTCAATGGATAGATTAGCTCGTATCTATGTGAACAACATCGTTTCTTTGCATGGAGTACCGCTATCTATAATTTCTGATCGAGACAGTCGTTTCACGTCTCACTTTTGGAATAGCTTCCAACAAGCGTTAGGCACCAAACTAAACCTTAACACTGCCTATCATCCACAAACTGATGGGCAAAGCGAAAGGACGATTCAAACGTTGGAAGATATGCCCCGCGCTTGTGTGATAGACTTAGGCGGAAGTTGGGATGAATAGTTGCCCCTAATGGAATTCTCATATAACAATAGTTATCATGCAAGTATTCAAGTCGCACCATTCGAGGCGTTATATGGTCGAAAGTGTAGAACGCCCGTGTGTTGGTCTGAAACCGGAGACAATCAATTGTCTGGAGCCGAGATAGTCCAAGAAACCACCGACAAAGTTCTACAAATCCACGAACGACTTAAGACGGCACGTGGCCGTCAAAAGAGTTACGCCGACGTCCGTCGTAAGCCGTTAAATTTAATGTTGGTGACAAAGTTCTATTAAAAGTCTCGCCATGGAAGGGCGTAGTTCGCTTCGCAAGAAAGGAAAGCTAAGTCCTCAGATCATTGGATCCTTCGAGATACTCGAATGAATTGGTACGGTTAGATACCGTTTCCGACTACCCGAGGAAATGCAAGGGATACACGATGTATTCCATGTCTCCAATCTGCGTAAATGTTTAGCCGACGAATCTCTATATATGCCTTTAAAAGATGTAGAAATAAATGAAAACTTAAAATTCATAGAACGTCCAATTCAAATAGAAAATTAGAAAACAAAGAAATTGAAAAGACGAACCTTAGAAATTGTGAAGGTCAAATGGGACTCACGAAGAGGCCCTGAATATACATGGAAACTCGAATCAGAAATGAAGAAGAAATACCCCCACTTATTCTTGTAAAGCAATCTCGAGGACGAGATTTTTTTCAAGGTGGGGAGGATGTAACATCACGGAAATTTCGAATTAAAATGTCAAACTTCCAAAGTCAAGGGACCAAATATGCCAAATTTCAAACTCCAAGGTTAAAAATGAAAAATCTGATCCTTTGGCTGATCGCGATACTCGACGGCCTTAGGGTCAAGGTCATCACGTATCCCGATGACCTTTCTGACAAGGTGTGACATGTGTGCCACGTGGCAACCAGTGGCACAATGTGTTGCCACGTGTCACCACGTGGCAGAAGGATCACCACGTGTCGCCACGCGGCACAACGCCTGCCACGTGTTGCCACGTGGCAGGTCTACGTGGTGACTCAACTAGCATGCGTCGCGATACGCTACGGGTTAGCCAAGGAGGCCATCGCGTATCGCGATGAGCCCCTGAATTTTCCCTATAAATAAAAAGTCCGGGTTGGACCCATTCCACACACCAAAACCTGATCTCTCTCTCCCTAAAACATCTCTCTAAGTCCTATATATCATACCTCAAAGTTCATGCCAATCCTTGATCATTACCTCGTTAAACGTGCCCTTGACTCCTCGATATTCCTGCCATACTCCAACGAAGTTCCCACAACAAAAGAAGTGCCAACATGACGTCCCGATGATTGCCTCGTAAAGAGTGTCGACGAGTGGTGAAGTATTGATGTTCATCATTATGCGTACCGAAGTGAAGTGTTGATCAAGAAAGAGTTGAAAGGAGTAACAGGAGTCGAAATGTTGCTCAACTTTCTAGGGTTATTATAAGCCGACAAAGGTAGGCATAAAGCCCAAATAAAATAATAATAAAATTAAAAGGCTAAATACCCTAAGTCGAGGTTATACTCGATACCTCGATAAAATAAAAGAAATATATAACAAAGAAAAGAAAAGAAAGAAATATAAATGTATATATATATATATATATGTGTGTTTGTGTGTGTGTGTAAATATATATAATTCTTTGTTATAATTATTATTTAAGTAATAATGAGTATTCTTAAATAATAAAGAAAAGAAAGAAATACGTTTCTTAAAGAAGAAGAAACGTAGGGTTTAAATAAAATAAGATATACTATAGGTTATCTTATAAAAGGAAATAAATTTTAAAGGTTTAAAGAGAAAAGAAATTACTTTATAACTAAAGGTTTTAAAGTAAAATCGAGGTGGCGATTATAAAACAAGACTAAAGGTCTTAAGCCGGATTGTATATCCGACAAATAAATGGTTATACTCGTACTATAGGTGCGAGATAGCAACGGGAAACACCCTCGGACGGTGTTTGAAGCCGATCCAAATCAAAAGGGTGAATACTGTGTTCAAATGAGTCAACGTGTTATATGAAAAACTTTACATGAGACTACGTGTCTCTAAACATTTATATGAAAAACTTTACATGAGACTTCAGGCTATAGTATACGTTTGTCTTGATCCTTACATATGTGGTAAAATGCGGTGGGCACATCGCACCATGCTTGGTTATAGTACGCTCGCCTGCGTGGAGTAATGACCATGTGTATATCTATGGTACCTAAGTAATGTCGAACGCAACGGTGTTTGATGAGGTGCTATGAGTAGAGACTTGAGTTTATAAATTGTATTGTTTTAACTTGATTATTCCTAAGCCACGATGGGCCGGACCTAAGTTATGTCTCGAGGGGTAATCAAGTAAAATAAAATATTTTAGCGTCAGCATATTCACCAACATTCGTTGCTGACGTATTTTCTAACATTTTGTTGGTAACCAAGATTAGAGCTTGCGGAGACGAAGCGCTCAAGAATCCGATGGCTCGAATATTTTGTTAAACTTAAATGTTAATGAATGGTGGTTTTGTAAAACTATAAACAAGTAAACTTATATGAGACGTTCTTCTCATCTTTTGTGATGTATGTATTTATAACTTTAAACCAACATGTTTTATAAAAGTCTTCCGCATTAACCCGCAACTCTGATTTATTTACAATTATGGTACCAACTGTTGGTCGTACTCCTAGGCCTAAGATGGGGGTGTGACATTAAAACAGCCTGTAACGTAGTCTTTGGCTTAGATGTTGTTATCCCGGCTGAAATAGTGGTAAACTCGCGATTGGTACGAAGCCTCGAGCTATAATCCAATGCTTCTGAAGTTTTACTCAACCTCGATTTCCGATAAAGCAAACATTCGAGAAGCCATATACAAGAAGAAGTTGGAAACTTTTGTAACACCCCAGCATATATATAAAATAAAGTCAACTAAATGAGGTTGGTGAGTTCACACAAGTTTTGATATAAATACGTAAAAACCAAATAATTCCATGAACAAGTGTAACAAGGAACGCAAGGTCCGTTCCAATTTGTAACAACCAACATACTTGGATAACAACGCAAGCAAAGTCCTTTCCAGTTGGTAACAACTAACGTACTTGGATCGGGGTCCCTTTTCCACTCATAACTAAATAGTCATGAGTGCAAAAGGGGGCGTATGATCATAATTATTGAAGAGTTCATCAACGCACGCAAGTTTGAGCAAGTAGCAACTAAACACACAAGTCCATGATAGGAATTTTAGTTTTGTAAATGAATAAGTAAAAAATTGAGTTGATAGGATATATATGCTACCACCAAAATGTGTAAAAGCATTAAAAGGGGGTGTGAAAACTCACAATGATTGGTGAGTGAAAGTATTAGATGTTGGTGTGACTTGATATATCATAACCATGAAACCCTAAACCAAAGTTTAGAAATAGTAAATCTAACGAATAAATGAGAAGATAAAAAAAATAAAAAGATCAAAAAGAAAAAAGAAATAGAAAATCAGTTTTTGGACAAGAAATTGTTCTGTTTTGTTTAAGGTATTTAAAATATCAAAAGATTTATTATAAATTTATACTTTCCAGACTACTAAATTAGAATGTTTTGAACAACTTTCATTTAGAAAAGTTTTACAAATTCGTACCCTAAATACGCCAAAACAGCCATCTAAGTCAGAGGGTACGAATCTGCGCACTGTTTATAAAATATTGATTGTGAATTTATACGAATGAATTAAAATACATAAAAATAATTTTTAGAGTCGTATTTCAATAAAGTTTATCATAGATTCTGGTATTGCACTTTTTTAGTTTGTTATGAATAAATATGCCTCTTTCTTTAACGGATTAATCTAATGTCAAAACTGAAACATTGCTAGAAGCAATGTTTTAACGATTTCGAAAAGGATTTTGATGAATAAATTTATGGACTGTTTAGGATACGATTATATAACATTTATGGTCCGTCAAAAATCCTTGGGTCCTTTGAATAAAATATAACGATTCAAAACAGAGAAAAATAAAGATGTAAGAACATTTCAAGTGTGACCTTCGTGTAATTGATCATTTCCTTGTGTTCTATGTCTCATCCACTCTATACACCATGGTGTATGAATTATGTGGATTCCTAGACATGGTTGTTTTATGTTCATGTGACCATTTGATTAACTAGTATGAATAAAAATTAAAATAAATAAAAATAAGATGAAGAAGACTTGAATAATTAAAATCCTACCTTTGAAATGTAAAAATAAAGACATAATTCTCTTGAACTTGTCAAAGAGTGGTGTAAAGACTGAAAGGGGTGGGAGTATGTTCTTATTTATACTAAAATGAGGAGATCACTCTTAAAAATATTTAATGGTAAGATTTATTAGGAGAGTGCTTTGGGGGAGGAGGTTTGACCATTTTAAAAGATTTTAAAGTAATTTATTTATTTATTTTATAATAATACAAAAAAAATGCAAACAAAAGGATGGTAAAAGTATAAATTGATGGATGCACATGTTAGTCAAAATGTCTTGTGTAACATGTAACGTGCCATATTATCCATGAATATATATAATTATTATGGAAATATTTCTTATAGTTAGAAATTATAATTATAACTAAGCTTCTAAGGTAAAATTAAGACAATAAAAGTTCTAAAAATGAGTTGTGCAGGTTAAGTGACATAAGTGACAGTATATTCATAAACAACGTTATAACATGATATCCAAACCTTATTGCTAAATGAAAATCCAAATTACATTGAACTTTAGAATGGGTTGGGTTATTGGGTTTGAAAATTAATGAATGTTACACTTTCTACAACACAAAATTGTGAAAGGAAGTATTCAAACCAGCAGACTTAGTCCTCATAAACAATGAGGCTAGCAAGCAATTAGACATGGGGAAGTTGGGACCAAGTGGGAAGGTTCCTACATCATCAGAGAAGCCCACATGGGTGGATCTTACAAGCTCAGTGACTTGGAAGGAAAGAAGGTGCCTCGTCACTGGAGTGATAAGCACCTTAAGCGATTCCTCGTCTAGGTCCTTATTCAAAATCTATGTAGCTGTTTCAGTTTCATGTAATTGGAAAAATCAATGAATGATATCATAATTTGAGTAAAAACTTACTGATTATCCTATCTAAAGGTGAGCCCCTCCAAACTCGGCTCCATGAGGTCCGGCGAAGTATTTACTCATGTACAGGGTTGAGCTCCAAGGCCATATCACTCCATGGGTAACAAGACGCTATATCATCATGTATACATGTTGAGTCCTAAAATAGTACGACTCCATGGAGTGTATAGAAATAAAATATATCCATGTAACGAGATTGAGCATCTCTCACCAGCTTGCTCCATAAGTACAAAAGTCTAGAAGATTATTAGGTTAATAAGCTTAGAAAGCTAAGGGTAAGGAAGGTTGTCTACAACACTAATCCTTAACAAAGTTTCAAAGGCATTGCAAAATAACAAACAAGCATTGATATACTGATATATATTTATATTTCCCTTGTATATATTTTATATAATATTTTATTAGTTTTTATTCGTTTTTAATTAAGATTTGTATACTACTAACATATTTGTGTTTTGTAGGTTCCGGAAGTTGAACGGGGTTTAAAAGGCAATAAAAACGAGTCAAATATGCTTAAACGAGATGTCGGACCGAATCAGGAAGAATCCAGAAGGATAGCCAGTCGGACCGGCCAAAGCCAACCCACTTTTGAGTAAGCCGCGCCGCGCGGCCAACTACTATCTTCTGGTCGCGCGACGCCTAGACACAATATTTCCACGATTTTGTCATGTTTATGGCACAATTACACTATATAAACACCCTTAACCGTATCCTAAAAATTACCCTACGACCACCAGACAAATTTGGAGTTTCTTGGAGATTATATTCGAGATATTTGGCGGTTTTAAAGGCAAGGAATCATCAGGTGAAGAGCTTTACGTTCGAGATTGAAGACTACGGGTTTTATCACCTCTTCTGTTTCCATTATTTTTCACCATGTTTTCTTTCAGTATTATTTTGTTTGATTTTCCGATGCTAGGCTAAACATTCTAAATTGCCTAGGCTATCGATGAACCTTCGTTGATGTTTGATTTTAGTTGAATTATTATTTTTCATTATGGTTTTATGAATCAATAAATTGTTTGGTTTATTTATTTGATGCATATGTGTACTTGGTTTTGTTTGATCTAGTTTTATTATTCCACATTATCCTTGGTGATTGTTTCATATGACGGGATTTTGTTAGGTCTTCTACTGTGTGTTTATGACTAGTTTGTGATTCAATTTGAATAAGATCATAGAAATAATATGTTTAGTCAACCAAATAAAAGTGTGCTGCAAACCTAAAAAGTTGTAAGATGATAGGTTATATGTTAGTTATTTGTTAATTAAGATTGCTAGATTTAGTTCTTCGTAAGGAGTCCGTCTAGGTTTGATTTATTAACAATGCCAAGAGATTCAATTGAATTTAGTGGATACCCTTTGATTTCCGCACTGTAAGGTAGGATTTCATTATAAAGGTACTCGCTCATGATTAGTTAATTAACCATAAGGGAGTTTAATATATAAAAACTGGTGTGTCTAAAAACTTATTAGAAACCCATAGGTGTCTTCTTGAGAAGGGTCAAGGGTCCTCTTCGGGTTTTCTTATAAGTGTCTATTTTATGATCCCAGTCCATAACAAGTATTTTCCTACTATCTGATAACTGAAACTTTGGGGATTTCAGCCTAGGTGGTTTTTCATCGCCATGAATCAGTTGAACTAAATTATCTTGTGTTTTATTACTTGTCTTTTATTAATTAGTTATTTTATTAGTTAAATATTAATTAATCCCCGTATTAATAAGTATATAATAAATAGTCGTTGTAAGTGCATGATTTGGTGTCCGTAGCCGATCGAATAAGTTAGAGGTAGACTAGTCATTATGTTTAATGTAATATGGTCGTTCGCTATGGATTGTATAGCGAATGGGCCCATTCGTTAGTTTACTAGGCTATTCGTTAAGTTATAAGCCCATTCATTATGGAGATATAACGAATGGATGCTCATTCGTTAAGTTAATCCCAATTCGTTATGTGACATAATGAATGAGAGGTCATTCATGATGCGAATACCCCATTCGTTAGATATGTTAACGAATGAGATAGATATAGGCAGTTCCTATTCCTGGAATAGTAGAGATCCGTGTCTAAATTATCCTAGTATCGTTACCATGCCGGATTCTCTCTAGGATTAAGTTATTCATAATGTAATCACCATTAAAGTATCTATAAAGTATTCGTTTAAAGTATTGTCTCGTGTGTACGTATCATGTTCTGCAATCGTATCATGTTCGATTTCACGTAAAAGTTACGTTTCCACAATTGGCATCAAAGCCTAGACATTCGATGGTTAAGGTGAATTGATGTTTTATTAAGATGAATTACCGAGAATTCACTAGTAAATTGTTATAGTTTTAGTTCTGAAACTGTAAGATTGATTTTGAATTGATTATCTCTGAGTAATTAATAATTGATTTGAATTCAGTTCGTAATCAAATCTACAAGCTTTGTGTAAGTTTAATTGGTTTATTGTTGGTTAATTGAGTGGAATTGAGGTTTATATGGTTATGTACGGAACAAAGGTTTCTGTATATGGTTTAGATTGATTTTTGAAAACTATTGGTTGATAATTGGAAGTTTGGATTAGTGAGGGTTTGTTCGCGGGATTATTACGAGTTTATTGAGCTATTACTTGTTGAATTTGGTGTTGACACGGACAAGTAATCCATGAATAATGGTTGTTTGGATTTAAGTTTGAATTTGTGAGTTTGAAGATCTGGAAATTGTGGTGAAGATATGATAGACTCATTCGTTACGTATAACGACTCATTCGTTATACTGTAGCTTGCCATTCGTTATAGCATAATAACCGTTTTTGAAAACGTGGAAGGTTGTTGTAAGTGATCATTCATTAAATGTAGACCATTTGTTACCAAAACACCATTTGTGATAGACTCATTCGTTACTAAAACACCATTTGAGACAGATCTATTCGCTATCAACATACCTCTATTCGTCAAGCCTATTCGTTATGCTGTTCGTTTGATCATTCGTTTGCTGATTTGTTACGATTGACTCTTCATTCGTTACCCAGAATAAAGATATTAGTTATATCTATTCGTTACTACAGTAGTATCATTCGTTATAGTGATTCGTGATACCATTCATTACCAGAACCGTTCTCATTCGTTACAAGACTGATTCAATCGTTACCAAAAGTTACAATTTACACCCTTAAGTTTTAACATTGGACATTTGGTAACCTAAGTTTGGACTTGCTAATCATTTAATCTATATTTTTGACATGGCTAACCATTACGCGTTGGCATCTCAAAATATGATGATGCAACAAATGCTTCACTTAAATGCTGAGATTGGTTCTCATTCTAAGTGTCCCCGACTTATGAAATTCAGTGATTTCGCTAAGTGGGAACCAAGATTCCGAGCACATTCGGGATCCGTGCATCCTGAGTGTTCAAGATGCATTGATGATGTTTATACTGCTCCAATGCTTGGTGATGCAACTACTTGTTATGAAGAGAAAGCTTATACTGCTTATACGCAAGATGAGAAAAAATCTTTGGATATCGAAACCAAAGCATTCTCTACTTTGATAATGGCCTTACAAGATAATCTTTTCCATAATGTGGGAAGTATTAAAATATGTGCCTCTTTGTTTCAACACTTCAATATGAGAAGCATGGGTAATACACAAGAGAGTAAGAAGGTCTTGTTAATGTTTCAATTCATATACTTTAGTTTATTGAAGGGTGAAACAATTGAAGAGATGTTGTCCGGGTTTAATCATCTTATTGCTGATATAAATAAGAAAAAGATAGAACCTTCTCAGTCTGACCAGATTGACACTATCAAGAATGCGTTATCAGGTTCTTATTCTAATTTTCTTCTTATCTTTAAAGAGAACTCATTATTTAAATTTGAGGATTTAACGACAATGGAATTCATGTAGAAGATAGAGGAAAGGGAATATGACATGAAGTGTTATAAATCATCAAAAGATAACTAAGATCCGACATTGTATGGAGGATCTTTACCATTAAGTAGTGAAACAACTCCAATCAATGCATTCCTATCTCATACTTCTCAAGATACGCCATCTTCAGTCAATGAACAAATGTCAAATGTTTGTTTTATGGCTTCTGGGTCAAACAATTGTTCTGGAGGATCAAATACTCCATTTTCGGGTAATAATAATGCTTCAACTCAACCACCAAATGTGAACATAAAGGAAGTTGAACAACATTTTGCCTTTCTGAGAGCCTTTATGAGTTCATATGAGAACTTGGTGAGTGGTAACATTGCCACTAGTGAGATTACCGATGAAGATTATGATCAGATTGTTCTAGTTGACCGAGAACTCATGAATTTGAAATGAAATATGGCTATGATTTTTCTTAAGGTAAAGAAGTTTATGCAGAGAATGGGAAGAGACTTACCTACTTTGAACAAGAGGGTCGGTTTTGATAAACTGAAGGTCAAATGTTTAATTGGCAGGACTTTGGTTACTTTACCAAAGAGTGTGACAAGCCAAAGAAAGAATATAATGGGCCCCATAATCAAGATAGAAGCTAAGGTAAAAAGTTTAATGATTAAAAGGAAAAAGCTTCTGGGGGTGATTCTTCTAAGCCTGGGAGTTCACAAGCATTACTCACGGCTGGGGGAATAGACTGGAATCAATGGCTGCTGGGTAATGGGAATCAAGCTAATCTTGCCTCATTTGAATCTGTTGAGAACTTGCAAGATGCTCATGCAACATGTAACCAACTTCCTTTGCATGTATGGCCAAAATCGATGAGGTTAGTCCTATTTTTGTCTCTACTGTGTCTGGAACTATATATTAGCTGATTCAGTCAAACTAACTGAAACTATGTCTTGTGATGTTTGTGTTGAATTTAAGTCAAAATATGACTTAATTCATGCTCAAAACAAATCACTACTGAAAGAACTTGCTACAGTGAAAGATAACTATAGGTAATCATTTGATCTACAAAAGAGATCAAGGGACAAAATAAAATGATTGTCTAATAGTAATCATGATCTGAAAGCCGAGCTTTCAAGAAAATTGACCATTATTGACAAACAATTTCAAGAGATTCTCAAATCGAGAATTAAGATCATAGAACTTGAGAATGAAACTCTTGATTTTGTGAAAAGATTTAAAATTCTTGATTTTTAATTTTGAGAATTAAAAATTGATTGATTGATTTGTTCGTTTAAAGTATTTGTACATTTTCACTTATTCTTATAACGAATTGCGTCATTCGTTATAACGAATGGATAATGAATAAGTCATGATATTTTGAACCAAAGCCAAATTTCACGAAGTATTGATAAAACATATATATTTATGATATTCGGATTACTAAGGTTCAGGTTTCAGTTTCAGATATGGAAAACGAACATATGGTTTACACACCAGAATAGGAAAACCCAGTCATTCAAGATGAACCACATGCACCACAAGTTCAAGCACCACAGAAAACACAACTTGCACCTGTCGTTGCTTAGATGGTTTATGATAAAAAGCACAACATCTTTGCTTTTCTGCAAGATGAATTTGTGGGACGAGATACATTTGGGGACGTAATCGCTTTCTTACGTCGCTCACGTATTTATTATGCTATCTCCGCTGATGTCCCAGTGCACTACCGCAATATCTGTTCGTTTTGGGATACTTCTAGGTACGTTGATGTTGAGAAGCACATTGTTGTTGTGGTACAAAATAAGACAATCAAGATAGATGCTGATGTGATGCGATGAGTCCTTCATCATGCTGATACGATTGATAATCCATGTGAGTTTAACAAGACGCTGATCAGAGGCTTTTTTCAACATTCACAGTACAACAAGGCTTACTTTTGCGAACAATACAAGTATTTGCTTCATGTTATTATTCACTGCCTTGGTGGATGGAAATGAGGATACGACGAATGGAGGATTATGCTACAATCTACATTTGTCGCTCTTATTTTGAACAAACTTTTCGACTTCTCAGAATTGATCTTCTATCAACTGAAGGAGAATTTATTGGTTCGACATCGTAAGAACAGGCTCTTGATGTATCCTTGCTTCTTACAGCTTATTATTAACGATCTGATTCCTAACTTGGTCCTTGGTCCAACATTGGTAAATGATGTAATGGTGTTGGAACACATGACAGAGGATACAATGAAATGTATGAAGACATATCGGAAACAATCAGTTGAGGACATGCCAAGGTATAAAAGGTGGATAGATCATTTGGCGAAACCTAATAATTAATGTCCATCTACTGATCGTTGGATTCACGACGATTCTGATTCCGAACGTCAAGATGGACCCGGTGGGAACAATGGCAGTGATGATGGTGGTGATGGAGGAAATGGGGGAGATGGTGGTAGTAACGTGGTTGAGGCAGCTAGTTCTGAGGCTGCTCAACGGAAAACAAAGGGTAAAGCTCCTATGAAAAAACAACCCAAGAAGATGAAGGTTCACAGGGGAGTGGGGTGGAGATTGCTCCTGTTGAACCAAGGTCATCAGTTCCACATCAAGTATTGCTGATTTCTACTGCTATTAGTACCCCGGCTATTACACTAATGACAACGGTATCATCTGATCCGAGATTCGCTTTTATTCCAAAATGATGTTGTCTCCAATGCCGACATCTCCAGCTACGACGATTGCTACTAGTCCAACACAGATGCCTATGACAATGCAAGCTATGGACTTCTCACATATGTCATTCAATTGTCCACAAGCCCCAATGCAGCTACATCCTCCAACATGGTTCAGTTTTCCAGTTCCTTAACAAATGGCCATGTTTTTGAATCAGATTCACCTTCAGGAGAATCATATGGCTGCCAATCGTCAGTTCCAAGAGCATATGAGAATTGATCAACGTAAAATGGTGAACCACATCTATTATTTCTAAAAATAGAATCGTGAGCTTCGTGCCATTGTTACTGCTCGAGAGGGGGGGGGGAGCTAAAAGAGAAAGAGAACGTTATCCCTTAACTCACGTGTAAAGATGATATGTTGAAGAAATTGAAGGATAATGATGACGAAAATGACCCTGATGTTGGTATGAGTGGTGGTGAGCAGAAACAATATGCAAGTACATATGTTGCTGGTGTTAGTACTGAAGGAAATGACAAGAAGTTGGTAGTGTATCAAGACACTTACTAATGTGAAGCTAATTAAGTCGATCAAAGCCAACACCATTTTATTTATGGACAACGATCGTGGTGTTGTCATGAGGATGGCTAATGCTGATGAGATCGAGGAATCCGAGTTTATTGACTACGCTATATCCTGATATCCAATCTCATTATTGCTCGGTCTTAATGATGAAGAATTGGACGCATTGGAGAATGAGGAGGATGCGGAAGTTATTGATGACGATGAGGTCATGTTTGATACGAGTATTCCATATCGGGATACGTTGTTTAATTATGATGACGTCGAGGTAGAAGACGTGACAGCTGATGAGTATCTTGATCTATACACGCGTACAAATGTTGATCAGGGTATTCTATTTTTCACTAAAGAACATGTACAGGAAGATAGTATTAGGTTCAGTTCGAGTTTCAAAGATCCTACTTTCGAGGGCACGCTTGAGGTATGCAACAAAGCTTGACTTTCTAAGCTTATTGAGTTTTATTGGTATGTGGATAAATAAAACCAGAACGATGTCAAAGCACGTGCAACGGCTCACCAACTAACGACGTTCAAAGTTGTGAAGACCGTCAAAGGTGATATTGTGTCGTGGCTTTATGATTCTGATCTTAAGGCATGCATTATTAAGTGGAAACACGGTGTATATTATTTCCAATATATCACTGATGTTCTTACTTTACCAAGGTGGGATGTACGAATGCTAGTAAACCGGTCGTTCGTTAATCGTGGTGGAAATCAAATAACAGGATGGTTTCATCAACATATGATGTTTGAGATTAATCATGGTTTTAAGTTTTTTAAACCACTGGTTCAAACAAGAAAGTACATCGAAGATATCAATCCAAGAACATGTTGGAGGAAGCTTGTGCTGAAGGTAAAGCCGACGCGCATGTTGAAATGAGTACCTTTGAAGACTTTCCCCAAAATCTTAACAAAACATTCAATCGGTGGTATTACGACAACCGCACTAGTGAGGATGTATCGTACTCGGTACGGGTTTAAAGACAGAGTTTATACGGGTTATCGATCCGATGTGGTTGGTAAATTTAACAGAATCGGACAACAACGCGCTATTCAAGAATGAAATCCGTTTTGCTGATGCTAAAGATTATGGACATGCTATGCAATTCCAACGGGTCTTGCGTGCTTGCAACGCGTTTGGAGTTTATAGCTTTGCGGACTAGAAGAAGAAGAGGTTCAAATGATTGAAGACAAAGAGCGTGAGACGAGGGGGAGTTTGTTAGTGTATTGTTTTGTCATATCAGTCTTTGTTAATCTATGTAATTTGTCTTATTAATGTATAAGGGCATTTTGGTAATTTCACTAGTCCATTCGTTATGTATATGTGGTCACTCGTTAATTATGTTTAACGAATGAACCCATATGTTATTATTATTAGCCATTCGTTAAGGTTGTTTAACGAATGAGTCATTCGCTCTACTTTTAGTTATGATAGGGATAGAAGACGAATGATCCCCATTCGTTATGGCATGTGTAACGAATGGGATTCATCTTGTATATATACCTGCAACATTGTTTATAATTTAATAAGTGTCGTTACTCTACCGAATTGTTCTCTCACACTTCATATATAACGTATTACATATTCAATCACCTATAGCATATCACAGAACTAGATCCATAGTTATGATCTGAAAATCGATTCGTCCGTAATAGGTTTCTGAGTCGTGTCAGTGTGTCGAGTCTAATTAGTTAAATTACGTATTTTATAAAGTCTCGTGGGTTCGATATCCGGACTTACTTAGCTTTACTAGAGTCAATTGGTTCACTTGTCGGTTAGTAGTTTAGTCGAGTTTTTAAAGAGTCTAGAGTATTACTTATTGTCTAGTTTACTATAATTTAGTTAATAATTAGTTGACTACTTTTAGCATATCAAGTTTTTGGCGCCGTTGCCCGGGAATTATTAAACTAATTAGACTTAATTGCTACATACGTACTATTTGCTTTATTTCAAATTTTTCATTTGAATCGTAAGAGTCTAATTTAATTTTAGTTTATTTTTGTTTTAGTTAGTTTTCAAGTCTACTCATTTGGTCTTTTGAATTTTTCAGGTATACGCTACATCTTCGTTCGCAAAGACCACAATTGGATAATCTTGGACCTTCTTCGTTGAAGTCTAAGGCTAGTACATCATCAGAAAAACAACCGCCAGAGTCTGGTACTATACAGAAATCATCACCGCCAATTCACTACCGTAAAGTCCGACAAGTTTACCAGACATTCAAATGGCCAACAACAACAGAACTGCTTCCAAGCAAGCTTTCGATGGTTTCACCAGAAACATTCGTCCATCAGCATTCCCGATATGGATAACCCGAATTCATGGCAGGTTTCATCATACATCATGAATGCTCTCACCCAAACTAACCAATTTGATGGGCGTGAAGACGAAGACGCACCAACACAGATTAACTAGCTCAGCCGTGTTCTTAAGACTTTCAATTTACAAGGTGTTACTAAATATGCTATATTCTTACATTTACTTCCATATTCACTTGCAGGACAGGAGACCACTTGGCTAGATTCACAACCAGTAGGAACATTCACTACTTGGGAGGCACTTCTTTCAATATTTATCAAGAAGTAATTCCCGCCTGCTAAAGCATCTCACTTTCGTGATCAAATCCACTCCTTTCACATAGAGCCGGATGAACCTTATTATCAGGCCTGAGAGCGTTTTCAGAATCTGTTGTCTCTTTGTTCATAGAATGGTCTCACACCATAGGCTCTTATTGAGATGTTTTACAATGGGCTGAACTATGAGACTCAAACTTGTTTCAACACTGCTGCGAGGGGTAATCTGATGGATAGGATGAACATCACTGAATTCAATGCAATCTTGAAAGTTTTGCTCAACCAGAGTACGCCAAAAGGCCAAGTCACAAGAATTCCATTCATATCACTAGTACACCCTCATCTTCTCGAGGTGTGCACCAGGTTAATCTGAACACTAGTGTGGCTGCTGCTTTAGAAAGTTTGACTATAGGGGTGAAGGAACTCAAGGCCAAAGTTGATAAGTGAGAGTAGGGTTGGTCATAGTACATTGTGTTGTGTTAATCAATCAAGAGGTGGAATTTGTTGCTGGTCAGAACAGGTTTCCTAGCACTTATAACAACAACAACAACAACAACAAAAATTAAAATTGGAACAACCACAAGAATCCGAATCAAGGAAATTTTAATTTTCGTCCGTGCGGTGTACCCCCCGGTTTTCAAGCTGCTTATAACCAGGGGCAAGGACAGGTATAATATTGCGGGTTCTAATGTTCAAAGTTCAGGCAATTGACAAGATTTAAGTGGTGGTATGGGAAGAATGGAAGAGATGATGTAGAAAATTCTTGTTAGAGATCAAGCCAATCAAAAATACTTTTGCCGAACATGATCTGTTGTTGAAGAATCATCACTCATCACTACTTGACCTTTAGAGGCCCGTTTGCGATATTGCTTGGAGTTTGGATTAAAGGTCTCAAGGACAGATTTCAGGTACTACTTAGCAGAATGCGGCTGCTCATTTGAAAGCAATTACTACTCGTAGCGGAAGGGTTTTGGGTCCCGATGTAATCAGAGATAGAGTTGAAGTTGAATATGAGGAAGTGGTAGATAAAGAGATAGAGATGGAGGTTCCAGGTAAAATACAGGGTAACGCACCAGTTTTTATACCACAAGTGGAGAGTAGCATCAAGAAAAAGGCGGCTGAGGTCCGCCCGTCACACATCATTGATCATTCTAAAGTCCCGTATACCCCTCGCCTTTAGCATCAAAAGTATACTAGGGAGTACGGGTATTTTCTGGATATGTTCCGACAGTTGAAGATCAATTTTCAGTTCATTGAAACTCTCCAACATATGCCGAAGTATGCGAAGTTTTTGAAAGACATGTTGAAAAGAAAAGATCATTTGGGGAGGTTTCATCTATTCCTGTTAACATGGATTGTTCGGTGGTTGTGTTGAATCGGGTTCCGGAAAATTTGTCGGATCCGGGTGTTTTTAATATTCCGTGTTTATTTGGTAGTGATATGATGAGTCAAGTGTTGGAGGATTTGGGTGCTAGTATTAATCTCATGGAGTATTCTTTGTATGAAAAGTTTGAGTTAGGCGAGCTTAGACTGACTCGCATGCCTTTATCACTAGCGGATCTGATGCGTGCTGTGTGTCTTATAAAATATAAGAGGTTGGAATGATTTTCTTTTGCACAAGATCGTGTTTTAAATTTATAAAAGTGATTTCTACAAAGAATAAACACACACAAAGTAGGCAAGTGTACCTATCATATATGTAGAATAGTATTGGTAAGAACCAAGTATCGATCCGTGGACACAAATGTTTCTAGTGATAAATCGTTGTTTTACTTTAATCGGAGGTTTTAATCATTTTGGGGTTAATTTTAAACTTTTTATAAAATATAAATACTTATATATAATATATAGGTGACCAAGACAAGAGATTCTAAACGAGTTGTTCAATTATGCGAAGGTTACCATCTAAGATCAAGAATCCACTTCATTTTAGCATTGATATATAATATTTAAACATGTGGTAAAATTGCCATAGTAATATATGATAGATATCTTCTTAAACCTTAAGTGAGCATCTTTGGCACAAAGGAGATAGCATGCGCAATTTAAAGTCCACAATTTCCTAATGTCATGCCATCTCAATGATGTCAATTTAAGTTGGCAAGTAGTTTCTTAAAGTAGAAAGATTAGGATTGACTTCGATTTCTCAAAAACCAATTCTAAAAACTTCGGGTGGTTGTAGTTCATCACACAACCTCCCCTTGGTTGATTTATGTAGGTTTTGATTACACATTCCGTTAACATATGATTTCTTTAACTAGTTTGATATTCTAAGCAAAGCCATTTTCGGATTACCAAGTTTTAGATAAATACATCATAACTTATATCTTATCATTTCTAAGTACAATATAAGGATCCATGTTTCGATAATGTATCAAAGTATTTTTGTCTTTCAAGAACATGAATCGATCATGAAAGATTGCCAATATAATTGACAGCCACCAACTTTGAATTAGTAATTTAAGATGGTGAAACATTTCTCATCAAAAGATAATTGTAATATAACCATGTACTTTACTAGACTACACCACATGTTTTGTATATTTATCAAGCAAAACAAAGCTTCTTCATATATTTTAGATGGTAAAAGGAGTTTAGCTCATAATGAGCATAATGATAAACATTAAGATGAATGATGATACCAAATACATGATTAAACATAGAATGATCTAACCAAATGTAAATGAATCTTCCTTCTTAATAATGGTGATGATGGTTGATGATGATGGTTGATGGGGATGATCTCCAAGCCTTCAATGTGACACTCGTCAATTTCAGGTTAACTCCGTTAATCCAAACTCCGTCAATTCAAACTTAAGATCACTTGATCTATAACGCACATCTCATTTCATTTAAAATAGAATTTTAAATGACGCTTGACAATCACTACATGTGTAGTCTTTCGGGATTGCACCGAAACGCCAACGATTTGACGCAAATCATTGGTGAATAAACGAAAAACATCCAAACAATAATTATGTGATAATTATGTGTTAGGCTTATGTGTTATTTGATAATATTGTATAAAAAGTTAACTCAAGATGCAAACAAGTTACTTTAGGCAAGAAAAGTATTAATTAGAAGTTGAGGGGCCTTGATGTAACATGTTATTATTTAATAATAACAAAACCCTAGCACTCTTTCTCCCTCTCTCGAACCCGTTCGGCAGCCCCCCCTCCCCTCTCTCTTGCGATCGGCAGCCATACCCACACCCATATCACCTTCGTTTGATCTTGTTCTTCATAATCGGAGCATCCCACACTCGTTTCTAAGCATCTCTCACCTTTCTCTTGGTTGTTTCTACGTTTTTAAGGTATAAACATGAAACCCTAACTTTGTAAATTATGTATTAAGTGGTTATGTGCTTGATTTTGATTAGAGGATGATTGATTATGCGTTGGTTATAGATTGTGATGATCATATGTGATTTTGAACGGTGAAAGAATGTTAAATCATTGATTATTTGAAAACCCTAGAGGGTTACTACTGATTTTGATGAATAATTATGTTTATTAAATGTTTGGAGATATGTCGTATGCTTAGAATGCATGTTAGACGATTGTTTGTGCTTTCTGAGTTTTGACAGCAGAGATAGTTAAACTTGAACGACATGTAACTTGTTAAATATAAAAGCAAACTGAGCTAATTATGACTCTAAAAGGTTGTACTCTGAGTCTAGTTTTCAGAAAATCCCAACCACGCCTAATTTGGAGGTGTTTTGGTTGCTCAAACGATTTAAATGTGATTAAAGGTCAAAACTGGTACTGGACAGATTGTAAGTTATGTTTAGACAACTGTAACTAAATGTTAATATGGAAATTGGTCGAGGTTGTTAACACTACAGGGTACTATGTTGTGTCTAGTTTCTATAAATTCCAAAATTGTAATTTTTGGACGAGTAAAATTTAACTTTTATTATTTTACAAAACTGAAGTGCAAATCTGAATTGTGAGACCTGCTGTTAGGTTGTTTTGTAATTATCATATCTCATGGACTAAAAGACCAAATGGGTTGGTTCCACTTCTGGAAACTAACTTGTTGAGTTAGGAACTTAACCCAATTGGTCTTGAATTAATTGGATTTTTTATTTAACGGGAATAACAAATAAAATTCTGTTGCGCATGATATTGACTGCTGTGAGTTTGCTGTAATGTTTTGATCTTTGTCAGAAATCTATGTGGAATAAAAAAAAGTATCCTCACCTTTTTGAAGGGTTGACCAAACACAGAAAACCGCGAAACCCGTCAAACCGTCAGAAATCACCAGAGGTATGAATTAAATTTCGGGAGGAAATTTCTTTCTACTAGGGGATGATATGACAAACTGAAAATTTTTCTTGCTTTTCAGACACTCATCGCGACTTGACTCAAATTTTCGGGACGAAAATTCTTTAACATGGGAATGATGTGACACTCGTCAATTTCAGGTTAACTCCGTTAATCCAAACTCCGTCAATTCAAACTTAAGATCACTTGATCTATAACGCACATCTCATTTCATTTAAAATAGAATTTTAAATGACGCTTGACAATCACTACATGTGTAGTCTTTGGGGATTGCACCGAAACGACAACGATTTGACGCAAATCATTGGTGAATAAACGAAAAACATCCAAACAATAATTATGTGATAATTATGTGTTAGGCTTATGTGTTATTTGATAATATTGTATAAAAAGTTAACTCAAGATGCAAACAAGTTACTTTAGGCAAGAAAAGTATTAATTAGAAGTTGAGGGGCCTTGATGTAACATGTTATTATTTAATAATAACAAAACCCTAGCACTCTTTCTCCCTCTCTCGAACCCGTTCGGCAGCCCCCCTCCCCTCTCTCTTGCGATCGGCAGCCATACCCACACCCATATCACCTTCGTTTGATCTTGTTCTTCATAATCAGAGCATCCCACACTCGTTTCTAAGCATCTCTCACCTTTCTCTTGGTTGTTTCTGCATTTTTAATGTATAAACATGAAACCCTAACTTTGTAAATTATGTATTAAGTGGTTATGTGCTTGATTTTGATTAGAGGATGATTGATTATGCGTTGGTTATAGATTGTGATGATCATATGTGATTTTGAACGGTGAAAGAATGTTAAATCATTGATTATTTGAAAACCCTAGAGGGTTACTACTGATTTTGATGAATAATTATGTTTATTACATGTTTGGAGATATGTCGTATGCTTAGGATGCATGTTAGACGATTGTTTGTGCTTTCTGAGTTTTGACAGCAGAGATAGTTAAACTTGAACGACATGTAACTTGTTAAATATAAAAGCAAACTGAGCTAATTATGACTCTAAAAGGTTGTACTCTGAGTCTAGTTTTCAGAAAACCCAACCACGCCTAATTTGGAGGTGTTTTGGTTGCTCAAACGATTTAAATGTGATTAAAGGTCAAAACTGGTACTGGACAGATTGTAAGTTATGTTTAGACAACTGTAACTAAATGTTAATGTGGAAATTGGTCGAGGTTGTTAATACTACAGGGTACTATGTTGAGTCTAGTTTCTATAAATTCCAAAATTGTAATTTTTGGACGAGTAAAACTTAACTTTTATTATTTTACAAAACTGAAGTGCAAATCTGAATTGTGAGACCTGCTGTTAGTTTGTTTTGTAATTATCATATCTCATGGACTACAAAACCAAATCGGTTGGTTCCACTTCTAGAAGCTAAATTGTTGAGTTAAGAACCTACCCAATTGGTCTTGCATTAATTGGATTTTTCATTTAACGGGAATAACAAATAACATTCTGTTGCGCATGATATTGAATGCTGTGAGTTTGCTGTAATGTTTTGATCTTTGTGAGAAATCTATGTGGAATAAAAATACAATAAAATATGTTCTGGAAACCTAACTCATGTATGATTTTGTGACGATTTTTGGTGAGTTAATTGAGATGCTATGATCTGTTGAATAGAGTAATCTTTCAAGTAGAATTCTGTCTTGATGAAACTAGCTGCTGAACTTTGTGAGAATACATGAAACGTGCTAATTGCTAGATAATTGTTATGTTTTGACCAAATTGCCCTTGCGGGGAATAATTGCTAGAAATGTACACTATTAATACTTGACACGTAAATAGTTGTTCACACATGTAACGTATCACAAATGTGTTTGTTGAGACACACACAATTCACAAACGAAACACGAAACGTATCTTGTGCATAGATATTTTGTGCCGAGTCTAGAGACTCGATAATAGTTCCAACACTTAGAAAATCTCCTTGTTGTTTTAGAACGCTAGTGAGGGTTTTCTGTGACGCGCATCACTTGGGTGACTTGTTTTTGGAATTCTTCGCAAACAGTGAGTTTCACGTTCCCCTTTTAACTCTTTTAAAACGTTTTTCACCTGGGGGAGAATACATACTCCGAAACGCTTTAGATTTTGTTATTTATTATATATCACTTGTAAAGGCTAAGTGGCAAACGAAATAACTGAAGTCCTTCACACATCGAACCGTTTAGTATTGGAAAATAACGAGTCACTGTTGAGTAGTACTACTGGGTTTGACAAACCCCACCCAACGCTAAGCTCGACTGGAGGTCAAGTGGGTGTAATTTTGGCTAACACATTACCATGGTCGGGATAGACCTGGTGGCAAGGCACATGATAAACAGTCAGCTTCTGTGTCGAACACTTAGTAATACTTGCTTTATAGGCTAGCTACCTATAGATATATAATTGATTTAACACTATCTGGTAACGCAAAACGCAAAACGCAAACGTAAACGCTTTATTGATATAAACTTGTGAACTCACCAACCTCGTGTTGACACTTTTATTGTGTTATTCTCAGGTAGCCGAGGCGGGCGCGCGGTATAGGATCATGCATTTCTTTGAACGCTAATGTTTATGCAAACTTGTTTTAAACTATTATTATTTGGGTTTTTAAGTCGTCCTGCGTGACGCAACTTTTGATTAAAGGTTTTACGCTTCCGCATTTATCTACACTTAAATGTCTTCGTGGTTTGAAAACTTTATTTATGGTTTGATTATAATTAATGATTCTGATCCTGTTAAGTTCACACCCTCTGACGGTAAAACTCCGTTAGTTGATTTTGAGGGTGTGACAGATTGGTATCAGAGCCATTGGTTATAGCGAACTAGAAATTGAATGCATACTAGACTATAACCGCAACGACCCATTAGTTATAATTATACGCACTGCATATATATTTTGCTTAGTCTCTCGTTATCTTATCTCTTTACCTCATTCACTCATACGCGCGCATACACGACTTACCTGTAGGGATGTCGACGCTACCATCATCATCATCCGATCAGATGACTCATGCTCATGGAAAGGAACCGCAGCTACCTACCTCATCACCACCCCGAGTAGTCCCGGAACTAGAAGCCCCTGCCCCGAAGAGGTATCGCCTGTCTGGAGGCATGTACGACGACGACGTTAGCTGGGATTGGTACCCGAGTCTGATCAGACGTATGGTTTATCGCGAACAAGTTCCCTCGCTACCCCACCCGAGTCGTCCTGCTTACCCCAACACTCTACCACCCATAACCGAACCCATAGAGCGGGTTCTCGCAGCTGTTGTCTCTTGTTTAGAGCGTTACGTGGGTTTTATGCGCTCGGCGAGAGCGGACATTCCCGGATTGATAAGAGATGGAACCGAGGCTAGGGAGGAAATTTCCCGCCTGAAAACGACTATGAAGGTACGTCTTTCAGAACTCGGTATGGTCACTACGAGTTTTCGGTTATGCCTTTTGGCTTAACAAACGCACCAGCCGTATTTATGGATCTCATGAATCGAGTATGCAAGGCGTACCTCGAAAAGTTTGTGATTGTTTTTATTGATGATATCCTCGTCTACTCCAAGAACAATACTGACCATGAAGAACACATGAGATTGATCCTAGTATTGCTAAAGAAGGAACAATTGTACGCTAAACTCTCGAAATGCGAATTTTGGCTTCACGAGGTTCACTTCTTAGGACATGTGATTAACGAGTATGGTATCCATGTCGATCCCAGTAAAGTAGAGGCTATCAAAAACTGGGAAGCACCTAAGACTCCGACTGAGGTGTGACAATTCCTAGGACTGGCCGGCTACTACCGACGTTTCATCGAGGGATTTTCAAAGATTGCTCAACCCCTCACCGCTTTGACTCACAAGGGTACTAAGTACAATTGGGGTGACACGCAAGAATCCGCTTTCCAACTGTTGAAAACCAAACTCTGTAGCGCCCCTATCCTAGCCCTTCCCGAGGGAACAGAAAATTTTGAGGTACATTGTGACGCGTCGATACAAGGTCTCGGTTGCGTGCTGATGCAACTCGAGAAGGTTATAGCCTATGCCTCTCGACAACTACGGATTCACGAGAAGAACTACACCACCCATGACTTGGAACTCGGAGATGTGGTGTTTGCTCTTAAGATATGGAGGCATTACTTGTACGGTACCAAGTTTACCATTTACACCGACCACAAGAGTCTCCAACATATCTACGATCAGAAGGAGATGAACATGCGACAGCGTCGTTGGGTCGAGCTGCTTAAGGATTATGATTGTGCAATCAAGTACCACCCTAGTAAGGCCAATGTAGTGGCCGACGCTCTCAGCAGAAAAGAAACTGATAAACCTAGACGAGTGCGAGCATTACAACTAACGATTTACGCCAACTTACCCGATCAGATTCGCGATACGCAACTCGAAGCCTTGAAGGATGATAACCTTCCATCAGAACTCATGCGAGGCATGAACAAGTAACTTGAAACCAAATCGGTTGGGGTCTGATATTTCAAAAACCGGATTTGGGTTCCACGATACGGAGAGTTGAGAACTCTAGTGATGGACGAAGCACACAAGTCCCAATATTCCATCCACCCCGGCTCAGATAAAATGTACCATGACTTAAAGTCACTTTACTGGTGGCCAAACATGAAAGCCGACATTTCCACCTACGTGAGCAAATGCTTGACTTGTGCAAGAGTCAAAATAGAATATCAGAAACCATCTGGTCTGCTACAGCAACCAGAACTTCCAACATGGAAATGGGAACACATTTCAATGGATTTCATCACGGGATTACCCAAAACACCGACGGGATGCGATACCATCTGGGTGATCGTTGACCGGTTGACTAAGTCTGCACACTTCTTAGCAATAAAAGAATCGGACAAAATGGTAAGACCGACTCGCATCTACATGAAAGAAGTAGTGTCTAGACACGGAGTGCCTGTCTCAATCATTTCTGATCGAGATTCCCGTTTCACTTCGCACTTTTGGAAGTCACTACAGAGTGCACTAGGCACCCGCCTTGATATGAGCACAGCCAACCATCCTCAGACGGATGGGCAAAGTGAGCGCACTATTCAGACCTTGGAGGACATGTTGCGTGCATGCGTGTTGGATTTTGGAAAAAGTTGGGAACCTCACTTACCTTTGGTAGAGTATTCGTATAATAACAGCTACCACGTAAGCATTAAAGCAGCGCCGTTTGAAGAGTTCTACGGACGGAAGTGTCGATCACCTCTCTGCTGGGCAGAGGTAGGTGATAGCCAAATAACTGGTCCGGAACTAGTACTCGAAACCTGTGAAAAGATTGTTCAAATCCGCAACCGTATGGCAGCAGCACGAGATCGCCAAAAGAGTTACGCCGACAAGCGTCGAAAGCCTCTTGAATTTCAAGTGAACGACCAAGTATTACTCAAAGTCTCACCTTGGAAAGGTGTGGTTCGCTTTGGGAAGCGAAACAAACTCAACCCACGATACGTTGGTTCCTACCGGATAACTGAGCGCATTGGTCCGGTGGCGTACTGACTGGATTTACCAACAGAACTCAGCAGTGTACACAATGTATTCCATATATCAAATTTGAAGAAATGCCTTTCCGATGAAACCCAAGCAGTCCCTTTGGACGAATTGCAAGTTGATGAACAGCTACGCTCCATTGAAGAACCAGTCGAAGTTTTAGATTGGGAAACCAAAACACTCAAGCACAGCAAAATTCCAATCGTTAAGGTTCGTTGGAACTCGAGACGTGGAGCGGAGTTCACGTGGGAACGCTAGGATCAAATGATAAAAAAGTATCCTCACCTTTTTGAAGGGTTGACCAAACACAGAAAACCGCGAAACCAGTCAAACCGTCAGAAATCACCAGAGGTATGAATTAAATTTCGGGAGGAAATTTCTTTCTACTAGGGGATGATATGACAAACTGAAAATTTTTCTTGCTTTTCAGACACTCATCGCGACTTGACTCAAATTTTCGGGACGAAAATTCTTTAACATGGGAATGATGTGACACTCGTCAATTTCAGGTTAACTCCGTTAATCCAAACTCCGTCAATTCAAACTTAAGATCACTTGATCTATAACGCACATCTCATTTCATTTAAAATAGAATTTTAAATGACGCTTGACAATCACTACATGTGTAGTCTTTGGGGATTGCACCGAAACGACAACGATTTGACGCAAATCATTGGTGAATAAACGAAAAACATCCAAACAATAATTATGTGATAATTATGTGTTAGGCTTATGTGTTATTTGATAATATTGTATAAAAACTTAACTCAAGATGCAAACAAGTTACTTTAGGCAAGAAAAGTATTAATTAGAAGTTGAGGGGCCTTGATGTAACATGTTATTATTTAATAATAACAAAACCCTAGCACTCTTTCTCCCTCTCTCAAACCCGTTCGGCAGCCCCCCTCCCCTCTCTCTTGCGATCGGCAGCCATACCCACACCCATATCACCTTCGTTTGATCTTGTTCTTCATAATCGGAGCATCCCACACTCGTTTCTAAGCATCTCTCACCTTTCTCTTGGTTGTTTCTGCATTTTTAATGTATAAACATGAAACCCTAACTTTGTAAATTATGTATTAAGTGGTTATGTGCTTGATTTTGATTAGAGGATGATTGATTATGCGTTGGTTATAGATTGTGATGATCATATGTGATTTTGAACGGTGAAAGAAAGTTAAATCATTGATTATTTGAAAACCCTAGAGGGTTACTACTGATTTTGATGAATAATTATGTTTATTACATGTTTGGAGATATGTCGTATGCTTAGGATGTATGTTAGACGATTGTTTGTGCTTTCTGAGTTTTGACAGCAGAGATAGTTAAACTTGAACGACATGTAACTTGTTAAATATAAAAGAAAACTGAGCTAATTATGACTCTAAAAGGTTGTACTCTGAGTCTAGTTTTCAGAAAACCCAACCACGCCTAATTTGGAGGTGTTTTGGTTGCTCAAACGATTTAAATGTGATTAAAGGTCAAAACTGGTACTGGACAGATTGTAAGTTATGTTTAGACAACTGTAACTAAATGTTAATGTGGAAATTGGTCGAGGTTGTTAATACTACAGGGTACTATGTTGAGTCTAGTTTCTATAAATTCCAAAATTGTAATTTTTGGACGAGTAAAACTTAACTTTTATTATTTTACAAAACTGAAGTGCAAATCTGAATTGTGAGACCTGCTGTTAGTTTGTTTTGTAATTATCATATCTCATGGACTACAAAACCAAATCGGTTGGTTCCACTTCTGGAAGCTAAATTGTTGAGTTAAGAACCTACCCAATTGGTATTGCATTAATTGGATTTTTCATTTAACGGGAATAACAAATAACATTCTGTTGCGCATGATATTGAATGCTGTGAGTTTGCTGTAATGTTTTGATCTTTGTGAGAAATCTATGTGGAATAAAAATACAATAAAATATGTTCTGGAAACCTAACTCATGTATGATTTTGTGACGATTTTTGGTGAGTTAATTGAGATGCTATGATCTGTTGAATAGAGTAATCTTTCAAGTAGAATTCTGTCTTGATGAAACTAGCTGCTGAACTTTGTGAGAATACATGAAACGTGCTAATTGCTAGATAATTGTTATGTTTTGACCAAATTGCCCTTGCGGGGAATAATTGCTAGAAATGTACACTATTAATACTTGACACGTAAATAGTTGTTCACACATGTAACGTATCACAAATGTGTTTGTTGAGACACACACAATTCACAAACGAAACACGAAACGTATCTTGTGCATAGATATTTTGTGCCGAGTCTAGAGACTCGATAATAGTTCCAACACTTAGAAAATCTCCTTGTTGTTTTAGAACGCTAGTGAGGGTTTTCTGTGACGCGCATCACTTGGGTGACTTGTTTTTGGAATTCTTCGCAAACAGTGAGTTTCACGTTCCCCTTTTAACTCTTTTAAAACGTTTTTCACCTGGGGGAGAATACATACTCCGAAACGCTTTAGATTTTGTTATTTATTATATATCACTTGTAAAGGCTAAGTGGCAAACGAAATAACTGAAGTCCTTCACACATCGAACCGTTTAGTATTGGAAAATATCGAGTCACTGTTGAGTAGTACTACTGGGTTTGACAAACACGACCCAACGCTAAGCTCGACTGGAGGGCTAACACATTACCAAGGTCGGGATAGACCTGGTAGCAACGCAAATGATAAACAGTCAGCTTCGGTGTCGAACACTTAGTAATACTTGCTTTATAGGCTAGCTACCTATAGATATATAATTGATTTAACACTATAACGCAAAACGCAAAACACAAAACGCAAACGTAAACGCTTTATTGATATAAACTTGTGAACTCACCAACCCCGTGTTGACACTTTTAGTATGTTATTCTCAGGTAGCCGAGGCGGGCGCGCGGTATAGGATCATGCATTACTTTGAACGCTTATGTTTATGCAAACTTGTTTTAACGTATTATTATTTGGGTTTATAAGTCGTCCTGCGTGACGCAACTTTTGGTTAAAGGTTTTACGCTTCCGCATTTATCTACACTTAAATGTCTTTGTGGTTTGAAAACTTTATTTATGGTTTGATTATAATTAATGATTCCGATCCTTTTAGTTCACACCCTCTGACGGTAAAACTCCGTTAGTAGATTTTGAGGGTGTGACATCCAAACTCTTCACTAATCCTTCTATGTGAGTGTTAGTGTGTGTTTTTATAAGAGATAATAAGATAGAAGTCTTTTCAAGGCACACCAAATGAGTGCAACATGAGCCACTATTTATAGGCAATCTGGAGTGCGAAGCACGGCCCCGTGCTTTGTGGGCACACCCCCGTGCACTTTTATAACATGTGTCAGATTTGTTTTTTCTTTTCTGAAAAGTGACCACGGCCCCGTGCTTACTGATGCACAGCCCAGTGCTTTTTAGTGACATGTGCTAATTGTTTTTGTCTTTTCTGTGTAGACGTCCACGGCCCCGTGGTTGAGAGGCACGGTCCCGTTTTTTGGCTTCCAGATTTTGTCTTTTCTTGTGTTCAGAAGCATGGGGGCGTGTTTCTTGAGGCATGGGGGGCGTGTTTCTTTGTCTTTCTTATGTTTCCTTCTGTTTTTCTTCGTCTTTTCGCTTGTTTCTTTGTTTGGGGCTTGGTTTCACCTGAAATTATATTTTATTATGATAAGTAGCCTTTTATGCTATGTTATTTGATATAAATTGCAGGTTTTTATAGATTATTTGATGCTTAAAAGATGTATATTTCTATGTACATCAAACATCCCCACACTTGAACATTTCTTGTCCTCAAGCAATCTTTTTATAAATATCCTCTAAAAACAGCAAGTTTAGATTATAACCATCCCTCAAGTGAGCTCCAAGAAGATGAAACAAAGTAACCAATTTTGTGTTAGTGATAAATAAGAAGGAACTTTTGTTTCTATGAGCTTCTGTTTTTGCAAAACGTCACGTTCTCACAATTTTCACTCACACTCGGTTTTATATCTGATCATACCTGTGATGTATGTATGTGAACGCTCTTAGTCAAAATGCGACCTGTGATAAATAAGCTTGTAACAAATTCAAATCTCCACCTTTTTGAAGGGTTGTATAGATCAGAAGGTAAAATGGGTTGGTTTTTTGTGTGAGTATGGATGTGGTATATTGTGGTGGTCAAAGGGTTTGAGTTATTGAGGATGGTAAATACAACTTCTACTGATTGTCGGGAGTCTTGAGATGTCTTCATTGGTTAGATCCCCTTTAAAATTTTTTTTTTCTCTCTAGTGACTCTTTTAGGGTCAGATCGTCAAGACCAGCTTTGTCGAGGATGTGGATCAGTTCTTCCTCAATCCTGTTCTGAACATAACTCCCAACTCTAATGGATCGTTAGTCTTTGAGCATAATAGCCCCCACCCTCATTAGTTCAGTATATTCATGCTGAGACTGAGTTTGACTTTTTCTACATCTTCCTTAGTGGGACCAGTTTCCGCAACCTAAGCATCGTTCATATCTTTTTGCTTTTCTTTTCATTGCGTTTTCGGAAATTCCACAGAATGGTGGCCTTTGTTCATCTTGGCGCCACTTTTTCCTCACCTTATTGCTAAAGAGAAAGATTATCTCCCTAAGTTCTGGAGGCAACCTAGGTTTTGTGAAGTGTATGCAGCAAATGAAATTGCAAATCAAAATAATGCATTTCCAGTTCTTTAGGGTCTGCTGGTAAAAGACCAGTGTTGTATTTTACCGGTGATATAGATAAAGTGGTAGGGTTTAGGTTTTGGTTTTTCGGGTTGTGTAATTTGGCAATTGGTTTGATGGAATTGTGTCAATATTACCCTCTTCCTTATACAACGCTTCGTGCGGTCTTGAAATGAATAGTTGTGACAAGTTCTAAATCACACGAAACATATGACTCACTCAAAGCTTCCGAAAAAATTATTTATATTGCATGAGGTTTATCTCACAGTAACGGATGAATTGTGTATTAACGCCATATTTTGCATAAATTTATTCTCAATATTACAAAACTTCTTTTTGCTTTTTCACTTTTTTAGTAATGGTTGGTTATTTGCGAAAAAAGTTTCTTGGTTTTCTCTTTCGGTTTTAAAATGATATTTGTTTTCTGCAAAAATATTTGTTGATTTAGAGAATTTTTATATTAATTGAACAAACAATTTGGTCAACTAATTCCCCTCCCCAAATGTGAAAAGATTCATGAAAAGATAAAAATTCTAATTGAGTATTATGGGTCAAAATGGAGAGTTACTTCCCTACGGGTTAACGAAATTTCGACAGAGCGTCCCCTGTATATCGTCCGTTTACCTGTTTTTGTACCTTTTATAATATAAATTGCAAACAAACACAAGCAAAATCTGCTGAAAATTGGGTATGGAATCATCCATCCCTTGCCCTATCGGACTAAATTAGTTCCTACCATAATGTTTTGGCACCCACGGCCATAAAAGTATCCAAACCAACAAAAAAACAAACAAACAAGTACGACAGAAAGTAAATTGTTTAAAGCACACATAATAATAATGTTATAAAATACTACCATCCTATGCCCATGCCCGACCTACCAGTGCTGCTAGTCATCAGTTACCCGTGTCTGGGTCGAATGGTCCCCACTGTCTGTCCATGCGATAGCCTAATCGATCAATCTCTCGCCTCGTCTCTGCGTATTCGGCTGCTCGCTGTGCATCTGAAGCAGCCATCTGCTCTGTAATCATGTTAAATGAGGCGTTAGTGTTAGCTGAGAATTGATCAATTAGTCTATTTATACCCTCGAAAGAGTATCGGCTGTCGTGTGACGAGCTGGGGCCGGCCCCTGATGAAGATGGGCCTCCTTTCTGACGGTAAGTGCGGCGACGGCTCTGTCTGGGTGGTGATGTCCGTCTTCTCTTGGGCACATCCTGTATCATCATCTCTGTCGGGTCTTCGGGATCACAAACCTGGTTGTACTTATCATAAAATCTCCACACATTCGGGTCAATTTGATGAACCATATGCATGCTTTCACAGTAATCAAGGTTGAGGGCTATCGGGCCTGGGCTTGGAGTTCCTTCTATGTCCACACCATAGGCCACAAAAAGGTTGCGGATCCAAGGTCCACCAAAGATCAGGGTATTTTCTCGAGCACTTGCATTTGTCACGAATAGTTTGCAGAATAGCATCGTGATATTGCATGGTACGTTTTTCTTCATGCAGTACAATGCCCAAAGATCCCACAGGTTAAAAACCCCTTCACTCTGACCTCGATCTGTGATGGTGTGACTGAGCAGACGGTGGATATACCTCATGAGTGGGTCACGCGGTGCTGTGCTTTTTGAAACGCTTGCCTTATACTCTGTTGTACCATAACTAAACTGTTCCCAAGCCTCTGCCCTTGTGTCACCTGCTTCAGCTTCATCATCATCACCTTCATCTGTAATTGTTGTTTTAGCGTCAAACCAGTGTCTGAGTCAGTTTCCTCGGTCGTGTAAATACCTAAATGAATTCCCAGCTGGGTGACAGAAGTTGTACGCCATGTGCCCCCATATCGAAACTCAGTTGCCCGTTTATCCCACATGTCAAACTTCTTCTTTTTTATATTGAAAGAGTCCAAGAATTCCTTTGTTAGTTCTGTCACTGCTTCCCATGTTTGACCAAAAACCCGTCTCCATGGTCCTCTTACAATGTTCTCATAACGGTTCCATTGGTTGACGTGTCTCAAAGTGTCTTCACATGCATAGAAGTTAGCTTCGGGATACCTTTGAGTAAGATAAGTTAATCTTGCATTAGCTTATCTGTCCCTTTTTCTGCGGTTTGGGAAGACTAGAAATGCATGAATATCCTCTCCATACTCGGCCATCTGCAATTTACATCCGAATTAGTCAAGTTTCTGAAAAAGAATTTTCAATTTTCTGGAACAGAGAGCAAAGAACGGTGGCGTGATTTAAAAAGCACGGCCCCGTGCTGTTGCCACTGTTTCAGTTTCCCTTGATTTTGACTTTTGGTTGATCATGGTTCGTGATGTTTTTGGGCACGACTCGTGTTTTTAATACTGACTTCTACCATATTTAGACTCGAACCTTCATTTCTGACCGGTTATAACAATTAGGTTTATTGGTTTGTCGGGTGTTTATGCCAAGACCCAAAACACGAATTGTCCCTTTCGATTAGACATTGACCATCAAACATTCAATAATCTATTCATCTTATACTAGCAAAGTAACCCCTATCCTTTTCTGGTTTAGACCCGATTTGATCGATTCGAGAAATTTTTGGGTTAAACTAAACCTAGAGTGACGAATTTGAACAATGTAATTGTTAAATTAACATACCTTAGCTTTTGAATTGAAGATTTGATGAAGAAATTAGTGAATTATTGGATGGTCGGCGGTGTTTTGGTCCAGAAACGTAGTGAATGCTAGGGTTGGTGGTTGGAAAAGGTTATTTTAATAATTTAAAACTCGTAACTGCACTGAGACCAAAAGCATGGTGTCGTGCTTTTGGAAGCACGATACCGTGCTGCATGATGCAGGCAGTATCCTTTTGATTTTTTTTGTTTATTTTTCGATCCAGTTCGTTCTTAACTTGTTTTATTTTCTGGTTAGTTTGAGACAGTAATTAAAAATTAAACATAGCGGAAATGAAAAGTACAACAACAATTCTTGATTCTAACACATAACACTAGCGGGAGAAACTTCAACATGAGACAAAGTCAGAACTTCAACGACCACCATTCCGGAACAAGTCCTAGATGTGTGGTGGTGCTTGTTTGGCTTCCAAGAGCTCGGAGAGCTTTTTGTCGAGCTTAACAATTTCTCGGTTGAGAAAGTTATTCTTGGAGGCCACATCTTTGTGGTGGCCATCCACAACATGGAAGTTTCTGTTGGGTCAAGAAATTGACCAAAGGGGGAGATTGTTGAGTCAAAGATTTGACCTAAATGAAGTACATGGAAGATTGGAATCTTCTCAACCTCCTCTGAATTCGCTAAGTAATGAATCCGAGCACACCTTAGACATCCGAGCAAGCTTTTACTTAGCCAGGTACGATATTTTGCCTACCGGGCAAGTTTTACTTCAAGTAGTCTTCTTATGTGGATATCCGAGCAGGGTTTGCAAATTAGTGCATTGCCGGGTAAGGTAGACTAGTTTATGTAAATCCGGCCAAGGTTCACTTTATCAAGCAAGCCTGTTCTTCAGAGCCAAGTATATTACTCTTCTGAGTAAGGTTTGGTTATCTAAGTTCAAGAAGCCAAGAAATTGGAAGACCGGGCAAGGTATTCATTAATAAGTATGGTCCAAGTATGCTTGATGATCTAAAGAAATATCTCTAAGTAATATCGGGCAAGGTTCAGCTCAAGCAAGGAACAGTACTCCCGAGTACACTTTGCTAATAAGTTATTTTATAGCAAAGAGCTGAAATGGATCATTGAAGAACAAGATTGCTCGTAAGGAGTTGTCGGGCAAAGTCTGGCAAAGTCAAGAAGACTGAAGTCTACTCGGTGAGTATTTTACTTGGTGAAATACTCTTTAAGTAAAGTCTACCCGGAAACTGAACCCGAGCACACTTCTATGTTACCAAGTTATGAAGGATAGCCGAGCATACTCGGAAAGACAAGATTGATGCAAAGCCTACCCGGAAGACTTGTTTTACACTTAGTTCATTTTGAATATGTAATTTGAATATGTATGATTGTATTTAGGGTTTCTAAAAGGAATACAGTTGTCCTAGGTTGGCAGGCCTATGAATAGAATGTTTAGGGCAAGCCGCCATGGAGAGCCACAGAGAGAGAAGCCTTTACACTTTTTGGATAAGAAAGAATATTTCTTGAAAGTGACGGATGTCCTAGGATTCCTAGAAAACCCTAAATCGATTATCCACTATGTATGATGAATGTTATATAAATGGAAATATTTTGAGTGAATCCTGTGTGTGCTTTCTACCTTTGATTATTCTTTGCAACCGTATGTTTGTTATTGATTCCGCCTTTAACAAACGGATATCTTTCTAAATACAGCAACCCGTCATTAACTCTCTTGTCAACACATTAATCTGTGTGAGTTATGACATGATTAATTAAGATCCAGCTGAAATCGAGGGACTCGACAGTTTTCGAACCTCAGCAGTTCGACTTTGTTGATTAGCTCGATTACGCGAGCTGCGTTTTAAATGTTGCTTTCAACTTGGTCTCTCATGATGCATTGTAGCCTCATGACCTCTTCCACAAGATTTGAGGAAGATTCATGTTGCTTGCCCTTCCTCACTGTTCTCCATTCAACCTTCTTGCTTTCCATTTCAGTAATGTTGTGTTTGGTGTGAATGGAATAGTGAGTTTATGCATGCATAATATAGAGAATGGAAAGTTGAACACGGCCCCGTGCTTTTAGAAGCACGGACCCGTGCTGCTAGGGGGAATAAATGTTTCTGATTCAGAGAATTGTACGGAGTCAGCGTGTATCATGCTAAAGATTTTGGGGTGACCATGGACTCATGCTTAGGGAAGCACGGCCCGTTCTTATTGTCACATATGTTTTTCTTGTAATATTTTAGCAAAACGCGAGAACTGGAATTCTTAGAATGACGTTTAGAATGATAATTTAGAAGTTTGGTCATCTAAAAATTACTTTCCATTAAAATTAAAAAGGTCCTAAAACAACTACGGGATAAGCTCGGTTTTCCTAAAAATAAGAAAACAATCGAGTTAAGCCCGAAATCCTAACACATTGTGCATAATGCACTTGTTTACACATAAAAGCAAAAAATTTAAGTTTCCTAGATGTTTCCAAAAGGCTCTCCTCTTCCGAATGGTCCAGGTGGTGGAAAGTACGTGAAACCGAGAACTTGAAACTGTAGTTGTTCGTTGATGTCTCGAAGTTCCATTTTCATATTTTCCACCGATTCGGTGAGTTGAACGAGGCGCATCTCGGCAAGGGCATTCATTTTGGTGAGATCCTTGACGAGTTCTTGAAGTTTCAAGAGAAGCTCGGTTTTGGAAACAAGGCGGGCATCGTTTCTCGGGTGTCGGGAAACGGGGATTGCTTCACTCATCTCAGTCGGCATGTTTGAACTTTCAGAAACTATTGGTTTGTTTTTGGTTGGTGCAGGAATGCAATGACACAAGGTGCCCTTTTATAGCCAAACAGTATTCTAAGCACGGCTCCATGCTTTTAGAAGCACTGTCCGTGTTTTTGTTCTGACAATTCTGTTACAAACTAGTCTGACTAAGATTTTTGCAGCGAAGATGCCGGTCCGCGATTTTCGGCACGGGGCCATGCTTTTGTAAGCACACCCACATGGTTTAAATTTTTTTTTAATTATTATTCACAAGGCCTAGTTTTGTGAAGGTCTTGGCTAGACCTTGTTTTCTTTGATTTCCTATTCAGGGAGTTGGAGGGTTAATACCTCTGGAACTTCTTCAAATGGACCATCGATATATGGCTTTAATCGATATCCATTCACTTTGAACTTTTGGCCATTTGAATTTGAAATTTCAATTGTCCCATAGCCAAAAACTGATTCAACTATGTATGGACCTGTCCATCGAGATTTCAACTTTCCTGGAAAAAGACGTAGACGAGCGTTGTATAACAGCACACGGTCGCCGGTTTGAAATTTTTTGTTTCCTTTCAAATGGGCGTCGTGTAGGCTTTTAGTCTTTTCCTTGTAAGACCATGAATTTTCATAGGCCAATGTTCTTAGTTCCTCGAGCTCACGAATTTGATCTCCCCGATTTATGCCAGCGGATGTTAGATCAAAGTTTATTGCTCCGAGGGCCCAGTAGGCTTTGTGTTTTAATTCTACTGTTAGATGACATGCTTTCCCGTAAACGAGTTTGAAGGGTGTCATTCCTATGGGGGTTTTGTAAGCCGTCCTGAGGGCCCACAAAGCGTCATCTAACTTTTCTGCCCAATTTTTGCGATTCATTCCTACAGTTCTTTCTAAAATCCTTTTAATTCCTCGATTCGAGACCTCAACTTGCCCACAGTCTGAGGGTGATATGGTGTTGCCAGTCGGTGGTGAATCCTATATCGTGCTAAGACCTTGTTCATTAGAGTATTATAGAAGTGGGTACCTCTGTCGCTGATTAGGGCCTTGGAAGTGCCGAATCGTGAAAATAATCTCTTCAAAAATCTTACAACTACTCGAGCGTCGTTAGTGGGAAGAGCTTGTGCCTCTACCCATTTAGATACGTAGTCGACTGCTACAAGGATGTATTTATTTCTGAATGAGTTAGCAAATGGGCCCATGAAATCTATTCCTCATACATTAAAGATCTCACAAATTTGAATACCCTTTTGAGCCATCTCATTTTTGGATGAGATGTTCTCGACTCTTTGACAAGCATCGCATGCTTGGATCAAAGTATGTGTATCTTTGTATATGGTGGGCCAGAAAAATCCTGCATCAAACACTTTTCTAACCATAGTGGTGGTACCGTGGTGTCCATCAGTTGGTCTTCCATGGCAGTGTTTGAGGATGTCTAAAGCCTCCTTGCCTGATATGCACCTACGAATAACTTGATCAGCGTCTATCCTAAATAAGTATGGATCTTCCCAGAAGTAAAACTTGAGGTCGGAGAATAATTTCTTTCGTTGTTGATGAGTAAGCCCTTTTCTTATGATTCTACAAGCTAGGTAGTTTGTGAAGTCGGCATACCAAGGGCTTCTGTCTCTTTCTTCGATGACGGCTTGGATGTGCATGAGAATTTCATGTGGGAAATTATTGTTGATAATTTCTTTGTGAAGTTCTTCAGGAGCTAGGCATTCTAAGCGCGAAAGGTGGGCTGCGGCGACATTCTCTGCTCCCCTTTTGTCTTTAACTCCAATGTCAAATTCTTGGAGTAGTATGATCCATTGAATAAGTCTGCGTTTGGCATCTTGTTTGTTGAAAAGGTAACGTATGGCGGCATGGCCGGTGTAAATTATGGTTTTGGAAAGCACTAGGTAGGATCTAAACTATTCAAAGGCGAAAACTACTGCTAATAACTCTTTTTCTGTTGTGGTGTAGTTTTCTTGTGCATCATTAAGAGTTTTACTAGCATAGTAGATTGGGTGAAAGTGTTTTTCTTTGCTTTATCCGAGTACGGCTCCAACTGCAAAGTCACTGCACATGATTTCGAAGGGAAGGTTCCAATCGGGTGTAGTCATGATTGGTGCATTGACAAGTTTGTCTTTTAATATGTTGAATGATTTAACACATTCTTTAGAGAAGACGAATGGTGCGTCTTTCTCCAGAAGTTTGGTCATAGGTCTAGAAATTTTTGAAAAGTTTTTTATAAAGCGGCAGTAGAACCACGAGTGACCTAGAAAACTTCTAATGACTTTGACTGAAGTTGGCGGCGGAAGTTTGGATATGGTTTCTATTTTGGCCCTATAAACTTCTAGTCCTGCTTGGGATATCTTGTGACCTAGAACGATGCCTTCTTTGACCATAAAGTGTCATTTTTCCCAGTTGAGTACTAAATTCACTTCTTCACACCTAGTCCACATTTTGTCTAGGTTTTTTAGACAATGATCGAAGGAGTCTACGAAAACTGAGAAGTCGTCCATGAAGACTTCCATAGAATTTTCGATCATTTCATGAAAGATGGCCACCATGCAACGCTGGAAGGTGGTTGGAGCATTACATAATCCAAATGGCATTCTTCGGTAAGCGGAGGTTCCATAAAGGCATGTAAAGGTGGTTTTTTCCTGATCTTTAGGAACAATTGGAATTTGGAAATATCTGGAAAATCCATCAAGAAAACAGTAGTACATTTTTCCTGATAATCGCTCAAGCATTTGGTCGATAAAGGGAAGTGGAAAACGATCTTTTCTTGTGGCATCATTAAGCTTCCGGTAATCAATGCAAACTCGCCAGCCTGTGATGGTTCTCATTGGTATCAGCTCGTCCTTCTCGTTCATTACGACCGTTATTCCTCCCTTCTTGGGTACTACTTGAACGGGACTTACCCACGGTGAATCTGAGATTGGGCAGATTAATCCAGCATCAAGGAATTTGATTACTACCTTCTTCACCACATCATGCATGTTGGGATTGAGACGTCTTTGATGTTGGACCACGGGTTTGTATTCTTCTTCCATGAGGATTTTGTGAGTACAAAAGGAGGGACGGATGCCCTTGATATCCATGATCTTCCATGCGATGGCCTTCTTATGGTTTTTGAGAACCCTAAGAAGTTCGTCCTTCTCTTCTTTAGAAATGTGAGATGAAATAATTACTTGGAGTTGAGATTCTTTTTCTAGGAAGGCGTATTCGAGATGTTTGGGAATTCTTTTAATTCTAAGGCTGGTGGTTCTTCGATTGATGGTTTTGATTTTTCATTGTTTTCTGTGATTTCATATATTACTTCTGATGTTTCCTGATAAGCTTTTTTGATATTTACGTTTTCTAAAATGGGTCTGTTGAGTGTTTTGTCTAAGACTTGTGTTTCTAGTGGTGTATTGATGGAGGAATCACGCATATAACAACTCACAATGGAATCTATGATGTCAACACAGTATAATGTGTCATCGTGTTGTTGCGGATATTGTATAGATTTTCCTATGTTAAAAGTGATTGCCTCATCATTGACCCTGAGAGTGAGCTTTCCGGTGCAAACATCAATAATAGCCTTTGCGGTGGCTAAGAAGGGTCTTCCCAAAATCAGAGGTACACTTTTGTCTTCCTTCATGTCTAAAATCACAAAATCTACTGGGAAAACAAATTTTTCAATCTTGACAAGCATGTTTTCAACAATGCCCGAGGATATTTAACAGATCGGTCAGCTAATTGAATGCTCATGCGGGTGAGATTTGGTTCTCATATCCCTAGTTTTGCAAAAACCGCATAAGGCATTAAATTAATACTAGCTCCTTGGTCAGCTAGGCCATTGCTAACAAACAAATTTCCTATAAGACAAGGGATAGTAAAGCTCCCTGGATCAGTCATTTTTGTCGGCAGCTTGTTTTGGAGGACTGCTGAACATTCTTCACTTAGGGTGACATGCGAGAGCTCCTCCAGCTTCCTTTTGTTTGTCAGCACTTCTTTGAGAAACTTGGCATATTTTGGCATTTTAGCGATGGCTTTGACAAAAGGGATGTTGATATGGAGTTGCTTAAAGAGTTCTAGAAACTTCCAGTACCGAGCTTTCAATCGTTTCTGTTTCAGTCTTCCAGGGTATGGAATAGGTGGAACATAAGTTCGGACTGGCTCCTTGGACTGCACTGTGCTTGTTGGGGTCAGTCTTTCCTGTGTTTTATCAGGGGATTCCTTTTCCATAAATGGTTCTGAAGTTGGTGAGACAACAGTGGTCGTACCGCTTCTGAGTGTAACAGCGTTAGCTGTTGCATTCGGGTTGGTGATTGTGTTGCTTGGAAAAGCGCCCGGTGGTCTTTCGGATAATTGTCAGGCAATTTGTCCGATTTAAGTTTCTAGGTTCTGAAGTGATGCTTGTTGACTTTTGAGATCGGCTTCATGTTTAGTAGTACTCCGCTGATATCAACAACTCTTGAGTCGGCCTTATTTTCTACTTCGTTTGTTTTGGTCATGAGTTGGATTAACATTTCTTCAATCTTTGAGTAGCTTGGGTTTTGATGGCTACTAGAACTTTGATCTTGAAATTGAGGTTTAGGCTGGAAGGATTGATTATCGGTCTTTTATCGAATCCGGGTAAGGGTTGAGTGTTGCCTCCGTCTTTCCAGCTGAAATTCGGGTGGTTTTTCCATCCTGGATTGTAGTTTTTGCTGAAAGCGTTGTTTTGTCGAGCAACGAAATCGACTTCTTCCATGGCCATGATGACTTGTTTACAGTCATTCGTCTTATGATTTCCTCCACAAGTGTCGCAGGTGAGTCTGGTTTTTGATAGCTCGGCTTGAAGTTGTTCGAATTTTTTAGAAAGGGCTTCAAGCTGTGCTGTGACAAGAGTGTTGGAATCAACGTGGTGTATTCCTTTATGGGTAGGTGTAGATCTTGGTGGGTTGTAAGCAAAACTTTTCTTTGTGGCTTTCTCCAGGACTTCAAATGCTTCATTAAGTGATTTGGATCCCAGGTCTCCACCGGCGATTTGGTAGATGGCCTGTTTCTTTGGACTGGATTGTGCGTCAAACAAAGTTTGTACTTGTAACCATACGCTCAGTCCATGGTGTGGGCATCTTCTTATAAGACTTTTGTATCTTTCCTATGCTGCGTGTAACGATTCATCATCATCGGTCCGGAATCCGGTAATGCTGGCTCAGTATTTGGCAGTTTTGTCGGGCGGAAAATATTTTAGGAGAAACTGTTCAACCATTAGGTCCCAAGTGGTGATGGAACCAGAGGGAATAGATTCTATCCATTCTAGGGCTTGGCTCCTTAGAGAGAAAGGAAAGAGTTTAAGCTTGATTTGATCATTTGAACAGTTTTGAATTTTGAAGGTTCCGCAGATTCGTAGGAATCTAGATTTGTGAGAAAGAGGGTCTTCGTCGAGGAGACCATGATATTGAAATGAATTTTCCACCATATGAATGTTGCTTGATTTGATTTCGAAATTTTCGGTGATTTCGGGGGGAGCCACTCCATTGTCGTAGCCTTCGAGAGTTGGCTTGGCGTACTGGCTCATGTTCGGCTCATTGTTCTGGGCCGCCATCATTTCATTGGTTTGATTTTCTCCTGATGTGGTATCGTCTACTGACTCGTCTTTGATTGCTTCGGCGGTTTCTGCAGTCCGTTTACGTGTTCGTCGATGAAAGAGTCGTTCCAGTTCAGAAATTGGAGAAACAAGCTCAGGCTCAAAAGTAGAGGACATACATAGGACTAAATAAAAATTAAACACTAAAGTAAAAATTAGTAAAGGTTAGTCTAAGTTAAACTATGAGTTAAGCTAAGCTATTTTAAAACTAAACTAAGGTTTAAATTAAGTATGCTAAAGTAAAGGTTAGATAAAGGTAAAAATTAGGCTAGTCGTAAAATTATATATTTTAGTAAATTTTTTATTTTATTTTTAAATAATAAATAAAGATAAAATAAAATAGAAGTTAAAATTTTCTACAATTATAGACAATTATTAAAATAAAACTTGGATCGTTCTTAGAAACGTACCGTGTCCCCGGAAACGGCGCCAAAAACTTGATGCGTGCTGCGTGTGTTATAAAATATAAGAGGTTGGAATAAATTGCTTTTGCACAAGATCGTGTTTTAAATTTATAAAAGTGATTTCTACAAAGACTAAACACACATAAACTAGGCAAGTGTACCTATCGTATATGTAGAATAGTATTGGTAAGAACCAAGTATCGATCAATGGACACAAATGTTTCTAGTGATAAATCATTGTTTTACTTTAATCGGAGGTTTTAATCATTTAGGGGTTAATTTTTGAACTTTTTATAAAATATAAATACTTATATATAATATATAGGTGACCAAGACAAGAGATTCTAAACGAGTTGTTCAATTTTGCGAAGGTTACCATCTAAGATCAAGAATCCACTCCATTTTAGCATTGATAAATAATAATTAAACATGTGATAAACTTGCCGTAGTAATATATGATAGATAGCTCCTTAAACCTTAAGTGAGCATCCTTGGAACTAAGGAGATAGCATGCGCATTTTAAAGTCCACCATTTCCTAATGTCATGCCATCTCAATGATGTCAATTTAAGTTGGCAAGTAGTTTCGTAAAGTAGAAAGATTAGGATTGACTTCGATTTCTCAAATACCAATTCTAAAACTTCAGGTGGTTGTAGTTCATCACACAACCTCCCCTTGGTTGATTTATGTAGCTTATGATTACACATTCCATTAACATATGATTTCTTTAACTAGTTTGATATTCTAAGCAAAGCCATTTTCGGATTACCAAGTTTTAGAGAAATACATCATAACTTATATCTCATCATTTCTAAGTACAATATAAGGATCATAAAAGATTGCCAATATAATTAACAGCCACCAACTTTGAATTAGTAATTTAAGATGGTGAAACATTTCTCATCAAAAGATAATTGTAATATAACCATGTACTTTACTAGACTACACCACATGGTTTGTATATTTATCAAGCAAAACAAAGCTTCTTCATAGATTAAAATGGTAAAAGGAGTTTAGCTCATAATGAGCATAATGATAAACATTAAGATGAATGATGATACCAAATACATTATTAAACTTAGAATGATCTAACCAAATGTAGATGAATCTTCCTTCTTAATGATGGTGATGATGGTTGATGGTAATGATCTCCAAGCCTTCAAACTCTTCACTAAACCTTCTATGTGAGTGTTAGTGTGTGTTTTTATAAGAGAGAATCAGATAGAAGTCTTTTCAAGGCACACCAAATGAGTGCAACATGAGCCACTATTTATTGGCAATCTGGAGTGCGAAGCACGGCCCCGTTCTTATTGGGCATGCCCCCGTGCATTTTTATGACATGTGCCAGATTTGTTTTGTCTTTTCTGAAAGGTGACCACGGCCCCGTGCTTACAGATGCACGGCCCCGTGCTTTTTAGTGACATGTGCTAATTCTTTTTGTCTTTTCCGTGTAGACGTCCACGACCCCGTGGTTGAGAGGCACGGTCTCGTGCTTTGGCTTCTAGGTTTTGTCTTTTCTTGTGTTCAGAAGTATGGGGGCATGTTTCTTTTTCTTTCTTATGTTTTCTTCTGTTTTTTTTCGTCTTTTCGCTTGTTTATTTGTTTGGGGCTTGGTTTCACCTGAAATTATATTTTATTATGATAAGTAGCCTTTTATGCTATGTTATTTGATAGAAATTGCAGTTTTTTAGAGATTATTTGATGCTTAAAAGATGTATATTTCTATGTACATCAGGATCGCTCGGTTAAGTACCCGCGAGGTATTATATAGTTTCTAGTAAACGTTGATAAGTTCGTGTTTCTGGTGGATTTTGTGGTGCTTGATATGGAGGTCGGCGAAAGGTTCCCATAATCCTTGGTCGTCCATTTTCACGTACCATGAAGGCGCTTATCGATGTGTATGATGGGAGGATCATGCTTCGAGTTGGTGATGAGAAATATGGCTAGCATGCATCCCTAAACCCTAAACCCTAAACCCTAAACCCTAAACCCATTCCATTCCTAATATTTTCTTGACTCTTTTATTCCATGTTTTGATACATGTCTTGATTACATTTGTGGAGCCGATCTTGTTGGAGTTGGTACTGATGAAGAGTTGAAGGAAGAAGTGTTGGAAGAAAGTTTTAGTTAGTCCGAGATTATGGAGGTTAGTGAAGTTATTTGTGAGAAAGATGCATAAAAACCCACTCTGTTGGAATTGAAAGTTCTTCCATCACATTTGGAGTATGCTTATCTTGAAGAGGATTCGAATATTCCCATTATTGTGTCTTCCAGGTTTACGAAGGAAGATAAGAAGAATTTGTTGGAGGTATTAAAGTTGCATAAAGGGGGAAGTTGTATGGAGACTTTCGGATATTCAAGGTATTAGTCCCGCTTATTGTACCCACCAAACTTTGATGGAAGATGAATATAAACCGGTGGTTCAACCCCAAAGGCATCTTAACCCGAACATGCAAAAAGTTTTCAAGAAAGAGGTTTTAAAGTTGATAGATGCCGGAATGATTTATCTGATTTCGGATTCTCCTTGGGTGAGTCAGACCAAAGTTGTTCCGAAGAAAGAGGGTATGACGATTGTTATGAATGAGAATAATGGACTTATCCCTTCACGTACGGTTACCGGTTGGCGTGTGTGTATTGATTATCGGAGGTTGAATAATGCCCACTCGGAAGGACCATTTTCCGTTGCCTTTTATTGATCAAATGTTGGAGTGTCTTGCAGGTCAGCAATTTTATTGTTTTCTTAATGCTTTTTCAGGTTATTTTCCGATTCTAGTTGCACCGGAAGATCAAGAGAAGACGACTTTTACATGGCCTTATGGCATGTTTGCGTATCGTCGCATGCCATTTGGGTTATGTAACTCTTCGGCCATTTTTCAGCGATGCATGCTGGCCATATTTCAGGATATGATAAAGACATCCATGGAGGTTTTTATGGATGAGTTTTTGGTTTACGTAATTCTTTAGATCAGTGTTTAGGGAATCTTAAAAAGATGTTGAAGAGATATATTGAAACAAAGTTAATGTTGAATTGGGAGAAGTTCCATTTTATGGTGACGAAAGGGATCGTGTTGGATCATAAGATTTCTAGAGATAGTGTAGATGTGGATCGGGCGAAGATTGATATGATTAGTAGACTTCCTCCACCGACGAGTGTCAAGGCTATAAGTAGTTTTCTTGGTCATGCAGGTTTTTATCGGCGATTTATTAAAGATTTTTCCAAAATTACCCTCTCGATGACCCGCCTCCTTGAGAAAGATGTTCCCTTTGTTTTTTATGAAGAATGTTTGAAGGCGTTTAAGGTTTTGAAAGAGCAACTCGTGAGTGCTTCTATTCTTGTTTCACCCGACTGGAGCTTGCTTTTTGAGCTCATGTGCGATGCGAGCGATTATGATATTGGGGCGGTTTTGGGGCAAAGGCGAGAGAAACATTTTCATCTGATATTTTATGCAAGCAATACGTTTAATGATGCCCAAGAGAACTATACCACCACCGAAAAATAACTTTTAGCCGTTGTTTTCGCATTTGACAAGTTTCGGTTCTATCTTGTGCTTTCGAAGACCACCATTTTTACCGATCATTCAGGTTTGCGTTTTCTCTTTAAGAAAAAATACGCCAAGCCTCTTCTTATATGGTTGATTCTTCTACTATCACCATCATCAAACCCTTAGACAACTTCCTTTTCAGTAGGAGGAATGCAGTGAAGAATCAGGTCCTGACAAACATGAATCTTCTTCAAGGTACCAAAACTGAGAACCTTCCATGTTGGCACATAAATGGAAGTCGCCTCATCAGAAGTAGCACTGTCGGTCCCGAATAATCACTCAATACTCAATAACAATGTCATAACCCACACATATTATGTCAACAAGAAGATTAATGATGGATTGCTAAATAAGGAAAGATTCTTGTTTGTTAACGGCGGAATCAGAAACAAACAAGTTTGTTGCTAATAGGTTAATTATGGTAATAGACACGAACAATAACTTAAAAGATTTTCATTTATATAAATAGATTCATACAAATGATTATCTATTAAGGTTTCTTGTCGGAATGTATAATCAATGAAAACCTAGGACAGCCGTCACACTCAGAAAGGAATATTCGATTTATCTGAAAAGTGTAAATGCTAAAATCAGTATGAGGCGTGCCCTAAAATATTCTATTTATAGGCCTGCCACCTACTGACAGCTGTCATTCCTTCTAGAAACCCTAATGATTAAAACATATTCAAATTACATATTTAAAACTATACCAAGTGTAAAAAAAGTCTTCCGGGTAGGCCTTGTAGCAGTAAACTTTTCCGAGTAGACTTTATGCTCTGCCTTCCTTTGCTGACTTGGTAACCTTGAAGTATGCTCGGGTACAGTTCTCGGGTAGACTTTACTTAAAGAGTATACTCACCGGGTAGAATTCAATCCTCTTAACCTTATCAGACTTTGCCCGAAAAGATCCTACTACCATAATGTTCTTCAAGAATCCCTTAACTCATTTGTTTGATAACTTATTAAGCAACCATAGTGTGCTCAGTATACTGTAGCTTGCTTTGAGTTGAACTTTGCCCGAGAAAGTAAATACTTGATAAACTTTCAACAAGATTGCTCGGATTTCACTTTATTAACTAAACCTTGCCTGGCAAGAACAACTTTGCTAGATGTAGTGAACCCTACTCGGATTATCAGTAAAGAAGACTTCAAAAAGGTAATCATGTCCGATAGGCAAAATATCATGCCCGGCTAAGTAAAACCCTGCTCGGATGTCTTAGGTGTGCCCAGTTCCATACTTAGCATTTTCTGAGAAGGTTGAAAAGATTCCAATCTTCCTTAAGATCATTAGGTCAAATATTGAATCAACAATCTCCCCCTAGATTGGAACACCTCAGCTGTCCCAAAACATTTCTAAGGTTACATACACTTAGTCAAAATACAATTCAAATCGAAATCAAACTTTTTACATATCAAAACTTAAAAGAAATATTGCATATTCAAAAATTTGTCCGTAGACATTACAAAACAAAGCATATTCTAAAGATCTTTATCTTCTTCTTGCATTGTAGTAGGCTAGTCTTCGATTCACAATCACAGTTCCTGCCCTTTGCCTAAATATAGAAAGGATTTGGTAATGAATGTGACTTTCAGGAATGTCCAAATCCCATATATCACTTAGATCTTCATTGTGCAAGTAGGTCTGGTCTTCATCGTTCTAATTATGCCCAAGATAATTCCATCTGAGTTGCGAAGAATATAATGGCATGTAGTTTCTTTGTATTCAATTTCTGCAATAATGCCATTCTTCTGCACAGTGTAGTTTGGGCGTGTCATTCTTCTTTCCAGTCTTATGCATGTGTTCATGTTTGACAATGGATTCTTATCTTTGACTTTCTGCTGGTAGTTCAATTCAGCATTGGCTATCTTTTTCAACGTGGCAGCCTTTCTTATTTTCTCCTGCTTTGTTATCCCCCAGCTTTTCTTCTCTTTTAAGAATGGGAATCCCTTGTCAGCTTCATCCTTCAAGTACTTGGAGAGTTCATTATGTTGTCTTCCTGCCAACTTGCTTGTGTCATGATAATGATACAGATCAAGTGTGGCCATTTTCTCCAATTGTTCTTGAGTGTTCTCAGCAAAATCATCTTTCATAATAGTCTCTCAATTGTTTGCTTTCCATTATCACCTTCAGAGACTGAGAGACTGAATCAAAGTAGAGAGTTCTTGGAAGATCCACAAGTGATTGTGGTCTTGTTGTTCTTTGTGATCCAGCTCCACTTGATTCACCTCTGTGTGTTGTTGGTTGTTGTCTTGATGCAGATGGCCTTGTTGGTATAGACTTCATGGGTTTGCTGGGCCTTGTTACTGCAAAAGCTTTCATATACATAGACTCAATCAATTCACTAGGATAGAAGCTTAGGTCAGCAAAGTTTTCACCAGCATCTCTTGAAACTCTTGTAATCATCTCAACCATTCTGGGATCTTTCAGTAAACCTGTAGGAACAAATCTTCCTCCTATGAAACTTCTGGGATTTTCTCCCTCCAAGAGTACCTTTTCCCATTCAGCCTGTTGCATATAAAAGAGTTCTTTCAATTTATGTTTATCCAGTGCATTGAAGGCATTAACATTCATCCCCTTTTGATTCACCATGACACCCCTCAAAATATTAATCATCTCTTCATTTTCCCAAGGAACAATAGGTTCATCTATTGGTTCTGGGTTGACATCCTCTGGGATTGGGGTTTCATCAGCCTTCTCTTGAAATTGTTCTTTCTTTTCTCCCTCAGAGTCCTGATTCTTCTCTTCTTTGTATGGGGGGGTCATCTTCATTTTTCTTGGTATGCACAGTTGAGGGCTCTGGTTGTACCCTCTTTAGTTTCTCTTTTCTTTTCATGTTGTTAAAGATTGATTCAACTGTAGCCTTGTCCAAACACTCAACCATGTCAGGCTTTATCCCCTTTTCCAGCAAGTATCCACACATTCCACTAAATTTCTTCTTCAAAGCCTCAAGCTTTTCAGCCTCCTCATCTTCTCTAATAAACTTTTCTTTCACTTGTTCTCTGGTGCCAATATAGGCTTCCCTCAGTTTCTCAAACTTAAAATGAATCAGATCTTATTCAGAATACCCATGTTCCTTCAAATATTCTCTGTATTTCTGTAAATCTCTGTTCTTTTGTTCCAGTTTCTTCTTTATAGTTTCTCTCTCTTTGTCCAACCTTTTTTGCAGTTCATCATCATTCATAGAAGTTAAGGTTTCAAAACTTATCCCAAAGCTTCTCAGTTTCATAAGCAAAGGATTTTTCCTTTTAACATCCAACAGACTTTGTTCAATGTAACTTGTGGGGATAACACATCAGCACTTTCAACACCTTTTCCCTGATCATCTTCATCATCATTATCGGTTTCATCCTCCTCCATTGTAGTATCATTTACAGCATCAATTTTTGGCTCATCAGGAGTTGGATTCTCAGGTATTGGAACATTAGGGACACCTTGCACAATTTCATCCGACCCTAATGTTTGCAAAGGAATTTCCCTTATTGGACTTGCCTCATCATCAGGAGTCTTAACAAGATATTTATTCTTCTCATCCCACTTCCTTTTACTCCTCAATTCATCCCTTTCACCCTGATCAGTGGCTTTCCTTTTTCTTGAGTAAGTCTTTTCAAAACTGCCAACATTCTCATGTATCTTTGAAGCTTTATCCAACATTTCTTCAGTTGTTTCTTCAGTTTGTTTTTCAGGTTCCCTTTCAGGTTCCTAATGAGATTGGCTTGCTGATTCGGCAAACATACTCACTACCAAGGCCATGGAGTTATCAACTTCCTCAGCCTTCTTCAGATTTATCAAGGCTTCAATAACCACTTGATCATCAGCCCCTTCATCATTAATCATTTTGGCAACATTGGCTTGATCAATCAATTCTTCCTGCTCTGCTAACTCTTCAGGAGACAAGATCTGGGCAAGTATCTCCCTTTCTCTTGTTTCTCTCACCACATTTTCAAATTCTCTCCTTACAGCAGCAGAAGCTTCTTCTCTTCATCCATCAGTCTCTCTTTCACAATATCTGTCTTAACGGACTCCACTTCATAGACCTTTGTTTTTCCTTTATCCATTCTCCTTTTCAGATCTTCTTCATCTTCAGACTGTTGATAATCATCAATTTCTTTCTCTAGTGCTTCCAACTCTTCATCATACTCTACTCTCTTGGAGCTATCAATTTGTTCAGTTTCAGTAAGTATCAGCTCCTCAGTAGCAGCGGCATCTTCCTTGATTACATCAGTCTGTGCTTCAGTTAAAATATCAGTCAAGACATCAGTAGCTACATCTGTGGTAGCCACATTTTCTTCAGCATTTGTCAATACATTTTGATCCTCAGTCTCCTTTTCAACTCCATCCCTCACCTCATCATCCTCATCTCTCCATACCACATTCATTACTTCATCATTGACATCGTACTTTTGTTCTTCTCTTTCAGACATATCAGCCTCATACTCAACATCCACTATTCTTATTTCCTCACTCACCTCATCATCATCATATGCATTCAAAATGCAAGTCAAACCATCAACATTCAAACCATCAACATCAGTTGCTTTCACTCCTGCATCTACCATTTCCAAATCTCCATTACTAGCAGCATCAGTTGGCTCATTTATATTCTCCCCATGTTTTGGGGCAGATGAGGTCTTCTCAACCTCCTGCTCCAGGGTTCGAATTTTATCATTAGCAGCCACCAACTGAGCCTTTAGATCAGCATTTTCTCTCCTTAACTCATAATTTTCCCCCTTCAAGTCAATGTTCTGGCAAAAAAGGTCAAAGTTTCTTTGAAGTAGGAAGGAATTTGAGGGAGGTTTGTTGGTTGGTGAAGTGTGGAAAGGTTTAGGTTCAGATTCAGGTTCAGGTTGGGATTGTTGGATGGGTTGTGTTGGGAGAGGTCTGGTGTGGGTAATGGTAAAGATTTGTGGTATAGTTGATTCAGGTGGGGTTTGGGTTAGGTTTTGAGGTGGTGTTTGAGATCTGGTTTTAGGTGGGGATTGGTGTAATGGTTCAGTGTGGGTTAGGGCTAGAATGGGTGTTTGGTTAGGTGAGGTTCGTGATATTTGAGTTGGTGATTATGGTGGAGTTTGGTAGGCTTGGTCAATGGGTGATGGTTGGTGGGGTGGTGTTTGTGGTGGAGTGTTGAATGGGGTTGTAGGTTGTTCTGGTAAAATTTGATGCTCCCCGTGAGGTTGTGGAATTACCTCAAAATTTGCATCTCCTCCTTCCAAATTTTCAGGAACATCATCATCATCAGAACTGTCATCGTCACCTTCACTCTCATCATTTCCTCTAGCAACATCCTCAGCCTCAGATAATAACACATGCAACTGAGGAATCAAAATATCATCAAACATCAACCATGGCAGCTCTTCATACACCTCCTCTGAATCAAATCTGCTAGTGCTAGCCATATTGTCTATTCTTTTAAATGTATCCGAATTTTGCAGGATGTGTGTGTATCCTGTTATTGGTAAGTTCTCCAACTCTTGATTGAAAATTATTTGAAGGAATCTCGGATAAGCTAAAAACTTCCGCTTGATTGGTTTTTCCAAATTTTGAACTAATCCTTCAAATATCATTCTCGAAAAGTTGAAAGGATAGTTAAATAACACTGCAACAGTGGCGTTTGCCAAATCTCTGCTCATGAGGGTCCATGACCCTTTCCTTGGGGCAAACCCCTGTATTATATGGTGGATCAAAAATCTGTAAATGGTCGGGAACATGCCCTTTTGGAATTGCCCATCTTTTGTATTCCCTTGATAACTCATACACTTGACAAAAATCTTGTATAGTTGAGTTGTTGTAAGATGGATTGGGTTAGGGTTGTCGTCATTCAACTGTAGACACCTTCGAATCACGGCCTCATCCACCCATATTTCTTGATTAGCAACAGTTGCTTCTATTCTTATGCCATTTACATAATCCGTCAAGGTTGTCGAGTTCCAAAAATCCAACGAATAGTTCTGGTAAATTGTAGGATTTTCTGTTAGTGCAAACCGGATGTTTGATCTTTGCAACCATTGTATAATAGAGGCAACCTCTGCGTTATCTGGCGTGACTTGTAAAAGAGCGCACATGTTGTGCTTTTGCTCAAAGAAATATCTAAGAACATTTTCGTCCGCTGTTGGGTCCATATTTGGTGGTTTGTACTTAGTTCTAGTTAATTGGTTTTGGTTGTATGTGTTATATGTAAACCGAAATCCATAAAGGATTTCGGTGGGCTTTGGGCTTTACTTTGGGCCTGATTGTTAGCTTCCCTATATATAGACAATACATGTATAGGGTTTGGGGCTGCTAGTTCAGTTGTTCACATAGAGAGAAACTGAACACTTTTAGAGCCATCATCTAGAGAGCAATACGTGTGATCTCATGTACTAGACGGTTTAATAATATAATCTTGTGCATTTGGAGTAAAAAAAAATTGAGTATAACATCGTGTTCATTATATTCATATTGTTCGTATCATTGTTCTTGAATCGCCACTGTGTTAGGATTCCGCACTAACATCGTGTTCGGATTGATATCATATTGTAGTGATCCAGATTCAGGACTTACAATTGGTATCAGAGCCTTTGACGATTTCAGGCTCGTTATTGTGATATCAATGGATTCAAGATCGTATTGTTTTTGGTGGTGTAGGAATTTTTCCGGCGAATAGTTGATCGGAAGAGAAGGCTGAGTTATTTTTGGATAAAGATTAGGTTGACTTGGAAACATATGATCAATCCTTAATTTACGAAAGTTTGTTACAAGAAAACTTTAAAGATTGTGGTTTTCGGTCAAGATTAGTTTCCATTTTATTTCGGTCAAAAGAATTAGTCAACCAACAAGGATCTCGGTCAACGCCTTTAGTTCTCGGTCAACTCCATCTGTTCTCGGTCAAAGTGGGTTCTCGGTCTACATTTAAGGGTTCTCGGCTAACATTTGGCGGGAAAAATTTTCTTGAACGAAATTTTTCCAGAATACTCCTTATCAGTAAAAATCCACCCTTGAAAATTTTGGCAAAAACAATTTTTTTTCGGGTGTTTTTCGGTGAATTTTGACGGGGAATTCGGAAAATTTTGTCTTGAGCGAAATTTTTCCTAGACACTTCTCTTGGCTGGGACATTCTTCTTGAGAATTTTGGCGAACATATTTTTTCGAGAAATTTTGGCGGGAAAATCAGTTTAATCTGATTAATTACTCAATGGATTTTTCACAATTCGTTTTTCAACCATGTTCTTTAAATTGTGGTGAGAAAATAGAAACGTATAAACTTCATAATGACAGTCTAAGAAGAGATATGGAAAGAATAAAATCAGAGAATTTTAAACTTAAGAAAAATGAAAAGGGTTTTCTAGACAAGATAGAATCGCTTAACAAAGACATTAAAAAACTTAAGTCTGATTTTAGTATAAAGAGCTGTCACCATCATGATGCTAAACAAGAAATTGCTAAGTTAACTGCTAAACTGGAAGCCTCCAAGTTAGAAATCTTGAATCTAACTAGCAAGTTTGAAAAGGTTGAACTTGATTTTAAAAAATTCGATGGTTCTAGTAAAGTAGTTAACTCAATGATTGAAAATCAATTGTGGTGGAAGGAAAATGAAGGTGAGGGAATAGGATACAGTCAAGTTCCCCCACCTTACAACCACAATTATGTCCCTACCCCTGTCACCAAAGAACAGGAGGAAAAGATAAAAGACATGAAGTATGGTAAACAGGTTCAATCTGAAACTGTTGGATCAGGATCCCTAGAGGAAATTAAGCCTGTTTTTAAATGTGTGAACAATTTTGATGCTTCTACTTCATGTGCAGATATAGTAAATGATGTTGCTTCTGATAGTAGAGGGGTTCAGACTGGTGAAAATGAATCTCATTCTAGCGTGTCATCAAACTCAGATGACACCATAACACAAAATTGTACTAATAATAATACAAAGAGTTGTGGCAACAGAAGGAAGGCACATAAGAAATCAACACAACAAGGACAATCTCGTCCTCATAGATCCCCCAGATCTCCATGTGTTGATAGATTAGTGGGTGATACTTATATTAAGAGGCAAACATGTTACCACTGTGGCACGCCAGGACATATAGCCAGAAATTGTGTTCATCGTCTATATGTTCCATATTACAAGCAAAATCAGAAGGCTGTGCCAAGGGGCAAGAAGAATGGAAAAACCTTTCATAAGAAGGAATTCCAACATGAGGCTAGTTCTTACGTTGACACTAGAAGAAGTATGAAGGCGTGTTTAGTCTGCGGGAAAGGCGGACATTTGGCAAAGGAGTGTCACTACCGTGTTGTTAATAGACAAGCCCCTCCGGTGAAAGGTGACCAGTTTCAACCGAATCCAGTGGTTAAACAAAATGCTTATTTTAGAAAACCACGAGTATATGTACAACGGGTCATAGATACTCAAGGATTCAAAGCTAAAATGAAAGGGTTTGCACTCAAATGATTTAGAAACTGTTAAAAGAAAAATAAATTTTCAGAAATCAAAGAGTGTTGAGAGTTCTAAGAGTTCAAATTCGAATTGCTCCACTCCAAAGTCTGGTCTTTCAAATTTCACTAAACCAAGACAGACTTGGAAACTTAAAGCTCAGCAAACAGAGTCTGTATTAACAAATGATTCTGTTAAAGATGGGAAAGATATGAGTTGGCAAGAGGTCACATATGTTGATGCTCAAGGGAACCCCAAGACATTTATGACTAGGGTTCCTATTTCCAACTAATCCCGCTATGCGTGTAGGAACAACCACATATTCATTGTTTATTAAATGGGTTGTTCCAGGCACATGACAGGGCAAATATCCATTGTTTTTAAATCTTTAAACCATAAAATGGATTATTTGTTGCCTGGACGGGATGATTTTAGGGTGATAGAACGTTTTTAATCTGCTCTCTAAGTGTGTAGGAACAAATCAGGGAATACATTGCATATTAAAAGGTTTGTTTCAGACATTCAACTCGCAAGGATACAGAATCTCAAAACAAGCTTATTCTTAGGGGGAGGTTCTCACAAATGGAAAGATGATGTCTTGAAGATAAAAGGTAACCATATCACTTTGGTATGAAAGATTGATCACTCAAAAAGATTTTAATATTTTAATTTTTTTTTAATAAAAAAATTACAAAAATATGTTCACGTATAGTTTTTCAAGTATAGTGTAATTTGTTTCCCAAAAATGAGAAAATGACTTGAACGTGCATGATAAATGATAGTACATCAATTGGCTGACTATCACACTTCATAAAAGTTTTTATCAAAAATGCTATGTTTCGGCGATTGAGTCTTTTTGAGGTTAAATTTGTACATAAAGTTTTTTCACAAATTTAGGGGGAGAAAATTAAAAAAATTCAAAAAGAGTGTGTGTGTGTTTAAATAAAAAAATACTATTTATGTCTTTCAAACTTCACTCTCGCTTAAAATTATGTCGACTGCTCAAGTTTGAAGAACATATACTTGTATATGTTTGGTCCGGTGATCTACTTGTAGATTCACAGGATAGCCATTTGTCTAAAGACTGAAAGCATCCGGGGCGATTGTGATGTGTTTTCGTGTTTTGAACTCTTTCAATTAAAATTATATCGGTAATTCCAAGTTGGAAGGACACGTATTCTCATATGTGTTTGGTCCTGTTAACCACTAGTGGTCATACGGGATAGCCATTTACCTGAAAATTGAAGAGTGACCGGGGTGACTGAGTTCTGAACATGTGTGTTTTCTGTGTCTTCAGGGAAGTGATATATTTATTCAGTTAACAGCTTTTTAGAAGCTTCAAAATATTTTCAAATGAAAATTGATCCAACCTTTGGAAAGTGATAGATAAATTTTTTCTGTGTGCCTAACGGGTGAAGTTATTAAGCTTAAAAGGCTCTAGAACAGTCATTGATGCGTATGGTACTTTTCACGATGCGTAAAAGTTAAAGTGATATAAACTAAATTTGCTAAACTTAATGTGGAGAGTCATTTTGAAGACAGGTGTATGTCTCCAGATACATCTCTCATAATGATAGGCAGAAAAGCAATTACCCAGTCATACACGAGCCTGTTAGTGTCTTGATCACCAAAAATATTGTACTATTATGTTTATTATTATAAAAAAAAAGGAAAAGATGAAAAAAAAATAAAATAAAAAAAGGGAAAAGATAAAAAAATTATGATTGCATTAACTTATTTCTATTAAAGTTATTTCATAATCAAGGCTTAAAGGGTCAAACTAGAACTACAGAGATGGGGGCACACAAGTAAGTCCTGTCATGTATCGAATGAAAGGCTTGTCAGTTTACTGGCACTAAGTCCAACGTTCAACCTTAAAACTAAGTCTGCTTTGTATAAAATTATTTTGATCAAGCACTAGGGGGTTGGAGTCAAATTGGGGTGATTTGGGGAAAGCCAAATACGCTTTGAGAAGAGATAGGAGGCATCACAGGTCCATGAGTGATGTCCATCTAAGCTTTATGCCTAACTGAACCTTAATCATATCACTCATGCGATGAAAGATCATGCTAAGTATGGGATACACGCTATCAATCTGTCTCTTAGATGTCATAATAATGCTGAACATGAATCCTTGTGACAGTCTCTTAAACGATATGATTCCATGTTCAGATCTTTTCATAAAAGGCGGCGTTTTTATAGAAACTGAAATTTGATCCCAATTTTTGCTAAATTATAAGAAGACCGGGTGATTAAATTGGTTCTATTTATTGTTTTTGGTTATATTTTATTTATTTTAATTTTTATTTCTTGATTACTCTTGTCGAAGCAAATGCGTTAACAATATGTTATATTTGGTTTAGCTGGTATGATATCAATTTCAAGTTTTTTTCAAGAAAATTAAAAAAAAAAACAGAAAAAATAAAAATTACAAAAATATGTTTGTCTTATTTTGTTTTATTTAATTGTTTTCAAAATATTTTGGTTGATCTTTCTATCAAAGTTGATTGTTCTTTCAAGACTGATTTCTTGCAACGGAAGCATATGAAGTATCTAAGATTCAAATTGAATGATGCTATCAAAAATGGGGAGATGGTAGAGTATTGGATGCAGATGCTGAAGTTGCTGATCATTGAAGTTGCTGATCATTGAAGTTGTTGTTCATGCTCAAGTAAAGATTCTGAAGATCTTAAAAGCATCAGTCTAAAGGCGAGATTGTTGGGTCATAAATTGGTTCGAATGACGCATATCAAAGGGCCACGACATGATCAAGACTAAAGTGATGTAAACGAAGACGAGTTGAAGATTTACATTGGCGTAATACCGAAATTCCTATGGATTTCGGTTAGGCTAATCTGAAGTGAAATAAACAAGAACGAAGCTACAAACCAAGGGGGAGATTGTTGGGTCCATATTTGGTGGTTTTTACTTAGTTCTAGTTAATTGGTTTTGGTTGTATGTGTTATATGTAAACCGAAATCCATAAAGGATTTCGGTGAGCTTTGGGCTTTACTTTGGGCCTGATTGTTAGCTTCCCTATAAATAGACAATACATGTATAGGGTTTGGGGCTGCTAGTTCAGTTGTTCACATAGAGAGAAACTGAACACTTTGAGAGCCATCATCTAGAGAGCAATACGTGTGATCTCATGTACTAGACGGTTTAATAATATAATCGTGTGCATTTGGAGTAAAAAAAATTGAGTATAACATCGTGTTCATTATATTCATATTGTTCGTATCATTGTTCCTGAATCACCACTGTGTTAGGATTCCGCACTAACATCGTGTTCGGGTTGATATCATATTGTAGTGATCCAGATTCGGGACTTACATCCGCCATATCTGAAAAACACAATCAAACATATTCAAAATGAAATTAGCCCAAAAGTTTATTACTTTAAGCAATTTCAAGTTATAAAATTGAAGAAGAAAGAGAGAAATATCATTAAGAACCTGTTCTTCGACAAATTTATAACCTTCACACAAACAGAGCGTTAGCAAAAATACATAATCAAAGCCCATTACCATCTAATCGTGGTCGGAAAACATATTATTATTGCTTACCGAGTCGGAATTAGAGGGCTGATAAAGTTAGGGTTTGGATTAAAGTGAATGCAATAAGTCGGTTAGGTTTTCTTAGAGTAATCAATGGAAGGAGAGAGAGAGGGAAAATAATGTAGAAAAACGTCTCTCACTCCCTCTTATATAACTTTAGAAAGTGGGTTTTAAATGCTTTTTGTCGTTTAGTGAGTTATTAGCTGTCAAACAGTAATCTTATCCATTTAACCTTTTAATCATTTGAAAACATACAACTCCAAGTTAGCAACTTTAGCAAACCTTGCTCGGAAATTGTTATGGTGAGTTTTGCAAAGTATGCACGGTATATTCCACTTACTCAAAGCTTACTCGGTTATAGGTTATAACTTAGAAGTTTAAAGTGAAGAAAGCTTACTTGAAATACAAGATTTCTTGAGAACTAAATCACAAGAAAAATAATCAAGTATTAATTATCAAGCAGGCAAACTTTCTAGGAATCAACTAAGATGCCCAAATAACATACATCTAATTTACCTACCTTGCTCGGATAAGTCATTTAATCACTAACCTTACCCGGACAATTACAATTCACAATCAGTCAAGTATACTTTGATGCAAACTATGCCCAATAAACTTAAGAATACAGTGTGCTAGAAGTGGTTTCATAGCACAAAGTGTACTCGAAAATTTAGTTTGAAATTACCCAAGTATATTAGGGGAACATTTGAGCATTCAAGGTGTGCCCGAAATATAAAGTGTGTTCAGAAAACAAGGTTTGCCCGAAAACACTTGTAATTTCAAAGAAACATATTCACACTTATCACACTTAAAATCACAAAGCTTGCTCAGTTGACTAAAGCTAAGTTTACAAAGCTTGCTCGATAGATTTATCATATGCAGCATATAGGATGCAAAGCTTGCTAGGAACAAGAAATTTCTAAGTTAAGTGTGCTCGAAAATTTTTACTTGTTAATAGCATGCTTGACTACATATTCATGTTGACTTCAAGCTTGCTCGGGAAGTTAGTACTTTAAGTGTACTCTACCCGAAAAGTGTAAACACTTCAAAGCATGCCCGAAAATCATAAACTTAGTTCAAAGTGACTAAGCTTGCTCCGAATAGTTATAAAACATCAAACCTTGCCCGAAAATACATATTCAACTGTTTTGTGTTCGGGAAGGTTAGAAAACATCAAACCTTGCCCGAAAATACTTATTCAACCTTTTTGAGGCAAAATGCAACTCTTTTTAACTGAAACCAAATATCAACTATATTTTTCACTAAAGATTATTGTTTAAGAGAAATGATGTATTTAGAGATAAAATTTCAGTCATGTTTCTCTTCAAAACAATTTCTTTCTTTAACTGAAAAGATCTTAAGAATGGGATCATATTGACTAAGTAGCTTTTTCAATACTTCATTCTCAGCATTATTATGACAACATAGATAGCTTAACAGCATGTCTAGACTTAACATGAATTTCATTTCCTTGGTGATATGATTAATGTTCAATTAATATGCATAATATTTAATGGATAACACATATTGTTTTCTGATGCTCCATATCTATTCTCAAGGCTTATTTGGCTTTCTCCAGATCACCCCGATTTGACTTTGACCCCCTGGTTTTGGTTTAAAAACTTTTTAATGACAGAACTTATTTATTTGATATTTATTTTCAAATTTGCAAACATATTTGAGGTTGAACATTGTACTTACAGTTTATTAACAGGCCTTTCATTCAGGATGTTAAAGGACTTATTTTATTGGCTCCATCCTTGTAGTTCTATTTTTAACCCTCATGTTTGTGTTTTTCTCAAAATCTTGTGAACTTTTATCAACTTTTGGTTGATTAAAAATTTAATATAGTTTGTTCACTTTTGTTCTTTGTCATTCTCAATAGGATATTTCATTTGGTGGACCAAATACCAACAGGCTCGTGTATGACTGGATATTCACTTTTTTGCCTATCATTTGGAAAGATTTATCTTGGAACATGCATAGACAACAATGTAACTCCACTTGAATCTTAGCAGTTTCTTTATGTTTATATCACCTTAAATTTTACACATCATGGGAAAGCAACCATACATGTTAATGACTATACTAAGTGTTCTTTCAGCCTATTAAATCCATATGATTGGCTAAGTAGTCAATGTACTATCATTTCTCATATTAAAATTTAGTTTAATATTCAGTCACCCCAATATCTCTTAATTTGCAGGTAAATGGCTATCCTGTTTGACCACAAGTGGTCAACAGGACCAAACATACATGTGAATATATGTCCTTTCAAAGTTAGAGCTATTGACATAGTTTTAAGTGAAGGAATAGAAAACAAGTTATAATTGCCCCAAATGCTTTCAGTTATCTGGTTAATGGCTATCCTATAAATCTATACAGATTATAGGACCAAACATACACAAGTGTATGTCCTTCCAACTAGGCAAATGACATAATTTTCAGCAAGAATAACTACTTAAGACTTTTCACTAAAAGCCTTCTTTTAAGCTTCTATAAAGCTTGAACTGAATAGTCTTATCATATCTCAGCACCATTAACAACTTGCTCATGTTTTGACCAAAATAATGTGATTATGCAAAATTCATTGGAAAATTCATTTTATTATTAATTTTGACATAAAAACTCATTTTGACACAAATAGTTGTAACATATTCAAACATTAATCATACTTAACATCATCAAGACAAGCAAACAGTACTAACATTCAAGATCTATCCTATCCTAAGAACATCATAAGATCAGATAATACACATAATCAAGCAATTTATCAGGGATGTCATATAAGCTTACATAATTAACTAATTCAAATCAAGAGCACTCATCATAACATCACATACACACATCAACTGATAAGCATGCATAAGCATCAATGATACCAAACTTTTCACACATAGTCAACTAAAGCATATATAAGTTAACATGAGAGTATCATATTCAATCATATGCACACAAACAACATTCAAACAAAACTTTGAAAAGATAGTCAGTTTGCACAGTCAAGCACACATCATAAATCAGACTTCATTAGAGTTGACCATTCTCAAGGCTTTCAGAAGAAAGTTGAACCTGTTTCTATCAAGTGGTTTTGTAAATATGTCAGCCACATTATCACTTGTATCAACTCTGGTTACTTCAATTAATCCTTTTTCACTACTCTCTTATGAAGTGATGTCTGATTTCAATGTGCTAGGTTTTGGAATATTGCACAGGATTCTTAACAATAAAAGATGCAGCAGTGTTATCAATGTAAATAGGGTTTTTAGAAAGTTCAAACCATAGTTCAGCATCTGATTTTGGATCCAGAGGACTTGTGCACAGCAGGCGAATGCAGCAATGTATTCAGCTTCTGCAGTTGAGATTGTGACAGTTGTCTGCTTCTTGCATTGCCATGACACCAATCTGTCACCCAAAAATTGACATCCCCCTGAAGTTGACTTCCTACTTATATTGCAGCCATCATAATCACTGTCTATGTAGGCTGTCAGATCAAAAGACTGGTTCTTTGGATACCAAATTCCCAAGTCAGGTCTTCCCTTCAAATATTTAAAGATCCTTTTCACAGCATTCATGTGGGAGACCTTGGAGCTTGACTGAAATCTAGCACAAACACAAACTACAAACATAATATCAGGCCTTGAAGCTGTTAGATACATCAGTGATCCAATTCTTGTTCTGTATTCATGCTCATCCACTGGCTCCCACTTTTCATCAGCTACCATTTTTTCTTTTGAATCCGTTGGAGTTGAAGCTGTCTTTAAGTCATTGCACTTGAATTTGTCAAGTATGTCCTGTACATACTTAGACTAGTAATTGAAAATCCCATCAGCCTTTTGTTGAACTTGTAGGCCAAGGAAGAAGGTCATTTCTCCCATTGAACTCATGCTATACTTGGATTTCATCACCTCTTCAAAATCCATACACATCTTTTCATTGGTTGACCCAAATATAATGTCATCCACATAGACTTGTAACAAGAGCAAATCTCTTCTTTTCTTCTTGTAAAAGAGGGTCTTGTCAATAGCTCCCCTTTGGAAACCATTTTCAAGTAGGTGATTTGACAGTTCATCATACCATGCTCTAGGAGCCTGATGCAGTCCATACAAGGTTTTGTTCAATTTATACACCCTGTTAGGATAGATATGATCCTTAAAACCTGGTGGTTGAGAAACATACACCTCCTCCTCAATCTTTCCATTTAGGAAGGCATATTTGACATCAAGCTGGAATACCCTGATATTCTTTGAGGCAACATAGGCTAGGAAGATCCTTATAGCTTCTAGTCCTGAAACATATGTAAAGACCTCCTCAAAGTCAATGCCTTCCTCCTGAAGGCATCCCAATGCTACAATTCTATCCTTGTTCTTTATCACAATACCCATTTCATCCCTTTTGTTTCTGAACACCCATTTTGTGCCAATTGCATGTCTATTTCTTGGCCTGTCTACAAGCTCCCAAACTTGTAGGTCTCTAAATTGAGCCAACTCTTCCTGCATTGCTAGTACCCAACTGTTGTCCCTTAGAGCTTGAACAATATTCTTTGGTTCTATTTGGGATAGAAAGCATGAGTATAAGCAAATGTTTGCAGTTTCAGAGTGACTTCTTGTGACCCTTTCATGTATATTGCCAATGATGTGTTCAGCTGGATGATATTTTTCAACATAGGGGGTTTGAATAATCACATCAGTAGACACAGTTGTGTCTAGATTTGAATCATTGAGTTCTGGATCTTCAATGCTCAAATCAGGTGAAGAATCATCAACTGCTGGTGTCTCCTCATTGAACTGTCCTAAGGTAGATGCACCATTGTTTTCTGATCTCAGTTCCTCAAATAAGTTTTAAAATCTTGCACTAGTAGCAGTTGCTTCTTCACTTTGATTTCTTGGATCCTCCTCATCTTGTACTTGATCATTTTGCATTTCTTGATTGCCTTGAACATCATTTGCTTGATCTTGTACAGGACTTTCATTGTTCACTTGATTGTCATCTTGAGTTTGATCAACATCTGTCCTGGAGGAGTTCTTTATGAAAGTGTATTCCTTTTCTTTTCCTGCAATCCTTTTTCCACAGCTTTTCCAAATCCACTCCCTTTTGTTTTGACTCTTCAAGCACATTGGTTTCAGAAAGGTTTCATCATAGTCTTCATGATATATTTTGAAACACTTTATCAATTTCTCCAAATCAAATAACCATGATGCACCATCAACTGTGTTGAATTGGTTTTCATTGAAAACTACATCTGAGGATTCAATTACAACCAAATAATCTTTCACATACACTATGTAGGCCTTAGAGTGTGTAGAATAGCCTACAAAGAAACAGTCTAAGGATTTAGCTTGAAACTTGTTCAAGTAATCCTTTGTGTTCAACAGAGAAAATTTGCATCCAAATGCTTTGAAAAAACTTGATATAGGGTTTTCTGTTGTAGAATATTTCCTATGGAGTCTTGTTGTGACTTTTGTTTATCAGTACCATGTTCTGAACATAGCATGTTGTGTTAGTTGCTTCTGCCCAAAATGTGACAGGTAGATTAGCATCAGCAAGCATGGTTCTTGCTGCTTCAATAAGTGTTATATTTCTTCTCTCAGCAACACCATTTTGTTCAGGAGTTCTAGGAGCTGAGAATTGTTGAAGTATTCCTTTGTTGTTGCAAAATTCTTCAATCACTCCATTTTTGAACTCAGTACCATCGTCACTTCTCATCACCTTAACCCTTTTGTTCAATTGATTCTCCACTCTTTTAACACAGTTCATAATGAATTCAGAAGCCTCATCCTTGGTACTTAGGAAATAAACCCAAGTATATCTTGAATAATCATCAATGATCACAAGACAATATCTTTTCTTTCCAATGCTTGGTACACTCACAGGACCAAAGAGATCCATGTGAAGCATTTCAATTACTTGATCAATTGAGTTGATGATTTTAGTCTTGTGAGAAGACTTGTGATGCTTTCCCTTCTGGCATGAGACACAATTGTCATCCAATTTAAACTCTCTTGTAGGTAAGCCAATGACATGCTCACCTTTGACTAGCTTATTCATATTCTTCAGATTGACATGGCAGAGTTTCCTATGCCACAGGTTTGACTCATTGTCAGTGGCTTTTGAAACAAAGAAAGTGCCACCCCTAGAAACAACATCCTTCATGTTCAGTTCATACAAGTTTCCATTCCTTGGGGCCATCATCATGATCATGTCAGGTGGAATAACATACTCAGGCCTTAAGATGAAACAGTGAGAATCATCAAAGCCAACTTTGTAACCTTTGTCACACATATGGGTTATGCTTAAAAGATTGTATTGAAGCCCTTCAACATAGAAAACATTGTCAAAAGTAACTTTGCCATTTGTCAAGATTCATTTTCCAACAATTTTTCCTCCATTGTCATCACTTCCAAATGCCACTGGTCCCTCAAACTTCTCTTCATAGTTGACAAGTGACCTCTTGCCACAAGTCATGTGCCTAGAACATTCACTGTCCAAATACCATACTTCATTTAGTGTAGTGGACTGTTCCTGAGAAAATGATGTTTCAGCCTTATTCTCAATCATTGCCATGAATGCAACATTAGCAGCTTTGATCTCATCTTCATGATTACTCCAGTCAAAAACACCATCTTGTTGTGCAGCAACAGCTACATTCCCTTGATTTCTTGGTCGAGTTTGATTGGGTCTGTTGAGGTTGTTTTGAGCAGCTTGAGGGAATTGGTTTCTTTGGTAGTTTTGGTTTTGATTTGAGGAACAACTTGTTGATTATACATTTGGGGCTGTTGAAAGTTGTTGAAGTTGGGATTGTTGTTGTTGTTGAAGTTGTTGTTTCTATTCTGATTCTGCTGATAATTCTGTTGATATTGCATTTGGTTTCTTGGTTGTTGATTTTGAAACTGATTGGCTTGAAAGTTTCTGGGCTGGTTACACTCCCTAGCAAAGTGTCCAGGCTATTGGCAGTTGTAACAAATAGCCTTTGACTCCTATTGCTTCTCAGTGCTAGCATTGCAGCTTGCCATTTCAAATCCATATCCTCAAGGTCATCAGCATCTATTTGCTCCAAGTCATCTTGAATGACACTTGTGTGGATTAGGTTTTTAGACACAAATGCATTATATGACTCAGTGAACATTAAGAAGAGTGCTTGAGTGTCATTTGCTTGACCAATGTTTCCACCATGGTATGGCACATGTCAACCTGCCATTGAGGCAGTGTCTGTTTCTTCAATGAGTTGGACATTGAACCTTGTCTAATTTCCATGACTTGAGCTACCTCCAACAAATGATCTAGGTGTGTCACCACCAAGTTCTGTTGGTTCCTCAATAATGGGAATTTGCTGTTGGTTCTTGGTAGACAAGTTTCCCATGGATGCAATCAATGCATTAGAAACATTGAAACGGGGCTTTTCTTCTTTGATCATCTCATTTTCAATCATTTCAATTTATGTAGCCTGAAGGAAGCACACTACATCATCAAATTTCAAATCATTGAAATTGGGCTTTTGGAGGATGAATTTGCAGGCAGTGTACCATTCCTTAGCCATTGAGTTGAGTAGCTTGGTATTCAGATCAAAATCAGTCATGACATAGTCAGCTGTTCGAAGATCATTCACAATTGCCAAGAATCTCTCAAGAATGGACTTCAACCTTTCTCCATCTTTGTACTTAAACCTCTCAAGCTGTTGCTTGAGCCTTTGCTTCTTTATGTTCTTGAGCTCAGTGTTTACTTCAAACATATCAAGAATTGCATCGTACATTTCCTTTGAGGTAGGATGATGTGCAACCTTGGTAAGTATTTCCCAAGACAGACCTAGCTTTATCATTGCTAAGGCCCTGTCATCCACTTTCCTCATCCTATCACTTACAGCACCAATAGCAGCACCATCATTGGCTTGTGGTCCATTTCGGATTAAGTTCCACATGTCTACATCATTGTAGCACACAGCCGCTTCAAATAGAACTTTCCATTTGGTGAAGTTTTCCTGCCCATAGAGTCTAGGTATTTTGTTAGTGGACACTTCTTGTTCTTCAAGACCAGCCATTTTGATGGTTTGAAAAACAAAAACATAGTAAAAATCAAGTTTTCAATTTAAAATAATCAGATCTGACTATCAAATCCTCAGATCTGATGAATCTGGTCCGATTGGAACAAGAAATGATAATAAAGACATAAACTTTAACTGAAATAAGGAAAATAAAACGCCGCATTTTTGTAGATCTGGACGGAAAAGAAGAAAACAGAGCAGCTGACGTCACTCTCCAATGGAGCAGTGCTTTGCTTACGTCATTGTTCTTCTTCACATCTTCAATCAGCAACAAATCTTCCAAATCAGCAATCAACAAGCTCTGATACCACTTGTTGTTCCCGAATAATCACTCAATACTCAATAACAATGTTATAACCCACACATATTGTGTCGACAAGAAGGTTAATGACGGATTGCTAAATAAGGAAAGATTCTTGTTTGTTAACGGCGGAATCAGAAACAAACAAGTTTGTTGCTAATAGGTTAATAATGATAATAGACACGAACAATAACTCAAAAGATTTCCATTTATATAAATAGATTCATACAAATGATTATCTGTTAGGGTTTCTTGTCGGAATGTATAATCAATGAAAACCTAGGACAGCTGTAACACTCAGAAAGGAATATTCTATCTTATCTAAAAATTGTAAAGGCTAAAATCCATAGGAGGCGTGCCCTTAAATATTCTATTTATAGGCCTGCCACCTACTGACAGATGTCATTCCTTCTAGAAACCCTAATGATTAAAACATATTAAAATTACATATTCAAAACTATACTAAATGTAAAACAAGTCTTTCGGGTAGGCCTTGTAGCAGTAAACTTTTCCGAGTAGACTTTATGCTCTGCCTTCCTTTGCTGACTTGGTAACCTTGAAGTATGCTCGGGTACAGTTCTCCGGGTAGACTTTACTTAAAGAGTATACTCACCGAGTAGACTTCAATCTTCTTGACCTTATCAGACGTTGCCCGAAAAGATCCTACTACCATAATGTTCTTCAAGAATCCTTTCAACTCATTTGTTTAATAACTTATTAAGTAACCATAGTGTGCTCGGTACACTATAGCTTGCTCTGAGTTGAACCTTGCCCGAGAAAGTAAATACTTGATAAACTTTCAACAAGCTTGCTCGGATTCTACTTTATTAACTAAACCTTGCCCGGCAAGAACAACTTTGCTAGATGTAGTGAACCCTATTCGGATTATCACTAAATAAGACGTCAAGAAAGTAATCCTGCCCGATAGGCAAAATATCATGCCCTGCTAAGTAAAACCCTGATCGGATGTCTTAGGTGTGCCCGATTCCATACTTAGCGTTTTCTGAGGAGGTTGAGAAGATTCCAATCTTCCTTAAGATCATTTTAGGTCAAATCTTGACTCAACAAGCACCTTCAACATCATCAGCATTGGAAGTAACACACTTCCCCTTACCAGAAACTTTCTCTGAAAAAATAGCCTTATTAACAACTGACTCAACAACACGCCTTATATCCTACTTGACATTCTCTACCTTCTTGGAGCTACTACCTGGAGGATTTTATTTCTTGACGGTGGTCTTGACAATCTTCTTAGGATCAGCAGTGGTAGTTTTCTTCTTAGCATTTGGCTTCGAAGGTACCTTCAAAAGTGAAGGAGTAAAGGTTATATGGAGCTTCTCTCCATTTCATCGAGATCAATCGGATCAGTAACAAAGGAGCTTGAAGCAGAAGCTACCTTCAACCTTTTATTACTTCGGGAGGAAGCAGGACAACCTTCTTAACAGTACTTTTGGTCGGGGGAGCGGAAAAGGTTGAGGTAGCAACATAGCCTTCAGAATGGCGAAATTCCTTAGTACACTCGACAACATTAGGGTCACCGGAAACAAGCTCAGTGGAAATGAAAGTAACAGATGAAAAATCTTCAAGATCAAGAAAATCCTAATCACTCATTTCTGCAAAACAAGGAAAAACCAAAATCAAAAAATGATAAAATAAGAAGCTTAAACAAATATATAACATACAAGGACATTTTGTGCAAAGACCCAAATAGACAAGGAACTCTTCTGGAAAAGTCCGAACTTTAAAGGACACAGATTGAAGATTCTTCAAAAAGTTAGCATCAAGGTCCTTAACCTTAGGCTTGGAAGGGTTCAAGGAAAGCTCATGCTTCCGCCAAACAGGGGAAAAAGGTAAGATATAGGTTGAAACAAAAAAGAACTTGTCTTTCCAAGCGGAGGTAACACCAATTGTGGCCGAAATCAACCCAGATTCACAACGAGTATTCTCAATGGTGAACCAGTCCCGTTCTTGGCAAGTTGAAAAAACCTCAGATAAATCGGTAAGGTAGGTTCATACCCAAGGGAACGACAACAATATCGAAATGTAGTATCCTAGCAACACCAGCAGGAGCCAACTGGCGGAGACAAACACCATAATATTCCAAAACATTGAGGAAGAATTTAAAACCCATGATGAAAAGTGAGTTCCGCTTGGGTCAGTTTGGAAAATTGGGTAGCCATGTCTGCTATAGAACCCATGATGAAAAGTGAGTTGCAAGAAGGAAAGATCATGCCTTTTATAGAAAACGATGGAAGAAATCGTCGGGAAGCAAGTTAATATCCGAGGGGTAAAAGGCGAAAAATGTGGAGAGGTTAGAAGTGGCGGTTGTTGAGGAGTTATAAAGAGATTTTTTGAATTTTGAATCCCCAAAGTATATGGGCGGATGGAAGGTTGGGATCAACCATAAGGCCAACTGTTGTCGTAGGTGATATGATGAGCTCCTACCATATTTATCATATCAGTAAGGGGAAGCCACCAAAAATTAATTAACCAAAGGCATGTACAAGGAGCTTCAAGTTTCTAGTCCTAAGCTTCAAACGTGGAAGCATTCGGACCACAAGCTTCTGGCTTCCAGACCACTTGACGAAAGAAACATTTTCCATCTCTTGGGCTTCAATAAACAAGCCCAAAACAGCAAAATGGGTATATGCAATGGTCTATGGAGAGGCATGTCGCAAAGACCAAAAGCATTAAACACCCAGGGGAACACCACGAAGAAAAGTTAAGTCACAAGCAATCATCACTGCAATCCAAATACTTCTGACTGGGAAGCTGATGACGTGGGTACCCCTATCCACTCATAAGTCAGGGAAGCTTAGGAGTTAAGAAGCAACAAGCACAAACTGCTAGAACAGGAAGCTCGAAGTTTCCTCAACAAGATTCCTAAGTTGACTAGGGAAGTTCCTCGCTATAGTAAAACCTTAGAGAAGTCACCTCTGATGTGACATAAAGCTGAAACCTGTCATAAAGTATGTATGTCGACATTGTAGACAAAAGCATAATACAAGTTACATAAAATTGGTATTGCTTGTCTGCTTGAGCTAAAAGAAGAGTTGACAATTTCCCCTTAAGAAGTTTAAGCTTCCTCAAGAGAAGCTTCCGGTTGCCTATAAAAGGAACACTTTAGTCAAAGGTAACATTCATTCTCACTTGCCGGGTTTCTCTCTACTCTCTCTTCATACTTACTCTTACATCCTCATTATCGTATCTTATCACTGATTCTCACGCCGGGGTTGATCGTAGGAGACCCCCTCCTGTGGTGAAACTAACCGGTCGTGTTTTCTTTAGTCTTAAAAGGTTAGGAAGCTCTGTTAGTTATAAACTCTTGAACCACTATATCCTTTTTGTCAGCCATACTCGTTGAAGCAACAATGAGTAGTATGACTAATGACATAAGTATAAAGCGTGACTTTCAAGTTCAATTTTGCCAAAAATATGGTCAATATTGATCGAAAGCAATGTTTTAAAACCCGGTTTTTACTCGTACCGGATTGAGCTAAAAAAATGGTACAACAGGTTGAACCAGGTTATACAGAGAGGTTCAACCGGTTGAATAGTTTACCTTATAATCTATAATATATATAAACGAAAGCTTTAAAAGCTCTATGGTTGCTCCCTACATTCTCTCAAGCCATCAGATTGCATTATTTGTAAATGGAGACTTCTCATGCATTTGACCCGAATTCACGGTTATGGGTCTCACCAAACCCAGATATTCTTTAAACGGGTTATAACATCTCATTAAAATAACAAATTAATCTCACCAAATATTTGATATGAAAATCATCTAAAGTAGAGATATATTAAAAATTCACATTTGATTTTAAGAAAAAGATATATTATTTATAATTAGAAAAACAATTTCACAGTAAAAATAATAAACGGGTCATGGGTCTCATTAAACTCAAATAGCTTTTAAATTGGGTTATAACATCTCATTTATATGTGAAACCCTTTCATCATCAACTACTAAGTATGTTATTAACTTCTATACAATAAATAAAATTAAAATCCCAAAAGTATATAAATATTATAAACAAATAATATGAAACTCCCGTAATACTAGGGATAAAAACTAGTTTCTTATAAATGCAATTTCAACTCCAAAAATAACCCAAAAGTAAATGATCTCATATCAAAAAATAACCCAAAAGTTAATCCATTTAAAAAATATAATACAAAAACAATCAATTCTAAATAAATAGTCCCATAGTTTACGCGTTTGAATGTTAATTGTTTGGTTAAAAGTAATTTAGAAAATTATTGGCTGCAAATAACAAAAGTTTCTCAGACTTAAAACCGGTTTGCCAGTAAAAATCGATATTTTAGAAAAAATCGCCGGTAAGATGTTCAAGCAAACCGGCTAAAAATGCCGGGCTCAAAGTACCGGCTTGTTGTGGGAAATCCGGTTGAACCGGTTTTTAAAACACTGATCGAAAGTGTGGAATCTAATAATAGAAGATAGTCAAAATAGATTAAAAATATTTGTAAAAGTCATATACATTAGAACATATGATCAAGCTTGTTGCTAAGAATAGCGCCATCAATGACGTTTCTTCATGTGAAGATGACATATGGGATAAAACATTTAAACAAAGGGGTCACAAGTGGTTATAAGCACTTATCCCGTCTCGAAGCTTGGAGTTAAAAGACCAAATAACCCTTGAAAAGATATGTAATACATATTCACTTACGACCACTGTAATTCACTATCATCAGTGCCGGCTCTAGTGTGAAGATGATAAAGCAGAATTTTTAGCCTCCATAATTTGAAGGCCCCATTTTTTAAAATCTTCTATAGCTTATTTTCAGTATTTGTTTATGTTTTGTAAAGAGTAAGGAAGAAAATTTTGAAACAAAAGTGAGAAGTTCTGGTTTTGCACTTGTGCTCTGTTTTTGTTGTTGGTGACTGTTGGATTCTTTGAGAAGATATAGTTGCTAGCAAAAAAGTGACTGGTAATAGCAATGTAACTGTTTACTAATAAAGAATTGCTACATGTTTATCCAAAAATAATCATTTTTCTTTTGTTTACTTTTTACATTTCAAATACAAAATTGTCGTAAGTTTAAACTATGTATGTAATTTGAATTTACAGTGTGCTTTTTCTTAAATTAAGTGTTACAAAAAGTTTCCCTGTATTTGGAATAATGAAAATATCTGAAATATAACTCAATATGTAATAAAATACATATTATAATATAAGAAAACTTGGATAAAATAGTATGTAAAGTTATATGAATATCTCATAAAATAATATGTTAAAAGTTTATCCAAATTAAAGCCATTTCATAAAACTAAATATGTTAATGATAATTATAAAAATAAAATACAAGTATAGTTATCACTGAGTCATTTAATTATATTAATTATGAATATTTTGAATTAACATTTAACATTTCTTTAATATTTCGACAATAAGTTATAAAAAGATGCCTCAAATTTGTTGTAAAGCTTTAGGCTTCTTAAAGTGTTGAGCCGGCCCTGACTATCATTCATACAAGAAAATAACTATTATTTATTTCAAATCACATATGGTAAAATGATGAGAAGAATGAGTTAAGTAACAAATCAAAATGAATTACAGTTAAAAGATGATGATTTCAGATGTTATTAAGAAGTTGGTTAGTTAACCCTTGTTTTACTATTATTTTAGTGCATTATCATAATTATAAAAACTACATTAATAAAATGGTAATTAAAAAATTCAAGTAAAACTTATTAAAAATGGTAAAGAATTTGTACATGTTGTAAATCATTTATCCCTTTTGCTAAAGGTGACACTTTTATAACAATCTTGTTTAGAAGTTGCCATTTCAGCTCAACTTAATTCACTTATATTAATTATATTTGATGGAAGTAAAAGAAAGCAATTTAACTATACAAAAAAATGGTTTGTCACAAATAACTTATTTGTGTTGGATTAGATGTTTGGTAATTTTGTGCTTAACCATTAAAAGATCTGACTGTTTAAGAAGTAGACAGATAACCTCTGAGTCATTCAGTATGCATATAACACTAGCCCACTAAAATTCTTCATAAACCATAAAAATATGTATTTTAAGTAAACTAAACACAACTAACCTCTGATCGATCTAGAGTTTTTTAATGCAATCATTAAAAGACTACCAAATAATTACAGTATAAAGATCCTTGACATTGCATAAGTCTTGCAAAAGAATTAAAAATTATAATAAAGTTTGGAGCTTAATAAAAATAATTATATTATTACATTTACGCTGTAAATAAGAGAGAGATGGAAAATAGAGAGAAGGTCTACATAATGAACGCGTTGGTTAACGTTCAAAACAATTTTCAGTTGCTTTATGTTTATTGTGTATTTAATTTTTGGTAAATTCACTAAAAGAAAATGGTTATAACTTAAGAAATTTCAAAATGTAATAACTGAAAATAACTACAAGGATGAATACTTGAAATAATTTGAAATTAACACTATCTATATAAGTGTATAACAATTCAACTAAACATTAATAAGTTCGTTTTATTTTTTATGTCTCTGTAATTTAGTGGAGATCATGTTAGTAAAGGTGTATACGAGTTGAGTCGCTAGCAAACGAATTGAGATTGAACGTTAAAAGTTGAATCAGGTTAAGCTTAAACGAGCTCGAGCCTCTCTTGGAGCACATTAATAAACAATCTCAAGACCAAACTTCGTTTATTAGGCCCGAGTATATTCGCGAGCCTAAACAGGCTTATTGTTTGTATAGTTTTTTTATTTAATTTGTGAAACATGTTTTAACATATGTAAAGTTATAACAAAAATCACTAAAGAATAAATTTTATTTTTCAAATTTTATGATTATAATCACATAGTGACACAGAATGCCTAAATAATATGTAAATGTGCAGAAATAAAAATAATTAAACAACTAATAAATTAATAAACCGGCTAATCTCTGAGCTAAGCTAGAGGTCAAGCTCTTTTAGGTTAAATGAGTTGAACTCGAGCATGTAAACTTATTAAGCAACTATTTATCTATAGTATAACTCCAAATATAAAAACAAACTAGTTTTTATCTCCCGTATTGCGGGAGGTTGTATTACATTATTTGTTTCTAATTATTTATATATTTTTTTGGATTTTAGTTTTATTTACTATAAGAAAGTTAATAATATACTTAGAATTTGATGATGAAAGAGTTTTACAAATAAATGAGATGTTATAACCCGATTTAAAAGCTATCTGGGTTTTGATGAGACACATGACCCATTTTTATTTTTTTTATTATAAAATTATTTTTTAATTATAAATAATATATTTTTTAAAAAATATAGTATATTAATTTTTAGTATATCCCTACTTTATAGGATTTTCATATCAAATATTTAGTAAAATTATTTTTTAATTTAATGAGATGTTATAATTCGTTTAAAAGTTATCTAAGTTTGGTAAGACTCATATTTGTGAATTCAGATCAAATGCATAAGAAGCCTTTATCTACAAATAAAATAATATAGTGGCTTGAGAGAATGTGTAAAGGTTTCGTTTATATATACTTAAGATAACTTCATATTCTCCTTATTCATTTAATCTATTATACTTTCGATTCTTTTTCATCATATAATTTGTATATTATATCTTTTAAGAACTGATATTTTGTAATTTAATATAGTATTTATATTTATATTTTATACAACATTTGAGTATACTTCAAAAGTAAATTTGACTAATTCCGTTCTTGAGTTCGACTCGACCTGTCCGAACAAAAGCTATGAAATGAACTAATACACAGATTTTAGACGCGGCTACAAGTAAGACAATCGATTCAATTATTTATTCCGTTGTGATAAGAATACTTATTTGGCATGTTAAAGCTTTATGCATATCTTTGATAATGAACACTTTTTGGATCTTGGATCATATTTCTTTGGCGTGTTAAAGTATGAATTATCATTTTAGTGTTTGAACCTCTCAAATGATCTCTACTTTTGTAATGTCTTCTTTAAGCATGTCGGAATGCTTTATAAAAAATAATAAAACCAAAAGAGGGGCCTATTTTAGGATTAATTCTTATATTTCTTTTCTTTTTCTTTTTTTCTTGTAACTTAAATGGCACTTGAGCATGGTTGCGGCTTATTTAAGGACTCCCCCCCCCCCTCTTCCAACCACCACCACCCAACGACTACCTCGTTTCTTTGCTCAGCTATGTAAATCTACCCGTTTTTGTTCGAAAATTTTAGGCCCCCTTTTCCGCGTGTTTTTATCTAAGATTCGCCACTACCCTTGAGGATTATAAAACATATGTTCACAATACACACATGTGGTCAGGGGCGGACCCACATAGAACCCCTCGGGGTCCCAAGACACCAATATTTTTAAAAAATTACTAAGAGGTGGTGTATTAAATTTTGTAAGGACCTCATAAAAATTAATACTTAGAACCCATACTATTAAGGCTGAACTGGCCTAGTGAAATATGTTGAGTCAAAGATTTGATCAAAGTGAGATATATGGAAGATTGGAATCTTCTCAACCTCCTCAGAATTCGCTAAGTAATGGATCCGGGCACACCTTGAAACTCCGAGCAAGCTTTTACTTAGTCGGGTACGAAATTTTGTCTATCGGGCAAGGTTTTCTTCAAGTAGTCTTCTTTAGTGGAAATCCGAGCAAGGTTTGCAAATTAGTGTATTCCCGAGAAAGGTTCACTAGTTTATGTAAATCCGAGCAAGGTTCACTTTATCAAGCAAGTCTGTTCTTTAGAGCCAAGTATATTACTCTACCGAGTAAGGTTTTGGTTAACCAAGTCCAAGAAACCAAGTGATTGGAAGACCGGGGAAGGTATTGTTGGACTCGGTCTGCCCAAGAGACATATTAAATTGATGTGGCTAGTACGTTATGATCCAAGTCGGGTCATACCCAATAACAAGCTAGACAAACACCGATAATATTCGTTCATATATGATGTGATCATAACAAATGAATATTAACACTTGAGTTATTTGGAAAGGGGTTTCTAAATAAAATGTACTTGTGTAATAAACAAATCATATGGATGATTTATGTTTTATGAAAGAACATTACATAGTGTTATTTAAGTTGGTTAAATAACAATATGTGAATAATAATAATCAAGCATGTCTCTTAACATATAATAGGTTTTATAAGTTATAAGTTATAAACTTATAAAAGTATATATGTATGGATATATATATATATGTGTTTAAAGTTTTATAAAAGAAAAAGATAATAACTCTTTCAAATGTAATATTATTATATGTTTGATTGGAGACATGCAAGGTGAGTGAAGACATGCAATGGTTATTATTGGTGGAGAGAAAGATGCCTTTAAATAAAACCAAGTCTTTCTCTTTCATTCTTTCATAACACACATAATTTCTAAGTAAACTTTTCTCTCTTCCACTCTTGGGTATTTTCATCCAACATAAGAAAAGAAGAAGAAAATTTCAAGTGAAAATCCTAGCTAGAAGTGGTGTGTTGTTGAAGCTTGGGGTATGCTAGCTTGAAGAGCTTCCATATTCAAATTCTTACCTCTCAATCATCATCTCTTTCACCCGGTTTTGTCATATTGAAAGGTAGTAGTAACATGCATGGACTTATAGTGACATGCATGTATTTGATAGTGTGTAATTCGTATTTGGATCCGGGTTTGGGTTTTGCATGTTTAAAATTGGTTTTATACATATCATATTAACAAGATTTAAAACTTTTATATCCGCTGCGTTTTTGGTAAAATAGGGATTTTATCACTTTGATAATCTTGTTAAAACTCAACAGGTATTCATTAATAAGTATGGTCCAAGTATGCTTGATGATCTAAAGGAATATCTCTAAGTAATATCGGGCAAGGTTTAGCTCAAGCAAGGAACAGTACTCCCGAGTACACTTTGCTAATAAGTTATTTTATAGCAAAAAGCTAAAATGGACCATTGAAGAACAAGGTTGCTCGTAAGGATTTGTCGGGCAAAGTCTGGCAAAACCAAGAAGACTGAAATCTACCCGGTGAGTATTTTACTTGGTAAAATACTCTTCAAGTAAAGTCTACCCGGAAACTGATTCCGAGTACACTTCTATGTTACCAAGTCATGAAGGATGGCCGAGTACACAGCGTACTCGGAGTATGAAGACTTTTATAAAGCCTACCCGGAAGACTTGTTCTACACTTAGTTTATTTTTGAATATGTAATTTGAATATGTACGATTGTATTTAGGGTTTTTAGAAGGAATGACAGCTGTCCTAGGATGGCAGACCTATAAATAGAATATTTAGGGCACGCCTCCAGAAGACGCACAATACGGATAAGACAGACACATTAACTGAGAGAATATTGTGTGGCGGCTGTCCTAGGATTCCTTAAAACCCTAAATCGATTATCCTTTTGTATGATTAAGTTATATAAATGGAAATCTTTTGAGTGAATCATGTGTGTGCTTTCTACCTTTGATTATTAATTGCAACCGTATGTTTGTTATTGATTCTGCCTTTAACAAACGGTAATCTTTCTAAATATAGTAACCCGTCATTAACTCCCTTGTCGACACATCAATCTGTGTGAGTTATGACATGATTAAGTAAGATCCAGCTGAAATCAGGGACCTGACAAGTGGTATCAGAGCTGATTACTGCTATTTTGGAAAGATTGTTGCTGATTGAAGATTTGAAGAAGAATGACGTAAGCAGGCTACTGTTCCATTGATTTGTGACGTCAGCAGCTCCGTTTTCATTTTTCTTCCAGATCTACAATCTACCAGTGTTTTCTCTTCCTTATTTCAATTAAAGCGTTAATATTTATATTTAAATCTTGTTCTAATCACATCAGACACATCAGATCTGAGCATTCTGTTTTCAGATCTGATTGTTTTGAAACTCTATTTTTTACAAAGAAACTGATTTTTAATTTCTCAAAATGTCTGGATATGAGAAACAAGAGGTGTCTACTAACAAGATACCAAGATTGTCTGGACAGGAATACTTTACTAAGTGGAAAGTACTCTTTGAAGCAGTCGTATGCTACAATGATGTTGATATGTGGAACTCCTTCAAGAATGGTCCACAAGGGGAAGCTGAAGAAGGTGCAAATCCTGCAGCCACTGCTGCTGTGAGAGAAAGGTTGATGACAAGGCTTTAGCTATGTTGAAGTTAGGTCTGTCTTGGGAAATACTTACCAAGGTTGCACATCATCCCAATGCCAAGGCAATGTATGATGTAATACTTGAGATGTTTGAAGGAAATGTTGAACTCAAGAACATTAAGAAGCGGAGACTGAAGCAGCAATTAGAAAGATTCAAGTATAAAGAAGGAGAAAGGTTGAAATCAATTCTGGAGAGGTTTTTGGGAATTGTAAATGAGCTCGGAACAACAGACTATGTCATGACTGACTTTGACCTTAATACTAAACTGCTCAACTCTATGCCAAATGAATGGTATACTGCTTGGAAGTTCATCCTTACAAAGCACAACTTCAATAACCTAAAAGTAGATGATGTAGTGTGCTTTCTCCAAGTTGCTGAGATAAAAATGATAGAAAATGAGATGATAAAGGAGGAAAGACCCTGCTTCAATGTTTCAAATGCATTGATTGCACCTATGGGTAATCTTACTACCAAGAATCAGCAGCAAATTCCTATCATTGAAGAACCTGCTGAGCACAATGCTGATACTCCAAATTCCTTCATTAGTGGTAGCACAAGTAATCAAGGAAACCAGCAAAGATTCAATGTGCAGCTGATTGATGACACTGATTCTGCCTCTGTTGCAAGTGGGAATGTTCCTCACACTGGTGGTGGACATGGTCAAAGCAGTGATACACAGGCTTTGTTGTCTATGTTTACTGAGTCATATAATGCATTTGTTGCAAAGAACCTAATCCACACAAGTGTAGTACAAGATGATTTAGAGCAGATTGATGCAGATGATTTGGAAGACATGGATTTGAAGTGGCAAGCTTCCATGTTAGCTTTAAGAAGTAAGAGGTTATATAATAGAACTGGTAGATCTCTGGTTTCTGGTCCTAATGAAAGGATTCGATTTGACAAGTCAAAGGCAATCTGCTACAATTGCCAACAACCAGGACATTTTGCAAGAGAGTGCAACTTGCCAAGGAACTATCAGATGAATCTATTTCAGAATCAACAACCGAGTGGTCAACATCAATTCCAGCAGAATCAGCAAAGAAACAACAACCAAAACTTCAACAATCAAAACTTCAATCCTAACAACAATTACAATCCCAACTTCAACAACTTTCAGCCTCAAATGAACAATCAACAGAGTATGCAACAGAATCAAGGCTTTCAAATGAACAACAATCAGAACCTTCATGCAGTTCAAAATGTTCCAAACAACACTGTTCCAGCCAACCAAAATCAACAAAGAAACCAAGGAAATATAGCAGTGACTACACAACATGAAGGTAACTTTGATTGGAGCAATCATAAAGAAGACATTGCAAATGATATCAAGAAAGCAAAATGTGGCATTCATGGCCATAACTGAGAAAGAAAATGCATCTTCATCTCAGGTACACTCTGCTCCTACTACTAATTTAAATGAAGTTATCAATGAACTAAAATTAAAAGTAGGCAAGCTGGAAAGTGAGTGTTTTAAGAAACAAAGTATTATCAATGCATATGAGGCAAGTGAAATGGTGAGTGAGGAAAGAATGAAAAGCTTGGAAGAAGACTGTGTAAACAGTTACAGAGCTCAGAAAAAATTCACCACTGAAATTGATGGGTTGAAGAAAATGATAATAGAAGAAAAGGTACTGAACACAAAGTTGCAAGTTGACAATGAATTCTTGAAGAACTTGGTCTCCACTGGTAACATTTGTGGAATTTTAAACCAAGTTAAAGAAGAAGACAAATACAAAGCAGTACCACCACCTTTCAACAATAACTTTATGCCAAAAGTGGATAAAGAGAAAAGAAATGCATATCTACAACAATTCAAAGATGTCTTTCAAGACAAAGAAGAACTTGTGGATTTGTACAAGAATGTTGAGGTGAATGATGAAGGAGAGTTTGTTGCGAAGAAAGAGTTGAAAGAAGAAAAATCAATTGGAATTCAAGTTTCAGAAGATGACCTTGAGTCAATTGATTTGAATCAAGATGACTTGAGTGATTTGAGTGATCAAATTACTGAAGAGGAACTTAAAGCTGCTGAAAGAGGAAGAAGATACAAGAAACCTGAATCTATTGATCAACTTCCAAAGTATCCACCTGTCACACCAAGAATGAAGAAACAAAATGATAAAATGAAAAGAGAACATGTTTCTTTTGATATTTGTGAAAGGAAGAAGATAAGCTACAATGCAGTCATGCCACCAAGCAAAGAGGTGTTGGAAATGATAAAGCAGAACAACAAGAAAAGGGTGAAAGAAGATGTGAATGTTGAAAACTTTATCCCCATTTATCCTATTTTCTCAAGCATTGAAGATTTTGACATTGGAGAAGTAGAAACAATGAGAGAATATGAAAAGAGGAAATCAATACAAAGGGAAAACATAGAGGAAGAACCTTTGAGTACAAGAAAAATTGTTTTTGTTAAAGGGAAAGTAGAAAGAAGTGACATAAGAATAGCTGAATTTGTTCCTTTCTTAATTGATTTTGACAGTTTAAATTCTAAAAAGACAATTGGAGTTGATTCACCTAAGCCAAGTGAAAGATACAAGAAACCAAAAGAACATGAAATGTTCAAAGGCAAAGTATGGTGCAAGAAGTGTGATGAATATGGTCACCACACAGACTCATGTAATGAAATATTGAAATTTCAACCATTTCATGTCCCAGATGGAACAAAGTATGGACAGGACTTTGTCCTGTACAAAAAGAAGTATGATGTGTATCTGGGAAAAGGAAATGTGTGTGGAAAGGAGACAAGTACTAAGAAGAAAATTGAAGTTAAAGGAAAGAAACAAGTGACTGAATCATCAAGAAGAAGTAAGTCTCCTAAGAAGCATGAGAAAGTGACCAAAAAGAACAATCAGCCCTTGAGAATCAAACAAGATACTCAATCAGTTAAATCTGATGAATCTCAAGAATCATCAAGCAGTGAGAAGACAAGAAGAAAGGATGCATATCCTAGAAAGAAACCAACCGAACTCACTGGTGATGAGAAGTTCTTATTGAAACATGGACATGAACCACAAGGTTTCCTTTGGAAACCTAAGACTGAGAGTAAGGTTGAGATAGTTGCTGATGTGAGAGACTACTCTGAAAAGAAGGAGTATATGATAAAGGAGTATGCCACTGACTCAGCTGAATACCAGTGTTTAACCTCACTTGTTAAAACTCCAAGAGAGTGTGGTTATGAAACAGACAATTCAGACAATGTAGAACTCACTCATGAAGATCCTGAACCAATAACACTCACTTCCCAAGCTGCCTCTGAAACTGAATCTGATAAGCTGCAAGTTGATATGGCTTGCACTTCATCACTCAACTGATCAAATTTTTCTTTGTGCAGGAACAGTCCACTCCTCTGAATGACATATGGTATATGGATAGTGGTTGTTCTAGGCACATGACTTGTGACAAAAGGTCACTGGTGAATTATGAAAAAAATATGAAGGTCCTGTAGCTTTTGGGAGTGATGAAAATGGTGGAAAGATTGTTGGAAAAGGAATCTTAACAAATGGGAAAGTCTCATTTGATAATGTATTTCATGTTGAAGGTCTACAATACAATCTGCTGAGTATATCACAAATGTGTGATAAGGGATACAAAGTCAGTTTTGATGATTCACACTGTTTCATTTTAAAACCTGAGTTTGTAATTCCACCTGATATGATTATGATGATGGCACCTAGGAATGGCAATTTGTATGATTGAATATAAAAGAGGCTGTTTCAAAAGGAGGTGCATGTTTTGTTTCCAAAGCCACTGAAAATGAATCAAAATTGTGGCATAGGAAACTTTGTCATGTGAACTTGAAGAACATGAATAGACTTGTCAAAGGGGAGCATGTCATAGGCTTACCTACAAGAGAGTTCAAGTTGGATGATCATTTTTGTTCATGCCAAAAGGGAAAACAACACAAATCTACTCATAAGCCAAAGCTCATCAACTCAATTGATCAAGTACTTGAATTACTTCACATGGATCTTTTTGGTCCTGTAAGTGTGCCAAGTATAGGAAAGAAAAGATACTGCCTTGTGATCATTGATGACTATTCAAGATACACTTGGGTTTATTTCCTAAGTACCAAGGATGAGACTGCAGAGTTGATTAAAGGTTGTGTAACAATGATTGAGAACAAGTTGAATAAGAAAGTCAAGATAATGAGAAGTGACAATGGCACTGAGTTCAAGAATGGAGTTATGCAAGAATTATGTGAAGCAAAAGGAATACAACAACAATTCTCAGCTCCTAGAACTCCTGAACAGAATGGTGTAGCAGAAAGAAGAAATAGAACTTTGATTGAAGCTGCAAGAACAATGTTAGCAGATGCTAACTTGCCTGTCACTTTTTGGGCTGAAGCCATAAATACAGCCTGCTATGTTCAGAACAGGGTACTTGTGAACAAAAGGCATAACAAAACTCCATATGAAATTTTCAATAATAGAAAGCCTTACATCAAGTTTTTTAAGCCCTTTGGATGCAAATGTTTTCTTTTGAACACAGAGGACTATTTGAACAAGTTTCAAACAAAATCCCTGGATTGTTTCTTTGTTGGATATTCTACACACTCAAAAGCTTACAGAGTTTATGTGCATGGTCATATGAGTGTTATAGAATCATCTGACATTATCTTTAATGAGAACCAATTCAATACAGTCAATGGTGCAGCATGGCTGTTTGATCATGAAAAGTTAATAAAGTCTTTCAAAATCTATTCTGAAGACTTTGATGACACATTCTACAAGACCAGTGTGATTGAAGAGAAGAAAAAGAAACCATTGGACTTGGAAGAATTATGGAAAAAGGTTGCTAGCAAAGAAAAAGAATACACTTTTGTGAAGAATTCCTCAAATGATGTTGTTGAGCAAATTCAAGGAAACATTCAAGAAGATAATCACATTCCTGAAAATGATCACACTGAGATTAATCAAGACAATCCAGATGTAGTGTGTGATCAAATTCAGAATGAGGGAAACACAAGTAACCAATCAAATGAAGATGAATCTGCATCTACTGCAAGGTTTCAAGACTTGTTTCAAAGATTGAATTTAGAAAACAATGGTGCATCCACTTCAAGACAAAATACTGAAGAAGCACCAGAGTTTCATGATGCAGAAACTGAGTTGATCATTGAAGAACCTGAACTCAATGAGTCAAATCTTGACACAACTGTGTCTACAGATATGATTGAATAAACTCCTTATGTGGAAAAGAATCATCCTTCTGAAAACATCATTGGTGATTTACATGAAAGAGTCACAAGAAGTCACTCAGAAATTGCAAACATTTGTCTTTACTCCTGCTTTCTATCCCAAATAGAGCCTAGGAACATTGCTCAAGCACTGAAAGACAATAGTTGGGTGGAAGCAATGCAGAAAGAATTGGCACAATTCAGAGATCTACATGTGTGGGATCTTGTTGATAAGCCATTTGACAAATATGCAATAGGTACCAAATGGGTTTTTAGAAACAAAAGGGATGAAAGGGGTTTGGTGATTAAAAATAAGGCTAGACTTGTAGCACTGGGATGCCTTCAAGAAGAAGGAATAGACTTTGAGGAAGTTTTTTCTCCTATTGCAAGACTTGAAGGTATCAGGATTTTTCTTGCATATGCTGCCTCAAAGAACATTAAGGTGTTACAGCTTGATGTTAAGTATGCATTTCTAAATGGAAATATTGATGAAGAGGTGTATGTAGCTCAACCTCCAGGTTTTGAGGATCCAATGTATCCAAACAGGGTATATAAACTAAACAAAGCCCTTTATGGATTGCATCAGGCTCCTAGAGCATGGTATGATGAGTTGTCAAATCATCTTCTTGATAATGGTTTCAAAAGAGGAGCCATTGACAAGACACTCTTCTACAAAAGAAAGGGATCAGACTTGCTTCTGTTACAAGTGTATGTTGATGATATCATCTTTGGTTCAACCAATGAACAAATGTGCATGGAGTTTGAAGGGGTAATGAAGTCCAAATACAGCATGAGTTCTATGGGAGAAATGAACTTCTTTCTAGGATTGCAAGTTCAACAGAAAGCTGAAGAGATCTTCATTCACCAGAATAAATATGTGCAAGACATACTGAATAAGTTCAACTGTAATGAGTACAAAATTGCTGAAGCACCAATGGACAGCAAAGAAAAGATGATTGCAGATGAAAAGGGGGAGCCAGTAGATGAACATGAATATAGGGCAAAAATTGGATCCCTGATGTATCTGACTGCAACAAGACCAGATATCATGTTTGCTGTATGTGTGTGTGCAAGATTCCAATCAAGTCCAAAAGTCTCCCACATGAATGTTGTTAAAAGAATATTCAGATATTTGAAGGGAATACCAGACTTAGGGATTTGGTATCCAAAGAACCAAGATTTTGATCTGATTGCATATACAGACAGCGATTATGATGGGTGTAACATGAGCAGAAAGTCAACCTTAGGAGGATGTCAATTTTTGGGTGAAAGGCTAGTGTCATGGCAATGCAAAAAGCAGACAACAGTCTCAATCTCTACTGCAGAAGCTGAATATGTTGCTGCATCTGCCTGCTGTGCACAAGTTCTGTGGATTCAAAATCAGATGCTGGATTATGGTTTGAATTTTCTGAACACCCCTATTCTTATTGATAATACTGCTGCATATCTTACTGTTAAGAATCCAGTTCAACATTCTAAAACTAAACACATTGAAATCAGACATCACTTCATCAGAGATTGCAGTGAAAAAGGTTTGATTGAAATGCAAAGAGTTGATACAATTGACAATTTGGCTGACCTATTCACCAAACCACTTGACAGAACCAGGTTCAATTTTCTTTTGAAAGCCCTGGGAATGATCAACTCTGATGAAATCTGATTAAGGATGTGTGCCTAGTTGTGTTCCTCTATGTGCTAACTGATTATTTTGTTAGAGGGCACACAGATTGAATGTTATGTGAATATGTTTAAGTATGAAACTGAGTATGTTGCTGAATATGTTAACTGTCATGTGCTTTAACTGATTATGTGTGTAAAATGTTAAGATAGGTAGTCATGCTATGAATTACCTGTTAATCTACTTATCTGATATCATTGCTTAATTGCTTGAATATGTGCTTTATCTGATCTTCTGATGTTATTAAGATAGGATAGACATTGAGTGTTAGTATTGTCTTCTTATCTTAATGATGTTATGTTTGATTAAGATTTGATTATGATAGTTGATGTGCATTTATGATGTTAAGATAGGTAGTCATGCTATGAATTACCTGTTAATATTGCTTAATTGCTTGAATATGTGCTTTATCTGATCTTCTGATGTTATTTAGATAGGATAGACATTGAGTGTTAGTATTGTCTGCTTGTCTTAATGATGTTATGTTTGATTAAGATTTGATTATGTACTGCAACTGTTTATGTCAAAATGTGTTTTATGTTAAAATTATGTGAGAAAATGAATTTTCAAAATGAAGTTTGCTTAAATACTCTATTTTGAATCAAAACATGAGCATGTTGTTAATGGAGCAGAGATATGATAAGATTATTCAGTTCAAGCTTTAAAGAAGCTTAAAAAGAAGGATTTTTAAAGGAAAAGTCTCAAGTAGTTATTTTTGCTGAATGTCATTTGCCCAGTTGGAAGGACATGCACTTGTGTATGTTTGGTCCTTAAATCTCTACAGATTCAAATGATAGCCATTGACCTGAAAACTGAATGCATTTGGGGCAATTTTAACTTGTTTCTTATTCCTTCACTTAAAACTATGTCAATAGCTCTGATTTTGAAAGGACATATTTTCACATGTATGTTTGGTCCTGTTGACTACTTGTGGTCAACTAGGATAGCCATTTACCTGCCAATGGAGTCAAATTGGGGTGATTGAATATTAAACTGAATTTAAATTGGGAAATGATAGTACATTGACTACTTAGCCAATCATATGGATTTTATAGGCTAAAAGGGCACTTAGTACAGTAATTAACATGTATGGTTGCTTTCTAATGATGTGTAAACTCTAAGGTGATATAAACATAATGAATATGCTAATATTTATATGTGGAGATACATAGTGTCCTTGCATGTCTCAAGATAAATCTCTCCAAATGATAGGTAGAAAAGTGATTACCCAGTCATACACAAGCCTGTTGTTATTTGGTCAACCCAAAAATGAAACATCTTTAAATATAACAAAGAACATGCTTCAAAAAAATTTGAGAAAATATCAAAAACAAGGGGAAGAATGAATAAATCAACCAAAAGTTGATAAGTGTTTTAAATATTTTATCAAACAAGAGGGTTACAACAAGAACTACAAAGATGTTGACAAAATCTGTCTCATCTTGAATGAAAGGCATGTTATTTAACTATAAGTCCAACGTTCAACCTCTACATATGTTTGAAAATCAAAAATACAAAAAGATCAAATAAGTTCTGTCATACAAAAACAAGTTTTTGACCAAATACAGGAGGTTGGAGTCAAATTGGGGTGATCTGGGGAAAGCCAAATAAGCTTTGAGAAGAGATATGAGGCATCATAGAACAGTGTTGACCATTATTGCATTATGCTCTAATTGAACCTTAATCATATCACCAAAGAAATGATAGTCATATTAAGTTCATACCTACTGTTAACCTGTCTATACTGTCATAATAAAGCTGACCATGAAGTATTGAGAAAGCTACTTAGTCAATATGATCCATTTCTTGAGATCTTTTCAGAAAAAGGAAGAAACTGTTTTGAAGTGAAATACAACTGAAATTTGATCTCTAAATGCACCATTTGCTCTTAAACTCTTAAACTATGATCTGTAATGAAAAATTTTGTTTTGACAAGTGGTTTAAGTCAAAAAGTGTTGCATTTTGCCTTAAATAGGTTGAATATGTATGTTCGGGTAAGGTTTGATGTTTTACAACCTCTCCGGGCACAAAACAGTTGTTTATGTGTGAATATGTATTTTGGGGTAAGGTTTGATGTTTTACAACCTTTCCGGGCATAAAACAGTTGTTTATGTGTGAATATGTATTTTCGGGTAAGGTTTGATGTTTTACAACCTTTCCGGGCACAAAGCAATTGTTTATGTGTGAATATGTATTTTCGGGTAAGGTTTGATGTTTTACAACCTTTCTGAGCAAGCTTAGTCACTTTTGAGATAAGTTCATGATTTTCGGGCATGCTTTGAAGTGTTTACACTTTCTGGGTAGAGTACACTGGTGTACTCATTTCCCGAGCAAGCTTGAAGTCTTGAGATGTATATGTGTTTTTAGCTTGTCTCTAACAAGAGATTCTTGTTCCGAGCAAGCTTTGCATTCTATATGCTGATTGTTAATCCCAAGCAAACTTTGTGAACTCCTTGAGTACACCGAGTAAGCTTTGTGTGTGAATATGTTTTCTTTGAAATTACAAGTGTTTTTCGGGTAAACTTTGTTCTCCGAACACACTTTATATTTCGGTACACTTTTGTTCCCCTAATATACTTGGTAATTTTCAAAATTTGACTTTCCGAGTACACTGTCTACTAGAAGTTCGTTATGGGCACACTTTGTATTTTTGGAAGGTCATTCAGGTACACTTTGTATAATAAGGCTGTTCGGGCACACTAACATTGTGAAGGTTTCTCGGGCACACTATGTTTTCAAGTATGCTTGATTGAATATGTTTTTATTATGATTGATTGAATATGATTCTTATTTTGATAGGGTATATGCTAGATTAAGTTTTTAATTTAAATTTGAGAAATTTATATGGGATCTTAATTTATTCCTAGCAAGGATGTTTATTTGATATTTTATACTTGATTATTTGTCTTGTGATTAAGTTCTCAAGAAATCTAGTATTTCGAGTAAGCTTTCTTCATAATGTCTTAACTTTAAATTACTTAGCTTGACCAAGTAATGTTTGCAATAAAACAAGGGATCGGGTAAACCTTATAAAAGTTAAAGAAAATATCATCAAGGTTTAATATTGATCGGGTAAGCTTTGTATGTGGAAGTATACCGAGAAGACTTTGCAAGGATTCACTTTTCCGAGTAAGGTTTTTATTAAATGAAAATAAATGTTTTTAATATATCAAGTGGATAATGTTACTGTTTGACAGCTAATAACTCACAAAATGACAAAAAGCATTTAAAACTCACTTTCAAAAAGTATATAAGAGGGAGATAGGTAAAATTTTCAACATTACTTTTTCCCTCTCTCTCCTTCCACTGCAACTGCTTACTCGCAATGAAACCTAAACTGACTTATCACATTCAACTTTAATCCAAACCCTAACTTGTATCGGCCCTCTAATTCCGACTCGGTAAGCACTGATAATGTGTTTTTCGATCACGATTAGACCATAATGGGCTATGATTATGTATTTGATTACTAACATCTTGTTTATGTATTTAGGTTATAAACTTGTCGAAGAACAGGTTCTTGATGATTTCTCTCTCTTTCTTCTTCATTTTTATACCTTGAAATTATCTAAAGTACTGAACTTTATGACTAATTTCACTTTGAATATGTTTGTTTATGTGATTCGGATATGGCAGACGATGAACCCAAATATGTCTTCGAACCAAAACATAATATGTGTGCACTTCTGCAAGTGACACCTGACAATGAGCCGATGGCAAGGATGATAACATAGATGGCACGGTCAAATGTCAGCTTCGCATTCACTGAAAGCCCTATCATATACAGAAATCGTTCTTTGGATTTCTGGAGATCTGCAGAACTAGTTGAAGACATCAATGGTAAAAGAATCGAAACAACTGTTGCCAGACAAGAAATCCACATTACAGAGAGGTTGATAAGAAGATGTCTACGGTTGAATGATGATAATCATTACCATATAAACTTCAGCACACCTCACTTGATGAAGATATTTGAAGAAACAATTGGGTATCAAGGAAATGTTCATGATGGGCAGTTTCAAAAGGGTATGTTCCCTATGTTGTATAGTTTTCTTATTCACCATGTGATACATGGATTTGCTCCAAGGAAGGGATCATGGACCTTGATGAGTCATGATTTGGCAAATGCCACAGTTGGAATTATGTATGATCTACCTTTCAACTTTTCAATGATGATATTTGAAGGTTTAGAAGGAAACTTGACGAAGGCTGAAAAGAAAAGATTTATACAATATCCAAGGTTCCTACAGATAATCTTCAACAGTGAACTCCAAGATCTACCCACTGTTGGAACTACACACCAATTGCAAAATCCTGATACATACAGAAGAATCAAGAATCCAGGTGTTTCAAATATGTACCACTCAAATGTCCCATTTGAGATATTGCCATGGTTGTTGAACCATGACTAGGCTGTGATGCATGTGCCTGAGTTAAGCTCAGAGGAGGAAGGAGGAGATGATGCTGAGAGTGATGATGATGGAGACTATGATGATGGAGATGATCATGTTGATGGAGATGAAGGAGGAGATGGAGTAGCTATGGAAGTTGTTGCACCTGATCAGGGGGAGCAACTTGAGCAAATAGAACAACCTATTCCAACACCACCACACATTGACCAACCTATTGTACCTTCACCACCACAAACTCCACCACATCAAACCACTCAATCCCCACCTCAAACCCTAACCATAAGCCAGCCTGAAACTTCAACACACACATCCCCAACACCACAAACACCACCAACAACATATAGCCCAACTAACACAGATCCATTCATTTCAAGCCCACCTCATACACAATCACCGCCACCATCCATTTACCAAACTCACACCACTGAACAACCTGACTTTGAACCTATTTCTACATCACAACCTACAACCTCACAAACAGAAACATTTCAAAGAAATCTTGACTTAATGTTGGAAAATGTTGAATTGAGAAGAAGGAATGAGGAAGTGACAGAGGAGAATGTGATGTTGCTAAAGAAGTTGGTAGAAGCAAATTTGAGAATTCAAGCCCTGGAGCAGGAGGTTGAGAAGACCTCAGCTGCCCCAAAACAGGGGGAATGAATCTATGCCAACTGTCTCAGGTGAAGAGGGTGAGAATGTGGATGCTTTAAAGTTGATTATGAATGTGTATGATGATGTTGAGGAAAGTAGTGAGGAGAGGAGGATATTGGATAATGAAGAGTATGAAGGTGATATGTCTGAGGGTGCAGAACAAGAGTATGATTACATTGATGAAAGGAGGGATGCAGAGAATGTTGAGAAAGTGGATGAAACTGAAAAGACAAATGTTGAGGAAAATGTAGCTGCTACTGATATGGCTATTGATGTTCAAATTGGAATTGAGACAACTGAAGTGTTGAATGAAGGAGATATTGTTGTTGAGGAGCCTATCACTCAAATTGAACAACCAGAAAGCTCCAAGAGGACAGAGTATGATCCTGAGTTAGAGGCACTAGAAAGAGAAATTAATGATTATGTAAACTCTGAAGAAGATGAAGAAGAAGTAGTGCCTAGAGAGATGGATAAAGGCAAAAGGAAAGTTACAGAAGAAGAGACTGTTAAGGCATATCCTGAAAAGGATGTATTGTTCAGAGAGGATGATATTGCTGCTGCTGATGCTCTAAGGGAACAATAAAACATTTTAAGAGAAACAAGGGACAGAGAAATACTGGCCCAAACTATGGACCCTATAGAGTTGGCAGAGCAGGAGAACTTGCTCAAACAAGCCGAACTTGCAAAGGAAATTATTGATGACGTGGCTGATCAAGAAGCAATTGAAACTTTGATTATGATGAATAAAGCTGAGGAGGCTGACAATTCCCTAGCCATGGTGGTCAGCATGTTTCAACCCAAAAGTCAACCAGAAAAGAAGTCAGCTGAGAATACTGAACCAACCAATATGAATACAGATATGATGACTGAAGAAGAGATTGGTGAGTCCATTGCTTCAATGGCTGCCAAGAAATGGACTGAGCAAGTAAAAGAAGATCTGAAGAAGAACCCTACTGACAGCTGGTCAGAAAGGGTAAAGGTGCCTGAGCCTCATGAAACACTTAACCAGAAAAGAGAAAGACTTTCTAAACTTCATGAAGAATTTTCTGAAAAATTCAATAGGTTTGCCAAGACCTACATGAGAAGAAAGAGGGCATATGAGCAGAGTGAGCATGAAAAAGCTGCTAAGAGGGGCAAGTGGGATGAAAAGAACAAGTATTTTGTTGAAACACCAGAAGATGAAGCTAGTCCTATAAGGGTTGTTCCACTGCAAACCTTGCAACCGGGTGAGAGGGTTCAAGGTGTCCCTGATGTGCCAATAAGAAGTGAACCAGATCATCCACCTTCTGATGAACCAAAGATTGATGCCATGAATGATTTAACTGAAGGATAGGATGAGTCTGGAGATTCTGATGATAATGATGATGATCCTGAGAATGATCAAGGAAAGAATGTGAAAGCTACTAATGTTGTGTCCCCACAGGTTGTAATGACTGATGAACAGAGGGCAAACATTGAGTTGAGTATGAGGGTGGCTAAAAGGAAAAATCCTTTGGTTGTAAAATTGAGAAGTTATGGCATAAGTTTTGATTCACTGGCTGATCTTGATGATGATCAGTTGCAGATGAGACTTGACAAAGAGAGAGATGCTTTGAAGAAAAAGATGGTAGAGAAAAATAGGGAAAGTCAAAAATTCAGGGAATATCTCAGAATGCAAAACCAATCAGAAAAAGATCTATCTAACCAAAACTTTGACAAACTTCAAGATCTGTATAACAGTGAGAGAGAGAAGGTGATTGAGAAGTCTGTGAAAGAGAATGAGAAACTAGAAAAGATGGAAAGTTTAAAGAAAAAGTTTGGAGGAATGTGTGGATACCTGCTGGAAAGAGGTATGAAACCAGAAATTGTTGAGCATTTGTCAACGTAATCAGTGGTAGACCAGTATAATAAATTGAAAAGAAAAGAAAAGCTGAAAAGAGCTCAAACTGAAAGTTCTGCCAAACAGGTTGAAGAAACTGATGAACTTCATGCTAAGAAAAGAAGAATTCAAACTTTGAGGGAAAAGGCAAAAGAACAAGCAAGATCGTTTAAAACCCCTACTCCTCAAGAAGTGAAATCTAAACCTGAGGATGAACCATTTGTTCCTTGGGAGAATGAAGAAATGATCAACATTCTGAGGAACATAATGATCAACCAAAGGGGAATGAGTGAAGCAGACTTTAATGTCTTGGAAAAGGAGGATTTAAAGACTCTTTTCTATCTTCAAAAGACTGAATGGGAAAAGGCTTTAAGAGAAGGTGAGAACCCAAGGTATTATGCTGATGGTAGATTTGTACCTGCTGGTTTAGCAAGAACTCCTAGTATGGCAAAGATGATGCTCCGTCTCAAAGAAGCAGGAGAAGACATTGAACTACTTGCTAACCTTCCAACTGAAATGGTAGAGGCTGCCTACATGAAAGTTTTCAATTTGGGACCTAAAAAGCCCAAGAAGTATGTTCCTTTCAGACCTCCTAAATCCAAGAAGATATCCAAGAAGTGGTAGAGAGCAAGGTGGAAGAGGTGAAGGTGGAAGGGGTGAATCAAGTAGTTCTGCACAACAAAGAACAACAAGACCACAGTCAAATGTGGATCTTCCAAGAGAACTTTACTATGATTCTGTTTGTGAATGTTTAAGAGTAATCATGGAAAGTAGGCAATTGAGAGAGATAGTTGTGAGGAGTGACTTCTATGAGTACACTCAAGAGCAACTGGAACGGATGGTTACTCTGAATTTGTATGATTACAGAGACAGATTCAAGATGGTTGGAAGGCAGATGAATGATCTATCAAAATTTTTGAAAGAAGAAGCTGAGAATGGATTCAAGTTCCTGAAAGAAAAGAGAACTTGGGAAAAAAATCCAATTTCACAGGTCAAAGAGGACTGGAAAGCTGAGAAGGATGGACATTGCTGAAAGAGACTATTCAATGAATGTCAAAGACAAGAATCCATTGTCAAATCTGAACACTTGTATAAGTCTTGAAAGAAGGATGACACGCCCCGACTACACAGTGCAAAGAAATGGTGTTATTACAGAAGTTGAATACAAAGAAAGTAATGACCACTATTTGCTGAGAAACTCTGATGGAAAAATACTAGGGATTATCAAGAGGGATGAAGACTTAAATTGCTTACATGATGAAGATCTAATGGATATAAGGGACTTGGTTATACCAAAGAGTCACACTCACTACCGAGCCCTTAACATCTTTAAAATGAGAGCTGCATCGGTCATAAACAACAAAAAACAAGCCGCTTACAATGCATGGAAAAGACATAATTCCTAGATTAGGTTTTACTTTGTAATGTCTTCGGACAGTTTGCTGTTGATTATGTAACTTGTTTATGTTATTTGATTATGTAATTTGACTTCTGGATTTGATATGTATTTTGGCTAAGTGTATGTAACCATAGAATTGTTTTGGGTCAGCTGAGGTGTTCTAATCTAGGGAGAGATTGTTGAGTCAAAGATTTGATCAAAATGAGATATATGGAAGATTGGAATCTTCTCAACCTCCTCAGAATTCGCTAAGTAATGGATCCGGGTAAACCTTGAAACTCCGAGCAAGCTTTTACTTAGCCGGGTACGAAATTTTGTCTATTGGGCAAGGTTTTCTTCAAGTAGTCTTCTTTAGTGGGAATCCGAGCAAGGTTTTCAAATTAGTGTATTCCCGAGCAAGGTTCACTAGTTTATGTAAATCCGAGCAAGGTTCACTTTATCAAGCAAGTCTGTTCTTCAGAGCCAAGTATATTACTCTAGTAAGGTTTTGGTTAACCAAGTCCAAGAAACGAAGTGATTGGAAGACCGGGCAAGGTATTCATTAATAAGTATGGTCCAAGTATGCTTGAAGATCTAAAGGAATATCTCTAAGTAATATCGGGCAAGGTTCAGCTCAAGCAAGGAACAATACTCCCGAGTACACTTTGCTAATAAGTTATTTTATAGCAAAGAGCTGAAATGGACCATTGAAGAACAAGGTTGCTCGTAAGGATTTGTCGGGCAAAGTCTGGCAAAATCAAGAAGACTGAAATCTACCCTGTGAGTATTTTACTTGGTAAAATACTCTTCAAGTAAAGTCTACCCGGAAACTGATTCCGAGTACACTTCTATGTTACCAAGTCATGAAGGATGGCCGAGTACACAGCGTACTCGGAGTATGAAGACTTTTATAAAGCCTACCCGGAAGACTTGTTCTACACTTAGTTTATTTTTGAATATGTAATTTGAATATGTACGATTGTATTTAGGGTTTCTAGAAGGAATGACAGCTGTCCTAGGATGGCAGACCTATAAATAGAATATTTATGGCACGCCTCCAGAAGACGCACAATACGGATAAGACAGACACATTAACTGAGAGAATATTGTGTGGCGGCTGTCCTAGGATTCCTTAAAACCCTAAATCGATTATCCTTTTGTATGATTAACGTTATATAAATGGAAATATTTTGAGTGAATCCTGTGTGTGCTTTCTACCTTTGATTATTAATTGCAACCGTATGTTTGTTATTGATTCCGCCTTTAAAAAACGGTAATCTTTCTAAATATAGTAACCCGTCATTAACTCCCTTGTCGACACATCAATCTGTGTGAGTTATGACATGATTAAGTAAGATACAGCTGAAATCAGGGACCTGACAAAATATCCCATGTTTTTTTCTTTAAGAGGTTGCAGGTTCAAGCCTCACCATACTCTGTTTTTGTTGTTTTTTTTATATCCTAGTCAATATTTGTTATTTAGTTAGGGTATTTATGTTTTTCGTTAGTTTCTCCAATATAGCCATTATCACCATTCACCATGCAACATATATAATGGCAACATGGGTTTTGAATATTCTTTCATTATTTATCTTGTGTACGTATATTATAATTAATCATTTATTTGTGTTAGAGTTAGTTTTTCATGTTTGGTCATGTATGTAAGACCATATATACAGCTTATGTTTATGTTTTTCTGGTATGAATAAAAATGAATTAAAAGTCTATGTTCTATCTAGTTTCCAATCTAAATGCTTTCTACTTACTCCTTTCCAATATCACCATATTTCCGTGTTTTGTTATGTTCATCGCATGTGCCTCGATCCGACCCGAATAATGACCGGCCCGAAAATTTTGTTAACCGAAAAAGTTGGGACCCCATTGACAAAAAATCCTAGGTCCGCCACTGCATGTGATAATCGTAGAATTGGGATGGGTTAAATGCAATGTTGACCCTAAATCAGTGTTAGGTGGTGAAGACAATTATATAACTTTCAATAGTTATTAGTAGGGTAAAGTTAAAATATGAAGGCAGACAAAAATGAGAAGTGTGAAAAGGATCTGTGATCACATAAAAAACCCCTTAAAATAAATTCAAAAAATATATATAAAAAAACCATAACTCAAAATAAAAATAAAAAACAAAAAAAGGTTTAAAAAAAACTAAAATGTTTCCGTCATCATTCTCGTTTAAAAAGAAATTTATATAAAAATATACAAAAAATAAATAAAATTGAGGAAAAGACACAATAACGAGATCAAAGACACAGTGACGAAAATGATAAAAGACACAATAGATCGCAAAATATAACACAATGCCGAACAAAATATAGCACAATATAAAGGAAAAAGACACAATGTCAAGAAAAAAAACACAGTCAATGACGAAAATAAACACAAAACACAATAATAAACAAAAATACACAACGACTTTTTCCACTTACCATTGCTTTTTATATGAGAACGAGAAAGACGGTGAAAACATTTTTGTGTTTTTACGTTTTTCGTTTTTTTAATAAATTTTGAGTTATGATTTATTTATTTACTTTATTTTAATTTTCAAGGGTTTTTTTGTATAGCTACAAATATTTCTCATCCTTCTCATTTTTGTTTCCCTTTATAGTATTACTTAACCCTAATGAATTAATAAATAGTTACAATACTGCTAGGAAATTAAGAATCCAAAAACATATTCTAAACAAATTATTTAAGTGAAACAATGTTATCACAAAGATAAAAGCAACCTTCTGTTGAGCTCATATTAAAGATACTAACGAGGTTTTCATGCGATGTGATGGAAAACTCAGACACTGGTATGCATGTAATATGTTATTTTTCTTCATTGTGCATATGTTATTGAGTAGAGGTGTAAATGAGATGAGCCGAGCCAAACCTAAAGTCAACTAGGCTCGAGCTCAGCTCGTTTTAACTTGTGAGAGCTCGAGCTCGGCTCGATTCAAGCTCTTTTTAAAGTTTGAGGCTTCGAGTTTGGCACATTAGTCATTTTTCTATGATCGAGTTTGGCTCGTTTAATATTTATTAAATGCTATATGCATTTTTAATTATTTATATACTTTGAAAAAAACTTAAACAAGCCTAAACTCGGCTCGAGCTCATGAGCAATATTAAGTTAACACATAGAAGCCTCAAAAAATAAAAATTTAAAAGTTCACAAGGCTTGACAAGCCTGAACAATCTTTCCATACAAGACTTGAGCTCGGGCGATAACTAAATGAACCTTATTTGAGGCTCGGACTCGATAAATGTCACACCCCGACCAAAGGCGGCGGAACATGCCGGGGTGCAACGGATTGCCCAAAACACAAGACACTATTAAAGTGAAATATTTAATCAACTCATTTAAATTCATAAAATCATAGAGAGTCACATAACTTGTTCATACAAATAACTGAAATTCAATCATAACAAAGACTATATTGTTCGTTCTGCTAATATCATAATAGTCTTGATAACGTTTTCCTTCAAGTCCTCAAATCAATCTATAGTCAAACCTGTAACATTGAATAAAATAAAATTTGTCAACACAAATTTTAGTGAGCAATTTCATAGCTTTGAACAATAAGTATATAATAGGAAATTCCACAACTTGTATACAAAACAATAAGTAATAGCAACAATTTAGATAATGAAATCGTTAATAAGAATACATTAACGACACCTTGCTATAAAAGAATATCCAATAGTCTAGGATTTATATGAAATGGTTAATAAGAATACATTAACGACACATTGCTATAAGAGAATGCCAAATAGTCTAGGATTTATATGAAATCGTTAATAATAATACATTAACGAAACCTTTCTATAAGGGGGTGCCAAATATACTCGGATTTATGAATCAACCAAACAAAAGCGGTAAACACATTAGCATGTAAGCATATAGCACCAAATCAAGCATTTATTTAAGTAAAGTATACAATAAAGTTTGTGGTTTAAGACTCAAGTATAAACATTTAGTTTGAATAAGTATGCAATATCACCTCAAAACGAAATATGGAAAACAGGGGATGAAAGTACTCACATTCAAGTAATAAACTTGATCGGTAAAATGACGAGTAACTTGAAGGATGAGGTTTAACGAGCAAATTCTAGATGAAAAGAAGTCTTGCATTAGAAAGGTTGCCTAGGAAGTCGTTAAATAAAATAAATGATAAGAAATGCAAACAATTTAAAGTTTAAGGTTTAAAATGTAAATATTTAAAAAATTATAATAATAGTCCTTTTAAAAATATAAGTTTGCTCAAAACCGGGTTAAGGTATCTAGCCTTTAATCTTACTCAACCTATATTAAGTAATAAGGTGGGTAAAAATGCAAGAATACAAGTCTCTTTATAATATAGATACTAAAACGGGTTTTAACGAGTGTTCGGGTTGTTGGTTCGGGTCTTGGTAATTAGTCAAACCCAAAGTCAACTTTTCAATATAAAGAATGTTATAAGATAACTCAATAAAATTCAATAAGACTTAACCAAGTATGTAGTTCTATTGTTTTAGAACTAACAGCGTCCGTTAAGCGAGTGTTCGGTTTCGTTGGTCCAAACTTTGTTATAAGATCAAGTTGGATTCAAAATCCCAAGTACTTTGAGAAATAATTAAAATTAGTTTATAAAGTATATTTAGAGAAATATACAAGACTTGATAGCTAGAAACACACTTGTGTGTCTTAAGCGAGTGAAATCGGGTTTGTTCGTTTTGGTTCGCTTTCCATCTCGGAATAAGATCAAGAATGGTCACTACATGCCCAAACATCAAAGAATTTTTATAATAATTTATGAATGATGATACTTAAGTTTTACAACCAAAAAGTTATCAATAAAGTCTTTAAACGAAAGTTCGGTTCTCAGTTCGGATCTTGTTTCAGGTTAAGACCGAGATTAGATTTTACAAACCCATAACCATAGAACTCATAAAAATGATTTTAGAAACTTATATCTAACATAAAACATGTTTATACAATTATTTAACAAAACTAGTAAACAAAGTTCGGTTCACGGTTTAGAGCTATTTACGGTTAAACCAAGGCTAGTCTCTACAAACCCATAACCATGGAACTTCATAAATATGATATACAAACTAAAATGAGCAGAAGTTAAGCATGGTTAATATGTATAAACAAGTTATATAATTATATATATATCAAGGACTACGTAAGTCCTCCATGTAGCCTTACCTTACAAGGCCCGACACTCCACCAACCGAAACTGGAGAAGTGACCACCAAAGGTAACAAGGTGTGTATATTATATATATGTTTTATAACAATCTTCAAGTATTAATGAAAGCTAACAAGTTGATTAAAATGAAAGACTATGGTATGTTTGACTTTGGGAAGTCAATGTGCCAAGAACATGAAAAACAACCCTTAAATCTTTAGAATTTGATAAAGATGATGAAGTGTGAGCATGGATTAATGAAGCATGAGGGTGGGTATAAATAGGATAAGGTTGAAAGGGTTAAGCATGAGGTCTGATGGGTAAAAATTCGAATTGGATAATAGGATATAAACCAAAAAAACAAAGAAACTGATCTGAAGCTCTTAGAGATACGCACTGGGGATTTCGCCACACCCATCGCATATCTCTATGGGGTGGGTGGCTAGATCTCCAAACTTTGCAAAAATGGCAGTTTTGGCCCTAGAGTTGTTTTAAAGCGTTTTTAAGGCATTTTAAGGACCTAAATGGATATTTTTGAGACTCGAAAAGTTTGAAACAAATATGTGACATACAATCCATCATTTTGATTATTTTAAAGGTTTCGGTTTACAAAACGGGTCGGTTTACATGATAAACAAATACAAAAACGAATACACGATTGACTCGAAGTTGACAAATGTCACAGTATCCCCAACTTTTTGGAAATTTCGTCCCGAAACTAAAATAAACTTAAAGTTAAGAGGTAATTACTAACGAATGTCATTTTTAGTAAAGCAATTGTAAGAAAATTTTTAGAAAACAAATAACGTCAAATCCTTGCATGACTCGAAAAACGCCACAAATGAGAAACATAATAAATGCACTTATATATAAGATGTACCCGCGGCGTATCCACCTTGCCTTTATTATCTTGCACTTATACCGTTTTTCTGCTATCCTTCTCGGGTCTGAGTTATCGTTCATAAGCGTACTTACTATGGCTTCCATACGAGAGTTTCGATAATTAAGTGTGCACCCATAATTATTTAGATCGTCATATAGTTCACATGGTTCGTTCCTTTGTGGGGTTTAAAAGACATATTTATTTTGAAATCTTAAATATTAGAGATGTAAATAAAATCTGTTGAATTTTACCAATATTGACAAATCCAATAACAGCGGTTGAAAATTCGGGGGTTGACTTTTAAATAAGAAAGAAAAAATGGGATAAATAATTGAAACAACTAAAATCTTAAGATATATACCGAGGTGAAAATAACAGTTCGGTTTAAATAAGTAAAGACGATCGAATAAATAAAATAAAATTTAAGGTAAACAATATGAAATGAGATTTGAAGTCAAAAGTCATCAAGGTAAATGTCAATGTCTATAAATCAAGGTACTAAATAAAATCGATTAATGAACCCGATAATGAGGACTCCGATAAGGGTAAATAAGGAAAGAAATCCAAATAGTGAGTACATGAGGCTGGGATAAACAACGATACCATTAGCAATAACATCGCACGATGAGTTTCATACGCGAAACAAACTTGAGGTCATAAGTATTTGAGGATATGATTGCGTGAAATTTGATAACATGAGAATTAGGTGAATTCTAAGGGGTGACATAAGCATGTATCAAACACAAAATCACAATAAGTTTTGCTTAACTTGGCAAAATCATTGAAGAAATGTATCAAAATGCGATCACGGCTTCTATTGTGAAACCATTTACATAATCATGATTATAGTAACGGTTTCCAATAGCGTCACACTTGCGGACAGCCACATATAGGCTGTTGGATGAGTAAATGAAATGATGTGAAAAAAATGCATAGAATTGTGTTTTGCTTGAAAAGCAAAATACTCGAACATAAACAACATAGTCATGAAAATATCGTTTAAAAATGTAAACGAAATTTTTAGCGAAAATGAGGTTTTGAAAGCAGTACACAAATTGTTATTGAACGACTTGAATTCGGTCATGAATAATCAAAAGACAAAATGAAATCTCATGTGCATAAAATTACCATCGAAACATCTCATCAATTGAAAAGAAAATCGTAACAACAGTGAGACTCGAAGAAATGACAAAATATGTAAATCGTGTATCATATACTCTTTTGAAATTATAAAAGTAACATCGAAAATGAAGTCTCAAGTAAAGTCGTTCTATCGTTTCCAAGAAAATGTATATAATAACAAAGAATCGCGGTAACGCGTAGTTAGAGAGACATTTAAACTGAAAATTTTGTAAGTTAAATTGTTAAAGGAATTTTGCATACGTAAAGTTGTTGTGATGATAATGAATCATGAAAGAAATGATGTTTGCGATAGTAAGAAGTAAAAATTTGCATAAACCATTATCGAACAAAATTAATTTTACAATATTTAGTGTATGAAGCATTTATGAGTGTGTCCCAAAAAGGATTTGTAAAGTCTTGATCATTGAGTTTATGAAAAATAATGAAAGTTGTAATTTGTTATTGAATAAATCTCTAATTCAACATTCAAAATGAAGCCTCGTATTTATGAAGTCATTATGGGATTATCACCTTAGGTGACAATATTTATAATTCTTGAAAACACGTGTATAATTGTTTAATAATCTTTGAAAACAAATCCTCATAATAAAATTTTGAGTGAGTATAGTTGTCATGACAATATTATATTCTACAAAGATGATTTATAAAATATGGGTATAATATGTAAATCATTATCCTTGAAATAGTTTATAATTTAAAAATGAATATTTGAGCACACGTGGTCGTTGTAAATACACTAGTTATATATATATATATATATATATATATATATATATATATATATATATATATATATATATATATATTATATATATATATATAGGGAATGGATCATCCAAGAAGTCAGGTTACAGCGAGAAGTGCGAGAAATCAATCAAGACCATTGATTATGTGTAATCAATGGATTAAAAAGTTTATGGCAAACTTGTAATTATGAAGGTATTAATCTACCAATATTTTAATGAAGAAGGGTAGTTTAGTATTTGTTTTATAGAATTTTCAAAGTGAAACTTAATTCATTAATAACATTTACTTGTTATTATTACTAACTAATAGAAAGTTACATTTAAATTTTTTTAATTGTCATTTTTTAATTGATGTTATTTGTCAAACTAATGTTAAACAATATAATTTTAATCAAATACTATAATATCTTCAATCATATTTCTTCAAATGCGTTAAATATTAAATATCGCCAACGCAAATTTATATACTATAAACACATGCATATTAATGTATTGTGTAGGTGGAATCACGAATGTGTATTTGAAAATTTTACAATTGTAGGCTATTAACATGATATGTTATTTATTATATGTAGTATAATATGAAAAATAAAAAATAATATATTTTGTAAGTTCATATATTTAAGGTGTATTAGTATTTCTAATTGTGTACGTGTGATTATTATCGTTTGTAGGTTCATTTATGAACTGTGTAGGTTCATACATTACTGTGTAGGTGATATTTTCTATGGTGTATGTATAATTTTTATCCTGTGTATGTTCATTTATGTGTTGTATAAGCTCATGTATGTACTATGTAGGTTGTATTTCGAATTGTGTATGCTAAATTTTATTCATGTGTATGTTCATTTATGTACTGTGTAATTTGGCGGAGCTATTGAATTTAAGAACTATTATTTGTATAAATGTATGAAACTTAAATTATAAGAAAAAAATAATATTGATAAATCAACAAAATTGAATTTGATAAAATATAAAAAAAAAGAATTTAATATAAGTTGATTTGGCTATATTTTAAAAAATAAAAAGAAAAATTAATTATAACTTCTCCAAACATTATGACTTACCAAATATGAAAAGATGCACCATTTACTATAACACCCTTATCATTAAATAAATAACAAAAGAAAAGAAAAAATTTGATTGGTTGAATTCATTTCTCGCACTTCTCGCAATAAGAAACACTTATAAATTTCTTTATATATATATATAAAGAAATTTAAGGGAAATATGAAGCTTGCGTGTGTATGGAGAGGTTTTAGGCTTCGAATGGTGAATGGTTTGAAAATTTGATGAAGAGTGAGTGTGTTTCGGGTGTCTTGCGTAGTTGGGTTTTCTTGAGTTGAATTGATGGGGTTTATTGAGTTTATGTCGTTTGAGTGGGTTAGGCTTAGATGACTTGTGTGAGTAATGGTTGGGCTATTTGGATGAAGTTTGCTTATTTGAGTTCGGGTTAAGTTGATGGGTTGGATAAGTCGATCTTGACTAGTTTGGGTTGAGATTTGGTTTATACATGTATTTTGCAAGGAGTGTTTGGGTTACTATTTTGGTATCAAACTCTATGGTTGGATGGAAACGGTGTGGCGACATGGTTTGTGATTTGACATAGCATGGGTCGAAGGATTTGAGTCATAGTTGGGTAAACTTTGGTTTGCATATGTTCGAGGCATTTGTCAGTGCGTTTTCGGTGTCTTCGAAGTATCAGGATAGTGAGTTTGATAGGTTTTCATGGCGTAAAAGTGTCGGTATTTAGGGATTTTTGTTGGGTTGAAGTTGTACATCTTGGATTTGCATGGGGTTTGAGTTGGTGAGGGTATACTTTTGGATGTTAGGTTTCGTTCATTTTGAGGAAAGATTTGGTTGGGTGGGAAAACTTTTGAAGTATAAGGATGGTTTGGTTTAAGGTAATAGTTCGAGATGGAATACGGGTGTTTAGAAGCTTGTGGTTGCGTGTAGGGAAATTTTGACTAGTAATAGGTTCTAAATTGAAAACATCATAATTTATAAATAATGATTGAAACATTCATGAAACTTTTGATAATAAAATTACAAATTAATATATATATATATATATATATACACACGAGAAAACGGAACTTTCGTGAACCACCATGGGTTGTTTGCTTTTAGCAAACTCATGTTTGTGAAAAGGTTGTTATAAATAATTAGATAAAGTTATTTAGGAGGTTCCTACAAATGTTTGAAATGTAAAGTTTTTTTTTATAAAATACTGAGATTTCAAGTTTGTGAATCACACAATTTCTTTGCTAAAAATTTTCCACTAAATCGAGAGTTGTTACGATACGTCGGGTCGGCTTAAGTTGTAAACTAATTTACGAGAAAATTTTGAAATAAACCAACCCGCGTAACGTAAATCGTTCTTGAAATGCTTAAAATTAAATAGTGGAAAATATCACGAAAAACTAAGATAATAAAATTCGCATTTAAAGTTTGTTGTATAAATAAAAGTCGATTGCCATGATGAAGCAAAATAAATTTTATAAAGATCAAAATAAAATTTTGCTTATGAGAAAAATAAAATAATTAAAATGAATGTCGAAATTTGTTATGAGATATCAATATGAATGATGAATGTCGTTTTAGGAATACAAATTTGCGTAATGAAAATATTTTTACCAAGTTCGTTATTTAATATCATATAACGAAAAAAATAATAATATCATGGTAAGTTAAAAGGACCGGCATTGTGAATCGAGAAATCGAAATAAACGACATCTTTGTAAAAAAAAGTAGAATTTCTATGAAGTTTTGCATGAGGATTTCAAGACAATTACAAGCTATAAGTTTGTGAATTTCTTGAAAAATCAAGGTAAAACTATCTTAAGAAATTTAAAACAAGTTGAATCGTATAATGCTAATTTTATTTGTGAAAAGTTATAATGAATCAAAAATTTCATAATGAAAGTTATGAGAAAAAATTTGGGTAATGAAAATCTTACTATGTGTATTATATAATATAGTGTGACTAAAATGTTGTAGGAAATTTAAATAATCAATATTGTAAAATGATAGTTCAAAATAAACGGGATTGTTATAAAAATAATTTTTTTTATGAAATCTTGTATGAGAACTTTAAAAACAGTTTAAAATTTATATAATGAGACTCTACTTTATAAATCAAGGTAGAATTTATCAATAAACCTTTAACACGATGAAATTTATATGATAAAATTTTTGTTTGTAAAAAGTCTTAATGAACAAGGATGGAATATTGAAAGTCATTAGAAGTAATTTGAAATATATTAACTTATATTGAAGAAAAATCACAATAGACGAAATCTTGTAATGAAAATAATAGGTTGAAATCAAAATGAAAAATAACTTAACTATGTGAAATCAAAACGTATGAGAATTAATCATAACAGACAAATAAAATTATACAAATGAGAATTTTGTGATTGAGGATTAATATGATTAAGTAGAGGAAAATTTATTCAATTCTTTGAAACTTGTAAATAATGTCTTTGTAAGGCCCCGTTACCGGTGCCTCACTTTAGATGTTGGATTTACTCATAAACACAGCTTTAAATATCAGAGTTAATTAAAACTTTCGCGGAATAATATTAAAAGTCAACAATTCATTACAAACGTGCATAACTTGTCTTTTTAAAACTTAACATAACATATAATTTCAAACATCATAACAGATCTTCAAATATCAACCTCTTCCAATCCTGCCATGTGTCTCCTTCAAGCTAGTTGTTGCAATCTATTCACCTGCGCACATACTAAAAGTCAGCTACGCTGAGTGAGTTTTAGTTAATCAGATAACTTACTTTACACACACATATACGTGCCCGAAGGTACGCATTACATACTTAACATGTTCATCATTCCTTCATATACATTCATAACTAACCTTACATTATAAAGAGCATTTCGCCCTACATACCTCGAATATTATTAGGGTCTGGTACCCTCTATCCTCGGATATTATTAGGGTCCGGTCTCCCTTCTTTCTCGGATATTATTAGGGTCTGGTACCCTCCATCCTCGGATATTATTAGGTTCCGTTACCCTCCATCCTCGGATATTATTAGGGTCTGGTCTCCCTTTCTCTCCTACTATCATGTCATACCTTTTCCATGTATATAATTATAAGTTTCATACATACATACATCATTAATCCATCACATATACAATCATATCGTCAAAACGTCACCTGAAAGTGCATGCAATATCCGAAGATCGTTCACTCACCGACAAGCTTTCATTCACATTTAGATATACATAAATAACATAAAAATCATACATGGCATAAACTTACCATTTAATGTAAGTGTATTAACAATCACATCGAGTATGCACACAACCTCGAAAACATAACAAGGAACGGGGCTAGAAACTCACCTGAAAACGGTTACGTTCACCGTTAATTGTTATTCCTTTCCGTAGCTACGCGCGACTAACTGTATAAAAATTACACGTATCAATTAAAATTCACTACTCATATCGCGTTTCTAGTCTAGTTATAACCTTCAACGCACGGGGGTTCGGGGGCAGCGCCCCTGATAACGCGGTTCTAGGGGCGGCAGCCCCTAGCGGGGTCCAAGGGGCAGAGCCCCTGGCTGGGGTCGAGTTGCCAGGTCAGCTTGGAAAAATTTTATTTCCATTAACTGTCTTAACACATTTTCCATTATAATTTTAAATCCTTATTTAATTTGCTAACTTAAAAAGTTTGAGGGCTTCTTTGTAATTAAACCACTATTTTCTAAGTCCAGGGACCATTCTGTCATTTTATTAAACTTTAGTTCATCATCCAGTCCTTAACGAATTGAGGTTCATTCGTTACTTCTGTCTCTCATAACGAATTGGCTAATTCGTTACTTTATAACGAATTGACCTTCATAGAGAACTGAGCCCTATAACGAATTGGACCTTATAACGAATTGAACCTTTAAAACAAACTAGTCCTTGTAATGAATTGGAACTTATAACGAAATGGTTAACGAATTTGCTTAACGAATGAAACTCATTCGTTATTCTATCTTGACGAACTGACATAACGAATCAGCCTAACGAACCAGAACTCATTCGCTAACTCTTCGTAACAAATTACTTAACGAATTCGTTACACGCGCGCCTATGGTTAGGTAAGAATGTCAGAAAACATTCTCTGACATCCTTACTTCGTACTCGTCTTTCAGGCGCCGCCGTGCCGGAAAACCGGCCAGTGGCCGGAAAAGCGGATTTTACCCTATTTTACACCGTTTTTCACCATTTTTGGTCCCGTTCAATCCAGATCTGAGTTAGGGTGACCCCTAAGCTCATCTTTGCTCGGTTCATACCCGATTCCACTCAGATCTCGCGACTTGAATGGTTTAAAGGTGTCGGCTCGTCGTTTCGTGACTAAATCTAGCGGGTTTGGATCTATACAATATCATACTATCTTTACCTCGGGTTGGTGCTCGAGTTTCTTGGTGATTTCGGCTTGAGAGAGGAAGTAGGATGAGAGAGAGCTAAGTGTGTTTTTGATGGTGTAAGGAATGAGTGAAATGGATGGATTAATGCATAATTGTTGTTTATATATTATGGGTCATGGCTTAAGCCCATGGTCTTTTCTTCTTTCCTTTTTAACTCAAGTCCGTAACTCATATCTATTTAACCCAACACAAGCCCGACTCATAATAACTCACAACTTATTTTATTAACTGAAACGAGAAAACGGGATGTTACTGTCTTAAGATGTAAAGGCGGAAAAATCGTGCATGAGCCACCATGACTTGATGTCCCGACGATAAATCTTAAATAAAATGAGATAAAATGTGGAGTCGAACAGGTGCACGTATCACCGCGTCTTTCATGTTAGCGACTCAAATCACGATAATAACAACCAATAAATTTTGAGATACAACGAGATGTTAAAACACTAGTCCACGTATCACCATGGCTCTATTGTTTCAACACCAAAATTTGGATGGCGACCGGAACGATCGCATTCGACAACTTAAAGTGGTTGTCTCATATGAGACAATCTTTAAGGAGATTTGAAACAACGGGATCCAAGTTAAGCTCATGATCCATTAAACACAATAAAAACTAATGTTTTTTTTTGTGGTAAGGTAAGGATACCTTATATTGTTACGAGAGTGTGTGTATATGTATATTTACGATTTGTTGAAATAAATAAGTATATAAATAAGTAAGTGTAATGAACAATCGAGTAGAGTAAACACGTATAAGAAACACGTATAAGGACCATAAAGAATAAACTATACTAGGTTGTTACGTCTAACCACATATCCTATAGTCTTGTGGCTCTGATACCAATCTGTCACACGCCAACCAAAGGCGGCGGAACATGCCAGGGTGCAATGGATTGCCCAAAACACAAGAAACTATTAAAGTGACAATATTAAATCCACTCATTTAAATTCATAAAATCATAAAGAGTCACATAACTTGTTCATACAAATCACCAAAATTCAATCATAACAAATAATATATTGTTCGTTTTTCTAATATCTTAATAGTATTGATAACTTTTTCCTTCAAGTCCTCAAATCAACCTAGAGTCAAACCTGTAACATTGCATAAAATAGAATTTTATCAACACAAAGGTTGGTGAGCAATTTCATAGCTTTGAACAATAAGTATATAATAGGAAATTCCACAACTTGTATACAAAACAATAAATAATAGGAACAATTTAGATAATGAAATCATTAATAAGAATACATTAACGACACCTTGTTATAAGAGAATACCAAATAGTCTAGGATTTATATGAAATCGTTAATAAGAATACATTAATGACACCTTGCTATAAGGGGATGCCAAATAGTCTAGGATTTATATGAAATCGTTAATAAGAATACATTAACAACACCTTTCTATAAGGGGATGCCAAATATACTCGGATTTATGAATCAACCAACCAAAAGCGGTAAAAACATTAACATTTAAGCATGTAAGCATATAGCACCAAATCGAGCATTTATTGAAGTAAAATATACAATAAAGTTTGTGGTTTAAGACTCAAGTATAAAACAATTAGTTTGAATAAGTATACAATATCACCCCCAAAACGAAAAATGGAAAACGGGGGATGAAAGTACTCACATTCAAGTAATAAACTTGATCGGTAAAATGACGAGTAACCGGAAGGATGAGGTTTAACGAGCAAATTCTAGATGAAAAGAAGTCTTGCATTAGAAAGGTTGCCTAGGAAGTCTTTAAATAAAATAAATGATAAGAAATGCAAACAATTTAAAGTTTAAGGTTTAAAATGTAAATATTTAAAAAATTATAATAATAGTCCTTTTAAAAATATAAGTTTGCTCGAAACCGGGTTAAGGTATCTAGCCCTTAATCTTACTCAACCTATATTAAGTAATAAGGTGGGTAAAAATGCAAGAATACAAGTCTCTTTATAATATAGATACTAAAACGGGTTTTAACGAGTGTTCGGGTTATTGGTTCGGGTCTTGGTAATTAGTCAAACCCAAAGTCAGCTTTTCAATATAAAGAATGTTATAAGATAACTCAATAAGACTTAACCAAGTATGTAGTTCTATTGTTTTAGAACTAACAGCGTCCGTTAAGAGAGTGTTCGGTTTCGTTGGTCCAAACTTTGTTATAAGATCAAGTTTGATTCAACATCCCAGGTAGTTTAAGAAAATAATTAAAATTAGTTTATAAAGTATTTTTAAAGAAATATACAAGTCTTGATAGCTAGAAACACACTTGTGTGTCTTAAACGAGTGAAATCGGGTTAGTTCGTTTTGGTTCGGTTTCCATCTCCGAATAAGATCAAGAATGGTTACTACATGCCCAAACATCAAAGAATTTGTATAATAATTTATGAATGATGATACTTAAGTTTTACAACCAAAAAGTTAACAATAAAGTCTTTAAACGAAAGTTCGGTTCTCAGTTCGGATCTTGTTTCAGGTTAAGACCGAGGTTAGATTCTACAAACCCATAACCATAGAACTCATAAAAATGATTTTAGAAACTTATATCTAACATAAAACATGTTTATACAATTATTTAACAAAACTAGTAAACAAAGTTCGGTTCACGGTTTAGAGCTATTTACGGTTAAACCAAGGCTAGTCTCTACAAACCCATAACCATGGAACTTCATAAATATGATATACAAACTAAAATGAGCAGAAGTTAAGCATGGTTAATATGTATAAACAAGTTATATAATTATATATATATCAAGGACTACGTAAGTCCTCCATGTAGCCTTACCTTACAAGGCCCGACACTCCACCAACCGAAACTGGAGAAGTGACCACCAAAGGTAACAAGGTGTGTATATTATATATATGTTTTATAACAATCTTCAAGTATTAATGAAAGCTAACAAGTTGATTAAAATGAAAGACTATGGTTTGTTTGACTTTGGGAAGTCAATGTGCCAAGAACATGAAAAACAACCCTTAAATCTTTAGAATTTGAGAAAGATGATGAAGTGTGAGCATGGATTAATGAAGCATGAGGGTGGGTATAAATAGGATAAGGTTGAAAGGGTTAAGCATGAGGTCTAATGGGTAAAAATTTGGATTGGATAATAGGATATAAACCAAAAAAACAAAGAAACTGATCTGAAGCTCTTAGAGATACGCACTGGGGATTTCGCCACACCCATCGCATATCTCTATGGGGTGGGTGGCCAGATCTCCAAACTTTGCAAAAATGGCAGTTTTGGCCCTAGAGTTGTTTTAAAGCGTTTTTAAGGCATTTTAAGGACCTAAATGGATATTTTTGAGACTCGAAAAAAATGAAACAAATATGTGACATACAACCCATCATTTTGATTATTTTAAAGGTTTCGATTTACAAAACGGGTCGGTTTACATGATAAACAAATACAAAAACGAATACACGATTGACCCGAAATCAACGAATGTCACAATAAAACTCAACTCATACTAGATTTTTTGACGATATAATCTCGAATAGCTTGCATACGGTTCGACCCGTTTACACCCTCTTTCTGAGTTTATATTTATCGTCCATTATTCATATTTTAGACCAAACCCATTTAAATAGTCAAAGCAATCAACATCGAAAGAGATGATCATCAAATCATTAATCTATTGTAATAGACCCTTGAATACAATATGCGCCTATGTACGCACAAATGTAGGTATGATAATTAAACTAGTAATAGTTCATAATATATTATAAAAATGTCGACAGACGCACCTACACCAAGTTTCCAACCATTAACTACTAAAAAAACACTCCTCTCAAATATAATATTCAGTTTTGGTCTATTCAAAACTTCTACCAGGCCTGTCATTTTAACCATAACTTGAAACCCTACCCGAGAAAGCCTATCGTGTATATGGAAAAACACTAAACCGAACTTGAACTGTAGTAATTCAGTTTCGTTAACGGTTTTATTTTCTGGGTTTCGGGTCAACCCGAAAACCCGAATAAAGTATGCGTCAGGTGTAGTCAATTCAATTCACATTCTTGTTTAATTGTTATCTGATGCAGGCCCAAATCCTTCCCAACCAACCTAGCTGAACAAATCCTTGGGCCATCTTGAAGTTTAGTTTGCATTTTAGTCATGTTATTTAATTTATGTTATTTGTTTTATGTTATTTAATTATGTCACATGTTAGTTATGCATGTAGTTTGATCATGGGGTTCACGTATGTCCATGATCCTAAAGATAAGGTAGAGTGGTTAGTGGAGTAGTTGTTGCATTGCATATTTATATTCATGTAATTTGCTTTTGATAATTAACAAGAAAATTGCCCCAAGCTAGTCTTTCCTTCCTGTTATTATTCTTGGAGTGTTGCCTACTCTACAGGCACAACATTATCCTAAAGTATATTATGGCTTGACATGATTTCAGTTGCTAGTAAGAAGCATTAATTAATTTATGGTATTATTTTCTTTGCGTGGTGGATCATTTGGCGGGCTCGGAATCAGGGCCGGCTTCAAGAAATAAAAAAAAGTTTTGGGTCGAAGGCGAAGTTTTTTTTGGGCTTTAGATAAAAGGAGTATTTTGTTGGGTTTAAACAATTTAATTTTTATATGAGTTTTCTTAGTTATAATTTGAGTTGTGTAAAAAAATTTTGTATAAAAAATATGATTAAACATGTCTCAAATGAGACTAGAAACCCATAACCTTTTGGTTATGAGTAATACTCCTTTACTACTAGACCAAGCTAGTGGTTATCTTATTGAGTTTAAACATTAAATACACATATTGTTTTTAATAAAAACACATATAATTTTTTTCTAAAAAACTTTTCGGGCCTAGCGTGGTGTCGGGCATGTAGCCGTCGACCATCCAGCCACCCCTAAGGGCCGGTCCTGATCGGGATGAAGTTGTTTTTTAAACGAAAGTTAGCAGAAAATATCTCATTTTCAACTCTCTTCTTATTTACTCATTTTCATGGATTACAAATAGAGATAGTAAAAATATTATTGATTGGACGTTGTGGCTTAAAATTCTTCTTCTTGTAATGTAACTGATTTGTTGTTGTTACTAGCTTTTGCTAGTTTTGGTTTAATAAAAGTTGTTTAAAAAAAATTTATCCCAAAAGTATATTTGGTTCAGTTAGCATTCTCTTCAATTTAATTCACGACTAAATGATTGTTTTATAGTTATTTCCAAAGAATTTAAGACTAATAAGTACATATTTAATCTCACAACTCTTCAATTGTTGTCTACCATTGGGATAATTTTTTATTTACGTTCGAGTGAAGATAATTTAAAACATTCTTTTCCAGTTTTCTCAGCCAAATTTTATAAACCTGCCTCGGATAATCCAAACCCAAAAAAACAAGAGACATAAGAGTCGGATTTGAACATTGTATTTAAATTTTTCATACCCGAGAAAAAATAAAACCAGAAATATCAACACACAAAACACTTTGGTTCCCAAATCACCTCAAATTTGATATTTAAGTTCCATTAATTAAGCAATTGGCCGTTTCGTTTCGTTAAATGGAATGTGATGGTTTAAGACTTTCAGATTTTTATGGCCTCAGGTTCTAAACCTGATTTAAGAGAGCTTTATCACAATCATAGATTTTTTTTATCAAATGTGTTATTAGGTAATATTTTGTCTCAAGAAAACTCTCTTGGTTATTGTATGGATTATGGAAGGTTGCTTTTGTGCTTTTTTCCATAGGGGTTTCTTAAAAAAAGTTGCATCACTTCAAAGTTAAAACTAATAAATTGGAGGTTCAAATTAGATCATGGGGTTTTCTTATATATTAGTGGGTTTTCTCATGAGAGAGGAATGAAGATAATTGACGAGTCTGTGATAAATATTAGGAAAAATTACAGAAATAGACAAGTTTGACCAATAATTTATCAAAATAGACATGTCTATTTAGCCCACATCACTCCAATCATTGGTTTTTTAACAAATAAACAACTGACACGTCACCGAAGCCAGCTAAGGCGGCTAAGCCTTAGCCTCCACTTTATGGGTACGGAATTTTATAAAAAGTAAACGGGTCCCACCTTTAACCAATAAAAATTCGACACGTGTCAAAGGCGGCTAAACTTAGCCTACATCTATTGGTATTTAGCCGGCATACTTGACTCTTAGCCAGCTTCGGGATACGTGTCTATTTAGTTAGCCGGCTCCAAATATTCCTTCTTAGCCGGCTCCAACTCGGCTTGTAAGCTAAGGCTTCACTTAGCCGCCTTTAATTTTTTCATTTAGTCGTCTAATTTTAGCCGTCAAAATTGAATATTTTACCAACCTTATTAAATATTTAGCCGGCTTCACTTAGCCGTCTTCGTAGTCGGTGTAAATTTAGCCGCCAAAATTGAATATTTTACCAACCTTACCAACTCTATTAAATATTTAGTCGGCTTCAATTAACCATCTTCTTAGCCGGTGTAAATTTAGCCCCTAAAATTAAATATTTTACCTACTCACTTAATTATTTAGCCGGCTTCGTTTAGCCGCAATTTTTTTCTCATAGCCGGCATGTTTTAGCCATCGGCAATAAATATTTTACCTACCCAAAATTAATTTTTCACCAACCATTTTTATAAAACTATACAACCATATTCCCTACATCTTATAAAACCATCTTCACCCTCTCAAACTTTTTAATTTCTTATCACAAGATACTCATTTTTTTAAAAAATATGTTTGTTAACGTCGTCGTTTATAGTGGTGGGAATTGGCATGTTGTTGATCGGGTTGTTGAATACCTTCCGGTTGATTTACACTGGGATAAGAAGACGACTAATTGAAGCCGGCTAAATATTTAATAGAGTTGGTAAGGTTAGTAAAATATTCAATTTTGGCGGCTAGATTTACACCTGCTAAGTGAAGCTGGCTAAATATTTAATAAGGTTGGTAAAATATTCAATTTTGGCGGCTAAAATTAGACGGCTAAATGAAGAAATTGAAGGCGGCTAAGTGAAGCATTAGCCTACAAGCCGAGTTGGAGCCGGCTAACTAAATAGACAAGTATCCCGAAGCCGGCTAAGAGTCAAAGATGTCGGCTAAATAACCATAAATGTAGACTAAGTTTAGCCGCCTTTGACACGTGTCAAATTTTTATTGGTTAAAGGTGAGACCCGTTTACTTTTTATAAAATTCCGTGCCCATAAAGTGGAGGCTAAGGCTTAGCCGCCTTAGCCAGCTTGGGTGACGTGTCAGTTGTTTATTGGTTAAAAAACTAATAATTAGAGAGATGTAGGCTAAATAGACATGTCTATTTTGGTTAATTATTGGTCAAACTTACCTATTTATGTAATTTTCTCTAAATATTAGACGTTAAAAAATATAAAACTAATAAAAAACAGTATCAACAAAAAAGTAGATACTTTATAGTCGTCGTTATCACATAAATAAAGAAATTAATAATTTATTGACAAAAGAAAAATAATAATAAACGGTGTGGCTCTGCCCACTTCAATAGTCACTATTTTATAGAATCTAAAATAAAACCATCGTCCATTGTTTCATATGCAGGTCTTTCCTCGAAGTTGTCATCGTGTCACTATCCTCCCAAATTCCGTACATTAAACCCATCATTTCAGCCATTTCATAATATCACATGGAGAACAACAATAACAAACACCCGTTGCTGGATAACCTCCAACGAGACAGACTGGCATCGTCTGCATTAGGCCAACAACCACCACCTCAACCTGATGGTGGTGGTTGTGTGGGTTCAATTGGTCGTGGGTTTTGGTTGTTTTTAAAGGTGACGGTGGTTGAGGCTTACAAGATGGGTCGATCGGACCCGAGAAAGGCCGTGTTTTCGGCCAAATTAGGGCTGGCGTTGGCTCTGATTTCGCTCTTGATATTTTGGAAAGAGCCGTTTCCGGATATTAGTGAGCATTATGTCTGGGCGATACTTACTGTTGTCGTCGTCTTTGAGTTTAGTATAGGTAACTTTTATGTTCATCTGATTTGTGTTTTAATTTGAATCAACCTAATGGCTTACATGAAATTTGAAAAAGTGCTTCTGACTTTTCTATGTTGCTAAATATTGAGGATCTTTCTAGAAATGATTGACTCAGTAAGGGTACAAATGTCATTTTACTTTGTCTTTCGGTAATTAGCACGATCTCTAATTTCACCATGTGTATGGCTCTGATGCATGACATGTATAATTTGGTCAAATGTTGGGTCTGGACGAGGCTGATATGTAAAAATGACCAACTTACGGAGGAGATTATAAATTGATTAATATAGTTATAAACTTTTGCTTGCTTGGAAATCTAATGGTATCCAAAATCAAAATAAACTGTCATAAATGTGTTTGTTGCTTGTCATATATTGTGGTGGGGTAGAAAATAGATAATAGAATGGCCTGTTATGTTATACCCTATCCATGTGTCTCAACTTGTCATTTAAAACCACAAAATATAATATACATTCATTCAAGGATGCTACATTGGGGTGTTTGAATATGTGCTATTTTATTCTGATTTTGATTCTTGAGGTCATAGTAATAATAATCATTTAATTGATTATTATGCAGGAGCAACGTTTAGCAAAGGATTTAACCGTGCACTGGGAACTTTGTCGGCTGGTGGACTTGCTTTAGCCATGGCAGAGTTTGCTCACTTGTGTGAACGAGCTGGCGAGCCCTGGGATGAAGTTGTTATTGTTATTAGCATATTTACCATAGGTAACGACCACCACCAGGCAATATGTGTGGGTCGGGTAACCGGTCAAAACAGACATTGTCCCTAAACATATTTTGTCCAAACTTTTAAGATTCATATATGTTTTATTTTCCTCACTTAACTTTAAAAAAGTTAAGCATATATAAAAAGTTTGCAATAAGATCGAAACACCTCATGAAAGTTGCATAACTTTAGAGTAAAGTTTTTGTTTATATTAAATAGTTGGTGTGTCAAATATGATTGTAAAAGTAATATTTTCATTGAGTTGAATAAAATGATTTAGGAGGTTTTGTGGATTGTAAATACATTTTGGTGACGTTTGACCCAGCAGATTCGTTTCCTTTTAAGCAAGTTTTTGACCCGTTTGACCTGTTAGCATTAAATCATAAAAGGGTTTAAATTATCATCTTTGTAATACGATTATATATCTTTTGTAGGATCACTTGCAACTTTTGCAAAACTTTACCCTACATGGAAAGCTTATGAATATGGCTTCCGAGTGTTCACGTTGACTTATTGTTACATAATGGCATCCGGATATCGCACTAATGAGTTCATAGACACAGCCGTGAGTCGGTTTTTTCTAATTGCATTGGGTGCGGGTGTCAGTCTGCTTGTGAATGTTGGCATCTATCCAATATGGGCCGGTGAAGATTTGCATAATTTGGTAGTTAAGAATTTCTATAGTGTTGCTAGCTCCTTGGAAGGTTAGTTAATACATTGTGATGTTTTATCTATATCTTAAGTTTATTTCATGACTCTTCCTTTTGAGGTCAAACATAAAATTTACAAATTCAAAGTTCATGTGAATTTCTTCACATTTTAACACGTTTTGTTTTCAGTTTTCTAATATTTATATAAAATCTCCAGCATATGTATCCTTATTCTCTTGGAAATTCAAAGAATCCATATGAATTTTTATTTTTTAAAAAGTGTTTCTTTTGACTTAATAAGTCAACGCATACCCCTGTGTTTTGTGAAGTTTTATTTTTAAATATTTCTTTTTGGCCTTTTATTTTCAGGTTGTATCAATCAATATCTTGATTGTATTGAATATAAAAGAATTCCTTCAAAAATCCTTACTTACCAAGCTCATGAAGATCGGCTTTATAGTGGTTACAGATCGGCTGTGGAATCTACAAGTCAAGAGGATGCTTTGGTATTTTACACTTCAAACCTTTTGTTTTTTCCAAAACCATATGTTTTTTTGCTAGTAATACATGACACATTATTTTTCTGTTGATTCTAGAATTACTTTTAGTTAAAGAAACAAAAGAATTCAGAAGTATTCTGAACTTGAAAAGTAATTTGTTGACTTTGAAAACTCAGAACATATGATTTGATATCTTACAATTCAAAACTTGTTTTTTCCAAATTCATATGTTTTTTCTGTTAATAATACATCACACACTGATTCCAAAATAATTTTAATTAAAGAATTTAGAACTATTTTGAATTGGAAGAGTAATTTGTTTGACCTTGAAAAGCCAAAGATGCGGTTTAGCATTCTGAACTTGAAAATTAATTTGTTGACTTTAAAAAGTCAAAAACATATGATTTGATATTTGTTTTGTTCAGTTGGGCTTTGCTATATGGGAACCACCACATGGTGCTTACAAGATAAATAAGTATCCTTGGAGAAACTTTGTGAAGGTTAGCGGTGCTTTGAGGCATTGCTCGTTTATGGTCATGGCGTTGCACGGATGCATACTATCCGAAATACAGGTATTTATTTGAGAATGGTCATTTTGGGTTATATACTTATATGGATTAATAAATATTAAAAAATTGGGTTATTAAATAATTATTTTTAATTGTATAATTATTTATGGATTTAAAAGAAGACTAAAAAGAAACTATTCTTGGGTTGACCCGAACTGACCCATGGTATATTTACCCGTTTTGACACATTTACTCTTAGGTATGTAAATGAGTGAATCCAGCTTTAGAGGAACTCAGGATCGGCTCGTTAAAAGATTGTATCTAGTTGACTTTAAACAAACTCGAGCCTCAAAATAAACTTATTTAACATTCATGAGCCAGAGCCAGAGCCAGAGTCTAGTTTCACTTATCGAGCCTAAAAAGTTATTTAATATATTAAATATATGTATTTATAGAATAATAATTGTTATATATAAAATTATGATTTAAAGACAGCTAGATAATGCATATTACGTTATATAAAATCTATAATTAAAAATATATAAATATACTTGAAATGTATATAAATTATAATAAATTAAAAACGAGCCCAAATTACGAGCTGAGGTCGAAAAAAAAAACTACTCACAAGCCCAACTCAAGGTTTAGAAAAACTACTCAACGGTCGAGCTTGGGCTCTGCTCGACTTGTTTGCACCCCTATACCCTGTAGCTTCCTTCTTATAGGTTGTCTTCTTAAACTCTAATAACATGTAAATAATGTGCAGGCTCCTGCGGATAGAAGACGGGTTTTCCGAGACGAGCTTCAAAGGGTAGGTACAGCTGGCGCGAAAGTGTTACGTGAACTCGGTAACAAAGTAAAGAAAATGGAGAAATTAGGTTCGTTAAACATACTCGATGAAGTTCTCAAAGCAGCGGAAGACTTGCAAAAAAAAGTTGACCAAAAGTCATACCTTCTCGTTGACTCAAACAGTTGGGAAATCGGGAAACCACCAATCGAGATTCACGACCCACAAGACTTCTTAAAGACGGAAGACCCGTATGCATATCATGGGTACCACTCGTTTAGTGAAACCCTGCTCGATCTTGGAAAGTCTAGGACCACCGAAAGTGAAAGTACTAATTTACCCGTTGAGGGTACAAATGGTCTTCACAAGTCGTTGACCCGACAGTTCTCGTATAAGCCCGAAAGAATGGTGATTCCAGATGAAGCGGATACTTATAAGAGCGCGAGTGTGCTTTCATTGGTGACGTTTACTTCGCTTTTGATCGAGTTCGTTGCGAGACTGGGGAATCTGGTTGTGGCATTTGAAGAGTTGAGTGAGATAGCCAAGTTTAAGGCTCCACCAACTGAGTCCGGGGGGAGAGTGGAGGATGAGATTTGTGGAATGTGGACAAGGCTATGTAGATTTTTGAAGCCTACAAGTAGAAATGATCAGAATGTATTAGTTTAAAAAATAAAATGTTTAAAATGAGAATGTGTTAGTTTTGTAGGAATGTTAAATGAGGAGCTTTCTTTCAATCTTTCTTGATTTATTTGTTAGCTTCTTTTTTAGGTTATTAGTTATTATGTTTTTATCATTACCATTAGCGGTAGATCAATGTTACTTTTTTTTTCTGCAAGTCTCATTTCACGAAAAAAAACAGAAAAGAAAACGATCCCTCCTACCGAGAAGCTACTATGAAAATGTTCGGATGTAAGATACATATATGACGTATGAGTATGGAAATTAATATGACCCATTGTAGCGGTTTATCAGTTATGTTGGTGTTACTTTTTAAAGCATTTACGCTTTGTTTTTGAGGTTTTTAACCAAGGAAAGAAAATGAAATGAGAGGGAAGGATAAGAAAGGGAATGGAAGGGAATGCAATTTTTTTTTAATTGGTGAGTTCTTGAGTTGGAAGAAAATAAGAGGAAAGGAAAGGAGAGAGGATAATTTATTGGGAAAAAACATCAATTTAATCCCTCATAACTCCTCCTATTCCTTTCCTTTCCATCCTAAAAAAACTCAAGAGCATCCATTTTTTAACTATCCTCAGTTTTCCTTTCCTTTTCTTCCTTTAAAAAAACTCAAGAGCGGGGCGTTAGTAAATTGATATCACTCTGGTGTAATATACATATATGGCGTATAACTAGTACGAGCATGGAAAGTTATATAATACATCATTTATTTTTATTTAATGGTGTTACTAGGGTATAGGCCCGTGTTACACACGTGTGAAAAAACATGTTAACAAACATAATAAATTTAAATAACAAATTCAAACAACACAAAGCTTTTTCAACTTTTGGACTAAAATGCTAACCATTTACAATGTTTAGATATTAAAAGTTTAAATTTACAAAAAGTTTGTGACCACCAAAAAACATCAATGACCTAAACATGTTCTTTTATATCAATCCACCATCAACTTCTTCAAATATTCTAACAAAAGAAACTCATTTTGTTTCACCACCTGAAAATTTAAAAAAACAATATCATTCAAATTAAATATACCTTTAAAATAATAATATGTTTAATAATGAAAGCCCGTGTTACACACGGATGTTGTAACATTCATTATAGTTCAAACCCGACTTATCTATTATTAATTTTTTTTTCTTTTCTTTCTCTTTTTTTTGTCTCATTATTTATTCGAACATTCAATGCTAGATAAATTCTCGGGTCGTTTAACATATGCATTTTCTTTTATTTGTTACTTAGATTTAACTATGAGTTATGTACACTAATAGCCCCCTAGCTAATTTAAACCCACTTTTACACCCATATCCATAGAATAAGGACCTAATTGCAAAAATTATTCAATTCCCCCTCCTCTCTTCCCTTTCCCGCCGACCCACCACATTCACCCTTTCTTTACTGAGTTGCAGCCCTAATTCTTGGATTAATTGACGAAAATGATGTAACCAATCAATTCCTAACCAAAAACCGCGTCCACCGACACCCTAAACATGGTAAATTGTTACCAATTGACAGCTAATCGCAACCTAATCAAGTCGCGGCCAAATCCTCTCTAAATCCTTATATATATTCGTCTAAAATTCAATTAAACTCGTACCCACACTCCTCTCAGCATCGCGAATCCAAACCATATATCAATTGCAAGTTTTTGAGCCGTCTGCACCCCGTTATTGATCGAGTTTCAACTGAGAACCCTAGGAGGTCGTTCTTATTCAATTCGTTATCAACTCTTGTAATTATTCCATGTTTCTGTGTCGTTTTTAATCAACCAACAATAACCCTAAATCAAATGTAAACGATGGTGATCAAATAATCTGAATTCGGATTTTAGGGTTTAATATCAATTTAGGGAAGAACAAGAAAAACCATTGTGTTTATTAATTTGCAGGCTCACAATTTAATCAACATCCGTGCTGGCTCAGATGGCCAGCACTGTTTATGCTAAACGTATGAACCGGCCTGGGCGCGGGGTTCGAGCCCTCCCATGCCCGGTTTGTAATTTTTTTTATTGTTTTTCTCCTTTTATTTCTCTTAATAATTTTTGTTGATGATACAACTCTAATTAAACACTATCTTGATAAACCGAACCCTCGGCTTCGTGTTTTCTTGTCTTTTGAACTTATGATTCATAATTAATCTATATATATATGTGCTCATATATTATCTATTTTATTTGTTTAAAATAATCTAAATAATAATAATAATATTAATATTAATAGTTTAAACCCCAAAAACACTCCGAAATTCTTTTAAACCGATTTGTAACCGTAAGGTTATGTCGTATTATTTTATTGTTTATACCCCCCTTAGTTCATATTATTTACAAATTTGAATAATTAACCTAATGATATTTTAAATAACAATTGTACTTACGACCCAATCAAATCCTATTCTTTATAAGTTTTGTTAATACTTTGTTATAATAAATTAATATTATCTTTAAACAACTAGGAGCTCTATCCCAAGGAGCTCGACAGTTTCTACTTAAATTTTTTATCGTCATCTCATATTCGTTAATCCACTCGTTAAGGTGAGTTTACATACCCCTTTTTCTATATTTTATATTTTGGGGGTAACATGTATACGATATTCAAGTTTACTTATGTTTTATTCCCACATCTATTCAAAACACAATTCAATATATGTTTATGTGTGATTATTGCATGCTCTATGATAAATGCTCTATGTGTTTAATTGTTTATTTTATGCTTGGTGATTGGTATCTCATCCTCATCTAGTATGATCATACATTTACCCAAGTACTTTGATTTCGTATCAATAAGAACGGGTCCATATCTATTTAGTTGTTTATATCTACATAAGAATTGTAATACTCATCATTTACATATGAATTGTGATGTATCTCTCTCTATATATAAAACTAAAACTTATGTATTCTCACCAACATTCGTGTTGACAAACTCTACTTTCATACATGTTACAGGTACAAATAGTTGATATTATTCAAGATTGAAGAAAATAGTTAGACCTTAGGATATTTATTCATATTACACAAAAGAATGATTTATTTGATTTAGTTATTGTAATTTGTGTATTTGATGTAATGTTAATGAAATAAAAAAATAATTGCCACATTAATTAGTGTCTTATAAGCTACTGTCCAATCAATACGTTACGCCCCGACATGTTCCGCCACTTTTGGTCGGGGTGTGACAGATGTAAGTTATAATAAAAGTAAAAAAATATTACATGTAATACGTAAATTGAGTTATATTATATAAAAATTTTTATTTATGACTTTTATAATAAGTTTTTGATATATTTATACACTGTTAATTATAAATTATAATTTGTAAACCAAACCTTGGTGTTTGATTTATTTTAATACAAAACATTTATACCGATATTATTATACATTTTATGTGTATAAAAATTATTTTTAAAACAAAATGTTGTCACATATTAAAAAATGGCTTTCTATAACGTTAGAAGAATTGGAGACGAAGACTCAAACAATAATGTAAAATTTCAATATCTTTCAATGGCTAGCAACTTGTGTATCATACGCGTGAAAATTATATATATATATATATATAATATATATATATATATATATATAAACGAAGACATAAAAATCTTACGTGTCGCGATGTGGTCGCTCCCCTTTTTTTGGAGTCACCAGATTTGCTTGATTTTTAAATGGAGGTTTCTCATGCATTTGACCCGAATTCATGGGTATGAGTCTTACCAAACCCATATATTCCTTAAATGGGTTATAACATCTCATAAAATTAAAAATTATTCTCATCAAATTATTGATGTAAAAATCCTATAAAATATTATATAATAAAAATTAATATCTTATTTATTTTAAAAAAGATATATATATTATTTAAATTAAAAAACCAATTTGATAGTTTAAAAAATAAACGGGTCTTGGGTCTCATCAAACTATAAATATATTATTAATTTTTAAAAATATTATTTATAATTAAAAAAAGAATTTTATAGTAAAAAAAATAAACGGGTCTTGGGTCTCATCAATATCATATAGCTTTTAAACCGGGTTATAAAATCTCATTTATTTGTGAAACAATTTATCGCCAAACCATAAATATATTATTAACTTTCATACAATAAAAAAATATAAATTCAAAAAAATAAATATATATTAGAACAAACAATATATAAAAACCCCCGTAATACGGGGGATAAAAACTAGTATATATATATATATATGTATATATATATATAAGAACTCTAAAAAGGTTAAGAACTCTTAAGAACCCTTAACAACTAAACAATTTTTTAATTTTTTTTATATATTAACATTATTTAAGAGTAGTTTTATCATATTTTATATAAACAATTTTGATTACATATATTAATCACAAATTTACATATATGTAAATTTATGTACTAACAAATTTACATAAGTGTAAAACAAAACATAGATATGTATAAAAACTAATTTTCAAAACTGTAATCGTAGATATAGAGATCTACTCTCAAAGAACATTAACATACAAATTTTTTTTAAAAAAACGTTAGTTTTCAAGGGTTCTTTCAAATTCTTAAATAATTTAACAGTTCTGTAATGATACTCATCCTATATATATATATATATATATATATATATATATATATATATGCTGTCTACATCTTACCTTCCTCAGACCCTACCATAGCATTGCTATTGGTGGGATATACTGAGTACGATGATGATGATGATGATGATATATAGGGTGAGGTTATCCTAAAAAAACCATAGTGTCTAAGAAGTGTAGGAAGGAATGTGAACCCTTAGATCTATAGAATTAAAGGCCAAGATTGAAAGTTATCTAAGAGTGCAATGTGTTTTATTTTATAGCTTGTTTTTTAAGCCTTCAGGGGCAAAATAGTCCGATGTGTTTTTTAAACATACAACAAACGTCTAATGAGTTTCAAATCAGTAACCATCACCTCCTAAATTGTAGCCTTGATTTATGTTGAATCCAAAAAGCACCAGATCATTTTTTTTCAATAATTAAATTGATAAAAATATTCAATCCCTCAAATTAAGGTTCCATAGATATCCAAAATCATGGATGGGTTTATGTTTTAATATTGGATTTTTGATTTTTGATTTCAGCGTCTATTGTGTCAGTAGGAGTGTTATTTAATCCTTCAGTTGTCTTACATTATTGTTTTTAAGCGATGGAAGAAAAACCGTCTGAGAAGGTTCCGAGGATGAAGCTTAAGATGCAAGGTATGTTTTTTAGTATCTCAAGGTTATAACACACCAGTAAACTAATACGAACCATAACACACTAGTTTAATATTATGGCTTACGACACATCAGTTAATTTGAAAAGAAGTATGATATTACTATAACACATCAAATTTAGTGAGCACTAACAATAATCAGCATCGTAAAATATTGAAGAATTATTGGCAATGATGATGGATTTATAAAACTCGGAAATAATGAAATACATGAACCAGAATTTTTGTTGGAGACTTGGAGAGAATGATGATGAATTGTAATCTAGTAGTATGTCACTTACATATATTTTAAATGATAAAAATATAATTAATTGCATTAGAATAGGAAATCCATAACTACCTAAATTAAGAAAACATGCTAGACATATATACCCTTGGCTAACATGGTGTGTTATTGCCACATGTCATCGTCATGGTCCTTCCTACACTTTTTACAAAACTTCTTTTTATTTTAACCTTCCTCTATATATATATATATATATATATATATATATATATATATATATATATATATAGTTACAATAATAATAATAAATAATAAATTGATAGTGTAATATTTATAAGAACAAATAATTTTACATTCATTAGAAGGTATCACATTATTGTTTTTATTAAAACAAAATAACAAACAACAACAAATAAAGTAAAATGACAACTTCAAACATCTTTCTAACTTAAACCATAAAGCCACAAATATATATCAATAAAAACTACATCATGATATATGAAGTCATAAAGTCTTGTTTATTAAACAATCATAGAAAAGATTAAATAATGATTTCCCCACGTCAGATGGGTCATGTTCGTGTTACTCGCCATTTCAAGTTGGAGTGCAAATGAGTCAACCCAAACAGGAACCGTTAATTAAACATATACAACCACCTAAAGCCACTGTTTTTGTGTTACAACAAAGATGTAAAACTTGAATATTTGGAAGAAGCTGATGGTAGTTTTTTGGAGAGTTATGTTAAGTGTGTTGCAAGCGAACATTTATAAGATTCGGACTATGTTTTTTAATATGAGTCATGAAATAGCGGGACCCTATGTAGGTTTATAGTTTGTATTTTTGGTTTTGCTTCATGTTTTAAGTATGCTAATATAGTTCATAGTACTAAAGCTATGTTAAGATCAATATTAGTTTTGCCTTTTTTGCCATAGTGTAATTGTGGTTAACCAATTCGAAAACAGACAACACGATCACAACATTCTAGGCAGGATGGCTATGTTAGTTACGCTGATACATGTACAACAATACATGTCTCGTCATTTTTTACTTGAATAGTGTGGTTACAAGTGGGACACAATTAGAGGTGACAAAATGAGCAGGTTGGGCAATAAGTAAAAACATGCAACTTTTTGTGAGTTGAAGCTTTGATTGAAAAGGGGACGGCATGCATCTTGTCTATCTCGCTCTTGCGAATTTCATCGGGTACCAAAGGCCACATGGCTGCATTCACGCACATCCCCTTTTGTAGCGTTGCTCATTTCCTACTTTGATGTACAAACAAATCAAGATGGCCATCCTGCTTTAGCCTTGCCACCTCAAAGTAAGCCACTCCGGCCCGCTTGTTCTTTTTTAGCTCGGGCTAGACAAGTCAATGATGAAAGCGCAAAGGTGTGCAAGAGAGTGGTGCTCTGAGCATCAAACTACCGAAACAGTATGGTACATTTTATTATCTCGGGTGTTATAGAGTAATAAAATAGCAGAAGAAATCTACAATTATAATTATGAAAACCTGACGCCTTGCATACGTGAAGCAAGCTCTCCTGCCTTGCATCTAAGGCTTCAAGGAGCACTTTGACACCTTTCAAAACCAAGAGTCCGGACATCAAACAAGTTTTGGTTACTAATATAACTAGTCGTAGGATATGATTACAAAAACAATACAATAAAAACAGTCCATACTACTCCTTTCCTTTCATTTTCTTATGATGATTTTACTTGCCTACCAATGAGTGCATAAAACCTTAAAACAGATGTCAAATCCTACAAAAACAAACTGAAACATACAAAGAGAATACACACCATCTTCTAAGAAGAAGGTGTTATGTTAGCATCATACTCATGGCCACATTCATTTATGCACACGGGATCATGGAAACACGGTTTGCTTTTCACGTGATACAAAGTGTCCTAAACTTAGCTTGAGGGTGCGGGTTCATGGGTTTGATCATGCATTGACTTCCGCAGCCAGATTTTCCAGTTCCTGTAAAGCGCCTAACGCAGTGTTCCCGTAGTCAGGATCTATGCAAGACTTCACCACACTTGCCACTTGCTTCACTTTTGATTGCTGCATACAATTAAATATGCATAAACAAATTCATCTTTCATCTGTTTAAAAGATAAAGAATGTGCAAGAAAGTAGAAAATCAATCAATCAATCAATCAATCATACCTAAAGCTTTTATAGTAGAAACAATCACATAATATACCTAAAGCTTTTATAGTAGTGTATAATATAGGAGTTTTTTTATACATACACTGTGGATAAAGGTGCAAATGAGACGAACTGCTCGCGAGCTACTCGAGCCCGGATCAATATAAAGCTCAAAACGAGCTGAGCTTTTTCAGGCTCTAGCTCGAGCCTCAAATACAGCTCATGTAGTTATCGAGACCGAGCTCGAGCCTTGTATCGGAAGCTCGTTTAGGCTCGTCGAGCCTTAACAAGCTTTGTGTATTTTTAAGTTATACTGACTTCTATGTATTTTTAACACCTCATAGTCAAGCTTGAGCCGATTTTTGGCTCGTTTAAGGTCATACGAACTCGAGCCAAGCTTAGAGCATTCTCATCCAACCCCCTATTTTATGTGAGGTATGTTTTTATAATTTAGAGAGTGATTTAGGGTGTTGTGAGTGAAGAGTTTTTATAATTTAGAAAATGCAGTGATTTTTCTGTATATTTGAAAAGCTACCGTTCACCCCCTATAATTTTTTAATATTTTTTGAAAGTGGTTGTGAGTGAGGGAAAGAGAAAAGATAATGATAAAGGTATAAAAGAGTGTCACTTAATTGAAATGGAGAGAAGAAATGTAGTGAGTTTTAGTGTAACTTTTGGTTTGGAGATAGGGGGTGGGATGAGAATGCTCTAACATTTAAGGTCTCTCTCTCTCTCTCTCTCTCTCTATATATATATATATATATATATATATATATATAAAAGATATAAATTAATCAATTAATATATAATAAACAAGCCGAGCCCGAGTTTGAAAACACAACTAACAAGCCGAGCTCGAGCCTTAGGAAAAGAGCTCGAAACAAGCCGAGTTCGAGCCCTCGTAAGTCAAACTGAGCCAAGCTCGAGCCTGGTCGATCTCGTCGGCTCAGCTTGTTTTCACCCCCCCTAACTGTGGATGATTTTCATATAGCTTGATAAAATGATTATATGGTTTTATGGACATTACACTAGCAATTTGGGTCGGACCCAACTTAACAGTTTTCATTTAAGCTATCTTTCTTATTTTACTAGATATAAAACATGACTCATTTGTAAGGGATCAAAACTGTCACCTGTGCATAAACATACTAATGATAAAGAATCTGTTTTCAACTTACCAGATGCTCATATTTGCTCTTCAACTCTTGATAAACTACAAGCTGATGCGGGTCTGTCACTATGACTGCGGTCCCGGGCCCACCCTGCAGCCCAAAATCAGGTGGTATACACATGTTACTATTGTTGATCAAGACACGTAAACTATACAGAAAAAATGGGATTCGAAAGAAACTTGAAAATATTAATACCATGTGAATACATTGTCATCAAAATGCATATTAAATTAGATCCATATGTCATGACTTGCAATTAAAATCATTATAACTTTATGGAAAAGAATTTTATAATAAGAGTTACCTAAGATGAATCATGATAAACTGGGAAGAGTATTTATTAAAGTGATTAAACCTTGGTTTAATAAGCCGAACAAATTTGTCCAATATTTATTAATTTCTATAAAACACTCTTCCTAGTTCCCCATAATTCACTTCAGTACCTATTACATGATCATAATTGTGATACATTGAATATCGATCTGGTTTAACATGATTAAAATATAAAATGTAACCTAATTCATAAAAAAATAATAAATAAAGCTGATTTTGATTATCAACATAAATGTCAAACAAAGTATAAAAAATATATATATAAAATCGAAAACCAATTCATAACTTGATAGAAATATATAACTAATTACCTTACTGATACTACCCAGAGGCCTTCCAAGCAAATCACCAATTGTTTTACGTGAAGGCCGGCCCCGCCTTCTTGATCCCGACACACCCTCACCACCACCATTAACTGCCGCCACCTTGGGTCTAACAACCCTCTTCGGCCTCCCTCTGGGCCACAGATAATTTCCCGACAATGGTACCGTCACCGCCTCAAACCCAGTCCTCTTTGGTCTCCCCCGACCCCTCTTCACCCTTACACCATTCAGCTTCCTACCCGGCCGCCCCAACCCCGCCTCCACCACCTGAATCTCACCACCACCACCACCAGGCTCAGGCACTTGAGCCTGAATCTTACCACCACCACCGGAAGCACCACCAGACTTAGGCGGACGACCACGCCCCCTTTTCACCGCCACCGGTGTCTGTGCGTTCTCAGACGCTGGTGGTGCTGGCAGTGGTGCAACCACAACCCCATCATCACCCAACCCCAAGGAAGCCAAAAGCGGCCCGGAACCAGAACCCGGCCCAGTCCCAGACCCATAATTTCCACCAAGATCTTGACCACCACCAGCAGCATCGTAGATAAACCGCGCCTCATAAGAACGAACACCGCCATCATACGGCTGCACTTCCTGCACCTGATTTTGTACCTGTTCACCCAACCCTAACCCGGGTACCGGCTTAAGCTTAGGCGGCCGACCCGGCTTCCTCTTAACCGAACCCGAATTCTCCAAACCAAAACCAACATTAGCATCAGCACCAATAGCACTACCACCACCAAATTCAAGTACATGTTGGTAATTAGTTTGAGGTTCGCTAGATCTAACAGGTGGTGGTATCATATAGGAATGTTTGACCATAACAAGTTGACCCAAATTCTTCAATCTTTTCAAATGGTGAGTCAGCAGGGTGGAGTGAGTTGGGGGTAAATTAGCAAAGTGTTTCTCTATGTATTTAGATATTGCTTGCCTGCTGGACCCATCTTTATCTTTCAAAGCAGTGATTGTAGCTGTTATCATCTGATTCATTCATTAATTAACAAACACAAAAGAGTAGACTTTATTTATTGAACAATTAATTAATTAACAATTGTGGAGAAGAAGTCGTTGTTACCTCGGGGTAAGGTGGGTGGGTCTGAGTGGGGGTGGTGACAGCCGGCGGAGGTGCGGCGGTGAAGTGATCGGTGGTAATCGGCGGTGGCTGATCGGTGATTGGGTCCATTGAGATGAGGGTTAGGTTTTGGTTGAAGATTGGGTCACTTTTCTTCACATGGAACTTCCATGATGAAAATACCAACAAACAAATTTAATGTACTCTGTTTTTTTTCTTTTTTTTTTTATTTTATTTGATAACATATTATTATTGTAGGTAATTAGATACTTGTTTAAGACATGATAAATCATACTAATAAAAATATATGCTATGTGATTTTTTCTTAAATAATTAAAATTAAGACAGGAACTGAAATAGGTGCAAAAAAATTATCTATTCAAAAAAAGAAAATAAAAGTAGGCTATAATCATTTTCCCTTACAACTTGGAAGATTTTGTAAATACAGATTATTTGCATGTCAGTATATATTTATTTATTTTCTTCAGTCTTTAGAAAATCAAAAAATATCTCAAAATTAAGTTGTTAAAAAGCTGTGAAAAATGAGTTCTTCTGATCCATACAGAAAATGATAGTACATCGACTAGATAGTTAACCATGTCTGCTTTAATTTCTTTTTATCTAACTACAAAAGGGTGACATATTATGTGTTAATCTTGAAAGAAAGTGAGCACCACTAAAAAGGGAATCTGGGTAGACTTTTTATATGATGCATTGATACGTTTAATGCTTAAGTATGCTTACTGAACAGTGATATAAACTTAATTTGTTTGGCTACTTGTTCAATGGCTTATCATAGGTGTATGATTTCATGGTCTTAAATCTCGTATTGAGAAAGTTGCCAAATTCTGAAATACTAGGTCTTTATGTTGTTTGTTTATTTGGAAATCATGTGTTCCTGATTATCAGGGCACAACGGATATTTCTGTTAAGCTTTATGCTAATCCCGTAATTGCAATTTCTAAATCTATCACTAATTCGAAATAGTGTCAAAATCACAAATGATTAAAAGATGTCTCACGATATTCTTAAACTATGAGTTGATCACTCCAGTTGTTAGTCTGTCAGGATCGTAAGAATACTATCACTACAAACTCGTAACCCACAAACATGCTGACAAGACGGATTACGAAATAACTAAGGGGCTGTTTGGTTCATTAAGATCTGAATGAGTCAGCTCTGAATGAGCCTCTGTCCCATTCAGCAACAACAAGAAGTCTGAATGATTCGGACCTAATTTTAACCATTCAGATGTTTTTCTGTTTGAAACCAAACAGTCTGAAGTCTGAATGAATAAGATGTTTACATCTGAATGGTTCCATTCAGATGTAAACAAATAGCCCCTAAGTGAAAACCCCTTGATTATTAATGGTGGAAACAATAATAATCAGGATGTTGCTTCAATAACACAAAGCTAACAAACACGCTATAAACTCAAAAGAGTTTTATTTATATCAGAGAAATACAAAGGAAATATCTTTAGGGTTTTTTTAGGTCGAATGTCAAGTGCGGTTGCTTTCCTTACAAATATTCTGTATGCTTGGAAAAGTGGGTTATCAGTCGTTGTCATAAATGTGACATAGTATTCCCTTTTATAGCCACACCTGACAATTTTTAGAAACTCTAATGATTGTAAAAACATATTCAAACATATTCTAAATAATTACAAGTGTCAAATAGGTTTTCAAGTAAGTTTTTGTCTTTGTCGAGCAGACCTTGTAATCCTTGTGTGTGCTTGAACATTCCTTCGACTAAGCTTTTAGTTAAAATATTTTCCTTTAGAAAATACTCATCAAGCAGACTTCAATCTTCATGATATAATCAAACTTTGCTCGAAAATATCCTACGAGCAAACTTGTTCTTCTTGATCTCTTCAACCTTTTGTCTAAGACTTATTCTAGCAAACATAATATGCTTGTGATACTGTAGCTTGCTCGAGGTTGAACTTTGCTCGTAGAAGTCCTTGTGATAATTCCTTTTAACTTCTTACAAGTATGCTTGAGATCATCTTTATTGAAATCTTTGCTCGACCCACCAAATTACTTGGTTTAAGCTTGGACAAGTCAAGAGTGTGCTCTGAAGCAAACCTTGCTCGACTGAAGAATAACCTTGCTTAATGAAGTGTAGTTTGGTCGAACTTAACACTTAGAAGAATTCCAAAAGATAACCTTACTCGAAATAAGATATCTTGCTTGAATAAGTGTAAAGCTTGCTCGAAGTGCCTAATTTGCTCGAATTCCATACTTAGCATATCTCTCAGGAGGTTGAGAAGATTCCAATATTCCTTGATCATCTTTTAGGCCAACAATCTCCCCCTAGATTGGAACAAACTCTGATGCACCAACACACCTCTAGATTACATACACTTGTTTAAAAAATACACATCAAATCCTTAAAAGCAGTAAATTACATTACTTTAAAAGAAAAGATTACATACTTGAATTCCGCCTCAAGGGCATTACATATGAAAATAAACTTACATCACAATATATAATAAAATATTATAGGTAAACCACACATTGATTACATTCAGCTTCAACTTCTTGAGCTTCTTCTTTCTTGCATTCATCTCTCCAATCTCACAACTACTGCCTTATGTTAGAATATAGATATCTTCACATGGAATGGATGATCCTCTGGGAGGTCCCATTTCATGATGTCATGCAAGTCATCCACATGGAGATATTTCAAGTTAGAATCATCTTCTATTATGCCCAGAGCAAGACCTTTTGAATTTTTCAAGATACAACTATTAGTTTTCTTTTCATAGCTTATTCTTGAGATCCTTCCATTTCTTTGAGCTTCTGTGCTTGGTATGCTCATTCTTCTCTTCATACTTATGCACTCCTTCATGTTGGCATATGGATTAACAAATCCTTTGGACTTGTCAAAAGAAATCCTTGCCATTCTGATCTCACTGAGTCTCTTTTGTCTTTTTCTTTTCTCTGCATCAGTGTACTCCATCTTCCACTTATTATTCAACAAAGGAAAACCTGTCGTTGTTTGTTCTTTTAAGTATTTGGACAAGTCATTCCTCTATGCACAAACAAATCTATCTCTTTGTTGATAATCATAGAGACGTATCTGCCAGTTCAGTTAACTGTTCCATGTTAAACACCCTGCAATCATCTCTACAAATTATAGTCTTCAACACACCACTCTTCATGATAACTTTCAAAGTTTTGGTTCTTGAATCATAGTAGAGATTCTTTGGTAAGTCCACAGTTGATGGTGGGCGTTGTTCTCTTTTAAACTGGACCTAGTGGTTGGAATGGGAACCCTTGGTGTTAAAGCCCTTGAAGAAAAATGTCTTAGTGCTTGAGGTCTTCTAACATGTCTCTTAGATTAAAATTTTTTGATAATATAAGCCTTGCTCATCATCATCATAGATAGATAGTCAACACCTTCTTTGGACAAAATTTGTATCATGTCAATAGTTTCTATATTCATATGCTCCTTTGAGGGTGACTTAGGTTCTTGAAATACATGCCTTTTGGGAGTATATTTAAGAGGTCTGGGTTGTTTTTTCATGGATCTAGCCCTTTCAATTTCTTGGCTTACTTCATTGAACAACACCAACTCCTTTTCAAATAGCTCCTTCAGTTGCGACTTTCCCAAATTATCAAATACTTCAACAGGCATCCCAATCTTCAACATAATCTGACTCAACATATCAATCTTTTCTTCATCTGACCAAGGCTTCACATTTTTACTCTTTTCAGTGACAATTAGTCTTGTTTTAGTTTGTGAAATAGAGGAGGAATATGCTTTTGTTTCTTAAATAATCTTTTGAGTTCTCATCTCCTCCTTATATTTTTCCAACTCTAATTCATACAGTTATTTTCATTGAGTGCTAGATAGTTTGCTCACATCTTCATATGCACCTTCTGCATCCATCAGCCTATCAAGTAATTGTTCTTGTTCAGTTAGAGCAATTTTCTTTTCTTATGCAATTTTTTCCTTTGCCTTGTAAGCTAACCTTTTTCTTTCTTTGTCCTCTTTCCCCCTTTCTACCTTCTCCTTATTTTCTCTTTCTCTTTTTTGTCTGGCAGTAACTTTTTCTTCTTCATAGACCTTCTTTTATAAGGCTTTGAACTTTGCTTCCATTTCCCTCTTTGACATAGATTCAACAATATCAAATCCAACTCTTTTTCTACCAGGAAGCCTTCCTTTTCCCCAAATCTCCTCAACACACTTGACTTTCTCTCCAATTCAGCTTTAGCTTTCAATTTAACCATCATTTTCTCATTTTCATCTTCCTTTGATTTCAATGCATTACTCAGATTTACAATTCTTCATATGTCATCTTGTTTAGCTGATCATCAGAGTACTTACATTGTCTTAAATAAAACAAATGTAAGTTCAGTATCTTCCTTTTGTCTTCCCTCCTTTTCCTTTCATCCTCTCTCCTTTTACCTAACGAATGATCAAGATCTTCATCAGAAAGATTCTTGATAACTTCGGAATCCATCCCATGCCTTATAATGCAACAATCCTTGGATCTTGCCTCCTTAACTCTTCCATCTTGGCTTCAGTGTTTTCAAGATCAGTCAAAGTAATTTGAGGTGAACTATATTCAACCTCTTTTTCTCTTTCTCCTTTTCCTTCCTCATCTTCCTCAATATCAGATTGATCCTCCAATGCCCCAATTTGAGGTTTATTGAGATCCATGCTCATAATCTTCAGGTTTCACCACTTGCAATGGTATTGCTTGAATGTGTTCTTCACTAGTTTTCTCCTTTTCATCCACCACATTCACCTTCTTCTTTTGAACTTCCTCTTCTTAATAGTTTCTTCAAAGTTTGGAATGTTCTGCCCAAATATTTTTCTCTTTCTTGCATATTTGACCATGTCAACATGCCATTCTCTCTCAGCAAATTTAATACTCTCCAATAAATCAGCTATCACCTTATTAGATGAAGCTTTAACCATCTCATCCTGTATCTTCTTCCCGTCATAGTCAAATACCAATTGTCTATCAAGATTTTCTTCACTTGTTGGCTCAATAATTGGTGTTTCTTCAACAATCTCTTCTTCAATATTCTTTTTTTCACTTTGAAACTTCTCCACAACCACAGCAAGAGCTTTCTCTGCATCTTCATTTTGTTTTAACCTTAAAAGTCCTTCAAGTATCTCTTGGTCAAGCTCATCTTCATTCATCTCAAGCTGCTTCTGTAATTCAATCTGTTTCAACAAGAATATTTGCTCTTCAAATTCTTTTTCACTTAGCATGTAGTTTAAGAATTCTCTGTCAAACATTTCTTTCAGTAGCTGGTCATGTAAAAGTTTTGCCTTCAGTGCAAACTCATCCTTGTCAAGGATATGATCATTTAAACTGCCATATTTCTTTCAAGGCTGCAACTGGCTCTCTCATCTTCTGCCACTACATTTCCTTTTCTCTTTCTCAACTCTTCATCCTCATTAATTGGCTTAGATGTACCAACCTCTTTCATTGTAGGAGGTGGCATTTCATCTATGTCTCTAAATAAGTCTTTCAAATCTTCATCAATTACATCCTTGTCATGCACAATCAAGGAGTCACTTTCTTCAAAATCACCATACAAAATATCAAGATCTGGGTCAAATTCAATAGTTTTTTCAAACTCTTGTTCAAGATCAATAATCTCTGTATCAGCCTCAAAGATTTTCTCAGTTTCTCCAGAATCTATATGTGTCTCCATCACTTATGTGTTTTCATCATCAGCTTCCATATTATCATCAATAACATCCTCATTCTCCCTTACTTCCTCATGAACAATATTTTCAATTTCAATATTTTCCCTCACATGTTCCTCCTCACTTTCCTCATATAACATCCCTATCATGATCAAAGAGTTTTCAACGGTAGTAACAACATGCACATTCTCCCCCTGTTTTGGTGCATCTGAGGTCTTCTCAACCTCAGACTTCAGAGTTTGAAGTTCTGTAAGAGCATCTTTCAATAGTTTCTCCAACTCAGTTCTGTAAGAAACTTGCACCGAATCCTCGGTGTATTTCAACCAATCGTTGTAGGCATCTAAATCGTCAATGTTTAGTTCATCGGGAATAGGATCGTCCAATATAGGATTTCTTTTCTTGCTTGAGAACTATTATCAAGTTTCGATACCAATCCATAAAATTGTTGTAGTTTAGACGATCATTATCAAGTATAGCTCTTAGTGATAGGTTATGCACGAGTGGGATAATTGCGTTAGGTGGATTATTGATTGCGGCCATCTAGATAATTTAACAAAGCTCAATTTTAGTATTTTCGATATTATTTAATCAAATTTAATCATTAATACACTTTATATCTTCAAGACAATTAATGATTAAAATCTAGAACCCAACGTTACAATCAAATAGTAGTTAGGTGACCTTTATCCTACTATTTAAATTAGCAAGGTAGTCAATGTTTGACGATTGCAACCCTTTGCAACTTCTAGTTTTGTGGGATCGGTTAAACATCTTATGATTAGTTTCCATGTTTAATCCCATCAACACCATTGTACGCCGTGCTTTGGTGACCCTATTCACATGGTTTCCAAATCAAGTCGCCTTACTTACACACACATGCGAATTTGCACATACAAGTGGTTAGGTGACCTTTATCCCACAAATATGGCAAACCCAACTCAAACTCACAAGTTTCCTCCAATGTGGTTAGGTGACCTTTATCCCACATCGAATTCCCAGGTGATTCGAGTGTTGTATAAAAGGATTGTGTTAAACTTGTTTTAAAAGGAATTTAAGATTTCTAAATTCTAGACTGGAAAACAATTTGCATACCTTGCATTTGCATGCATTCAAATGCATGGTACTTTGTTTGAAAACCAAATTTCAAAGTTCCTTTAATAACACTCATTTTATTGTGAAATCATTAACCTTTAATAAAACCAAGTTTATTACATAATGATTTCTAAGGAACCAATTTTACGCAAGTTGTTGATTTTAAGTTAACAATCCATATGCAAAACATAAAACAACCAAACATGCATATATAAAACAACCACAAGTCCATAACCCATAGCCAATTAATATTAGCAACACTTGTTGATCAAAACACGTGTGCCAAAAGGTCTCTCCTATGGGATGAGAATGACACAAGGCATGTGACGGTGAACTCCCACTTGGCCCCGCATCCAAATGCTTCAAGTATCCACCTTGTATTGTAACTCTCACTTTATTTGGGGTTCCTTTTAGGCTCCAAATTCAGCTCCTAGCTTTCTTGGGCCTCTATGTTTGGGTTTTGGTCATTGGGCTAAAATCCCGTCTTGGACTATGAGGCCATTAAGGCCCAAAACCAAAAACCCCAAATCTTGTGCATCTTCTTTTACAAAAAATATATCCTAATACATTTTTCTATAGTAAAAGAAATACAACTAATCTACTTATTATTACAAACCAATATGAAATAAATAAATAGATTATAAACCCAAATAAATGAATATTACAACCATATTTGAATAATTGAATAAATAACAACACAAACACACATCCAAACACAAAGTCATGGCTAGGTTATGAACATGCAAATACATGTCCAAATATGCAAACAGTGCAAATCCAAAATGGTTCCCCTTTTAACCCTTAAAGTTTTCGGCCAAGGTTAAGCAAACCAAAAACTTTGGGTTTTTGTCTAGACAAAATAAACAATCATCCAAATGACTTAATTCTTCAAGATTAGCACATGCATGTAAAGTATAATCCTGAAAAACCAAGGGATAAATAAAAGCCCCAAATTTGTCGGCCATATGGTGATCCACACCATAATAACCCGAAAACTTTAGATCTATTGAAGCATGCATCCGTATAAGCGGCTCTTGATGTCATTGTTGGGTTTTAACAAGATTACCAAAGTCATATAACCTCATTTATATGAAAAACTCATCGGATAAATGTCACACCCCGCCAAGGCAGAAACACGGGCATGTGACGTCATGAATATCGTAAGCGTATGATTATCACAAACATAGTAATATTAGGATACCATTAGTTTTCAAAAGAGTTTCACAAACCATGAAATGTTTTTAACTAGATAATTATACATAATAAGAGATTTCTCGTATATGACTCAGATATCAATCAGGTTATACATCTGAAATCCCTCCAAAATAGGTATCCTAATTTTGCATCGAGGTCCCGGTTCCATGATTTCCTTACAATCTTGTAAATTCCCTGAAAGAAACATGCGATTTAAAAGGTCAACACAATGGTTGGTGAGTTCACAAGTTTTAAGACTCGATATAAAATCACGTTGTTTACAAAACGTTGATTCAGTTCACAAATAAGTATACGATAATATATTGAAACAAATACGGTAATCCTTCATAGACTGCGCTAAATCTACGAATTAATGTACGACCTATGATCCTATAACCAAACCACGACTTATTTCCGTTTTGCGCTGTTCAAATCTCATAGATGGAATATACGCACCCTGTTTCGATGCAATATCGGAGGTTAGCGCGACCAACCTAAAATAGGGGGGAATGTCAAGGCCAATAGTATTATTTGTATATTCCTGTGGCTAACTCCATTAGCTAATGGTTATATTATACAAGAAAGGGACTTATAGCACTACATAGTTCAACTCAAGTTCGTATAAGGATCGATTGTTTTGTTTCTAACTATCGTATAAGCAGTTGTGTATTTCTCCCCCTTGTTAAAAAAACAATAAAACAGTAAAAACGGGTCATGAAACTCACCTCGTGAGTCAGTGGTCGTTTTGCTAGCAATTTCAGAGTAATCACGGTTCAGCTGCCTTCACACATCCTAAACGCGTAAGGTCAGTTAGTTCGTTATCGACTCGCAAGTCGGTTTATGCCAGTCGCTTTCACCCAACAAGCTGTTTCGTTTATTATATTTGTGTCGGTTGCTTTCACCAACCAAGCATTTCGTTTATTAAAAGCCAATATATATATATGTAAATACGAGTACGAAAGTGTCGGTTGCTTTCACCAACCGATCGTTCCGTGTAATTTCTGGACGACCCCTTGGTGATAAGTTTTTATATTCTTTTTGAAAATAAATATTTTTATATATAGTTATATAAATATTAAGATTATAATTCTTATTAGTGTCGGTGTAAATTTGGATATAACATGTTCGTTTGGACGAGTAATAAATATATTTTAAAATTATATATTTATATCTCGATAATATTTCCTTAAGTTACGACAAATATTTTTGTGAATCATAATAGGTTTATATTTTCGTTCAAAACTTTTAAAACCGACTTTATATATATATATATATAGTTTTGTTCGTTTAACTTGTAAAAATATTACTTTTTCGTCTAACATATATATTTATCTCAAAAATTTATATTTATGTAAAACTATCGTTTTGCCACAAAATGCCATTATTCTCTATTCAACTTGTATTAAATTCCATCCAATTGAAAATGTTTACGTATTACAAACAATATTCATTATTTGTTGTTCTAAACAAAAACGTACGTAGTTTGCCAATAATTATGAAAAAGTCATTTTCCTTATTTATTACAAACTACGTTTATATGGTTAGATAACAATTTTAGTTTTTTCTTTTAAATGCATCTTTCCCTTTAAATTCCTAAAACAATATTTGTGTAATAATATTTTTGTGCAGATTTCATATTTTCACATTTCTTTCAAAAACCACTATACTTATATATATTTAATTTAAATAACGAAGTGTAATATCTTTTGTTAAAGCACATTTTTAATTACACAAAATCTATCCTTTAACAAAATATATGTTTGCGTAAACGATTCTTTTGTTTATACGTACGTAATAAGCATGTTCATTACTCATAAACCAATATATATTTACATCCATATTTTCTGATAATATTTGTTTGAATTATCCCGTTTTTTTATTTGATGTTCATGAACTTTTATCTTTTTTTTTAACCAAATATACAAGTACACTTACTTAGTGTTGTCAAAAGCAGCTATTATGTTTAAGCCATATTTATTTAGAAAATCAGTCTTTCAACTATTATAACTCTCTTGTTAACGTTAATATTTAGTGTCTCCAAACCCATTTGTATGTTTACACGGGAATTTCTCTATTCAAGATTGTAAACTTTGTTTGCATGTTAATGTGTGGGCTATCATTTGGGTGAGTAACTTAGCATAAACAAGATATCAATATGGATTAGAGGAGATTTAGGTCACTTAGTTCTAGATTTAGGATTAAGATTTAGATAGAGATTAGAGGATCTTGAGCTTGTTTCTCCGTGTAAGGCTCGTTTAACTTCTTGGGAAAGGTCTTCTACACCATATCTTGGTCTTGGAACACAAGGAAATATAGATTTGGTTAGGATGGTGATGTGTTAAATGAATGAGTAGAATATGTAAGTTGTTTAGAGAAAGAGAAAGAGAGAGAGAGAGCCGTATGTGTGTGCACGTATTACCTTAAGAAATATTTTAGAGAGTGAGAAGGTGACGGATGCTGATGGTGGTTCCGGAATTCTGAGGTAGTGGTTTGCGGTGGCCACTAAGGGTGGAGGTGGTTGATGGCGGTGACAATTTGACGGTGGTGCGTTGCGGTGACGTTACGGTAGAAAGGGTGTGTGGTGAAAGTGGCGGTGCTATGGTGGTTGTTGCATGTTTATGGTGGCTGTTGCATGTTGTGAAAGTGAGATGGTAGGGTGGTGGTTGTTTATGGTGTAGTCCGATGCAAACAGAGAAGGAGTAAAAGAGATTTCTTTCTTTTTCTTTTGAGCGTTTTCTTGAAGTTTTAAAATGATATTAATGCTTTCCAAAATTCAAGTATCTTGATTTATATTAGATAAGAGAGTATGGTGTGTTGAAAAGGTTGTCAAATATGAAAAGAATGAATGAAGATATGGTGGTGTTGGCGTAGATTTTGATTGAGAGTAAGTATTGAATTTTGTTGCTCCTGACATGTTGGATAAGGTGTAGTTTGAAAAAGATTTACACAAGTAATGGTTTGAGTTGGATTGTGCCGGCCAAGGATACACAAAAGGATTTTTAAGTTGATATATAACAAGATATTGTGAAGATACGATTACATTATCCATGCATTCATGTCTCTATGTATTGCATATATATATATATATATTAATTTTGTTTTGGATTTTGGTCATGTTGGTTTATAGTTTGTAAGTAACTAGTTCCAAACAGTTAAGAGTATTGTTCAAATGTTTTTTTCCTTTTTGTTTATTATTATTATTATTATTATTTTCTTTTTTTTTCTTTACAAGTAAATTGTATATTACTTAATTAATATGTTGATATGTTTAGTTTAGTCGTGGAGTATAACGAGCTCCCGTATTCGTACTCAAGAGTAGGAATATAAGATTATAATAAATCTAAACGTTCGACGACCCATAGAAGTTAAACTTCCTAGTTCGTTCGTATATATGTTTGAGTCATTTAAAATTATCACCAACGTCCGTGTTCGACGGACAAAAATCCGAAATTTTGAGTAATATAAATAAATTACTTGTATGCAAGTATCGTGCATATGCAACCTATGCTAGACTTATCGTGATTAAACTTAACAAAATTTAATCATGTGGGGATTAACGTTAAGAAATCATATTTAAGCATCGTATGGAAAATGACCTGTTTTACGGAGTGTCACAATAAAGAAGTTTTAAATCATGTTAATTACATGAATATAAAACCGATTTTATATGCAAAAGCCAAGCCCCGGATCCATATACGAATTTGCATGCTTACCAATATAAACAACCATAGGGTGTTTATGTAATATACCTTTAAGATTCCAAGAAAATGAAGGAGATGGAGATATGAATGGCGAGTCTTCAAGATAGAAGAACCTCAAGCTTCTATACCCTTCAAGCTTCCAACAAACACCCTTGTTATACTTAGGATTTACACTTGAAAACTCATCCTTGTTCCTTTTACCCTTTGGCCGAAAATGGAGAGATAGAAGAGAGAGTTTCTTCCTTCTTGTGTATGTTAGAGAGAAAAATGGGTGTAACCAATGCACCTCCCAAAACCACCAATAGATTCAATTGGATGTCTTGAAAATATAAAGTAGTTAAGAGATGAGAGAGAGGGGGAAAGTTTGGGTGACCATATGGGATTCCCTCCTAAGGATTTCAAAATAAAATCTCTCTCATTACTTATGTTATATTATTCAAGTATCATGCAAAATCCAATATAATTTGCATGTTGTAATTTAACCAATTTAAATAACATAGTACATGCAAAATTCAAATTGCAGTAAGTCTTGCATATTGTTATTTAACCAAGTTGAATAACATTACAAGTAACATGCAAAATATAAAATCACCCATAACATAAATTATCCATATAATTTATTTATTTCATGCAAATATTTAGAAACCCAATTTCCAAATATTCTAAGTGTTGATATTTATTTGTTAGATCATATCTCAAATAAATAGTGTGGTGTTTGTCTAGCTTGTTATTGGGTGTGACCCGACTTGGATCATAATGTACTAGCCATATTAATTATAATATGTGTCTTGGGTAGACCGAGTCCGATAGAGGGTTCTTTCTTCGTATCTTAATTCTCACAAAAGGGTTTAACACATTGATATTGATTATCACTTTGTTCATAAACTCGTTTCTTCGTGACATTACAAACCAAGTTCATCCTCATCAAGCTTCATGTGATGGATTTGTTTACTACCTGTTTCAAGACCTCACTTTGTAGACTTCTGCGCTAAGCATAGGTAAAATACATAAACTTGAAAAGGATAAAATTTAGATTTAATTTTATCTATTTGTCATGATCATATCTTCCCTAAACAGGACTTGAATATTAAGCAATGTGGATTATGCTACCTTAAGGAGGCCCAAACTCACTCGCAATAATATGATTGCGTATAGAAATACCCTTTTATAATCATTTGTGATAATAAAATTTTGAAGTAACTTTTCTTCTTTTAGCGAAATTAAATTTCAGATTGAAGCTTCAACAGTTAATATTTTTTTAAAAAAGACTATATAACTGAAAGGAAATCATCAAATCTGCATACGTCACACGGATTAATGGTAATACACCAACCAAACTATAGAACAAACTATGAAACATAGCATTTGTCTGCCAGGACTGGTTTTTCACAATCTCCTCGGAGGTAGCATGATTCTGCTTTTACATATGCTTCTTGGGCACAATAGTATCCTGTCATAGGTAGCATTTAGATTATAAGTGAATCCTCAGAACACAGAACGATTAGAGTAGCTATGTAATATATTCAACTAAAATATATGTTCTAGCAAAAAACGAACCTCATTCTTCATGACATGTTGGTCACCAAGAGAGAAATATTCAAGCATCAAATCCTGTTGTGGACCGTTACCATCCGAATATATTAGGAAATCATCATATCCTTTTGTTTGGTATGACGAAAAATCTACACCTTGCCTTGGATCATGTATACCAGATATTTCTTGCTGAAATTTGGTTGTTGTAGTAATTCCTCTACAAAAGCCTTCTTGCTGGTTTGAGCCTAAACCATTTTCACATGTGAATGGGGTACATTCTTTAGGTTGTGAAATGCTTTTCCGACTAGTTTCACACATTAATGATGAAGTTATAGTAGTCTGGCTAAGCGTGTTATTCATTTCTGCCCCATGTCCATTGGCAGAAAGGTTAATACCAATAGCATTACTGCCACCTTGTTGATCACTTTCAAATGCTTCTATACGCGGCATACGTCCATACTTTCTTTCGTTAACTTGTTTTGCTACCAGTGCTGTTCGTTTTTCTTTATATTTGCTTACCATTTTCCTGTGTTTCTAGTTAAATGATAGACAATTTAAGTACAAATGAATAAAGCAACAAAGAAATCAATAAGTTGGTACTCAACAAATTAATATGTAACCACCACATTGTTTGTCATTTCTTCTTAGACAGCTTCTAATAAATTTATAAAATTCCATGTTTAGGATTGCAGAATAGATACACAAACGCATACGTGGGATTGGGTGCTGCCACACCCCTTGAAAATTTAATATCAGTTGACCTTTAGAAATTTTTACACCGAACCCATGAAATGTTGAGATTGATCCTCAAGAAAATTTTAGTTACAATTTTAAAATTTTACAAATTTATCAATATAAACTAATTCTGCAAAAACAACTAACCTCGTTCCATAGAATAAAAACAAATAATCACATTTAAACAAAACTGATAATTAACTATTCAACTCAAATGCCCAACATACCATTTAAAACAATTAAAACTCACGACAGACTACTTAGTTCACACATTTTTAACAAATACAAAACTAACCAAAAAAAGAGATTATGAGAGGCATTTTTATCTACCACATTCTACCTATAAATTGAGTTTACAAACTAAAAACTCAATCGACTATTCTAACGTGATGTCTACCGTGCAGCAATTAAATATTTAAATCTCAGCGTTAACTATGTTTAGTATGGTTATTATGTACGAGGTCATATTTCGTATTTATAGATTCTAAATGCTAACTAGGGTTAATATACCGGTCATTAGAGTTGCAAGGCCTGTTTGGATTCTTTTGGAGACTATGCGGTGCATTGCAGAGAATTGTTAGGCTTTAAATACATACATGATTTGGTAGGGATGTTCTGTGTGATTTTCTTAAACGGGTAGGGATTTATGCTAAAAAGGAAGCCCATGTTAACTTTCTCACGGATCTTCTTGAAGATAGGTCTACTTTACGACCAACTGATATTCTTGTGTTCGGGTGGGCAGGGGGAAACACGCTTGTGTGGATCTTACAGGAGTGCCTCCTCTTATTGGGCTCAGGGGCCGTGGTTTTGTTGTGGGTCAGGCTGCGTTGAAGGCTAAATCAGGCAAAGTTGTTAAACATAAGAAAGCTTGTTTAGAGAATCAACACACCTTTCTTCCTTTTCCTTTACGTTTGGTTTTCTGGCCCCAGAGACTGTGAATTTTTTGAGTAGGTTTCAACATGTCGTTCATGGAACCTCTTCAGCTCCTAGGTCCCAAAGCTTCGTTTTTAGTAGGATTGGCTTTGCTATTCAAAATGGGGTTGCGGCGCAGCTTGTTACCCGTTTGCATGCCACTTTATTGTAATCATTTTGTAGTTCTTGAATTTCAAAAATAAGATTAGAGTCTAGACGGAAAACGGCTAATGTGTCATGATTTGAGAAACGTCGCATCCATTAAGACGCACCTTTTTGTCACATATAAACATGGTTCAGATGTCAAACATTATTCAGTTGTACATACTCGTGCATTTTCATACTTTGTTCATAAATTTAGTTTTTGTTCCTATTGGCCATTCACAATTCACACGAAATTATTGTGTTTACACATCCAGCTCGATTCCATGATCAGGAACCTTATAGATTTTTTCTATATACATGAAGAAACACTAATCGACCCCGGGCAGATTACGGATAACCTGGGGGTTAAATAGATGTTTCCCACGAGGGGTTAGATCCGGCAAAGATGGTTCTTCTGATAACCTGCAAAACAGACACCGTGAGCTCGTTACTGAGAAGGGGGGGGGTACCTCCTTGTGACCACCCTCCGGCGTGAGAATCAGACTAGATTGCTCTTGAATATAAGTGTATATTAAGAGATTGCTAGAGCAGATATCAGGTATAAGATATAAGATACAAGATAAGATGAGATGATCATACCATTTGGGGTATTTATAGCCGAAGGTAGGTTTCCAAGAAGGTATAGCCGGCTGAATAGTATTCCTGTTCTACCAACTGTGGCCTACGCACGTGCCATGCTGGTAGTTGGTGGGTAGGCAGCGGCTGACAGTGACCAGGCCTGCTGTGTACTATTCCTTTTCCACCAACTGCAGGCTATGCAAGTGGTATGACAGGAGTTGGTGAGTAGGCAGCGGCTAATAGTGACATACAGTACAAGAGCATGCTGCTCGCCATACCGTTGTCAATGAGCTGTCGTATCTCTGGTCAGATCTTTTGCCCATACCTCGTCAGGTACAGTACAAAAGATCCTCCAGTATCGTACGGACTGGCTCATTTGGGCGGGAGTATTCCCCCTCCCGCCTTTGTGCGGGATTGTTCCCGGCTTTGCTCATTCCTTCTTCAGGTGACATTACTGAATTATTTTGAGAGCTAAGTGCCTTGTGCGTGTAGCCTTGCTGCGCGGGTGGCCTTCCCTGATGGCTTGTATCCGCAGCTGCGGGAACAGGCGGAGTACTTCACCATTGGGAGGCATTTCCTGCGGGAACAGCTTGCGTACTGCGCGTAAGGACGTCACGTCTCTGAGCATGGTGGGTCCTGCGGATCCAGTTGGTTTCCGCGCAGACGTCTCTCTTCAAGGTGAGTCCTGCGGGTCCAACTGGGCTCTGTTGGGACCTACCTCTTCAAGTCCCCCCAGTCCAATGTTCTTCTCATGAATGTTTAATAAGTGAGGTGAACTTTTGGACTTAAGCAAAGGGTTTTGAAAAGGGTTTAGTTTTAAGGTTTTCCATGGGGATTCTTCCAGCGGAAGTCCTAATGTCACTTGCAGAAATTCCCAACTTTCCTGCTTGATCTTTGGGTATGATGCGGGTAGGTCTGTAACCTCCTCGCAAGTCAGGAACGTTGAGTCTCAGTTGTGTAGATTCTCCATGAGGTTTTGGTAGTTTTGAACATAGTGATCAATTATGTTAAAACCACCAATTCCATCTTGGAGCTTCAAACGATGTAGTTCTCGACGTTCCCGCTATGCGGGGATGTTATTCCCGTTTCCGCAAGCATTGCCCAGAAGATCCTTCTTGGTTTCAATTCCCTGCGGAGCGCTAGGTATGTGAAGGGTTTTGCCTTGACACTGTACCCGCACTCGTCTTACGGTTACTTTACTTCCAAGGTATTCCTGGCGTCAATTCCCTGCGGGTGCTCAGTATGTGAAGGGTTTTGCCTTGACACTGTACCCGCACCCGTCTTATGGTTACTTGGTTGCCGAGGTATTATTGGCTTCAATTCCCTGCAGGTGCTAAGTATGTGAAGGGTTTTGCCTTAACACTGTACTCGCACCTGTCTTATAGTTACTTGGTTGCCAAGGTAAGGGGTATATTCCCGCTTACTTTTGAATCTTTTTGAATTTTTTTGAAATTCGAAGAGTTGGTGAAAGGATAAGAACAGTCTGACCTGTTGAAGGGACGTCAGCGTGTTCTGACGGTTTCTTCTGACAGTTTCAGGACGTGCAAGAAGTTATGGCGACGTGACAGTATATGGTCATTCCAGACGCTTTTTCGGGCGCGTGAGCGCGATTTTTCGGGCGCGTGGCCGCGAAATTAATGGCACGCGTCCTTTCAACAGCTGTTGCCAGCTTGCTCTTTGCCACGTGTCATAGTTTCATTGCACCTGTGATTTCTCTCTCTTCCGCATTAAATTCATCGCATTAATTGCGATGAGTATATAAAGGGGGAGAGGGTCCTTTGCAATCCACACTTTCACTTCTCTCTTCATCTTCTAAACGATTTCCGGCGAATACTCACTATTCCGTCGAGCATTCTTCTGAAATCGTTTTTCTGTACATCCAAACATGTCTTCTTTTGTCGAAGAGTCTGACGTGTTCGTCGAGAATCCGTCGTCCACTTCCGATAAGGACGACAAGAGCACTGCTGGCGAGTGCCAGTGCGCTCTTCCTGCCGAGCTTTTTCAGTACATCGTCCGGAAGTTCATGCTCGAGTCGTTCGAGCCTGAGTTTCCGGAGCCACACCAGATGGTGTATGATGCCCCCAAGGGCAAGATAGGGGTGTACGCTGCATTCTTCGTTTATGGGAATCTCAGGTTCCCATTGACGAAGTTTGTATACCGTGTCTTAGAGAGGCACGGTGTGCATCTGACGGAGGTACACCCGATGGCGATCGCCAAGATCCGCCACTTTGAGTGGGTGTGCCTCATTCTGGGCGTGGAGCCCCATGTTGACCGCCTGATGACCTTCTATTCTTGGAGGTGCATCCAGGGGCGGTATACCTTGGTCAATCGGATCAAGGGGTTGAAGATCTGCGCAACCGAGCGCAGTCTTCGTTCGTGGAAGCGGGAGTTCTTTTATATCTCCGCTCGCGTCGTCCCGATAGCGATGACGTTTAAGAATGGGAGAGCACTCCCCGCCCTTCACGCCCCAAACTACCAGGAGGCGGAATGGTTCGCCAAGATCTCCCGGATCCAGACTCCGGTGTACGGCTTTGCGGAGTCTGGGATGGTGATGCTTGGGATGAGCCGGGTGTGGAAGGAGGCGTCCCAGATTCCCATCGTCCTCGAATACAGTTTGAACTCTGTCCCTTACGGTATGCTCTGTCTTCTTTGTTGATATAGGTTTTTCTTCTAACTGTTTCTTTTTTATTTCAGAGGGGAACGACTTGCAGTCTCTCCTGCAGCCGCGGGAGAGTGATGGTCCCGCTCGGATGGGTACTCGTGCTCTAGATGAGAACGAGTTGCCCATCCTTGAACAGACGGCGGATCGGTTCTTGGAGGTCTACCCGCCAGGCCACGAGATCCTGAGCGCCAGGCGGCCAGGTAAGGAGTTATTCAACCCTCGACCTCTCAATGCTGAAACCTCTGCTGGAATTCCTCTAATCTTGTCTTCTGATGAGGAATCCGCAGATGGTCCTCCGTTGGTGCGGAAAAAGAAGGCTGCCGGCGGGAAGGGGAAGGCGAAGGTTGCCTCCACTGCCGATCCGGTGCATCGGTCTGATTCAGAGACCGAAAGCGAGGAGGTGGCTGGGAACCCTGGTGGTGATAAGACCACTGCTCCGGAGGCTGAGACGACCGTCACCTCCGAGCAGCCCAGGACAACGACGGTGAGCGGCGTGAAGAGGCCGGCTCCATCGGGTTCGTCCCCGCCTGTTCCCACTTTTAGGCTCAAGAAAACCCGTAAGTACAAACTTCCTTTACTTGTTAACTTCATATCTTTCCGCCATTATACTTGTATCTTCTTTGTGCAGGCGTGGATGCTACCGCATTCCAGGGTGGAGCGGGGAGGAGCACCTCCGGACCCATGACGGTAGGCTTGGTCAACCTACCTGAGGCGATGACCCAGGCGGTTGCGCCTGCTTCAGTTGTTGGTTCAGTTGCTCACCCAGTTGAGCCAACTGTTCCAACTGTGATGACATTTCCGCCGGCTGTCAGTGCCATATTTACTGAATCTTTCACTGAGCCGGCGGTGACTATTTCTGCGGGTACTTCCGCAGCGGCGACCACGGTTGTGAGTTCACCTCCGGTGAGTTCACCTCCGTTGGTTTCTACCGCGGCGGCCTCCATGCCTCCTCCGACGTCGGCAGCTACGGCCGATCCTTCAGGTATGCTTGGGGCTTCTCGCCAACCTCTGCCTCCTTCCCATCTGCCTGACCTCTTGGATGGATTTCCCTTGGGTTCAGGTGATGGGTTTGGCGGCTATCGGCCTGTTGTCGACCCTACAGGTGCGTAGGGTTCTTTTGGCCTTTTTTTTATTTTTTTTTATTTTTATATATATCATCTTTTCCTAACTGCTTTTTGTTTTTTACAGTGTCGGATTCCAATGAAGTGTATGTTCCACGATGGAACATCCGCCGAGGAACAACCCTTCGCACGCCTGTGGAGTGCGTGGAGTGGGCTCGTCACGCAGCTCCCAGTGGTGCGTTGGGGGAAGCAATGGCTAGCTACCAGGAGGGTAGGCTAACCAACGAGCTTCGGATTCTCCTGGCCCGGATGCAGCCGCGCGTCGAGCTGCTCTGTCGTGAAAACGACAAGTTAAAAGCAGCTCGTATTCAAGAAGTAGCTCAGGCTCGGGCTGTCCGGGAGGAGAACAAGAGGCTTACCGCAGTAGCTGCGGAAAAGGAGAAGGCCTTTAAGGCCCTCGAGGTTGAAGTTCAGGCCCGGCTCGAGGCCCGTTCCAAGGCTGCCCAAGCTGTTAACGAACAGCTTCGGCTGGCTAAGGAAACTGCACGGAACGCAACTGAGAGGGCCACCAAGGCTGAAGCTGTTGCTGAGCCTCTACGCCTCGAGAATGAGGAACATAAAGCCAAACTAGAGGCGCTCCAACAGGCTCATGATGCCTTGGCGATGGAAGACGCCAAGAAGCTCCAAGAGATCTTGGACCAGAGGGGGGTGCTTGACCACACTGAGCGGAAGCTAAAAGGCGTTGAAGAGGCTGCGGCTAAAGAAGTGTTGCTTGCCAACCTCAACAAAAGTGAAGCCGAACGCGCCCGTAACCAAGCTCAAGCTGCCCTCCAGGAAGCTCTGGTTACCAAGGAATGGCTTCTTCGAGAAGCGTTGTCGCAGGTAAGCTTAGCTTCATAATGTCTTCACGCTTTTCTTTGTAAATAGAAAAGGTTTTGATACTTGTATTTTTTCTTGTAGGTTGTGCATCGAGTCTTCACGGCACATCATACGACGATGCCATGAGCGCAGCCCTCAACGCTTCTCACGAGGATGGGGAAAAGGCCGGCTTCCTGCTTGGTCTAGGGTTCGTTGAGAAAGGCATCCCGCCTTCCAACTTCCCTTTATATGATGTTGATACTGAAGCTGTATATGACCAAGCAGTGAATCAGTATGCCGCCTTCCCGCATCCGGTGGTGGAGAAGGTGAACGAAGTTGCTGCTGCTGATGATGGGCTAGCCATTCTAAAGACCTTCCTTGAACCGCCACAGCCAACTGATGGTGCGGGTACAAGTGGGTTTGGAGGGAGTGGTTCTGAAGCTTGAACCTTAAGATCCCTTCCCACTGTTAGGATAGGTTTAGCTTGTATAGATTTATATTCTTGTAGGCGGGTAGTTACCCGGCCATTCTTGTAATGAATTATTATGAAATATAAATCTTTGTGCGGGTAAGACCGCTACTTTCACTGGATGACTTGCTTTATAAACGTTATATGACTTGCTCATGCATACTTTAGTTTAAATTAGCAATTTTCCAAGTGTTTAGAATAAGTTAACCTTTGAACGTGGTAGATAATAGGTTGAAGTTTTGCTTCCTCCTTCGTGATTGTGCGGGTAGGACCGTCACTTGCACTTAGTAGGATGGCTAAACATTACCTATATCTGACCTGCGTGGAGGTTTTCCTCATCTTTTTGTTAGAAATTTTCTAAGTGTTTAGAATAAGTTAACCTTTGAACGTGGTAGATAATAGGTTGAAGTTTTGCTTCCCCCTTCGTGATTGTGCGGGTAAAACCGTCACTTGCACTTGGTAGGATGGCTAAACTTCACCTATATCTGACCTGCGTGGAGGTTTTCCTCATCCTTCTGTTAGAAATTTTCTAAGTATTTTGAATAGGGTAACCGTTCGACGCGTGGTTGTCAATAGGTTAGTTCGGTTTCTTCTATCATGATTTGTGCGGTTAAGACCGGCACTTTCATTTAGTGGGATCACCAAACATTACCTATGACTGACCTGCGTGAAGGTTTGCCGTTTTTTGTGTTTATGCGGGTTTTGCCGCCTTCCACAAGCAAAGATTTCTTTACACTTATTTATGCGGTGAAAACCGGCATCAGTGTTTTGAATAAATTAACCGTTCGACGCGCGGTTGTTAATAGGTTAGTTCGGTTTCCTCCATCATGATTTGTGCGGTTAGGACCGGCACTTTCATTTAGTGGGATGACCCAACTTTACCTATGACTGACCTGCGTGAAGGTTTGCCGTTTTTTGTGTTTATGCGGGTTTTTCCGCCTTCCACAAGCAACGACTTCCCCACTTATGTATGCGGTGAAGACCGGCATATCAGTGTGGAAAGTTCATAAGTATAAATGTAAGATCATCAGCATCAATGTTCTAAGGAGAATCATTTCTATTAGAAGTGGCTCTGGGCCTTTTCTTTACAAATTTGGAATTGATCTACATGCAAACTGTGTAATTGAGCTCCCTTCCATGTTGTTGGGATGGGAGTGCCATCGAGCCGATATGCACCTGGTTCGGGATCTCGTTGTTTACGCAGTATGTAGTCTCCAACATTGAAGCTGCAATTTTATTCGTGTTTTCCCCAACTGGGGTTCTACACGAATCAGCCTGCTCAGCGTTCGTTACGCCACGAGGTGCGCGAGCGTCCCATCTCTGACAAATGCTTCGACGATGTCCTTTACGTCTGTGCATTCTTCAGTGTTGTGGCCTTTTGTCCTGTAAAAGTCACAGTATTTGCTCCGATCAGCATTGTGACGATGTCGGATTATTGGAGCCTTTGGCCATGGGAGCTCCTCAGTGGCGAATATCTCGGTGACGCTTTTGGTGAGTGGCGTCCATCTGGAGTTCTGGTTCGACTGTACGTTATCCCTTCCGCCTAACCGATGTTGCAAGCCGGATGAGGTGTCAAAGTTTACCCTTGACTGCCAAATGCCTAGCTTCCCCTTTTTGTTTAGTCGGGCGGTAAGGACGTTGTCTTCTCTTGTTTTCTGGGTGTAGAGGTTTGTGCTCTGGGGGAGATCTCTACCCAGCTGCTTCTCCGTTTCCGCAAAGCGTTTAGCTGCTGTCATGATGGCATCCCATGTGGATGGCATGCCATCTTTACCCGTTAAGGTGCGGATGAGCTCTGGGTCGTTCGCGCCCTGGATAAAAGCAGCGCGAACAAGATCTTCGCTACTATTACCCAGACTTAGCTTCTTTGAGTTGAAGCGAGTGATGAAGTCTGGCAAAGATTCATCTTCCTCTCGAATGCATTTGAGGATTGTCCATTGCTCTTCGGTATACTTTCTTTGTTGGCTGAAGTGTTGGCTAAACTTCTGTTGGAAGTCTGCCCAATCGTAGATGTGGTTGACCGGTAGATGATCGAACCACGCTCTAGCTGGCCCAACAAACGTCATTTGGAACATGTAACACCACGTAGGTTCCGTCCAATTACTGACGGTTGCCCCCGCTATGAATCTGTTTAAATGATCGTCTGGATCAGATATACCATCGTAAGTGCCGATGTTGGACATTTGTTTGGCACTTTTCGGGGCGATTGCTTCCGCAATGTCCCTTGCAAATTTGGACGTTCCCGCATTTGCCGCAGTTGGTCTAAATGCTTTGGAGAAGTCACGTCGGTTTCCACCCGCGTTTTTTGGTTTGAAGGTTTCTCCAAAATGCCTTCTCGGTTGGGAGTCCGTTTCCTTACGCTCCCCTTTCGCCCTATGACGAGGGTTTGCGTCACTATCGGATTCCTCCGAATCATCGTCAAAGTACTCTACGAATTCATCAGCCTGTTGGAGTAAACGTAAGCGTTCATCCAACTCAGCTTGGAATTCTTTTTGACGTGCTTCCGCCCACGCTTTAACTTCATCGAGTGTTTGGCGGGGGAGCCTCGTTCGTTGTCTCTCTAACTGGGTATCGGTGAATCCCAATGAGCGATTATTTACTGCACTTGCCCCAGCTTGGGTAACTGGGGTAGTGTTCGTAAAATTTACTGCACTTGCCCCGGCTTGGGTAACCGGGGTAGTGTTCGTAAAAACTGTGTAGTCGCCGGTATTCCCCCCAGTAGCTGGGGTTGTGGTTACCGGAGTTTCTTTAACCATCTTTCCAGAAGTTTTGAGAAAATTGAAAAAGATTAAGTTCTAGCTTTTATGCACGGATGGCGCCAATGAAGAAACACTAATCAACCCCGGGCAGATTACGGATAACCTGGGGGTTAAATAGATGTTTCCCACGAGGGGTTAGATCCGACAAAGATGGTTCTTCTGATAACCTGCAAAACAGACACCGTGAGCTCGTCACTGAGAAGGGGGGGGGGGTACCTCCTTGTGACCACCCTCCGGCGTGAGAATCAGACTAGATTGCTCTTGAATATAAGTGTATATTAAGAGATTGCTAGAGCAGATATCAGGTATAAGATATAAGATACAAGATAAGATAAGATGATCATACCATTTGGGGTATTTATAGCCGAAGGTAGGTTTCCAAGAAGGTATAGCCGGCTGAATAGTATTCCTGTTCTACCAACTGTGGCCTACGCACGTGCCATGCTGGTAGTTGGTGGGTAGGCAGCGGCTGACAGTGACCAGGCCTGCTGTTTACTATTCCTTTTCCACCAACTGCAGGCTATGCACGTGGTATGACAGGAGTTGGTGAGTAGGCAGCGGCTAATAGTGACATACAGTACAAGAGCATGCTGCTCGCCATACCGTTGTCAATGAGCTGTCGTATCTCTGGTCAGATCTTTTGCCCATACCTCGTCAGGTACAGTACAAAAGATCCTCCAGTATCGTACGGACTGGCTCATTTGGGCGGGAGTATTCCTCCACCCGCCTTTGTGCGGGATTGTTCCCGGCTTTGCTCATTCCTTCTTCAGGTGATTACTAAATTATTTTGAGAGCTAAGTGCCTTGTGCGTGTAGCCTTGCTGCGCGGGTGGCCTTCCCTGATGGCTTGTATCCGCAGCTGCGGGAACAGGCGGAGTACTTCACCATTGGGAGGCATTTCCTGCGGGAACAGCTTGCGTACTGCGCGTAAGGACGTCACGTCTCTGAGCATGGTGGGTCCTGCGGATCCAGTTGGTTTCCGCGCAGACGTCTCTCTTCAAGGTGAGTCCTGCGGGTCCAACTGGGCTCTGCTGGGACTTACCTCTTCAATACAACAGAACCAAAAGAATATATATACTTCTGCATTTAAGGTAGATTAACAGTTAATCTACTAATTACAGGGTGAGATCTATAGTGAACTCCTCTTAAAGAGAGAACTAGAGAACTGATAAAGAATTATTTAACTTTAAAAAAAATATTTTTTGAATTCTTTTTGTTTCCTCCTTCTAATAAGTTGATATTGTTCCTAAAAAAATTTGTCGCCGTAGTGCATATATGCAATATTGTGTATTTTATATATACAACAGTGTTTTATTGCATATAATACAACAAAAATGCATTATACAATTCATATTATTCAATATATGCAAATACAATACTATTTATTGTATGAAATGCACATTAATGTATATATGTAACACAACGCTAATGCGCATATGCACTATATCGATTTTTTTTTAATTTTTGTATATAATATAACACTATTGCAAAAATATAATACAAATAACTACATATATGCTATTTAACAGTATTTCACATATCAAAATACATACTATTACACATATGCATTATAAAAAAGTCAATGTGTTGCATATATGCATTACAACGAGTTTTTTTAATATATTTTTTAATTATTTTTATATTTTTATATTTTTTTTGTGGTAAAGAGTAACAACATATAAGAAGAATGACAGAAAACAAAAATTTAAAAATATTTTTATTAATTAAATTAAAAATACTTTTTATTAGTTATCTAGTTCTCTCTTAAAATGAGCTCTCTCTTAATACTTTCCCTATATGTATATATCTATCTATAATATATATAAACGAAAACATAAAAATCTTACGGGTTGCGATGTGGTCGCTCCCCATTTTCTTGGAGTCACCAGATTTGCTTGATTTTTAAATGGAGGTTTTTCATGCATTTGACCCAAATTTATGGGTATGGGTCTTACCAAACCTAGACAATTCTTAAACAGGTTATAACATCTCATTAAATTAAAAATTATTCTCACCAAATTATTGCTGTAAAAATCCTATAAAATAGGATATAATAAAAATTAATATCTTATTTATTTTAAAAAAGATATATATATATATATATATATTATTTAAATTAAATAAACCAACTTGATAGTAAAAAAAATAAACGGGCCTTGGGTCTCATCAAACCATAAGTATATTATTAACTTTCATAAATATTATTTATAATTAAAAAACCAATTTTATAGTAAAAGAAATAAACGGGTCTTGGGTCTCATCAAAACCATATAACTTTTAAACCGGGTTATAACATCTCATTTATTTATCAAACAATTTATCATCAAACCATAAGTATATTATTAACTTTTGTTCAATAAAAAATATAAATGCAAAAAATAAATAAATATTAGAACAAATAATATAAAACAACCCCGTAATACAGGGATAAAAACTAGTGTATTATATAGGAATATAATCGCGTTTTTTAAAGGTGAAAAAAATGACCCAAATGCACAACAAAACAAAACACCCCAAATGTCAAACAAAAACATAAAGTTCTACCACAGAAACAACCATCACATAAAATATGATGGAAGTCAAGTATTTTAACAAGAAGATATAGAAAACTAACCTGAAGATAACTCGAAACTTGCCTTATGGTAAGACCAGGGGCATTCATAAGCTTATGTATCTGTGTTGGAAGAGCTCCTAATACCAAACACAAAACTTTTATTAATTTATTTTTATGAGACAAAAATAGTAAGACGTTACAAAAAGAAAATTGTAACGGGTGAATTCGTATTACCTTCTCCAAGCAGCTTGAGAGCATTATCAAAGTTCAGACAAAGTTCTGTTGTCCACACAATGTTGATTCTCTTCTTAATATTAGGATTGCCGTAATCGGATGATTCCGAGTTACTTTGGCTGGATTGATTCATTTGTTCACTTATATCTAATTTCCGTTTACTACCAGAATGTTTTTTCCTTAACTCTATTTCTAGTGTCTCGTTGTTAGTCATGTCATTGTTTACACATTTTCCACGCTTACGCATTCTGTCTCGGATTACGTCTTGACGTACATATCCTAATGCATCCATAGTAAGTGGGGTTTTGAGGGCAAGAAAAGCACCACTCTTTATAGCTTCTAGTAGAATTGCATCATCCTCTTGGTCAGACATCACTTGTGATGCAACAAATTATACATATTGAAAGCGTTAGAAGTTATTCAACACATGTTGATTAAGTAGTAAGAAGAAGAGAGTAAAACGTGCTATATATAAAACTCACCAATGGATAGTAGATCCATATCCTTTGTTTGTGTAAGAAGTGTTCTAAGATCAACATTGCTCATATCATGGCTTACCAGAAGAAGGTCGTATTCACTCTTGTTTTCAGATAGCGATCTTATAGCCTCAAATGAGTTATCAACATGAGCAACTAAAAAGAAGCAAAATATGAATTATCCAAGAGAATAAATGGGTAAGATACTAAGATACACATTATTTTGCGAGTAAAGTTCCATTATAACCTTAGTTTGAATACTATCGACTAAATCTTTGTCAAATACAATAAGGGAGAAATATCCTAAAATATACAAAAAATTATTCTGTTACATGTTCTTAATCGGAAAAAAACAGAAACTATATTTAATCCACGAGATAAATATATCTAGCTCGGGAATTGTGTGTGTGAATTTTAGACAAATCATAATTTTATTTTCATAAATACAAAAAACGTAAAATAAATTACTTATATTTTATATTAAAACTTTTCCGAATACAAGAAAATAGTTGGAATGCAAGAATGCAAACTTTATTCATTTTACAGATATTGAAAAAAATAATAAAAATGTGTATAAATATCGTTACACATGCAACCTGTTATATTACATACATGTGTATCGGTAAACGGTTGAAATTTAATAAATGTATGAAAAACTTGTTACATGTTTTTTCGTATAGATAAAATACACATTTTGCATTTAACAAGTATAGGATTATATTGTGAAAGTTTAAATCATTTTTTTCTTCTATTATAAAATGTATCCAACAAATTTAAATACGTAAGGCAATATATTTAAACTCGAGTTCTACACAGGGTTCATAATTTATCAAGGGACCGTGTATGATGAGACATAGATATTAATCGAGTTAGTGTTTAGGGTAAATGGGTTTGGCTATAAACGAGTTGACATATTCATTCCATAGATTCAACCATAGGTATTTACAATCCAACCAACATTATATGCCATTGGCATGGCGGGCTTTAAGGGTGTGTCATGGGGGCGTCCAACAGGGGTACGCTTTTTCTGGGCACAAATTTTTTAAAAATTTCTCAATGTTATATGTAGTGGACGCTAATAATTTCATTATTTTTATAATACTCAAACACATTTTAAACATGCTTTTATAGATTACCCAAACACTTATAGGCCTATTGAAAATTGAAAAAGCCTGATTACTTTTAACTGATCCATAAAAGTTAAATACATTAGAAAAACAAATAGACGGGATAACACTAAAGTTGACTTCGAACACTAGCTGTCACAGTAGCATCCGCATATAGGAGTTTTTTTGAAATTATAGTTATTGAAATTTTATTTACGATTCACAATGCTCCAAGAAAGACTTAGTGATTTGGCGATGATAGCTTATAAGAATGGAATATTAGTGAGCATAAACTACGAAGTGTTGATTCACAAGTTTGTTATCAAGAATGTTATAAGAGTTTCATAAATCCTTGGTTGGCTATTAGCTTATTCAGTATGTTATAAAACTTATTCTAATATCATGATTTTGCTAATTGTTATGTATATTGCTATAACTTTAATAAAAGTATATAAACATTTTTTTCTCAACTGAGGCACGCGAATTCTCAAAACAACCCGTGTCATTGATTAATTGAACCATTGATTCATTGAATATATAAAACACTACACAGTCCACGTACAAAACAAACTAAAGATAGGTGATTAACTTAATGAAAGGTTGAAAATCTTTGAAGCATGAATATTTTTCTTTGGTTAAAAATTATTAAATTATAACATAAAAATAATAGAAAAACTGTTTTTGGGATAGATCAAGAAATTGTTTTAAGGAGAAGATTTGATCAAGAATTTTTTTTCATCTCTTAAAGCTAATTAACAACTACCCAAAGTATTTAATCATTAATGTAATCAACTTTGCTAACCATAGATAAAAAAAAACAAAAAAACAAAAAAAATAATTGTAGAAGTCATAATGAACAGAAGTAAACTTGGTTTTTCAACTTAAAGTCGGTCAACAAGGAAAATAACAATTTAGTGAATTGTCATTTGCAAATATGAAAAATGTTAATTACCTCTAAACATACAAGAATGCAGCAAGTCACCAACATACGCAACCCAATCACTTTTATGGTCCACAACCAAAACATTAATGGGGCGCATAACATTTTGAAATGAAGCACCTTCCATATGTAATTTTTAGTCGCACCAACGGAGGGAGAGAGATAGAGAAGAGAGAAGAAAGACTAAATTGCTGGTTCTGAAAGTTCTAAACCATCTCTTCTATAAAATAACTTATATGTGAAATATACAATTAATAACAAAAGTTAATTGCATTTAATGCTCAAGTAGATTTGAACAAGTAAGTCCAACGATTTAAAGTTGAGGTATACAAATTATATGATACTTTTCTTATTTTAATTCTAAGCTAGTAAGAATTGGTTCAATTTAATTACACCTAATAAAAAACACATTATATTTTGTATACGACTCATTTTTAACATTTTTTCCCGGACCGGTTCAGTAAACCCGTGCTTTACATGAAACTTGTTTTTGATGACTTATAGATTATTAAATATAACTTGGTTTTGAAAAAAAATTGCCTTAAAATGTAAATAATAATAAGCATATCGTAAAAGTATAATGAAAACTTTACAAATATAATATGTTATAAGTTAGCAAAAAAAAAAACAATATATATATATATATATATATATATATATATATATATATAAATGGGGTGGTTCAAGAGAGAAATAATATTACTGCAAGAAATGCAAGAAATGAATATGAGCCACTATTTGTGTTTTAAATTTTTAATTCTTAAAGCTAAATAAAGAAAGCATTAATCATTCTCTTTATTCAATTAATATAACTAATAAACCATAATACTTATCTACTTAATTAATATAACTGATTAAATTATTATAATTGAAAAATACTAAGAGCTCATTTATTTTTATAACTTATTTTTTGTGTCTTGAATTTTTATCCTACACAAGTATAATTTATTCATATATTAAAATTTCTTTCTATCCAAAACTAATTTCTTCCAACTCAATATATTAATATCCATCAAAACATACTTACATTATAATGAATAATACCAAAATACTATTTTACATGTGTTTGTATTAAAAATCAACAAAAAACATACAACCTACACAAAAATGTATAATCTACACTTGTTCTAAGAATAAGATAACATATAACCTACACACGAAAAACATATAACCTACACACAAAATTTATCATCAATGAAATACACACGCACACGAAAACATATAACCTACACACGAAAAACACATAACCTACACACGAAAATTTTATCTTACACAAATACAATTTATTTATACATTAATTTCTTTTTATTCAAAACCAATTTCTTCAAACACAACATATCAATATCCATCAACATGTAGTTACATTGTGATGAACAATACAAAAAACTATCTTACACATGTTTGCATTAAATGTCAATAAAAAATATAAAACCTACACAAAAACATATAACTTACACTTGTTTTAAGAATTAAAAAAACATATAGCACCTACATACGAAAACATATAACCTACGCATGTGTAGGATATGTGTATCTTTGTGTAGTTTATATAATTGTTGATGTCAAATTACATATGTAAGTTGTAGGCTTTTTGTATGTTGTACGTTTTTATCGCTAAAAACAAGTGTAGGTTATATAACTTTGTGTAGGTTGTATATTTATTGTTTACATTTAATGAACACATTTGTATGACATTTTTTATTATTATTTATGACAATAATTTTTATAGGCATACCAATTGAGTGTAAATTATTTTTTTAATATAAAGAATACTATTATATGAATAAATTGTATTTATACTGAATAAAATAAAGAATGTGTAAATAAAAAATAAAACTAAAGTAGTGTTTTTATCTTTTTAATTATTATATTTAAATTAGTTAGATATATTAATTAGAGAGATTTATTATGGTTATATTAGTTGTATTAATTGGAGAGAGAGTGTGTATTTATTGTTGCATTTACATCTTTTTTTATTTATTTTTAAATATTTAAAACCTAAAATAAAACTAGTGGCTCATATTCATTTCTCTCATTTCTTGCAATAATTTGATTTATTTCTTGAACTTAAACATATATATATATATATATATATATATATATATATATAGGGTAAAGATCATGTTGGTGCATGTTTTGTAACAGATGATCTTTTGTGTTTGTTAGAATTGAGAGCAACGGTCAAAGGGGAGTCTGTTGGTGCATGTTTTGTGACCGTCGCTATGCAATTCTGTTCAGCGTTGTGTAAGTACGAAGTTAGAACAAATTCTCCATAGGCGAAGTTGTAATAACTTCTGCCATAGGCGAAGTTAGAACAAGTTTGCCTTAGGCGAAGTTATAACAACTTCGCCTACAGGCCCAAGCCCGCGAAGTTTATATATATATGTGTGTCTTGTTTAGGTTAAGGAATCTAGAAATTCAGAGTGTTTTGTGATAAGTTTATTTGTCTAGAGAGAAACCGAGAGGGAGAGTCGTGTGGGACGGCCCGAGGTAGAGCTCACCTCGGGTCGGCCGTCATTTGTTTTCGTGTTTGGTATGTAAGTGTTTCGGTTATCATATAAAAGATCTGTAGATGTGTTTATCCCATTCGTGTGTTTGTTCGTGTGTTTGTATGTGTGTAATCGTGTTCTTCGTCTTCTACACCATAAACGAGTCTAGGAGGATTCCGCACTCCTAGACCTCGTGCGGATCTCGTATCGATCAGCGACGCCACGGGGGAACTTACAAGTGGTATCAGAGCCTTAGGCTCTTATGCTATGGTTTGAGATCTGCGTTTTGGTGTTTCTGGCACGTTTCTGATGCGTTTCTGGCCGATCAGCGCCGCAGGTGAAGTTATTGGGTTCAGGCGAAGTTGTCGCTTAAATTTTAGGGTTTAGGCGAAGTTATGGACAGGCGAAGTTATGGACAGGCGAAGTTAAGGAGGGGCGAAGTTGACTTTTAGGCGAAGTTGACTTTTAGGCGAAGTTGACTTTTAGGCGAAGTTATGTTCTTCGTCTTCTACACCATAAACGAGTCTAGGAGGATTCCGCACTCCTAGACCTCGTGCGGATCTCGTATCGATCAGCGACGCCCCGAGGGAACTTACAAGTGGTATCAGAGCCTTAGGCTCTTATGCTATGGTTCGAGATCTGCGTTTTGGTGTTCTGGCACGTTTCTGATGCGTTTCTGGCCGATCAGCGCCGCAGGCGAAGTTATTGGGTTCAGGTGAAGTTGTCGCTTAAATTTTAGGGTTTAGGCGAAGTTATGGACAGGCGAAGTTATGGACAGGCGAAGTTAAGGAGGGGCGAAGTTGACTTTTAGGCGAAGTTGACTTTAGGCGAAGTTAAAAAAAAAAAAAATGTTTGGAGTTTTCGTCTGTATGGCCAGGTGTACACGATTATTGTGAGACCTAAGACGTTGTTCCGTCAACGAGTGAAATTTGTTATCTCTTGGTCTTACGTGTGAACAAATACGTGTCAACTCTGGATTTAGAGTTGAGGTTGTGAATGGGATATTGATTGAAACTGGATATTGACACATATTTGGGTGTTTGTGGGCAATGAAATAGTTGTTGTTCGAGGTTGACCAACTGAAGAAAGTCAAATTGAACTGAATGTTTTCGTCATTACTGGATTGCGGTCAAAGCATATTATTTATGTTATTTTCAAGGCGTTCGAGAATTGGATCCTGAAACGTGATGCTTATTTATTAGAGTGAAAATTCTGGAACAAGTTGGATTTAATCGGGAATTAAAGTGTTTATGTTCTTGATCGTTATCCCTGGTGATTGAAGATGCTTCGGATTAATTAATGGTCATGTGTGTTAGATACTGTCAAGGTGGTTTTGTGATGAAATTGATCACTTGATGTTGAGTAGTTGAAGAATAAACCTTATCATATGCCGACGTGTTGGTGAAGTTGTGGAGGGAGCCCAACTTCACGTGTTGGTGAAGTCAGAAGGACTCACGTGATTGGTTGAGATGATCAATTAGGCACGGGGATGCATGCATTTCAAAGACCTCAATCTATATAGTCGGAGAAGCTTACACTGAAGGGGAGATCTGATATGGAAGACGCTGGGTGATTGGTAGATTTGTGAAGCTACAAGACAGTTTCAGACACGGCTGGTTGAAGAGCAAACAGAAGATCATCAGTTAAGAGGGAGTCTGTTGGTGCATGTTTTGTAACAGATGATCTTTTGTGTTTGTTAGAATTGAGAGCAAAGGTCAAAGGGGAGTCTGTTGGTGCATGTTTTGTGACCGTCGCTATGCAATTCTGTTCAGCGTTGTGGAAGTACGAAGTTAGAACAACTTCGCCATAGGCGAAGTTGTAACAACTTCTACCATAGGCGAAGTTAGAACAAGTTCGCCTTAGGCGAAGTTATAACAACTTCGCCTACAGGCCCAAGCCCGCGAAGTTTATATATATATATGTGTGTCTTGTTTAGGTTAAGGAATCCAGAAATTCAGAGTGTTTTGTGATCAGTTTATTTGTCTAGAGAGAAACCGAGAGGGAGAGTCGTGTGGGACGGTCCGAGGTAGAGCTCACCTCGGGTCGGCCGTCATTTGTTTTCATGTTTGGTATGTAACGAGTTATGATTATTATATGAAAGAATCTGCAGATTCGGTTATCACGTTCGTGTGTTTGTTCGTGTGTTTATGTATGTGTTATCGTGTTCTTCGTCTTCTACACCATAAACGAGTCTAGGAGGATTCCGCACTCCTAGACCTCGTGCGGATCTCGTATTGATCAGCGACGCCACGGGGGAACTTACAGATCATAAGAGAACCCTTTGCAAATTGAGAACTTTGAGAACAATTTTGGACCACAAAAAACACCTTTAAATAAAATATTTAAAAAAATCATAAAACAAAAAATAATAAAAATTTTAAAAAAGTAAAAAACCAAAATTCTTATATTTCATTCCGGTTTCATTAAAAAAAATAAAAAAAGATTAAAAAATAAAAAAAAACGTCGTATGATACACATATGTATAATTTTATATAATCTTTAGTTACGTAATATACACACATGTATAATATCATTTATCATTTAGCTAAACTGAGTTTTTTTTTATTATTTTTTTATAAAACCGGGATGATAAAATAAGAAATTTGGTTTTTTACTTTTTTGATTTTTGTGTTTTTTTTATTTTATGATTTTGTTTTATTTTTGTGGTCCAAAATGGTTCTCATAGTTCTCAATTTCAAAAAGGTTATCTCATGACCCTGATCATATATATATATATATATATAGGGGTAGGATCTAGAGAGAACTTCTCTTAAAGAGAGAACTAGAGAACTAGTAAAGAATTATTTCTAACTATTTTTAAAAAATTATTTTGTGATTTTTTTTTCTTTCCTCCTTCTAATAAGATGATATTGTTCCAAAAAAAATAATGAAAAAAGATAAAAAAAAACCGTCGATGTAATGCATATGTGCATTAATGTGTATTTTATATATAAAATAGTGTTTTATTGCATATAATACAACACAAATACATTATCTAATACACACTATTGAATATATGCAAATACAACACTAATAATTGTATGCAAAATACATTATTGCATATATGTAATACAACAGTAATGCACATATGCACTATATCGATTTTTTTTTAATTTTTGTATATAATATAACACTATTGCAAATATACAATACAAACAACTATATATATGCTATTCAACAATATTTCAAATATCAAAATGCACACTATTGCACATATGCATTATAAAAAAAGTCGGTGTATTACATATATGCATTACTCGTTAATTTTTTATTATTTTTTTATTTTTATATTTTTTTGGTGAAGAATAACAACATATAAGAAAGATGAAAGAAAAAAAATTTGAAAAATATTTTTTTAATTAAATAAAAAATACTTCATTATTAGTTCTCTAGTTCTCTCCATAAAATGGATTTCTCTCACCATCTCCCTATATATATATATATATATATATATAGCCACTTGTCAAATTCTAGTCGACTAAATCTTAAAAAAATAAAGGTTTAAATGTTATCAAAACCTAAAGTTGATATGACAATATTACACACACACGTGTGTATATAGATACATATATATATATATACATATATATATATATATATATATATATAGGGTAAGGATACTAAGAGAATAATTTGTAAATTGAGAAGTTTGAGAACCATTTTATACCACTAAAACACCTTTAAAATAAATATTTAAAAAAAAAATCATAAAACAAAAAATAATAAAAAATTTAAAAAAGTAAAAGAACCAAAATTCTTATATTTAATTCCGGTTTCATTAAAAAAACGTCGTATTATACACATATGTATAATTTTATTTAATCTTTAATTACGTAATATACACATATGTACAGTATCATTTATCTTAAATTATAATATATGTATAAAAAACATGTAAATGTGCATATATGTACATATTATACATATGTGTATATAATTTAGCTAAATCGAATTTTTTTATGAAACCGGGATGATAAAATAAGAATTTTGTTTTTTTTTTTACTTTTTTCATTTTTGTGTTTTTTTTTATTTTATGATTTTTTTTATTTTTTGGTCCAAAATGGTTCTCATAGTTCTCAATTTCAAAAAAGTTCCCTCATGATCCTGATTATATATATATATATTTATATATATATATTTGATTTCTTTAGCAATTTTGAGTTTTAACAACTGAAAGTAACAGTTTTTTCTTGAATTTTTTTTACATATATGTAATATGTATGTTACATGTACGTAAAAAATTATATAATTTTTTACACATTGAATCGCCATTTTACATAGGTGTAACTATGGTTTACACTAGTGTAATTCTCAAATATCTTTATTCTCTCTCCTAATTCATTTTTTAATCAGATTTAATCTCAATTACATATTCTATAGTCATTTTAATTTTATTCCCATATATATATATTTATATATTGTTAGTTTATTGAACTTTAAAAAACTTGAAAAATTTGATAACTCTTAACATCCAACTATTTATATATTATTTTTATTATTATTATTGTTAGAGAGTAGTATTATCATATTTTAAAACAAATTTTTGGTTACATATGTATATCACAAGTTTACACATATACAAAATTTATTTAATATATAACAAACTTACATATATGTAAAAACAACATAAATATGTGTAAAAACTAATTTTCATAATTGTAACTGAAAACATAAATATAAAAAAGTGATTAAATTACACTCAATTAATATTTACATACAAAAAATTTATAAAAAACGTTAGTTATTAAGAATTTTTTAAATTTCTTAAATAATTTAAGAATTCTGTAATGATACTCATCATATATATATAGGGATAGGTTCAAGAGGGAACTCAAAAAAGTGGTGAACCGGGAAACTCTTCATTTTAACATGTAAAAAATTAGTTTTAGCATAAATTTTTTTAGACTTTTTGCTTATAAATACATGTAGAATGTAACATCCCGAAATTTCTAAGAATAATATTTAATGTATTATTCGTCAATGATGGAAAGGTTTACTAGAATTGGTAGAGAAATTATAAAATAATAGATGGTTCAAGTAAGCTAATTAGATAGAATTAAGTATGGACCATAAAAGAAAGATGAGCCTTAGGTCCATGGGCTTAAGGGAGTATAAATACCCCTTAAACCTTAATCCTTTCCATTATTATCCATCTCTACACCATAGCCTACACCTTGAGAAACACACACAAACATTATCCTTTAACCCGAGCCGAGATCCGAAGGTGAAAACCCGAGCTTGTTGGTGCTAGAACGTGTGACGAACCAAAAGCAAACTGTTGGTGCATGATGTCAGTAGTTCAGTATATAGTGTCTGTAATCGAGTTAGTTGGATTTGTGTTTTGTATTAAGCGAAGTTCTCACAAGTTCGCTGATATAGGAGAACTTGTGGAACAAGCGAAGTTAGGGACAACTTCGCCTAAACATGCTAGGCGAAGTTGTCGTGCTTTATAAGCTGTTAGGTTACGGCTGAGTTTATTATTCGAGTTAGAGTTTTCAGTTAACGAGTTTACGAGTTGTGTAATCGGTGATCAGTGAATCACGTGTTTCCAGTTGCAATACAACGTGTCTTTGTTTATTGTAACGTGTGTTTGATCGTGTTAACGTGTATCGTCTTCTACGCTCGTATCGTCTTACGTAGGGATTCCGCACCTACGTAGAACGAGATATTCCGTGTAGATCCGGCTGGGAACCTACAATTGGTATCAGAGCTTTTGCTCATAATTGTGTGGTTCGGGATTATCACACGGGTGTAGAAATCGTTCCGTTCGACTATTCGCGGGACGAGTTTACCGAGTTTTTGTGTCCTACTCACCTCCCACCATCAAAAACAACCCATTACACCTTCGCATACCTCGCAAAATCCAGAAATCAAACCTGCAAAATCATCGTGTTCATCAGGCGAAGTTGCCGCTACTGTTTGTAGGGTTTAGGCGAAGATATAAGGTTAAGCGAAGTTATCCACAACTTCGCCTACCTCACAAGTTCGCTTATCTCAAGCGAAGTTATCTACAACTTCGCCTATTCAGGCGAATTTAAAAAGGGAGCGAAGTTAAGAATTCAAGCGAAGTTAAGACTTAAGCGAAGTTATCCACAACTTCGCCTACAGTACTGTTAAGAATAAAATTTTTATTTTTCGGGTTTCTATTGTGTTTTCGTTTCGTGAAAGATGACTTCTATAAATATTACGGAACTAGTGAAAATGGAAGTGTAAGCGGGTTCAGCTACTAAGCCACCGAAAATGCTTAAGGGAACCGATTTCGTGGCTTGGAAAGATCGGTTTGAGCAATATGTTAAATACCAAGATGCTAAGATGTGGGTGTGCATTCAAGATGGATACATTCCACCAACTGCTTTATATGAGGGTCGTGAACAGATTAAGAAATATAATAAGACGGAAGAGGAAGAAAAGAAGATGTATGAGGCTGAAAGCAAAGCTCATGCTGCGATTACAATGGCTCTTCCACAAGAGATTCTACACACCTTCAGGAAGTATAAAACCGCTAGAGAGCTATGGGAAGCACTTGAAAACCGATTTGAAGGTAATGTGGGGATTCGTGCATCCAAGATTAAACTACTCAAAACCCAATTTTCGGTGTTCAAATATTTGAAGAATGAATCACTTGATGATATCATCACGTGATATTATCATCTGATGACCGAACTCAGCAATTATTCCATTGCTTACAAAGAAGAGGAGATCGTGGAAAAACTCCTTGATGCTCTTCCACCGAAATGGGAGATGTACACTGTCTTGATGAGAGAAGATAAAGAGTTTGCCGACTATGACTTGGAAACAGCAGTCAACAAACTACGAACTTTTGAACTTAACATGGTTCGAAAAGAGACACCAACTGATCAGGTTCAGGATCCGGGAATGTATGGTGCAAAAGTTAACTCAAGTTCAAGTTCGAAGTCTGAATCATCTGCTTACTACTCAAAGGGAGACTCGGGCGCTAACTCAACACATGAAGGTCATGTATCTTTCAACATGAATGGTGATGTGTGTTTTGTAGCTGGTGGAACAAATGCTTCTAAACCTCAAGCAACCAAGGGTAGCTTTTCCTCAAGTGTTCCGAACAACAACTACTCTCAGATGCCCATGAGTGTTAAATCTGCTGAACAGCAGTTTGCTCTCTATGCATCTTTCATTGCTTCGTACGAAAATTACATTAAAGGTAAGATTGTTGATCCTGCAACGTTAGACGAAGACTATGATCAGATCGATGCTGATGATCTGGAAGAGATGGATCTGCAGTGGCAGATGGCGATGATTGTGAGAAGGGTTAAAAGGTTTATGAAGAAGACTGGTAGAAAGTTTGTTGGTGAGAGACCAGGTTTTGATAAGTCAAAGGTGCGGTGTTACAACTGTCAACAGAATGGCCACTTTGCAATAGAATGCACAAATGACAGAGTTGAACGCAGTCAGAACAGGTCTACACAACAGAGTGGTGGAGGTAATGAGAATAGGGCGATGATGTCCAGACAGAACGGGGAGTACAACTGGAATCTGCATGTTGAGGAAGTGTTCGAACAGGCCAATTTGGTGACCATCGAAACTGCAGGAAGTGAGAAAGTGACTGGAGAAAATCAAGCTTACATGGCAGAAGTGACAGACCAGCTCTCCGAGGTAAGTACTGAACTCCCTTGTACGAAATGTGAAAATCTGTCTGAACAATTGACAACTATAACTGATCAGTTTATTAGTTTGGATGCTCAATTTAAAACATTAAAAGAAGATCATCATTACACTAAAGCTAGAGAAAACAGTTGCAAGGTAAAAATAAAAGCTAGTGAGAAAGATATCAGAAGTCTTAAAGCCAGTCTAGCTGAAAAAATACAAGTAATTGATCTTAGCTATGAAGTGTTAGAAGAGAAAACCAAACTAATAGCTGAAAGGGATAAACAGATTGCTGATCACCAGGTGAAAGTGGTGGAACTAAACAGAAAACTTGAGCAATTTAGAAATTCCTCCGCTATACTTGATCACCTCGTTAGTGATTAAAGTTCCCCAGTTAAAAGGGGAGGAATTGGATATCATGAAGTTCCACCACCTTATAATCATAACTATACTTATGATCCTAGTAATCAGAAATCTGTTGAGTCTGAAATTGGTCAGACAGTTCCGGTTAAGGTTACGATCAAAGATCCAGAAGTTAGTAAAGGCGAAACGAGTAAGCCTGTTTCTAATGTTAAGATTTCTGCTCCTAGTCCTGTCTCATCAAATTCGGACAAGACATCCGAGTCGAGTGAGACAAAAGAAGAGGCAGTATTACCAAAACATGGAGAGGAACATAAATCAAATGAAAAGAAATCTCCACTAAACCCGTATGTCCCACCATATGTTAGACAAACGGGCAGTAATGCAGCCTCAACATCTAAAACAACTGTTGATACGAAAGTTGAACACAGGAGTTGTTTCAGATGCAATCAATTAGGACACCTGATTGCTGATTGCCCTCTGAAGCAGAGATTCAGAGGTATGAGGCCTTCGAAACTGAGAATAGAACTAACAGTAAGTACTATAATGGTAAAAATGAAAACTCATCAAAGTTCAGAAATTGGACTAATCCAGGTTTTCAAAGAAATCGATCTCAGTTTTTCCCTGTTAACAACCAAATCATGAGTAATAATTCATTTAATTCACGAAGGTTTGGATAGCCTCATAGTCAATCTACAAGAAGGTATCCTTTTAGGACTTACAGATATCATACTAATACTAACTTTGGACAGCCAAAGTACGGGATGTATCGACCCAAGACCAATAGGTCTTGGGTCCCCAGATTTTAATCCGCTGCTTTAATCGTGCAGGAACAGTTGAACAGGGCTGCAAACAATCTATGGGTTGTGGATAGCGGCTGTTCCCGGCACATGACGGGTAACAAGAATTTGTTACACGAATGGAAACCTGTTCAGGGAGGAAGAGTAAGTTTTGCTGGAGAGAGTGGAGGAAGGATTACTGGAATTGGGACGGTGACTAATAGTAAAATGACGTTAGAGAAAGTGAATTTCGTTGAAGAACTGAAGCATAATCTGCTGAGTGTATCGCAGATCTGTGACAAAGATTACACTGTGCACTTTACCAAGAATGAAGCGATCGTACTGTATCCTGGTTTCAAGATACCAGAAGATTGGATTGTAATGAAGGCTCCAAGGGAAAAGAATACGTATGTTATGGACATGAGGTCGACTGAGATGGCAATAGAAGAATCGTGTCTTCTGTCAAAAGAAACTGAATCGGAGTCCGAGTTATGGCATCGAAGAATGGGGCATATTCATCTTCGGAAAATGAACTACATTATCAAGAATGGGCTGGTGCTGGGTGTTCCCTTGAAGAATTTCAACTTTGAAGACCAATGCTTATCGTGCAAAAAGGGAAAGCAACACAAGAAATCCCATCACAACAAGAAGGTTAATTCAATAGTCAGTACCCTAGACCTACTTCACATGGATCTCTTCGGTCCCGTGAATGTAAAAAGCCTAGGTGGAACATCATACTGCTTGGTGATCACTGATGATTTCTCTCGATACTCTTGGGTATATTTCCTGAAGTCAAAGGATGAAACGGTTCAGATGGTAATAAATTTGATTACCAAGGTTGAGAATATTATGGGGAAAAGAGTTAAATACATCAGGAGTGACAATGGGACAGAGTTCAAAAACTATCAGATGGAGATCTTCTGCTTACAGAAAGGGATAGACCACCAGTACAGCGCTCCGTATACTCCGCAACAAAATGGAGTGGCTGAGAGGAAGAACAGAACGTTAATTGAAGGAGCCAGAACCATGCTGGCTGATTCGAAACTTCCTGTGGTGTTCTGGGCTGAAGCTGTTGCAACAGCTTGTTATATCCTTAATAGAGTGTTAACTGTTAAAAGATTGAATAAAACATGTTATGAACTTATGCATGGGAGAAAGCCTAACTTGAGTGGTATCGAACCATTCGGGTCCCCGTGTTCGATATTAAAGACAAATTCTAAATTTGGTGAAATAGCCGACGAAGGTATTTTAGTCGGATATGTTGTTGGGACTCCCAACAGACGAGTCTTTAATACATCGACCAGCAAGGTTGAGGTGGTGTGTAACACTGATATCACAAGTTACAAATCACCAAAGCCAAGCACGGGACCCGCTGGGGTTTTCGACTATGATAGGCTTTTTAAATCTTTTAACATGCCATACTTGGATTGTGTAGAAGTTGATGAGAGAATAGCTACGAAGATGCTTTACGATGAGGAAGACAATGTTGTGCAAAGACCGCTGTACGATGAATGTCAGCCTTCCTCGTCAAATACTGTCGATACCCCTGCTGCCTCTACAGAAGAGGAATTCTTCAATCCGTTTTACTCTCAACAACAACAATCACCCATTGATGAGCTACCTTCGAACCTGGAAGACAATTTGCAAGTCAGTTCGGTTCCGACTACGAGAGTTCACAAAAATCACCCTTTGGAGAACGTGATAGGTGATCTGTCCGACGGTGTACAAACAAGACAAAGCTTGAATGAGCACACCTGTGTTTGCACAAGCATTAAAGATACAGGCATCATTAACGAATGCTTGTACACCTGCTTCATCAGCCAGATTGAACCAAAAAACTATCAAATGGCTCTCAAGGACAGCTCGTGGGTTGAAGCCATGCAAGAAGAGTTAGCCCAGTTCAAGAAAATGGAGGTATGGAATTTGGTTGCAAAACCGAAAAATGTGCATGCGATTGGCACAAGAGAGATGAAAAAGGGATAATTATCAGGAACAAGGCAAGGCTGGTTGTAAAAGGTTTTAATCAGCAAGAGGGGATCGACTACAATGAAGTGTTTGCTCCTGTGGCGAGATTGGAAGCGATTCGACTGTTTTTGGCATTTGCTGCACACAAGGAGATGAAGGTTTTCCAGTTAGACGTGAAGAGTGCGTTTCTTAACGGTAAAGTCGATGAGGTTGTGTACGTTGAGCAACCTCCGGGTTTTCCTGACCCAGACTTTCTTGATCACGTGTACAAGCTAAGTAAAGCACTGTATGGGCTACATCAGGCCCCTCGTGCCTGGTACTCAACTCTATCCGATTACTTGCTTGAGAATGAATTTGAAAGGGGAAAGATTGATAGCACACTGTTCTTTAAGAGAAAAGGAAGCGACTTTCTTCTGGTACAAGTCTACGTGGATGACATCATCTTTGCTGCATCAAAAGTCGCCATGTGTCAGGAATTTGAAGCCGTCATGAAAAAGAGGTTTGAAATGAGTACTATGGGTGAACTAACTTTCTTTTTAGGACTGCAGGTTGATCAGAAGAAAGATGGGATGTTCATTCATCAGACTAAGTATGTCCATGACGTTCTCAAACGCTTCAAGATGGAGGACAGCACTCCATTTGATACTCCAGTCTGCGTCAACCATAAATTAGGTGCTGATTCAGACAACGATGCAGACGTGGACCCCACCCAATATCGGGCAATCATAGGTTCTTTAATGTACTTAACTGCTTCTAGGCCTGATATTATGTTTGCAGTTTGTCTTTGTGCTCGCTTTCAGGCAAACCCAAAGGAATCTCACTTGAAGGGTGTGAAGAGGATATTGAGATATCTCAAAGGCAAGCCTAAGCTAGGGTTGTGGTACACGAAAGGAGGAGACTTGGAGTTAGTCGCCTACACAGATTCTAATTATGGAGGATGCAATCAGAATCGGAAGTCAACAACAGGTGGATGTCAGTTTCTTGGAGGCAGATTAGTGTCATGGCAATGCAAGAAGCAGACCTCAGTCGCCATTTCAACCTGTGAAGCAGAATACATGGCAGCATCGAACTGCTGCTCCCAGGTTCTTTGGATACAACAGCAATTGCGCGATTATGGTCTGAATTTCACTCATACTCCTATTTGCATAGATAACACTGCTGCTATCTCAGTAACTAATAATCCCGTAAAGCATAGCAAAACTAAACACATTGACATCCGTCATCATTTTATACGGGATTGTGCTGAGAAGAAACTGATAGTGCTCGAAAAGGTTGATACGTTAGATAATCTCGCTGACTTGTTTACTAAAGCGTTTGACAAAACTCGATTTCAAAACCTTGTTGAGCTGAATGGGATGATCAATCCCGAGTAACCGTGTTTTTCGTTTTTGTTTAAAAAAAAAAAAACGTCACTATCGCTTAGAATTATGTCGGTTGCCTCAGTTTGAAGGACATATCTTAAACATGTTTGGTCCTCATTTCTACTTGTAGAATATGAGGATAGCCATTAACCAGATGACTGAAAGTGACCGGGGCGGTTTATGATGTGTTTTTATTCTTTCGTTGAAAATTAGTCGTTCATACTTAGTTAGAAGGACACATACTTGTATGTGGTCGGTCCAGCTGATCCATTGGATCTTCAGGATAGCCGTTTACCCTAAGACTTCGACTTGATCTGGGCGATAGAAGTTAAAAAAAAAAAAAAAAAATTTTTCGGGTGATGAAATTATTTTTTAAGTCTACTACTTCGTAAGAAGTTCCTTTACTATGTTTAACAAAAAATTGATCCAACCTTGGAAAGTGATAAATATACTGATTCTGTGTGCTTAACTAGTGAAGTTATTAGGCCTAAAAGACTTTAGAACAGTCATTGTATGTCATGGTAGCTTTTTATGGTGCGTAAAAGTAGAAGTGATACTAACTAAATCTACTCGATTTTATGTGGAAACTCCTTAAGAGTTGTGCATGTCTCCATATATATCTTTCCGAATGATAGGCAGAAAAGCGATTACCCAGTTATACACGAGCCCGTGAGTGTTCTGATTCCCGAGAAGATGGTGTGTCAAGAAACTGCAGTGATCCAGATTCGGGACTTGCAGTTGTTTACTACTCTGAAGTTGTGTTAAAAAAAAAAAATTTAGTTATTGAGACATACTAGAGCTTATAATGTTAATTCTTCTCAATCAAGATACAAGAAAGAGAATGGGAAGAAGAGTCTAAAGATCGAAGAGTACTTACTATTTAATCAGACACTACGGGTCGAGGTCAACTCGGGGTGACTTGGGGAAAGCCAAATACGCTTTGAGAATAGATAGGAGACATCATAATCTCTGAGTTGTTGCCCATTTAAGTTTTGAGCTTAATTGAACCTAACCCGTATCACAGAAACGATGAAAACCATTTTAAGTTATTTACCTGCTTACAACCTGTTTGTTTATGTCATAATACAGCTGAACATGGATCTGTGTGACAGTCACGTAATTAGTATGATTCCTGTTCGGATCTTTTCTAAAACGTGGTAGTCCCTGTCGAGACTGAAATTTGATCCCGTGTACTTTATTTCTAAGTTTTATTCTACTTATGTCGTTATATAACTTTATATCTGGTTACTTGGTCTTGATCGTATCAGTTAACTCTTTAAAGGATGTTTTTAAAACTCAATTGCAAATTGTTCAAATTATAGGGGTTTGTTTTGTAAAATTTAATATCGGCGAAGTTATCCATAACTTCGCCTGCAATAGGCGAAGTTATCCATAACTTCGCCTGGATAACTCTGACCCTATATAAAGAAGTTTTTGGTCAAAACACTTTATTATTTTCAGATCCAGCGAACTTATACTCAAAACCTTAAGCGAAGATATCTCGATCAATCTGTGTTTTCAATCTCAGTTTTGTAATCCGACTTATAGGTGTGTAGTGTCGATATAATCTTATAATCACTGTCATTAATGTTAATCAAAGGTCGTTTCGACCTGATTCGTGACCTCAGTCTTTCGAAACCTCACCACCCGATTTTCAAACCTGTTATTACGTGGTCGTAATCAACTTGATCGTCTAGATCGTCATAAAATCATGTTTTACGGAGTCCGCAATCTCCAAATTGAACCAATTCACCTCGTTCGAAAGTCTAATTGTTGCCGATTCATATTCAGGCGAACTTACAGTTTAGGCGAAGTTATCGTTAACTTCGCCTGAGGTTTAACTTCGCCTGATAATTAATTATGTAATAGTATATGAGGCGAAGTTGTGGTTAGGCGAAGTTATCATTAACTTCGCCTGGCCCTTTTAACTTTTATTAACTGTTAACAGGCGAAGTTCAAGTTGAGGCGAAGTTGTTCCCAACTTCGCCCCAGCTCTAACTTCGCCTATACAGAATAAATCATAACTTCGCTCATGGTAACAGGCGAACTTGTGATTTGCCTCGATGATTCTCTAACTTAGTCTGTTTGTTGCAGAAATGGCAGCTGTAGCTGGAGCAGGCGGTGCAGGTGGTGATGAAGGTGGAGACAATAACCGACAGTTTTTCCCGGGGCATAACATGTACATCACATTGGACCCGGATGCGAGCGGTGTTGATGATTTCCGCGAGATCATCACGTTTCTACTCCGCTCGCGTATATTCCACGCTATTACCACAACACTGCCTATATCTTTGCCAAACATTGAAGATTTCTGGCAGACAGTGGAATATGACTGTCGAGTAGAGCCCCCGGTTATGCATGCAACGGTTAATAATCAGATAGTTCAGTATTCGTCTGAACAGATCAGGGCGGCTATGCAGTTTGGGGATGAAACGAGAGACGATCCTACCGACTTTGTGGCTCCATTCCGAGATGGTGCTTTTCTGAGGATGGGATATTCTGGTCCTTTGGGGGATACTCAGAGACGCAAGGGGTTCTTGCTAGACCAGTGGCGCTTTCTCATGGACGTGATGATCGTGTGTATGTCAGGGAGAAAGGCTGGTACAGATGGGATGGGTGCGACCATGCAGTCGGCGATGACTGCTCTGACTTACAATAAGCGTTACAGCTTTAGTCAGATGGTATTCTACGAGATAGATCGTCAGAGAAGAGCGGTGGCGCGTGAGAGATTTCTTATGTATCCAAGATTTCTACAAATGATCTTGAATCACGTTGCTCCAACGTTACCTCAGCGCCGCCCGATTCGATATGTAGAAAGTGTCAGCAAGAGAATCTTCGCCCAGTGCAGATCTTCCAGTGCGAGGAGTAAACCTGAGCTCCGTCCTCGACATACTCCACTATTTGGGTACTTGATCAACCCAGAGTATGTTCCAGCTCGTGGGGACGAGTTTCGGGATCCTCAACCACAACAGGCAGGAGCACCTCAACCACCACCTGAGGTACAACAAGCTATACCTGCTGCTCCTGTTGTGTCACCGGAGGAGAATGTAGACCTTGATGCAGAGTTTGGTGGTCAAGGCTTCTTTGATATGGAGAGGGTTGATCCTGAAGAAAATGTACAGGTCTCGGTATCCCAGGTTTCTAGTGTGAATGTTACTAGGGCAGCTACGACGGTGGCTGATTCAGATTCTTCAGATGATGATGTGGCTGAAGCGAGACGAATTTTAGTTACCAAAGAACGGATTCATGGGAAGAGGAAGAGAGCCGATGATGACAGTGAGTCAGATTTTGAGGAAGAAGTACATCAGTTGGTCCGCAGATCGAGAAGGGAGAGGACAGGTGCAGGTTCGGGAGCTGGTGAGAGCTCAAGGGTGGTACGTTTCACTCCACCCGCACTGTCCGGTATGACCATGGTTCCTTCATCATTACCAGTTACAAGGCCAAGCGCCACGGACGTTCCCGTGGTGGCTACCTCATCCTCATTCGGCCTCCCACCCACTACATTCCAACTATCGACTCCGGAGATTGTATCTTTGCCACCTCCAACTCTTACTCCATCGGAGGTCGTCGCAAGATTTATTGAGTCGACAGTGGTAGCTACTGCAGGGTTGTTGGTTACGATACCACCTGCGGTTACGTTTACGCCTGCTTCTGAGGTCCCCGTTACATTGGAAATCCCTCCTCAGTACACTCAAGATATATCACATCTGAGGTTTGATTTCGATGCAACCTTATCCGACTCGGAACGAATAGCAGCGCTTGAAAGGGTAGTGGCAGAACAATCAAGGGTAAATCTTATCCAGACCCATGCTATTCAGCGCCTCGTTGCAGAGAACCAGATTCAGTCGTCCCTGCTGATCGAACATGGTAAAATAATTGATGCTTTGAAACAGTCTTTGGCATCTCAGGGGGAGACGGGCTGTAAGGGTGACGAGCTGAGGACTAAGAAGAGAAATAATCGAGACGATGATCCCAATGCATCGAAAGGTGCAGGTGGAGAGTTGCCAAGAACTGAACAAGCTCTTGGAACTTCCACATCTCAGGGGGAGTCAACAAGTGCAGCTGGCGGTTCGAGTGATGATGTGGTGGTCGTGGATGCTGAGGAGATGATGGATGATGAGGTTATAGGTGATGATGATGTGTTACCGTTTGAAGAGATAGAGAAGATTGGTGCTGAGATTGTCATAGACAGTGAGATTGAAGAGGGAGAGATTGTAGAGGAAAACGTTGAGCACGAGATTCCGGAAGTTCATAAGTCAGATATGGCTCAAGATATGGGAAGTGATGAGACGGAATGGGAAGAGCAGCCAAGATGGAAAGAAGGCTATGCTCAGTGGTTTGTAAAAACAAAGAAACCGGCGGTCCCTACTATGTTTAAGAAAAGTTACAACATTAGAGGTTATGCTGAATCGAAAAAGGGGATTATATGCTGGATATATGATGAGCAGTTGAGGCTCTTTGTGATTAAAAGGTATGATGGTGTTCAGTACTTCAAGAGGATGTTGAGATCGTTGAACACGTTGCCTGAGTGTGAAGTGAAGGACTTAGCCAGATTGGGGTTGATAAACAGAAGTGATGATAACATGGCTAGAGTCATTGGGAAGATTGTTTGGAAGGAAAGTATAAAGGAAAAGAAGTTTGAGCTGTTGAAACCACAAAAAGGAAAACTTATTGAAGACAAAGATAGAGGGATGAGAGCAGATGGCAAGCGTTGGATGATTATGAAGTATAAGCCGATCCGGTGTCTAAAAGAAGTGCCAATGAAACCAATGCCCAAGGATGTGCTCAAAGATTTGAAGTGGTGGTACGTTGATTGTGAAACAGCTGAGGCAGTAATAGAGGACGAAGATGAACAAGAGCTGCTGAGAGTGTATGATCCAATGCATCTAGTGAACTTGTCTCAAGCTGATCTGCAGGTGCTGAACGAGAAGAAGATATTTTATATTCCTACTTGGAAAGAAGAAGTGAAGAAATATCAAAGAATAGTTTCGGTTTGTGTACGAGAAGGAGTTCATGCTTGAAGATGAAAGATACAAGATTGTTGAAGATTACAAGACACGTGATTGAAGATAAAGATATGAAGCTACTGCCAAGGGGGAGTCTGTTGGTGCATGATGTCAGTAGTTCAGTATATAGTGTCTGTAATCGAGTTAGTTGGATTTGTGTTTTGTATTAAGCGAAGTTCTCACAAGTTCGCTGATATAGGCGAACTTGTGGAACAAGCGAAGTTAGGGACAACTTCGCCTAAACATGCTAGGCGAAGTTGTCGTGCTTTATAAGCTGTTAGGTTACGACTGAGTTTATTATTCGAGTTAGAGTTTTCAGTTAACGAGTTTACGAGTTGTGTAATCGGTGATCAGTGAATCACGTGTTTCCAGTTGCAATACAACGTGTCTTTGTTTATTGTAACGTGTGTTTGATCGTGTTAACGTGTATCGTCTTCTACTCTCGTATCGTCTTACGTAGGGATTCCGCACCTACGTAGAACGAGATATTCCGTGTAGATCCGGCTGGGAACCTACACAAACATCAAGGCCAGCTCTTGTTCGTAAACCAACTCGTTTAAGGTACGTTTATAATTAGAAATGGTTCATTTAGGTCCGGATTCATTTAGGAAATCCTAGACCTGTATGAATGTGATGAAAATGAGTCCAATGAACTAATACGCAATACAATTCATTACAGTTTGATAGGCTAATTGTTAGTATGAAAGACCCGCAATATATATACATAAATCGCACCATGTAAACGCGAATGTTTGGATGATTAATGGATTGGGGTTTGTTGGCGCTAAGATTCCGAGTTCATTGATACCTAAATCATGATGTTTCGTTAAGGATTGAAGGTTTAATTGCATATCTGGTATATGTTGACCAGTTTATGTTCATATCGATTTTGACTTTGAACTCTGAGTCAAAGTCTGGATAAGATTGATGAAATTCGTTATGTCCGGATAACGAATTAGTTCATCAGTTCGTTATGTCAAGATAACGAATTATCTCACCCAGTTCGTTATGTCGAGATAACGAATCAGTTAACCAATTCGTTATGTCCAGATAACGAACTAACTCACCCAATTCGTTACGATTAAGATAACGAATCAAGTCATGTGCAGATGACGAATTGGAATGACGAATCAGATGATGATAAGGGATGAATTAGGATAACGAATTAAGAAAGATTACATAACGAATCAGAGGCAATTCGCTATAACGAATGAGTTAACGACTTAGAAAATAATTTAAAATCCTAATGGAAAATGTGCTAAGACAGTTAATAGAAATAAAATTTTTCCAAGCTGACCTGACAGCTCGACCACAGCCAGGGGCTCTGCCCCTTGGACCCTGCTAGGGGCTTCCGCCCCTAGAACCTCGCTGCAAGGAGCACTGCCCTAGGACCCCCGTTCGTTGAGGGTTATAATTAGACTAGAAATACATTATGGATAGTGATAGTAATTGATACATGTAATTGTTATACAGTTAGTCGCGCACAACTCAAGAGAGGAACAACCATTAACGGTGAACGTAATCGAGTTCAGGTGAATTTATAGCCCCATTCCTTGTTATGTTTTCGGGGCTGTGTGCATACTCGATGTGAATACACTTACCTTAAATGGTAAGTGTATGCCATGTATGACTTATGTGTTATCTATATATGACTTGAATGAGAATGAAATGCTTGTTAGTACATGAACGATATTCGGATACTGCACGTATAGCCAAAGGAAGTGATAAGCTCCTTACATGAATATTAAATAATAACATATAGACATTGTTCCTTCTATGGTAATATATAGAATTCCTTATATGGATAATGTATAATGTTCCTTCCGTGGATAGTATAGAGTTCCTTCTATGGATAGTGTAGTGTTCCTTCTATGGATAGTATAGTGTTCCTTCTATGGATAATACATATAGAGTGTTCCTTCTATGGATAGTGTAGTGTTCCTTCTATGGATTTAGTATAGTGTTCCTTCTATGGAAAGTATATAGAGTTTCCATTCTATGGAGATAACATATAGTATGAGTAATAGTTATAGTTCTTTTAATAGATATTATGTGACGTTCCTCTTATGGATATTTATACAAAGGTAAAGTATTAATACGTGTCTTCGGATACGTGAAGAAATATATGAGAATGAATTGTATGTTTCTTGATTAAATAGAACTCACTCAGCGTAGGTGACTTTAGTATGCACGCAGGTATATATGTTTATTGAGATGACACGAGGATGACACATGACATGGATTGAATGGCTGCATCTGAAGATGGAAGAGAAATGATAATTTAAATAAGATGTTGTATATTATGTTTTAATGAAAAGATCAAATGTTTTGTATCGAATGATTAAAGTTAACATTTTCGCGAAAGTTTTAATAAACTCTGATTTGTAGAACTGTATATATGAGTAAATCCGACGTTAAAGTGAGGCACCGGGAACGGGGCCTTACATAGAAGATATTCCAATAAAAAACTGAATTTTGTAAAAAAAAAACGTTTTTTAACTGGAAATTTATTTATTTATTTATTTTTGTTTTTTTAGAAAACGGCATCTAAATGTGTTTATGTGTAAAAACCTCTATAAGGATTATGTAAAAATGTGTTACTGACATGAAAAATGATTTTTTTTAAATAATTTTTTACATTTAAATGAAGAATTTTACACGTAAATTGAAGAGTTCTCTAGTTCCTCAATTGTTTTGAGTTCCGTCTAGAAATTGTCATAACGAACTGGTCCGTATAACGAATTGGACCTTATAACGAACTGGTCCTAATAGAGAATTGGACCTTATAACGAACTGGTCCTTATAGCGAATTGGACCTTGACGAACTGATCCTTATAACGAACTGGACCTTAACGAAGGCAGCCACCATTCTTTTCCTTAACGAATTAGCTAACGAATCAAGGCTAGTTCGTTAAACCTCCATTAACGAATTAGGGTAAGGTCAGAGAAACATTCTCTGACACATCTACTAGTCCGGCGCCGTCATCGCCGGAAAACCGCGATTTCGCCGGACTAACGAGATCTCACTCGTTTTTCACCGTTTTTAGTCCCGTTCGATCCAGATCTGAGCTAGGGTGACCCCTAAGCTCATCTTTAGTTCGGTTTACACCCGACTCCACCCGGATCTCAGGACTTTAACGGTTTAACGGTGTCGGCTCATTGTTTCATGACTAAGTCTAATAGGTTGGATCTATACAAAATCATATTATCATTACCTCGGGTCGGGATCGACTCTTCCTTCTTGGTTCGGCTAGAGAAAGGAGAAAACTAGAGAGAGATCTTAAATGTGTGTTTTGGGAGGTGTATGGAATATGTGTAAATGAATGGATTAAGGGTTAATTATTTTTTATATATGATGGGTCATGGGCTTAAGCCCATGGTCTTTTTCTTCTTTTCCTTTTTAACCCAAGTCCATAACTCATATTTATTTAATCCGACACAAGCCCGACTCATAATAATAAATCATAATTTATTTATTAGCTGAAACGAGAAAATGGGATGTTACATAAACGAACTCACTCGATCGTACATCCCGAACCTCTACCTAGCTTTAGGATCGTGGTTGAATTCATATTTAACTTATGTAATTATTCTTTATTAGGATATCTCGTCATTGTTTTCCCGAAGAGCTTGATCTTTCTTTTATATCTTAACGAATCATTATCTCTTGCTTAATTGCTAAGGTGAGTATCTCACTCCCCTCTTTTACTTATTTTATCTTTTGGGGACATATGTGTAACTAGCTATTTTATATTATACAGTATTCAAACCGTAACTGTTTATCCTTGTGTGTTTTATCAGTTTTCCTAACTTGCTATTTGATTATTTGCTTTATTTGAACGCATTGTGGGGGAAAAATCGGACTGTTCGGGGGAGCTGGCGTGGGTAAAACAGTACGCATTATGGAATTGATTAACAATATTGCCAAAGCTCACGGAGGCGTATCCGTATTTGGCGGAGTCGGTGAACGGACTCGTGAAGGAAATGATCTTTACATGGAAATGAAAGAATCTGGAGTAATTAATGAACAAAATAATTCAGAATCAAAAGTAGCTCTAGTTTCTTCGTAGAAACGCCCCCGAATTTGATCAATTACTCTTCTCGCTTTGTGAGCAGACATAGATATATGTTGACCTAAAGCGTATACTTCTGTTGTTTTCTTATTTATCATAAAGTTCGTCTCCTACTAATCAATGATAGATATCTATTTATATTATTATTCCTAAACAAACGTTTTTTAACGACGAGATCTATTATCGCTTTTTGCATGTCCTCGGAAATTTAAAGTAGGTGCAAATTCTCCTAATTCCTCATTATAGTATGATCATATGACTATCTTTGGCAACCGATGTCCATTTTTATGGCAACAGTTTAGAACTTGGTTGATAACCAATATCCATTCATATGGAATTTGTTGAGCCCTTTCTTTATGGTTTGATCGACTGTTTATGTGCTATAGCTTAACTGTTTATCTCACAGGAACAATTTGCACTTTTATTTATTATTATTATTATTATTATAGTGTTCTAAATCAGGTGTTATACTCACTCAACCTAGTGTTGGCAAACCTATTGTATTTTTAACGCATATGCAGGTTATCGTGTGATTTGACTCTTAAGTTGTTTGAAGACACTTAGGATTGCATGATTGAGAGAAGAGACAAGAATTTATATTTTATTTGTTTTTACTTATTTTATTGATAGACTTTGTATTGTGGTACTTGGTATAACAACTCAGACTTTTTATTTTATTTTATTGTATTAATATTTATTAATCATAACCCGACTCACTTTTATATTCGGGATATTTTACCAAGAAATATCGTGTTATTCGAGTAAAATTATTTTATCAATATTTGTTTATTTAATTAATATGTAAATTAACTTTTGATTATATTCAATTCTTACCCTAAACCATACTTTAACCCTTTAGTGTTTCCATCTTCATAATGTAGGGGCTTAACTGCAAATATGTAATTATATTATTAGATTATCAAATTACCCATTAACCCAAACCCTTAAAAACCGTTTACCCGATCCATTTCCTTACCTGTGACCCGTTTATGTTTCTTGGACCTTAATTTTAGCGTTTAACTTGGAAATCGAATCACGGGATCTATTAATCTTTCCTTATGAGACCTGCCGACACTCGTAATTTTGTTAATCAATCAAATAGGATTCTTATTTCTTATTATAACCATCGACGCCAACCCGTTAACTATTATACATGAAAACGAATATCATAATTCAATTAAACGGACATGTAGTATCCTCTTTTCATTGCCGTCAATAACCCTAAACTTAATTACGTCCTAACAGCCTGCAAGTATCTGTTCTTATTTTTATTTGCGCCGGCCACTGTAGCATCGATTTAACCCAGTTCCGATCACTCTCAGAGGTAATTTCTTACATGTTTAGAACCGCGATTCTATGATGGTCAAAACCCCCATATTTGATTTGAGTATTGTTAACGAATTTGATCAAATCAATCATTAGGGTTCTTAATAAAACTGAGTTGTTTCTGCATGTGTTTATATATAATGGAAACAGTATAATAACGCAAGTAACTAGCAGCTCAGTTGGTTAATCATACAAGCTATGGGGGCAGAGATCGCTAGTTCGAACCCATGCACCTCATTTTTGTGGGATTTTCCTTGATTTAATTCTTTTTAAGCCATTTAAATATATATTAATACTAATAATGAATAAATAAAACTATTTTACTAGAAACCGATCTCATATATATTTATTTTCTCACGTCTTTTGCCCGTGTATGTACATATATATATATATATATACGAATATGCAATGCCACGTAAACTAATATTTTGGTTATATAATATATATATATAAATGGACAAACTTATTAAACGTTTTAACAAACTAATAAATATTTATAAAGATTTATAATATATTTTAAGCGGATTAATTAGCTAGTATACTTTGTTTATAATTTGGCAAACTTGTAGTTCTTCATATAATAACTTTATATATAATAAAATATTATACAATATGACTTAATAATAATTATATTTATCGAGCTTTCTTAACCGACCTATTTCATTAACTTAGCGTATCTTCGTATTCTTTTTCCTTATTACGCTTTGTTGTCAACGCGCGTGACCCGCTTTTGTTATTTTTAGTGTTATCCATTCACTTTTGTTCGTCTATTGAGGTGAGTACCACATTCCCCTATTTTACTTGAATTCCACGTTTTGGGGACATATGCGTAAATATATTTCTCATATATACTTATACTTAAAACTGCAACTTTGTCTTATGTGTTAACAACTTACACCTTACCTGTTTATGTGCTTATTTGCTTTGTATACTTTCGCATTCGGAGAGGTCCAACATAATCTCAGTCTAGTATGATCATACGCCAGTCGTTAGCCTTTGTGCTTCTCGACATCTCAGTTATACTTGATCATTTGGTTAATTTGTTATTCTCATATGACTTGTTGCAACTACATAGTTTTTGATATATACTATATGTACAACTAAACTGGTGTGCAGCTCACTCAACCTTGTGTGACAAAACTATTTTATTTTCAACGCATATGCATGTTATCGTGTGACGTGATTATCAAGATTGTTTGAAGAAACTTAGGATGCATGTTAGAGAAAAGATACAAGAACTTAATTTTGGATGTTTAATGTAATTGTTGATTTATAAATTTGATATATCTGAATATTTGAAATTATTAAATAGATATTGAAACTTATATTGTGCATGATAGTAACCTTGAGAGCTGTGACAATCAGTTCGCGCCCCGGCATTTCCGCCGTAGGTTGGGGTGTGACAGATTGGTATCAGAGCCGAAGGTTTAAGATAGTTCGTTAGAAATTGCCTTAGACACATGTTTATGAACCCTATACGTGCCTATCTGTTTACCCTTATGTGTTCAAATTAAATTGTTTACAGCTTTCTTAGATATTTATTATTTATGATCTATTGTATTGTTATGCACACACACATAAACTCCGAGGCTATGCTTCAACATTCAAAAAAAACTTTTCAAAAATTAGATTGCTTTTTATTTTCAGGAAATTCCTTAAGAATTCCCACATGTTGTTTTCGCTCGTACACCTTAAGGCTAGGTTATGTGGCATGTCCCTATGATAAGTGAAAGGGGAAGAGAAACTGTGAGTTGGGCACTGGCAAAACGGTTCCAAGAAGCAAAGTTAAGACGCTATTTCTTATCTGGGTGATAACCTGACCACAATACTCAACCCTATGGACCCGAGCGAGACCCATAAATGCCATATGACTGGCACCTTAGTTTAATTTTAACCGAATTCACGGTGATACGTGGCTAAACTCGGTTTTCCCGATTATTGTGTTCCGTTATTTAAATGGTTAGTTGGGTGAAAAATCCATGGAACCATGGGCACTCCTACTATCCATTTCTTAACTTGATTTCGTATTTTTGTTGGAGTAATCAACGTGGTGATTTCACAAGATTCTCCGACTACCCATATTTATTTCGATAGTTCGTTATTTAGTTTGGTTGGTTAAAACGCCGTGTAACGCTCATTGGGCCGACAAACTTCATTGCATTGTTAATTCGTTAATTAGTTGGGACAATCGAATTGCCATGTAATGCTCATGGGCTGTCCAACTCAGTTGTTTTTCGTTTGTTCGTTGGGCCATTCAAATTGCCATGGAAAGCTCATGGGAGGCCAACATCCACAATTTATATTTCGTTAGTTTATTGTAATCTTAATAATCTAAATTTTAAACTGAATTAACTCCTCATGTAGTCATCACACATAAACCTTATTGACTACATCATTTAACAACTATTTACGCTATGTACCCCTCATCTTATAAACTTTTACTTTTAATCCGCATGACGTAAATCCCTTACTTCTTAACGCAACATTATTATAAGTTATCTTCATAGTTAAACATTTTACTATTCTCATGATTTCCTCAATTTATCCTTCATTTTATAAATCCTCATTTTTGGTTCCTATAGAATGTCTCATTCAACAAACCAACGTTATCCTCGACATCAATCGTTTGATTCTCACGACTACCGTATGGCTGCCTGTTTTGCCAAATAGATATCTATTGTGATTCCTGGAATAGTGACCCAAATTAAAAACATCAAGGCAATCGATTCAACTTTTCCCGCTAATTCCTCTGCTGGTGACTACAAACCATCTATCTCCACTCATCCTCACAACAAAAAACGTAAGAACCTTGCTGCAACAAATCCTACCCCACCCGCAAGTCTCTTCAAACAAGAAACCTTACCTCAGTCCTTTTTCGTCATGATCCATTTGTAACTATCATCACTCAGTTGAATCCATATACCGTCGTTTCACCCAATGTAATCGTTATGGCCATTTTGCTAACACCTGTCGTGTCTCGCCTACTGCACAAGCTGTTCCGCAAAAACCTACCCCTCTTGCTCAACCCGATGTTCCTAATACCCGTGCTTGCTCCCATTGTGGAAACCCAAATCACCCCCGTAATGCGTGCTCTTAACTTACCCAAGCTCATCAAACCCAATCTACGACTATACCCTACTACTTGACCCATGCTTACCATGCTCAAACACATCAACCTCATGTCTCTCAAGCTTCCCCCATCAATCAAGGTCAACCTTACTTAACTCAATACTACCAAACCTCGCAACCACAAGATCAAATTTACCAGACATATTTTCACCAAACAACTCTCTTGCAAACCGTTCAAGCTTCAATTTTTCAAGCAGTGCCGAATCAATCTACCTCAACTGCTCATACTCCTGCAACTTCTCATGGTGCTTAAAGTCACGTCATTTAAACTACTCAACCACCGTGAAGACTTTTGACGTTCCCTTTATCTATCTTAATTTCTTTTGTCTTTTCTTAATTACGTATTGTAACGCCTTCTTATGGCCTTGAATTATTTCCGTATTTGGACTATTTATCTTCTGTTTAAGAAATAAAGTTTCTTTTTATTAATAGATTGTTTATTGAAGCATACTTCTAACTTATTTCTTTACCTTCATTAACCTTAACTATTTATAAGCTACCCATCTTAAACTTTAAATACTTATATCTTTACGTTTAAAAGTTGTTTTAAAATTTCTTTGCTTTATTAAAATTCACTAAAACTTTTGAAATTGTTTTATACATTGGTGACTTTCTAGTGTTCTAAATTAAGACTCCTTATAATTTTTGTTTCCTCAAAGTCATGTTTTAATCAAACGTTTTGTAAACCCACACGATGAGACGAATCATGTGGACCATCCGACGATAACAATAATTATGGTCCGGAACATAATTATCGAAGTCCTCGCAAGAAAATCATGAAGTGTAAAGTTGTATGTCATAATATAGAATTTAAAATGGTTGGAATAACGGTACAAATGTAAAGATGATAAGGACATGGTGGATACGCCGCTGGTACATCCTATATATAAGTGCCCTTATAGGATTTTTATTTGGAGCGTTGTTTTAACTATTCAAAGTTTTGTGTTATGATAAACTTTTAAATTTCATTTTAAAATGTATTTCTTTTTCCTCAAAATCTAATTTTTTTATACAGTGTCCTTTAATTTCGGGACGGAATTCCCTAAAGTAGGGGAGACTATAACAACTCAGACTTTTATTTTATCTTATTGTATCAATATCCATTAATCATAACCCGACTCACTTTTATATTCGGGATATTTTACCAAGAAATATCGTGTTATTCGAGTAAAATTATTTTATTAATATTTGTTTATTTAACTAATATGTAAAATAACTTTTGATTATATTCAATTCTTACCCTAAACCATACTTTAACCCTTTAGTGTTTCCATCTTCATAATGCAGGGGCTTAACTGCAAATCTGTAATTTTATTATTATATTATCAAATTACCCATTAACCCAAACCCTTAAAAACCGTTTACCCGATCCATTTCCTTACCCGTGACCCGTTTATGTTTCTTGGACCTTAATTTTAGCGTTTATCTTGGAAATCGAATCACGGGATCTATTAATCTTTCCCTATGAGACCTGCCGACACTCGTAATTTTGTTAATCAATCAAATAGGGATTCTTATTTCTTATTTTAACCATCGACGCCGACCCGTTAACTATTATACATGAAAACGAATATCATAATTCAATTAAACGGACATGTAGTATCCTCTTTTTATCACCGTCAATAACCCTAAACTTAATTACGTCCTAAAAGCCTGAAAGTATCTGTTCTTATCTTTATTTGCGCCGGCCACTTGTAGCATCGATTTAACCCAGTTCCGATCACTCTCAGAGGTAATTTCTTACATGTTTAGAACCGCGATTCTATGCTGGTCAAAACCCCCATATTTGATTTGAGTATTGTTAATGAATTTCATCAAATCAATCGTTAGAGTTCTTAATAAAACTAAGTTGTTTCTACATGTGTTTATATATACTGGAAACTGTATAACAACGCAAGTAACTAGCAACTCAGTTGGTTAATCATACAAGCTATGGGGGCAGAGGTCGCTAGTTCGAACCCCTGCACCCCGTTTTTGTTGGATATTCATTGATTTAATTCTTTTTGAGCCATTTAAATATATATTAATACTAATAATGAATAAATAAAACTATTTTACTAGAAACCGATCACATATATATTATTTTCTCACGTCTTTTTCCCGTGTATGTACATATATATATATATATACGAATATGCAATGCCACGTAAACTAATATTTTAGTTATATAATATATATATAAATGGACAAACTTATTAAACGTTTTAACAAACTAATAAATATTTTTAAAGATTTATAATATATTTTTAAGCGGATTAATAAACTAGTATACTTTGTTTATAATTTGGCAAACTAATAGATCTTCTTATAATAACTTTATATATAATAAAATATTATATAATATGACTTAATAATAATTATATTTATCGAGCTTTCTTAACCGATCTATTTCATTAACTTAGCATATCTTCGTATTCTTTTTCCTTATTAGGCTTTGTTGTCAACGCGCGTGACCCGCTTTCGTTATTTTTAGTGTTATCCATTCACTTTTATTCGTCTATCGAGGTGAGTACCACATTCTACTATTTTACTTGTTTTCCACGTTTTGGGAACATATGCGTAAATATATTTCTCATATATACTTATACTTAAAACTGTAACTTTGTCTTATGTGTTAGCAACTTATACCTTATTTGTTTATGTGCTTATTTGCTTTGTATTCTTTCGCATTCGGAGAGGTCCAACATAATCTCAGTCTAGTATGATCATACGCCAGTTGTTAGCCTTTGTGCTTCTCGACATCTCAGTTATACTTGCTCATTTGGTTAATTTGTTATTCTCATATGACTTGTTGCAACTACATATTTTTTGATATATTCTATGTTGCTCACTCAACCTTGTGTTGACAAAACTATTTTATTTTCAACGCATATGCAGGTTATCGTGTGACGTGATTATCAAGATTGTTTGAAGAAACTTAGGATGCATGTTTGAGAAAAGATACAAGAAATTAATTTTGGATGTTTAATGTAATTGTTGATTTATAAATTTGATGTATATGAATATTTGAATTATTAAATAGATATTGAAACTTATATTGTGCATGATAGTAACCTTAAGAGCCGTGAAAATCAGTTCGCGCCCCGGCATTTCCGGCGTAGGTTGGGGTGTGACACTTGGAAATTGTTGGATTATTAAATTTGAAATAATAGATATTATAGCTTTAATTATTGCATGATAGTACCTTGAGAGTTGTGAGCAATTAGCTCACGCCCCGGCATTTCCGCCTTAGGTTGGGGTGTGACAGATTGATATTAGAGCCGAAAGTTTAAGATAGGTCATTAGTGGTGCCATAGTAACATGCTTAGAAGTCCCATACGTGCTTATATGTTTTCCTTATTTGTTCAAAATTAATTGTTTACAGCTTTCTTAGATAATTATTTAATGATTATTTATTATCATATTGTCGTGCACACACACACACACACAACTTCGAGACTACGTGTCAAACTTCAAAATTTTTTTTCCTAAATATTTTAAATCAAGTAGATTGCCTTTTTAATTTTGGGAAATTCCATAAGAATTCTCTACTTTTGTTTTTACTCCGTCATCTTAAGGCTAGATGGTATGACCAGTTCCTCTCGGCCAAAGCGGAACACAACTGTCATACGACCGACACCTTAAGGTGATTTTAAACCGAATTCAAGGTGGTTTGTGGATAAATTCGGTAAATTCCGATTATTGTTTTTTGTTATTTAAATGGGTAGTTGGGTGAAAAATCCATGGTGTCCATGGGCACTCCTACAATCCATTCCTCATCTTGTTTTGAATGTTAATTTGCTGGAGTTCATCATACTTGGTGGTTCACAGGATACTCCAACTACTCATATTTTCTCTTGTTTATTCATTATTTAGTTTGGTCGGTTAAAACGTCATGTAACGCTCATGGGCCGACAAACTCTATTGTATTGTTAATTCGTTAATTAGTTGGGACAGTTAAAACGCCATGTAACGCTCATGGGCTGCCCAACTCGGTTACTTTTATTCGTTAGTTTCATTGGGCCATTCAAACTGCCATGGAAAGCTCATGGGACACCAACACACAAACTTTTTTTCGTTAGTTGTTTGTTAAGTTGATTTAATCAAATTAAAATCAACTTTTAAACTGACCTCATCTCCTCGTGTAGTCATCACACATTAATCATATTGAATACATAATCTAATAACTATTTACGCAATGTACCTCTATCTTATAATCTTTTACATTTATTCCTCATGATGTGACGCAAATCCCCAATTTCATCAAAAACAAAGTTATTATAAGCTATCTAAGACAATTAAACTTTTAATATATAACTAGTTTCCTCAACTTATCCTCCATCATATAAATCCTTATTTTTGGTTCTCGTAAAATGTCTCATCTAAGAAACCACCGTCATCCTCTACATCAATAGTCTAGTTCTCATGACCACCGCGTGATAGCCAAGGAGTTAACTGTTGCAACCTCTAAAATATAAACTCAAATTCAAAACATTAATACAACCAATTCAAACTTGTTCATTAGCTACTTTGATGGAAATATTAATTCGTTTACCCTACTCATCCTCGCAACAACAACAATGACAACAACAAGCGCAAGTCTAAACATAAAAACTATGTTGTTAATCAAATCAATCATCAACCTCGACAAAATCAAAGTTTTCCAAGCAAGAAACTCTCCATCGGTATTCACTCGTTATGCCCCACTAGTAACTTTCATCATTTGACTCAATCCTCATGTCGTTCTACACCCAATGTAATCGTTTAAATCATTCCGCATATACTTGCTCGACACCTCCTAATGAACAAGTCGTCCCACGTCATCTTACCCACCATGCTCAACCTGATGCCCCTACGACCCGTGCTTGCTACTATTAAGGAGACCCTAATCCTTCTCGCGATATGTGCCCTCAGATTATTCATGCCAATCAAGTTCAAACTATAGCTACTGTAACAACTCGGGTTTTTCAATTATATATATATATATATATATATATATATAAATTATTTGCATTATAAATCTTGTTCCTTATTAATTATTTTTTTATGATTATTTTTCATTATATTTATATTTATTTAATTTTCTTTAAGTAAACTTTGAATTTTATACCCTTTCACCTAAAATCTTAGTTTTTTTTACCGTTTTGTATCCAACCCTGAACTTCAAGGACTAATTAGCAAATATGCCTCTTAATATATATATTAATACACCCTAACAGCCGCCCAAACCCGTTATTTGATCCATAAACCCGTACCCGATGACCCATTTTGTTGTCTTGAGCCACAATTTTCGTAGTAAACATGGAATTGATCCTCTGCAGATCAATATGACTCCTTTAGCGGTCACACCGACACCTTAATTAGGGTATTATGAATCAATTTGATCTCGTACTAAATAATAACATAAAGCCGTCAATATCATATGCCGTTTTACCTTATATAATCGATTATAATTCAATTGAGCGTATTCACACCATTCCGTCATCATCACGAAGCAAACCCCTATGGTTAATTACGTTATGATTCGCTGCCAGTACCCCGTTCATAACCAAGTCCTGCGGGCGATGTACGGCTCTATTTGGCCATCAATTAAACATCAATTCAGGTAATTCTTATGCATAGCATGATCGCCCTAACTTGATTAACGATAACCCTCTATTAAATTGATCAAACAATACACAATTAAATCAATTGGTCTTGCTAGGGTTCATAGATTTGGAGAATCTGTTCATGGTTGCATATAATAAATCGTTTCCATTTATTACTCAATTACGCAGATACTCCAGTTGTCTGGGTGTTGTGATCCTAGTGGTCACGGGTTCGAACCTGGCCACCCGGATTTTTGGGTTTTAATTTTTATTACTTTTGTTAATTTATATAATTAGTTTTAAATTGGTAATTTAATAATTAGATATAAATAATCATTTAATGTTTTATGAAAACTGACATCATTAAGTACGTTTATTGTCAGTTAATCCCTTATAAGCTTTCGTAAATGTGTGTGTGTATATATATATGTATTATAAGTATACATATTAATAATAAAGCTCGTTTAAATAAAACCCGACACTTTAAATTCACGTTTTCTCATCCTTAAACCTTTTTATAAAATTTGTATAATTATATATATATATATATATAATTATACAGATTACGCACCCGCAAGCTCTAGTTTACCAGGCCTACTCTAACCAATCAACCCTTTTGCAAACCGTTCGAGCTCCAGTTACCCTACCACGACTACTCAAGCCCTCATGGATTAAATCATTCGAGACGCTTAAGTTTCAAGGTTCCAAGTCATGCGCAACTAAAGATTTAAACTACTAGAAGACTTTGCCGCTCATTGTATTCTATCTTACTTGATTTTGACTTTTCTGCCCTTTATCGAATATTTAATAAATTTTTAATTAACATTTTTTTTTATCAATTATTGAAGTACTAACTAAGATTTTCTATTATTATGCCCCTCGAGTAAAGCTTAAAATTATCGAAGGGTGGTTTTATTAAATTCCCAATATTAAATAACCAAACTATAAAATTTTGTATATTTAAAAGACGTCTCACTTAAAAACTCATTCCCTAAAGTATTTCTATTATTAAAATTATAATTTCAAACGTTTTGTAAATCCATACGATGGGACGGATCATGTGGACCATCCGACGATAAAAATAATTATGGTCCGAAACATAATTATCGAAGTCCTCGCATGGAAATCATGATGCGTAAGATTGTGTGTCATACTATAGAACTGAAAGTGGTTGGGATAATGGTACAAATGTAAAAATGATAAGGACATGATGGATACGCTGCTGGTACATCCTATATATTAGTGCCCATATCGGATTTGCATTTGGAGCGTTGTTTTAACTGTTCAAAGTTTTGTGCTATGATAAATTGTTAATTTTTATTTTAAAATTTTCTTTTCCTCAAACTTTAATGGTTTTGCTATAATATCCTTTAATTCCGGGACGAAATTCCCTAAAGTAGGGGATACTGTTTTAGTACACGGTTTTGCGTCTCGAGTGTTTGTAATTATCGTTTTGTATTTATCATTTTAATTAATGTAAATGATATTTATATTTAAGCTAGTTCGTTAGTGGAACAATCTAGTTCGTTAAGGATGTTTAACGAACTAGACCATAAGTTAAGTTATTTCCTGATTCGTTAAGGATGTTTAACGAATCAGGAAGTGGTTCGTTAAGTTTATTTGTTTAATGTATTGTAACGAAGTGGGAGGCTAGTTCGTTACGGAATGTGTAACGAACTAGACACATATTCCTATAAATAGAGGTTCATCCTCTTCGTAATTCAAGTTTTGAGATTTATGTATTGAAACTCTGTCCCGATTTCTCTCAAGCTTCGTTTAATTAATCCTTCCTTATTATACATACATATACACATACATCTAATACTAATACATATATATATATATAGATAACATATAATTAATAGCAACTATGAACTAGATCCGTAATTGTTAATTGATTCTTAGATCTGAGATTAGATCTGAGTGTTTACAAGTTGTATCAAAGCTTTTGGTGTTCAATTGCTCTTGATTTGGTAGTTAATTCATTAATTAAGGACTATTAATTGTTATTTTGGTATTCTCGAGTGTACGGTTTGAGTGTTGATCAAATTAAGTGTGAATTTGATTGGATATGGATTGAATTGGATTAGATTAGATCTGTGTTTGTTGAGGTATTAGGAAGTTGTTGTGGACTGGAATTGATAATTGGTTTGAGTTGGTGTGGTTATTGGTTTGGATCTGTTTTGGCCGAAAACAGAGTGGTTGTTTTGGTCAAATTGGTTATGAGTTAATATGATTTGGGTTACGAGAGTTTTGGTTTTGAATTCGTGTTGTGTTTTCCGAGTAATTTGATTGGTAATTTGGATGATTTGGTGTATTGACGAATTAGTATTACAGATTTGGGAAGTGTTTTGGTGTTCTTCATTTTTCCAGATTTCTGAAAAAGTGAGGTTGAAGATTTGAAGATCTTCATCTGTATTTGAAGATTCGTTAATTCATCAACCAGTTCGTTAAGTCTTGTTCACTAATTCGTGATCTAATTCGTTAATTGTTCTGATTCGTGTCATTAAATTCGTGTGACACGTGTCCACTTCGTTAACCTTATTTCTAACAACCTTTTGCCACGGGGCAATAGTTGTCAGAGTTTGTTATAACCACTTAACAACCTAATTCGTAATAGTTGATTCGTTATCAATTGTAACTAATTCGTCACTTGATTCGTTAACCTTACCTTAGTGATTCGTTAAGGGAACTTAACAGTTCGTTACCTTAATTCGTCACGTGGAATTTAGATTCGTTAATCTGATTCGTTGACCTATTTTGTCAAACTAATTCGTTGACCCAGTTCGTTATAACCTATTTTGTCACACCCTCAAAATCCACTAACGGAGTTTTACCGTCAGAGGGTGTGAACTGGCAGGATCGGAATCATCAGTTATAATCAAACCATAAAATAAAGTTTCAAAACCATGAAAACGTTTACGAGTAATTAAATACGGAAGCGTAAAAACCTTTAATCAAAAGTTGCGTCACGCAGGACAACTTAAAACCAAAGATAACCGTTAAAAATAAGTTTGCAGGACAAAAGCGTTTTCAATCAATGCATGTTCCTAAACCGCGCGCCCGCCTCGGCTACCTGAGAATAACATACTAAAAGTGTCAACACAAGGTTGGTGAGTTCACAAGTTATATAAAAATAAATCGTTTAGCGTTTGCGTTCAGCGTTACAGCGTTACAGCGTTTTGCGTTACAGCGTTTTGCGTTACCAGATAGTGTTATGTCAAATTATATATCGATAGGTAGCTAGTCTATACAACAAGTATTACTAAGTGTTCGACACCGAAGCTGACTCGTTAAATAAGTGCCTTGTCACCAGGTCCTCCAGACCATGGTACGTGTTAGCCAAAATTACACCCGCTCGACCTCCAGTCGAGTTTAGCGTTGGGTGGGGTTTGTCAAACCCAGTAGTACTACTCAACAGTGACTCGCTATTCTAAATATTAACCGGTTCGATGTGTAGGACTTCAAATATTTCGTTTGCCACTTAGCCTTTACAAGTGATATATAATTTATAACAAAATCTTAAATGCGTTGTGGAGTATGCTATCTCCCCCAAGTGAAAAGCTTTGAAAACAGTTTAAAGAGGGGAAAGTGAAACTCACTGTTTGCGAAGAATTTCCCAAAATAAATCACCAAGATGCGCGTCACCGAAAAACTCTCTCTAACGTTCTAAAACAACAAAGAGATTTTTCTAAGTGTCGGAATATTATCGAGTCTCTAGACCCGGCACATAATACCTATGCACATAACATGTTTCGTGTTTCGTTTGTGAATCGTGGGTGACTTAAACAAGTGTTTTTGTGACACATTACATGTGTAAGCAATCATATACGTGTTATGTATTCATAACGTACGTTACTAGTAATTATTCCCCGCAAGGGTATTTTGGTCAAAACATAACAATTATATAACAAGTATCATGTTTCATGCATTTTTACACAACTCAGCAGCTAGTTTCACCGAGACAGAAATCCTACTAGAAAGATTGTAATATTTCACCGATCATAGCATCTCAATTAATTTACTAAAAATCATCACAGAAGCACATATGTCTTAGGTTTCTAGAACATATTTTATTACATTTTTATTCCTCACAGTTTTCTCACAATCATCAAATAATTACATCAAACTCATAACAGTCAAATTCATGCGCAACAGAATGTTATTTGCAATTCCCGTTAAACGAAAAATCCAATAAATGCAAGACCACTTGGGTTAGGTTCCTAACTCAATGAGTCAACTTCCAGAAGTGGAACCAACCCAATTGGTCTCGTAGTTCATGAGATATAACATTTACAACATAACCTAACAGCAGGTCTAACAGCTCAGCTTTGCACAACGTTTTTGTAAAATCATAAAAGTTAACCTTTACTTGTCCAAAAATTACAAATTTATACTCTATAGAAACTAGACTCAACCTAGTTTACTGTAGTACCAATAATCTCAACCAATTTTCATATTTACACTTCGTTACAGTCACTTAAACATCAAATACACATTCTGTTCAGAAACTGTTTGCATCCAAACTCAACATATTAACAATCTATGAACTATCATGCATTCATATGACCCTCTAGACTCCATAAACACCATCCATGCACATCAATTACATATTACATGCTTGATTAGGGTTTGTGTTTGAACTCAAATCAAAGACACAACAATTTACATGCAACAAGATTCAATCTAGTTATCAAATCATCATCCAAATAACAACAATCATAATAACTATATACATACACAAAATCGGCAGCTTAGGGTTTGTGGTTAACCCAACAAACATCAAAATCAAGCAACAAGAATGTATAGAATGATCAATTATACCTTCCTAGCACCTAGTTCTTCAATCAAACACTTGATTTGAGGGTTGAATGTGAGTGTATAGTGGACGGCAGCCGTGAGGGAGGGGGTATGGGGTTCCGATCGGGGTTAGGGAGAAAGAGAATAGGTTAGGGTTAAGGTTATTAGTATATATTTATAATAATAATAATAAGTTACACTCAAGTCCCTCCACTATCAATTGTTGTTTTTCTAACTTAACTAACTAGTTTACATCTTGAGTTAACGTTTATAACCATGTTATCACATAACACATAAGTCTAACACATAATTATCACATAATTACTGTTTTGACGTTTTTCGTTTATTTATCAATCGTTTGCGTCAACTCGTTTGCGTTTTGGTGCAATTCCCGAAAGACTACACATGTAGTAAGTGTTAAGCGTCATTTAAACCCTAGTTTAAATGTGATGAAGTGTGCGTTATAGATTTAGTGATCTTATGTTTGAATTGACGGAGTTGAGTTAACGGAGTTAACCTGAAATTGACGATTGTCACATCATTCCCATGTTAAAGAATTTTCGTCCCGAAAATTTGAGTCAAGTCGTGATGAGTGTCTGAAAAAGTAAGAAAAAATTTTCAGTTTGTCATATCATCCCCTAGTAGAAAGAAATTTCGTCTCGAAATTTAATTCATACCTCCGGTGATGTCTGACGGTTTGCCGGGTTTCGCGGTTTTCTGTGTTTGGTTAGCCCTTCAAAAAGGTGAGGATACTTTTTCATCATTTGATCCTCGCGTTCCCAAGTGAACTCCGGTCCACGTCTCGAGTTTCAACGAATCTTAACGATTGGAATTTTGCTGTGCTTGAGCGTTTTGGTTTCCCAATCCAAAACCTCGACTGGTTCCTCAATGAAACGTAACTGTTCATCAACTTGCAGTTCCTCCAAAGGGACTACTTGGGTTTCATCAGATAGGCATTTCTTCAAATTGGACACGTGGAATACATTGTGTACGCCACCGAGTTCCGTTGGTAGGTCCAGTCGGTACGCCACCGGACCAATGCGCTCAGTTATCCGGTAAGGACCAACATACCGTGGGTTGAGTTTGTTTCGCTTACCAAAGCGAACCACACCTTTCCAAGGTGAGACTTTGAGTAACACTCGATCGTTCACTTGAAATTCGAGGGGTTTTCGGCGTTTGTCGGCGTAACTCTTTTGGCGATCTCGTGCTGCTGCCATGCGATTTCGGATTTGAACAATCTTTTCCGAAGTTTCGAGTACCAGTTCTGGACCAGTGATTTGGCTGTCACCCACCTCTGCCCAGCAGAGTGGTGATCGACACTTCCGTCCGTACAGCGCTTCAAACGGCGCTGCCTTAATACTTGCGTGGTAGCTGTTATTATACGAAAACTCTACCAAAGGTAAGTGGGGTTCCCAACTTTTTCCGAAATCCAAAACGCATGCATGCAACATATCCTCCAGGGTCTGAATAGTTCGTTCACTTTGCCCATCCGTCTGAGGATGGTATGCTGTGCTCATATCAAGACGGGTGCCTAGTGCGCTTTGCAGCGACTTCCAAAAGTGCGAAGTGAAACGAGAATCTCGATCAGAAATGATCGAGACAGGCACTCCGTGTCTAGACACCACTTCTTTCATGTAAACACGAGTTAGTCTTTCCATTTTGTCCGATTCCTTAATCGCTAAGAAGTGGGCAGACTTAGTCAACCGGTCAACGATCACCCAGATGGTATCGCATCCCGTCGGTGTCTTAGGTAAACCCGTGATAAAATCCATTGAGATGTGTTCCCATTTCCACATTGGGAGTTTAAATGTGATGAAGTGTGCGTTATAGATTTAGTGATCTTAAGTTTGAATTGACGGAGTTGAGTTAACGGAGTTAACCTGAAATTGACGATTGTCACATATTTCGTGTTACACTGTTCCTAATTCGTTACTGAGATAACATTCAATTCGTTATAATTGATTCGTTATCTTTGTTCGTTAACAAAAACTGTTCACAGTTCGTTAAGATATTTTCAATTTTAACCTTTGAAGTTTGATTGTCTTGTTATTTTTTAAAATGGCTGGCATGTACGCATTAGCTTCTCAAAATATGCTTATGCAACAAATGTTACAATTGAACTCAGAGATTGGATCTCATTCTAAGTATCCTAGATTGATGAAATTTAGTGACTTTGCCAAATGGGAACCTCATTTCCGTGCCCATTTGGGTTCTGTACATCCTGATTGTTCTTATTGTTTGGACGAAGTGTATACTGTTCCCATGATCGGTGATGAGACAATTGGATTTACTCCCAAAGCTATCTCATAATATTCTCAAGAAGAAAAGAAAGCCTTGGAGATTGAAACGAAAGCATACTCAACACTTACAATGGCATTACCTGACAACATATTTCACCAAGTTGGTAGCTTTAAAATTTGTGCTTTGTTGTTTCGACATATTCGTATGAGAAGTATGGGTAACACTGCTGAAAGCAAGAAAGTGATGTTAAATTTTCAATTTAGAAATTTCAATTTGCTTAAGGGTGAAACTGTTGAAGAGATGACAACACGTTTTAATCATCTGATAGCTGAAATGGACAAGATGAAGTTGGAAACGTCTGAAGTTGATAAGATTGATACCATCAAGAGTGCTTTACCGAGTTCCTACTCTACTTTCTTAATGGTATTGAAGGAAAATAATTATTTCAGTAATGAAGATTTGACTGCAACTGAATTCATGCAAAAGATCGAAGCTCGTGAATATGATCTTAAGTGTCCAAAGTCATCTTATTAGAATCAAGATCCAGCCTTTTATGGTGGAAGTATGCCTTTGAGTTCAACAAGTTCTCCATCACTGCATTTTTGACTCAAAATTCAAGTAACAATGCTACAACAATCTATAGTGATCCGCGTGCTTGTTTCTACACTGCTGGAAGTTCTGGGTCACCTGGTTCTTCTAGTTCTTCTGGAGGGTCTGGAAATGCAACTCCTTGAAATCAATTCTCATCACAACCAAATGTGAACATGAGAGAGGCTGAACAAAACTTTGCTTTCTTATCAGCCTTCATGACTTCTTATGAGAATTTGGTTAGTAGTAAAATTGCCACAAGTGATTTGACTGATGAAGATTATGACTAAATCGATCCTGATGATTTGGAACTCATGGACTTGAAATGGAATATGGCTATGATTGTCAAAAAGGTAAAAAAGTTCGTGCAACGAACTGGCAAAGATCTTCCATCATTAAACAAGAAATTGGGGTTTGATAAATTGAAGGTTAAATGCTATAACTGTCAAGAGTTTGGGTGTTTTGCTAAAGAATGTGATAAGCCAAAGAAGGAGTATACTGGTCTTAGAAAACAAGATCAAAGTTCATCTGGGAAATGGAAATGATGCTGGGAAATCTCCTAGGACCAAACCATCTTCTTCTGGGTTACAAGCTATGCTTTCCAACATGGATGGAACTGATTGGTCATAAAGATTGCTGTGCAATGACAATCAAGCTAATCTGGCTATGTTCGGGTCTGAAAATCTTCAAGATGCAAGTGGGAGTGAGCTATTGTCCGACAATGAAACTGAATCTGATTCTGACGACTCGTGTGAAAAGCTTCCAACTACTTTTTCTTGCATGGCCAAAATCAATGTGGTTAGTTCTTCTGTTTCTTGTATTGAATGTGAGAAAAACAAGCCTAAGTTAGAATCCTTAAAAAATCACAATGACTTTTTAGTGAAAGAAATTGCTTCACTTAAGGATACTTATCGACAATCTTTAGAATCTCAGATGAGATCTAGGGAGAAAATTGAAGCCTTGTCGACAAGTAATCATGATCTCAAAGCTGAGTTATCTGTTAAAATGACGATTAACGATAAAAAATTTCAAGAAATCTTGAAACATCGTTCTAAGATAACCGAGCTTGAGAACGAAGTTCTTGAGTTGAAAAACAAGTTAGGAAAGTTTAGAAACTCATCATTTTTTCTAAATGAGATAATAGAAGTATCTGGTAAGCAAAAAGATTCTAAAAAGGGTATAGGTTTTCTTGAAATTCCACTATCGTTTTACAATGATTATACAACAAATCCTTTTGCTAAGAAAGAAGAAGATGTGATTATGAAAGAATCTGTTGTTTCTGACAAACCTAAACCAGTAAAATCTGAAAATGTTAAAGTTCAAACTTCAACTTAAAAACCTCATGTTGAAAGCAACAAAGTTTTTGTTGAGAATGTAGATAAAGTCATCATTGAGGATGTGTTTAAACCTGAAGTGATACACAAGAACAAGAGCATTCCAAGTTCTAATCACATTCTTTGTGAACCTCATGAATTTGAGGAGGCTGTGTATGGTTCACACACAACTCAGGTGAGAAAATAAGATCATGTTAAGGTTAAACTAGTGAAAGCTATGAAACCAGAAAAGCCCAAAATTTCTGATAAGGATTTGTTACGTTTCATCAATCCTAATGTTACTAAGCCATCAACTGATCGTCTATTTAAATTAAAAGAAATAGACACAATGTTCACTGAGAAAGACATTCCGATTAGTATCATCAAACCGGAACTGATTGAAAGTGTCTTTCACAATGAAACCACCAAGATTCAAGATCTTGAACGTCAGTATGCTTATGCTAAAACATCATACACATCAGATCCATTGGTTAAAGCTAAACAAGTATTAAAAAATGCTAAGAAAGTTCAGTTTGTAAAATCTACTGGAACTGGCACTTTGCAAAGATTTTCAAACTGTTCTAATATTGATTTCTATTTGAAAAAGAAATCTGTGTCGTCTGATGATTTGGCTAAGAGTTTTACTATGAACGTGAATTATCAACCTTCTGTGGCATCTGTTTTTGCTAAATCTCAAACTGATCTTGTGGACATGCGAAGTTGTTTTCTTTGTGGTCAACAAGGTCATGTTGTGAGAAACCGTGGACAGAAGAAATCTCATAATCTTCATACATTTGTCAAGGACCAATCGAAACCGGTTCCTTTGATACAAGAGATTTTGAAGCGACCTTTGTCGTGTGATGACGATACTCACATCATGTTCTCAAATGTGAATCCAAGAAAGGTAGTTCATTTGAATGAAACCCGTGGTCAAATTAAACCGAAGTTTGTTCCAACTGAGCCAATATGCAAGAACGTGAACTCAAATGTCGTTCTAGCGGCCTATCTGAGCGAAAGTCTAAAAGGCCTGTAACTTATTCTCAAGTTGTTGAACAACAATTGAATTCGGCTAAATTTACTTATTCTCATGAAAATCAAAAGGTGCCCTAGACTGAGGCCTGGGCTGCCTTTATGAACTAATCACTTTTACTTTGTATGTAGGGTACATCCAAGAATGTGTCCGGTGTAAACTGGATAATGGATAGTGGAGGTTCTCGTCATATTACTGGAAATCTCGACCTCTTAACAAATGTGAGAAATATACAAGGGGGTTATGTGGCGTTTGCTGGGAATTCTGGCGGTATGATCACACCAGAAGGTGAAGTTTCAAATGGTCACATTACATTTGAGAAGGTCAATTATTGTGACAAGGTAGACCATAACTTATTAAGTGTGTCGCAAATCTGTGACAAGAACACTACCATATTTACCGATAATGAATGTCTGATTCTCAAACCGGGATACGTGATTCCAGAGGACATGGTTGTCATGCGATCACCTCGATCGAATGATATTTATGTCTTAAATATGAGTTCGAAAGTATCAACATCGATCGAAACATGTTTTGTTTCAAAAGCAACCGAGAAAGACTCTATTCTATGGCATCATAGAATGGGCCACATTCATGTTCGAAAGATGAATTATTTAATGGCGAATGATTTAGTGGAAGGTGTGTCTTTGAAGAACTTTAAGTTATATGATTACTATATTGCTTGCGATAAAGGCAAACAGAAGAAAAAGTCACATCCGTCTAAGTTATTGAATTCCATTGATACTCCTCTGGAACGACTTCATATGGATCTTTTTGGTTCAGTGAATCGTGCTAGTATCTCTAGAGATTGGTATTGTCTTGTGGTCATCGATGATTATTCAAGATACTCATGGGTCTTATTTATGAGCTCGAAAGATCAAACACCTGTTGTTGTTCAAAGTGTAATCACTAAGAATGAATCACTATACAAGCAGAAAGTGAGGAGAATTCGAAGTGACAATGGTACTGAATATAAAAATATTGTATTGAATTTTTTTTTGTGTACAAAAGGGAATTCATAGAGAATACAGTGCCGCATATGTACCACAACAAAACAGTGTTGCTGAACGAAAAAACAAAACTTTGATTGAAGCTGCTAGAACTATGCTTGCCTATTCTAAGCTTCCTGTCCATTTCTGGAATGAGGCGGTGAATACTACTTGTTATACGTTCAATCGGGTTCTAACTGTTAAGAGACTCAAGAAGACGAGTTATGAGCTTTTGAACAACCGAAAGCCTAACTTAAAGTACTTGGTACCTTTCGGGTGCCATTGTACTATGTTGAAAAAGGATGTGGGTAAGTTTGATGAAAAAGCTATCTGGGGTATTTCTTGGGTTATGCGTCTCCAAAGAAAAGGGTATTTAATTTCACTTCTGGTTGTGTTGTGGAGTGGTACCATGTGGACTGTCAAAAGTACACCACACCTCCTCAAGGGAAAGGTCCCGACTGGATGTTTGACTATGATGGCTTATTGAATTCATTTACTCCAACTACTGAGCAACCAGATGAAGACCTGGTTCGTGCATACTTTGAAGATCAATTGGTAATCCCAAGGTTTTCAAGTTCTAATGATGTTGAAGCTCCAACCGATGCTTCAACTGAAGATCCTCGTGATGATTCTCCAGCTTCTTTTGATATTGTATCTACTTCTTCCGATGATAATGAAGTCGTTGATCAAATCATTGAACTTGATAGTGATGATTCATATCATGAACTTGGAGAACATTACACTAACTTATTCGAAAATGTTGCTGTTCCTGAGAATCCCACTCTTAGGATTCATAATTATCATCCAAAGGAAAACATCATTGGAGAACTTGATGCGGGCGTTTAAACACGTCATCAAGTTGCTTCTTCGAGTGAGAATAATGTATTGTGTGCTTATGCGGATTTACATTCTTCTGGAATTGTAAACGTTGCCAAATTCACTTGCTTTCTATCCCAAGTTGAGCCAACGATGCCTCGTATGGCACTTCAAGATCCATCTTGGGTAGAAGCTAAAAGAGGAATTGCAACAATTTGCACGATTGGGTGTTTGGGATCTTATTAACAAACCCGCTCGAGTTAAGAAGCCTATTCCAACTAAGTGGGTATTTAAATGCAAAAAGGACGATCATGGGGGTGATCGTGAGAAAAAAGGTCCCGGCTAGTGGTGCAAGATTTTCATCAGCAAGAGGGTATAGACTACACTAAGGTATACGCTCCGGATGTAAGATTGGAAGCTATACGTATTTTTCTGGCTTATGCGGCTTAAAATAATATTAAAGTCTATCAAATGGATGTTAAAAGTGATTTTCTCAATGGTGAACTACACGAGGAAGTGTTTGTGTTACAGTCTCCTGGCTTTGAAGACCTTGATTATCCTGACCGAGTTTATAGTTTAAACAAGGCCCTGTATGGTCTACATCAAGCCCCGAGAGCTTGGTATGGCACGCTTGCCGACCATCTGACTACTAACGACTTCAAATGAGGGACTATTGATTGCACTTTATTTTATAAAAACATTGGTGATGATCTTCTCCTCGTTCAGATTTATGTCAATGACATTTTCTTTGGGTCAACGAACGACGCGTTATGTAAGGAATTCGAAAAGTCAATGCAAACCAAGTTCGAGATGAGTTCGATGGGAGAGGTGAACTTCTTTCTAGGGTTGCAGGTTCAACAGTCTGAGAAAGGAATCTTCATTCACTAGACTAAGTATGTGAACGATGTCTTGAGCCGATTCAAGATTACTGCCAGAAAAACCCCTTCTACTCCTCTCCCCATGGGTCACAATTTATCACCGGATGAAATGGGGGATACTGTCGATCCTACCCTCTATCGAGCTATGATTGGTTCTTTGATGTATCTTACTGCTTCTCGACTCGACATAATGTTTGCTGTTTGTTTATGTGCTAGGTACCAAGCTAGTCCCCGAGTGACTCACCTGGCAGCGGTCAAGCGTATTCTTCAATATCTAAGGGGCAATCCAGACATCGGGTTATGGTGCCCCAAGGACGATAACTATGATCTTACCACTTATTCTGACTCAGATAATGGAGGATGCACGATTAACTTTAAATAAAATACAACAGGGTGTCAACTCTTAGGAAGCCGGATTGTTTCCTGGCAGTGTAAGAAGCAGACAATGTTCCCCACTTCAACCACCGAAGCTTAATATGTTGCAGCCTCGAGTTGCTGTTGCCAGGTTTTGTGGATACAACAACATCTTCGCGACTACGGTTTGAAGTTTCTTACCATTCCCATTTTAATTGATAACCCTGCTGCCCTTAGCATCACCAAAAATCCCGTACAACACTCTAAAACGAAATATATCAAAATTCGATATCGTTTCATACGGGATTGTTTTGAAAAGAAATTAATTGATCTTGAGAAAGTACATACTGATTTTCAAAAAGCCGATCTATTTACCAAAGCTTTTGACAAAACGCGTTTTCAATTTTTGATTGGTTTAAATGGATGAAAGACCCTTGCTAATATCCTGAAACTAGGATAACTATCTTTATTTTCGGTTTAGTTATAAATTTTATTTTGATTTTGGATTTTAGGGGGTGAAAGTAGAAAATGCAAAAATATTGTGCTTTTAGTTTGTATAGTTAAAACCCAAAAACATTGAAAAATTTGAAAACTCAAAAATAGTGTGGTTTCAAGTCTTTAATGTTTTTTCTTTAAAAACTTTGAAAATCCAAAAACATTTTAAAATCCGAAAAACCAAAAAGATTGGGTTTTCGTTTGTATAGGAAAAATCCGAAAATCCAAAAAGATTGTGAAGTTTCATTTTATTTATAAGAAAATTTGAAAAATCAAAAAGATTGTGAATTTCTCATTTGTATAATTGAAGGACATATACTTGTATATGTTTGGTCCTGAAATTTACTCGTAAATGTTCAGGATAGCCATTTACCTGTCAATGGAAAGTAATTGGGGCGTTTGTTATGCGTTATTACTTAAATTTCTCGCTGAAAATTATCTCGTTTATTTAAGTTTGTGGAGCATGCTTACATGTATTGGTCCTGTTATCTACTTGTAGATTGATATGATAGCCATTAATCTATAGACTGAAAATGACTGGGGCGATTAAATTCATTTTGTTTTATGCTCCTCAAAATTTTGAGTTTTTGAAGCAAAAAGAGAAAATGATAGTACATTGATTGTTTGACCTCATATCCAGTAAGAAATAAGCTTAAAATACTGAGTGCTTAATCATTGGTGCATTAGTAGGTCTTAAACAAACTGTTAGAGTAAAGTATGTGATATTTGATGACCGTCGTTCAAGTCAATCAAAAACCTAGTTTAACTATATAGATAGGATAAGTAAGGTATCGTATCCACTAGGAGTATGAGGTCAATGCAAATCGTCTAACAGATTTAATATTATGAAGTAGCAAATTTTAGTGCTGATCACACAAGCAAATAGTTTAGTATAGAATTAAGCAAACGAACAAGCAAACGACTTTCAATCAATTAATAAAAGCAAATCACACCCGGGAATTCAAGTAGGTAACTTACAGTAATCTCATGCAACCTAACGGATTAATTATTAACGGTTAACTACAGACTGATCAACTAGACAAAACCTTATGCAACAATAATCTCTTTACACACGCCACTGGTTATCAAATGGTCCCTGCCAGTGTGACTCAATTAAAGGGCAATTATTTGCTTTCTCGTATTCAACCTAATCAAACAACCCTATGATCTGTAACATCCTAAATATTCTATTAATAAATAAAGAAACTTGCGTTAAATTGTCGTGTGTTAAATAATATTAACTAGCATCTAATAAGGAAAAGATAATGGACTTGGACTAATTAAGATGGATTAAAGGGAATGGGCCTTAGGTCCATGGGCTTTAAGGGATATAAATACCCCTTAAACCATCCTTAAACCCTAAATCCTCATTTCTTCCATCCTAATCTCTACACACTCAAAGCACACACATACACCTACACATAAACATTCGGCCGAGAGTGGAGGGTGAGATCCAAGCCAAACAAGCATCGATTCTGGATATATTCTCGTGATACAAGATTGATTCGAGGCCTAGCGTTCATAACCAAACTATACCGTAACCTCCAAACGCGTTAAAGGTATGTTCTCCATGTTAAAGTTTACGTTTCCATGAACGGCTAGCCTTGAGACTTAAACCAATAGTAGATCGGGTCTAAACTAGTAATAAAGTAGCAAACTTGATGTTAAAATGAACCTAACGAATCTGCGGTTATGAGCGGCCCGTTAAAGAAAACCTTATTGAACGTTTTAAGCCTAAAGGTCCAAACTTTACGCTTGTCCGGGTCAAGTCTTATCCGAAGTTGGCCATGGGAACGTTTACGAGGATGGTTAAAAGGTTTGTACGTTGAAACATAGCCGACTAGTGGGGTAAAACCAAACCAGTGGCCGCCACTGGATAACTTCGCTATAACCTAAGTTAAGTTCGCCCTTTTGTAAACTTCGCTAAATGCTAAGTTCGCCATCAGCTAAGTTCGCCCTATATGTTCGCTTCCTAGTTAACTTCGCTAGATACATAAGTTCGCTGGTTATATAAGTACGCTGCTATATAACTTCGCCGTATCTAAGTTCGCTTAGCTGATAAGTTCTCCTAATGCTAAGTTCGGTTAGCACTAAGTTCGCTTAACACTAAGTTAAAATAATCTGATACGATTAGACGAGTATTGATACGTGTAACCTATATACAGCTAGCAGAGCACAGTTAAAGAGAGGAATCACGATAAACGGAGAAAGGAACCGCATTCAGGTGAGTTTCTAGCCCCATTTTCCTTGTTATGTTTTCGGGGCTGCGTGCATACTCGATGTGATAGTTAATACACTTACCTTAACTGGTAAGTGTATGCCTTATATGGTTTATATGTTATGTATGTATATCTTAAATGTGAATGAAAGCTTGTCGGTATGTGAACGATCTTCGGATATTGCTCATGCTAACAAGGGAGGTATGTTTATGATAGATGAATGTGTATGATAGATATATGTACAATATATGAGTATGTATGAATGATTAAAGAAAGTATGTATGTTATGGGTATGTAAAGACGGTACGTACGAAGATGAAGAAAGAGGGACCAGACCCTAATAATATCTGAGATAGAAGGGACCAGACCCTAATAATATCTGAGATAGAAAAGGGCGGTAAATTTATATAGTAAGAAAGTATTAAAGTATGAATGTATGTATGAACTTATAAAACGTAAATAAATTAGTAAAGTAATTATTATGTATCTTCGGATGCATAATGGAAGGTAAGTGTATGTATTGTATTATGTGTGATTAACTAGAACTCACTCAGCGTAGATGACTTTTAGTATGCACGCAGGTGAGTAGAATGAGGCAGCTTGCATGAGGGGAAGCACATGGCATGATCTTGAATAAGCTGGCATCTCGGGAAATGTTATGTTATTTCAAAAGACAAAGTTTTATGTTTAAATAATTTGAATGCTCGATAAGACAATAATTATGGTTATGGAATGTAATGGTTTGAATGTTTTTAATGATCCGCGAATGTTTTAATTAACTCTGATATTTAGAACTGCGTTTATGAGTAAATCCAACACGAAAGTAGGGCTACCGGTAACGGGGCCTTACATGATCAATTATTATAGCAACTGGTAACTAATCGTTCAGATCAACGTAAACCTAAACCGATTGAACACACAGAAATACTAAACATCAATAATCATAGATTAACCATAAACAATTATACATAAATTTTCTAAGTCACATGAGGAAACTGAAATTTTTACAAACTTTACATCCCGGGTATGATTCGGAGAAGACTAGCCGAGCATCGTCATCGATAGATCTCTAATTATGATGAGGAAGGCCATTAGGATTGATCAAGAGATGATTGGTAGCCCTGGAATTCACCCAAAATCGCCTAAAAGCTGCTAGAAGTCGTTCCCACTCTTTAGGTTTCGTAAAATAGAAGATATAGGTCAAAACCCGTTTTTTCCCGTTTTTTATGCTCATCTCGATACGCGATGGCCATATGACCATCCCATCGCGTATCTAGACCTAAGAAAACCTCATATTCATATTCCTCTCGTCGAGAAACCCCAAATTCATATATTATGGCTCCCGTAACTCATTTTCTAGCCCAGGATATGCCCGTTTTACTTCTTGGTCGCGTTTTGTCAACCCATCTTGTTCAGTTTTAGCATCGGCTTACGATTTCTCATCCATACTCTTCCCGAATCCTTGTAACACTTCCCAAGACATCAAATAATGCTCTGGTATTTTCGAGATATCATTGCATGCTCGTACAAGTCTCAAAGTTAGCATCTTTAATGATCAATGACCTGAAATACTAAAGCATGTATGAAGTACCAAAGTTCTAATAATATAATCAACAAAACTACATAATTAATACACTAATATATATGCAAAATACCCAACCATCAATATAAACATAAAAAAGCCAAATTGAAAGAGGTGTTAGTCTATAGCAAAAATCTTTGTGAGGATGGCAGAAATGTAATAACCTGTCATACTCAAGCCTTATAGTTGTGTGATCACCCAAAAATATAATAAAGCAAATAACAAGTGTTAGGCTTCTGGATACTGTGAGTCTTTATGCAGCTTAATCATCTGGGTATTCATAAGCATGAATATTTCACTCGCTTTTAGAGCAAACCCAAAGTCATTAAACTTGATCACTGCTGTACTTCGTACAATCTAAATTACTGACTTGATCAAAATCCGATGTTAGTCATACATTTGTTCCCCCCTTGCGCGTGTCTCAATACCAATAAGAAACGGACCCTATGGGATATAATGTGTGTAAGCCGACAGATGGACTCGTGCATACTCAGTCAAAGTAAAGGAAGCTTAATGCATTGCTCAAAGGTTCTAAAAATTCTTAAAATTTTGATCGACACTATAATGGTTTAAGTCAAGTTGGGGTGATATGGCAAAATTCAAATTAAGCTTGAACCGAGATTAGAGGCTGATAGTTTCTGATATTCTGTGCACTAATTGAACCATTAATTATATCACAAAAACACTTGAAAGTTTGTTATAAGATTTAAGTGGACAATAATATCAATGACCAAATTAACGCCAGTCACAATATCACTGAAATATAAAACTGTGATGGAAGGGCAATCTGGTCAATATGATTCTCTGCTCAAACTCAACAAAAATCCAAAAATATGTACTGCTTTTGAAAAACCATATAAAAACACAAAAACATTTTCTATTCTACATTTTTATTTTCGGATATTTTTCTTGTAAATATTTTTTATACTAGACTATTTATAATTATTCGATTGCTACGAACACCAAAACCGTATTTTTAAATTATCAAAATACCAAAAAGATTTTACTTTTTCAATTTACACATTATTTAATTCTTTTAAGTTATGTGTTTTAAAATCGTAAAACACGTTAAGGTATTTGGTCATCGGTATACGGGATCTCGTTGATCTATTTAAGTTAATTCAATTGGTATTATTTTTTATTATTATTCAATTTATTCTTTTTTTTAATTATTTAATTTAAAATTACTTAAATTAATTATTTACAACGAATAAGATTTTAATTCGTTAACTTTTAATAAATTAAACTAATTCGTTAAACATGATTTGTTAAAGTAACGATCTACAACCATTCATAACGAATTGTGCTTCAATTCGTTAATTTTAATTTGCTTCCGCACTCTGTAACGAATGGCTTCTAATTTGTTATGCCACGTGTTTAATTAAGATAACTAATAGTCTGATTCGTTAGTTCAAAATTCAAACGAATCACATGATTCGTGACATTAGTAAATGTGCCGTGTCAGGGTATTTAGGGATTAGTGAAGACGGTTCGTTCACACTATTCAGTTTCTTCTTCTTCATTCTTACTGTTACTCTGGCAAATTTTTCCGAAAATCTTGATCATCGTTATATTGAGCTTTGATTACATATTCATATTCACAAGGTAAATGTGATCAAAACGTGATGCTTTACGTCACATTTGACGCATGATTGTTGGGTTAGTTGTTGGTTTAAACTATCAGATTTTAAACTTTTAATAAACCTTAATTTAACCAATGTATACCATGTTTTGGGACAACAAATCAATGCCATTCTAATTGCGATGTGTTTCCGAGATCATTGTGATCCTTTGTTCAGATATACATCGATGATTATGGTGTAATTGATTTCAGACTTGCTATTTTGACTTTTAGGGTTTTTGGTGATTTTGACCTTGACCATATTAGTCAAACAATAAGCTTGTAAGGCCATTCGTTATTGCTTAACGAATTGGAATTCATTCGTGTCCAATTCGTTATGCAAGTCACACGAATCAGGATAACAAATCTGTATTTATAACGAATCAGACTTTCATCGTTATTTATAACGAATTAGACTTTAATTCGTTAACTTTTATTAGTGATTCGTTAGTCCTAATTCGTTCACTATTTACTTGATAGCGAAGTAGCTAGTTTATTATAACGAATCACCATTTGTTTTAACGAATCATACTTTTACGAATGACATGATAATTTTTCACAATTATTTTAAATTAAAGATTATGTAAGAGTTAATTTTCAATTTTTTTTAATTATATGGTTTTATTATAAATTATCACTGACTATCGGCTTTGTTTATACAGTAAAATGGCCGATAAATGGAACAAGATCCTCCGGTGGCTGATCAACAACAACACCAGCAACAACAAGATATGCCATTACTTTCGTACAACAAAAAGCATAACATCCGTGCTTTTGTCGGTACGAACTTTGCGGATGAAGACGTATTCGGTGACTTATTGACGTTTATTAGACGTTCGGCTATTCATCATGCCGTAACTGCACGACCGATAGTCTACTTTAGCATTATTCGTCAGTTTTGGAATATAGCTAGATACGTTGAAGCTGATAATCATATTGAAGCTACGGTCAACCAAACGCCTATTATTTTTGACACTGATGTTCGATTTGGAGACACTATCGATCATCCTTGTGAGTTTGACAAAGGTTTGATCCGGGGTTTATTTCATCGAGTATTTTATGGTGGTGACCTTGAAGCATCTATGTATAACAAGAATGGATTATGTCCTACGTACAAGTATTTATTGCATGTACTAATCCATTGCTTAAGAGGTCGTAAAGGTGGTTTCGATGAATGCCGGATTACGTTACAATCGGCATTTGTCGCGTTGATTCTGAACAAGCCATTCAACTTTTCGGAGATGATTTTTTATCACCTTAAGGAACAATGCCTTATGGTGGTTCAACGTAAGAAGTTCCTATAGTATCCTCGATTTCTACAGCTGATCATCCAAGATTTGATTCTGAAGTTAGTTATCGATCAAGATCTAGTGGATGATGTGATCCCACTTGAACACATGTCTGCTGATACTGTACGACGAATGAAGATTTATAGAAAAGAGACACCACGGACCAAACATTTGATTGTTCATCTGGTGAATCCAGACTATGTATGTCCTCCCGATGATCGCTGGATCCACGATGATTCGGATTCTGAGCGTGAGGAAGGAGCAGGTGGGAACGAGGGTGATGATGATGATAATGATGGTGGTAATGGTGGTGATGGTGATGCCCATGCTCAACAATAAGTTGCGGTTGAGGCTGTTTTAGCTGCTACTATAGCTGCTCAACGCAAGAGAAAAGGGAAAGAATTGGCTGGTGAAGGATCGTCTAAACGACGAGTGTCGGCTGGTGCTGACATCTCATTTGGAGTTCAACCTCCAAGGTCGTTCATTCCTCAAAGACCGGCAGTGCCGCTTACTACCAGCACTCCGAATTTAACTTTGACGACCACGCTTACGTCGGATCCTAGGCTTGGCATGATTCCACAGTCAGTCTTATCTACTTTTGCCAATGCCTTCTGCTGCAACCTCGGCAGCTTCTGCAACACCAATGATGATGCCTCCTACACCAATGAATATCTCGTTTATGAGGCTTAACCGTCCACAAGGTCCAGTTCAACCTATTCCTCCTTCTTTTCATGCAATGTCTCAAGATCAGCAGACGAACATGCTTTTAAGCTTACTTCATCTTTATGAAAATCAAACGTCTGCTGATCGTCTGAATCAAGAACGGTTAATGGAGAATCAGAAGAAGTTGTTAAGTTATGTCTCCTTCTGCCAAAAGGAGACAAAGGCCCGTCGTGAGATTGTTAAGTCTCAGGGGGTGAAGCTAAAAGAGCAAGAGGATCTTATCCTGCAACTGACATGCAAGGACAACGCACTGAAAAAGCTCAAAAATGATGATGAAGATCCAGATGCGTCGGGTACTGGAGGAAGTGAGCCGAAACAAACTCACGGCTCGTCCTCTGGTGCTGGTACTAGTGCTGTCGGAGATTCGGGAAAGCAGATTATTGTTTATCATGATTATACGGCTGCTAAACCCATTGAGATGATCAAGGTTGATACGGTCATCTTTTTTGATGGATAAGTGGTGGTTAGAAGTATAGTGAATGCAGATGAAATTGAGGTAGGAAAATTTGTTAAGAGGTCACTAACACGAGAGCAGATTTCTATACTGCTTGGCTTGAATGATGATGAATTAACCGTGTTAGAGGCTGAGGACGATGTGGAAGTTGAGAACGATGAAGAGATCTTAAATGATCCAACTGTTAAGTTGAACACGTCCTTTATTTATGAAGACGAGGAGGTGGAGATTGAGGATATGACTGCTGAGGAATACCCTGATTTGTTTCAACATACCAATGTTGATCAGGGTGCTTCTATATTTACTGAGGAAACCGTCAAAGCAGCAGAAGATCATTTGGAGAAGGTATCAAAGGGCAAACATGTAGTTGATACAAGATTTGATTCTATACAAGATCCGCCTGTTGCTAATATTCAGAGATGGTTCGGTTATCGTAACAAGAGACCTCGTAAGATTATTGAAGCATATCGGTATGTGGATAAAGAGCAAAAGGTTGAAGCTGTCACTCGCGCTCAAGCAAATTAGATGACATCCTTCAAAGCTGTATCTAAAGTTCAAGGTGATATTATTTCGTGGGCTCTTTGATTCTGATTTGAATGTTTGTATTGTTAAATGGGAGAAAGGCATCCAATATTATGAAAAGATTACCGACGTTCTCTCATTACCGCGTTGGGATGTTCGTACCCTCGCGTGTCGACCATTTATGAACCGTGGGGGGGGGGGGGTTCGACATGCAGATTGGTTTCATCAACATCTCCTGTTCGAAGTCAACGTGGGTTCAAGTTTTTCAAGCCACAGGTTCCAACTGGCAATCGTATCGATGAGATTGATCCAAGGACGTGTTGGAGGAAGTTGATTTTTAAAGTAAAGCCTCCAAAGACTATGAAGCGTGTGCCGGTGAAGACGTTAAATCAACATATGTATTTATCTTTCAACCGCTGGTACTATGACAACCGAACTGGCGAGGCCGTCATTGGGTTGGGTAAAGGCTTAAAGACCGATCTGATAAAGATCATTGATCCGATGTGGCTCGTGAACTTGACAGAGACGTATAATGACGTGCTATTCAAGAATAAGATATTGATAGAGCGTCGTGAAGACTATGTCCGAGTAATGCGATTTCAACGCGTTGTTCGTGTGTGTCATGAACATGGTATTCACAGCTGCAGAGATTGCCAGACAAGACGCTTCAAGTAAATTAAAGACAAAGAGCTCAAGACGAGGAGGTGTCTGTTAGTATACGGTTTTGCGTCTCGAGTCTTTGTAATTATCGTTTTGTATTTATTGTTTTAATTAATGTTAAATGTATTTATATTTAAGCTAGTTCGTTAGTGGAACAGTCTAGTTCGTTAAGGATGTTTAACAAACTAGACCATAAGTTAAGTTATGTCCTGATTCGTTAAGGATGTTTAACGAATCAGGAAGTGGTTCGTTAAGTTTATTTTTTTAATGTATTGTAACGAAGTGGGAGGCTAGTTCGTTACAGAATGTGTAACGAACTAGACCCATCTTCCTATAAATAGAGGTTCATCCTCTTCGTAATTCAAGTTTTGAGATTTATGAATTGAAACTTTGTCCAGATTTCTCTCAAGCTTCGCTTAATTAATCCTTCCTTATTATACATACATATACATAAACATCTAATACTAATACATATATATAGATAACATATAATTAAGAGCAACTATGAACTAGATCCATAATTGTTAATCGATTGTTAGATCTGAGATTAGATCTGAGTGTTTACAGACTATAACAATTTGGATTTTTCGATAATAAACAAATGCCTAATTACCCAACCCGTTTTCGTTTTCGGGAAATTTAAGTCAATATTAAAATATTATATTATCTTTTTCTTATTATTATATTGTTTATTATAACTATTAAAATAAACTTTGATATATATGCATTTATAACCCTAAACTATAACTTTATCCCATTGTTGTATCCACATTTAAAGTTTAGGGACCATTTTTGTAAAATCTGACTTTACTATAATATAACCCATTTAATAAAACCCAAACCCATAATCAGGATCCAAACCTGTAACCCGTATACCCGTTTACGTAGCGGATGTATGGGTGAAAGTATGGGTTTATAGGATGTAATGTCAGTGTATTTTATTTGTTTATATGCTTCAAACACGAGTACTTTGAGTGGTTTTTATACTTTATAGAATGTTAAGTAAACGAGCTAAAACGATAAATAAAGATTTAAACTGAACAAATAACTTTTATTTATTAGTATATTAGTATGTGAAGTATTTATAGTAAAACATATATTAAAAAGGTTATATTGTTGAGTTGAAGTGTCGTGACAATTGAAATTACTATGACTAAATTATTTGTTATGTGATGAATTAATTATGCCATGAATTTATTTGTTCTTTTCAGTTGACATTGGATTAAACATATTGATGACATCAGGAGGCCTCAACTTAATAAAAAAATACATCATGGACTGCTCCATATTATTGAAGTAAGGATAAAAGGAGCACAAACTTGCGCCGACAACTCGAAAGAAAGAATTTTGGGCCACAAGATTTAAATCAGGTCACAAGTGAATAAAAGAAGAAGGAAGGAATCGTGAAAGGAGGGACGACTGTTTGGAAGGACGCACAGAACAAGAGGCGACAAAGGGAGCAGCCCATGCCAATGAGCGGCTAGAATCTTGTTGTAACTTTCTCCAGGTGAATGCTTCATATATGTTAAGTAGTCAATTTTGCTTGTTTATGTATTGGATTTGTTGATGTGATGACAAATATTTAATAGATTGAAGTATTAGTTAATTAAATAGTTTGTTGGTGTTTTGTGTTCTTTCTTTACAACCATGTTCGGTTGATGACAAAACCTAGAAGCGGGTTGGGTGACTAAAGGGGGTTGACTTGATGCTAGTAGACTGAGTAATTGAATTGTATAGGTTTGATGACAAAAGCCTGCCTCAATATCTATTTTAACTAATTTCCAACACCATGTCTATGTGGTGTCCAATTGATCAAACGAGTTTTGTGTGAAACCTAGAACCTGAACCCGGAGGAGATTGAATTTTCCTTAAATTGTTTTCAAAATAACTCTTTCAAATTTTGCATGACATCGTTTGTCCACTTTAGTTATAATTTTATATTAAAATAATCAAACAAATTTGTAATACTGACCACATGCTCCTCGTGGATACGATACCCTACTTACTCTAACTATTTATATTAATTTGGTTTTTGAATGACTAAAACGACGGTCATCAAAATGGCGCCGTTGCCGGGGAGCTATTGCGCTTGGTGTTGCGTTGCTTGTTTGATTAAAAAAAATAAAAAAAAAACAAAAAAATATTAAAAAGAAATCCAAAAATATATTTCTTTTTTATTTCGATTTGTTTAAGTTCGGTATTACACTTAGTATTGTTTGTCTTTGCTTGTGCAGGAACTTATTATAGTGTCGGCAGCATACGTGTAGTTTGGTTATGAGTTATTACAGTAATCAAACTCCACCAGGTAGCCTATTATATCCACCATTCACACAAAAACAACAATTTTCCAACTTTCACTTGCCACATCCTTAAAACCAAAATCAATATCAATATGATGAGCTTGATAAGTTTGTGCCTTCAGTGCCACAATTTAATCAAAGTGGTTAGAATCAGATCAAATTGGGTCAACAAAGGTATAATGGTGTTCAGCAGAACAATTATGGATTACAATAGGGGCATGATGAGTATATGAATGAAGTGTCTATGGCGAATCACAGAGCCCCAGTTAGAGGAGTTGCCAGTCATTTTGTGCCTATAGTACCAAAGAATGCCCCATGCAGCGAATCACCACATCAGAATACAAGATCTTTTGAGAATAAGGAGAATAGGCAAATGGGTCAGTACGGGTCGGATGATAACCCCATCAATGAAAAATTGGATACAATTATTGAGTTAATGATGGATATTTAGAAAGGAAACGAGATCAGAGTATGTAAATTAAGGCATTGTCACAGCAGGTTGGACAATTAACTGAAGAAATGGAAATCATCAGAAGAGATCAAGGTAAGCTTTGTAGTGATACTCAGATATGTCCAACTCACAAATCCTCTAACACAACGAGTGTCCACATAAATGAGGTAAGTACTCATCCTCTTTCAGAAATTTCTGTAGTTGAAACTCATTTACCACAATGTGTTGAGGGTGGGGTGAATGATATAACTGAATATAAGGGTGATGGTGAACATGATCAGGAAGTTAAAATTTTTACAAAGTCTAAAATTGATCCGAATAGCATGTTATATGAAATTAGTAATTTAAATGTTAACGTTTCATTTCCCTTAGCTTTACTTACACCCAAAAATTTAAGTAAACGTGAACCACCTAAGGGTGAAAAGTGGGAAAATTTTGAAAATGTGAAAATAAATAAACCGTTGCTTGAACAAATTAAAGAGAGTCCTGATCATGTTGAGTGTTTAGAAGAGTTAAGTACCCACAACCGAGGTCACAAGTTTCCTAAACAACTTGATTTAACTGCTAGTGTGAACGCCGTTTTGATGGGTACCCTTCCCCCGAAACTCCAAAATCCAGAAACACATGTTATTTAAATACCAATAGGTGATTTTAAATTATATAGGGCATTGTTGGATCTTGGAGCTTGTGTAAGTATTTTACTTGGGAGTTTGTATGATCAATTGGATTTTAGGCTACAAAAAAATTTAAAACAACAATGGTGTTGGCTGATCAAACTCCTAAGTGTCATAGGGGAATCGTAAAGGATGTGATTTTAAAAGTTGGTGAATTCTATTATCATATGGATTTCTCGTGTTTGATTGTGTGAAGAATACACAACCGACTGTTATAATGGGTAGACCGTTCTTAGCTACAACAAAGGCTATAATTAATTGTGCCGAGGAAACGGTTAGAATGAGGTTCGGGGAAAAGAAAATGAGTTTAAATGTGATTTCTAATTCGTTTAATCACAAAACTGACAAATTTGGATCTCCTGAGAAGGAGAATCAAACAGAAAAGAAAGAATGCTTTATGATTGACAGGTTAAATGAAGAGAAGGTAAAGAAGAAGTCAAGAAGGAGAAGAAAAAAAGGTGGAGTTTGATTGTTACAGAGAAATGTGTAAATTATTTGATCATGTATGGGAAAAATCTAATGATGAGAGTATAACAAGTTTAGGAGCGGAAGGAGGCAAGCACCCTACGAGACCACCATGAATAGCACATCAGGTATGGTCCGGCTGAAAACCTTAACAAAAAGATTTAGCGCTAACCGGGGGCAAACCGTGTTAGTGCACGAAATTGTTGTCCGTAGCATTCGAATAAGTTATACATAGTCTAGATTGTTTATTTATTGTAAATGGTCCATTCTCTATGGTTTGTATAGCGAATGAGGTCCATTCGTTAGTAATCTAGGCTAGTTCGTTAATGTATCAATCCATTCGTTAAGGAAGCATAACGAATGAGGGCTAGTTGGTTAAGTTATTACCATTCGTCATGGAATGTTGACGAATGGAGTCTAATTCGTTATGGAGGCATAACGAATTAGAGTTAACTTAACGAAAGGAGCATGTGGCCTATAAATAGGTGGCTCCATGCTCATAATTAAGTGAGATCACACAAATGAGAGGTTTGAGGTCCTAGATTTAAGTTAATATCCTCTCCATAACTTATTATGTAATTTATCCATTATCTATCAATAAATCGTATTTATAGTATTCGTGTTCGTATTGTATAATCGTTGTATCGACGCGGCTAGATCCATGGTAGGTCTTCACAATTGGTATCAGATCATGAGCTGCTCTCGATACTTCGATTAAGGTATGAATCTGAATTTTTCGTGTTCTTCGTGTTCTTCGGGTTTTGGTCAGATCTGGAGGAAACTAGTGTGTTATAGATGGATTTGAGTGTGAATTCGTGTTTATGGATGGAAGATGATGCTTCCTGTGTAATTTGGTGCTAAGTTATGGTGTATTGAGTGATTCACCATTAAGAACATGTTAACTTTTGATTCGGTTTATGATGATTCTGTGGTTGTTAAGTTAATTGGATGTTGGATTTGTGTTTATAATTGAAATTCGCATGTTTCTGTGGATTTTGGTGGTTAATTATGGTGAATTGAAGATTTCACCATTGAAGAGCATGTTATGGGTTGATTATTTGGTGATGAATAAGTAATCGTTAAGTTAATTGGGTGTTAGATTCGTTATCAGTAGGAAAATCTGAGTGTTCGGTGTGATTTTCGTGGTTAATTATGGTGTTTTGATGATTTCACCATGGATGAAGTTCAAGCTTCCAGAATCCGACCAGATCTGGGTTTTCCGGCCACTGTAACAGATTTTTCCGGCGAATCACGTTTTTCCGGCGAGCTGTTCAGATCTAACCACCTGATTCGTTAGTTATTGTAGCTAATTCGTTAAGGAAGTTTAACGAATCTACTGTAGCAATTCGTTATAGAAAATTTAACGAATTATGTTAATTCATTAAGGTAATTCGTTAAGTTAAAGTAACGATTTAAGGTACTTCGTTAGTGTAATTCGTTAAGTTAAAGGTAACGAATTAGGGCAATTCGATAAGTTAATTCGTTAATGTAAATGTAACGAATTAAGGTGATTCATGAAGTGAATTCGTTAAGGTATGGGTAACAAATTATTCTTTAATGTGTATAACGATGTGGATATTTTAACGAATGGAAGGCCATTCATGTGATTTTTATAACGAATTAGAGTTGATAATTATAACGAACTGATTAGTTGACGAACTGATTGGTTGACGAATGGAGAGCACGAACTTAGTTAACGAATTGGGATATTTATAACGAATTGCAGAGGTGATCAAATTGGGTCAGCAAAGGTATAACGGAGTTCAGCAGAACAATTATGGATTACAACAGGGGCATGATGAGTATATGAATGAAGTGCCTATGGCGAATTACAGAGCCCCAGTTAGAGGAGTTGCCAGTCATTTTGTGCCTATAGTACCAAAGAATGCCCCATGCATCGCATCACCACATCAGAATACAAGATCTTTTGAGAATAAGGAGAATAGGCAAATGGGTCAGTATGGGTCGGATGATAACCCCATCAATGAAAAATTGGATACAATTATTAAGTTAATGATGGATATTCAGAAAGGCAACGAGATCAGAGATAAGGAAATTAAGGCATTATCACAGCAGGTTGGAAAATTAACTGAAGAAATGGAAATCATCAGAAGAGATCAAGGTAAGCTTTGCAGTGATACACAGATATGTCCAAGTCACAAATCCTCTAACACAACGAGTGTCCACATAAATGAGGTAAGTACTCATCCTCTTTCAGAAATTTCGTAGTTGAAACTCATTTACCACAATGTGTTGAGGGTGGGGTGAATGATATAACTGAATATAAGGGTGATGGTGAACATGATCAGGAAGTTAAAATTTAACGATTAAGTTAATTCGTTAAGTTAAAGTAACAAATTAAGGTACTTTGTTAGTGTAATTCGTTAAGTTAAAGGTAACGAATTAAGGCAATTCGTTAAGTTAATTTGTTAAGGTAAATGTAACGAATTAAGGTGATTCATGAAGTGAATTCGTTAAGGTATGGGTAACGAATAAGGTAATTCGTTAATGAGTATGACGATATGGATATCTTAATGAATGGAAGGCCATTCGTGTGATTTTTATAATGAATTAGAGTTGATAATTATAACGAACTGATTAGTTGACGAACTGATTAGTTGACTAATGGAGAGCACGAACTAAGTTAACGAATGGGGAAGATTATAACGAATTGCATAGGTGATCAAATTGGGTCAGCAAAGGTATAATAGTGTTCAGCAGAACAATTATGGATTACAACAGGGGCATGATGAGTATATGAATGAAGTGTCTATGGCGAATCACAGAGCCCCAGTTAGAGGAGTTGCCAGTAATTTTGTGCCTATAGTACCAAAGAATACCCCATGCATCGCATCACCACATCTGAATACAAGATCCTTTGAGAATAAGGAGAATAGGCAAATGGGCTAGTAGGGGTCGGATGATAACCCCATCAATGAAAATTTGGATACAATTATTGAGTTAATGATGGATATTCAAAAAGGCATCGAGATCAAAGATAAGGAAATTAAGGCATTGTCATAGTAGGCATCGAGATCAATGATGGATATTCAAAAAGGCATCGAGAGCACGAACTAAGTTAACGAATGGGGATATTTATAACGAATTGCAGAGTTGACCAAATTGGGTCAGCAAAGGTATAATGGTGTTCAGCAGAACAATTATGGATTACAACAGGGGCATGATGAGTATATGAATGAAGTGTCTATGGCGAATCACAGAGCCCCAGTTAGAGGAGTTGCCAGTCATTTTGTGCCTATAGTACCAAAGAATGCCCCATGCAGCGAATCACCACATCAGAATACAAGATCTTTTGAGAATAAGGAGAATAGGCAAATGGGTCAGTACGGGTCCGATGATAACCCCATCAATGAAAAATTGGATACAATTATTGAGTTAATGATGGATATTTAGAAAGGAAACGAGATCAGAGTATGTAAATTAAGGCATTGTCACAGCAGGTTGGACAATTAACTGAAGAAATGGAAATCATCAGAAGAGATCAAGGTAAGCTTTGTAGTGATACTCAGATATGTCCAACTCACAAATCCTCTAACACAACGAGTGTCCACATAAATGAGGTAAGTACTCATCCTCTTTCAGAAATTTCTGTAGTTGAAACTCATTTACCACAATGTGTTGAGGGTGGGGTGAATGATATAACTGAATATGGTGATGGTGAACAAGATCAGGAAGATAAAATTTTTACAAAGTCTAAATTGATCCGAATAGAATGTTATATGAAATTAGTAATCTAAATGTTAAAGTTTCATTTCCCTTAGCTTTACTTACACCCAAAAATTTAAGTAAACGGGAACCACCTAAGGGTGAAAAGTGGAAAAATTTTGAAAAAGTGAAAATAAATAAACCGTTGCTTGAACAAAATAAAGAGAGTCCTGATCATGTTGAGTGTTTAGAAGAGTTAAGTACCCACAAACGAGGTCACAAGTTTCCTAAACAACTTGATTTAACTGCTAGTGTGAACGCCGTTTTGATGGGTACCCTTCCCCCGAAACTCCAAGATCCAGAAACACATGTTATTTAAATACCAATAGGTGATTTTAAATTATATAGAGTATTGTTGGATCTTGGAGCTTGTGTAAGTATTTTACTTGGGAGTTTGTATGATCAATTGGATTTTGGGCCACTACAAAAAGTTAAAACAACAATGGTGTTGGCTGATCAAACTCCTAAGTGTCCTAGGGGGATTGTAAAGGATGTGATTTTAAAAGTTGGTGAATTCTATTATCCTATGGATTTCCTCGTGCTTGATTGTGTGAAGAATACACAACCGACTGTTATTATGGGTAGACCGTTCTTAGCTACAACAAAGGCTATTATTAATTATGCGTTTCGACTGGCGAGGGGGACATCTCGTGTAATTTAAGGAGTAGTGTGTTTGATTGTGAACCTTGAAGATTATTTAAGACCTTGCCGAATTTTTCAAGAAAAGGGGGAGATAAAACTTTCATTTGAGATTAGCTGGCTTCCTACGTTTGCAAGGTTTCTTGAAAAATTACTGCAATTCGGGTGGTAATTTATGACTACAAAGCTACGTTTGACTGAGTTCAAGACTGCAATTGTTTTTCGATTGGTGATTGATTTGTTCAAGATTGAAACCTGACTATGTGGGATACGAGTGTTTGTCCGTTTACTTCTTTCTGAGGGACTTCGATCCTGACTATGTTGGCTATGAGTATACGGCGGATTACTTCTGTTGAGGGGGACGATTCTCGAATGGGTTGATCTTATTGAAGAATATACGAGTCTTGTCATTGGATTTTTTTTATTTGATCATTTGGGGTTTATTAATGGAGGTTGGAATTCTGAAAACCAAAGTGAAAGATGTTGAATGATCAGGTTTTTCATGAAGATGTGTGACGAGGTTAAACGTAAAGATATATTTTCTTTACCGTTGCTGATGGATAGCTGATGACTTGTTGCTGATTGTTGAAAGATTGAAACATATCATACGCCAATGGATGATCGGGATGATCTCCAAGAGTTTCTCACGTTGAGGGGGTGATCTGATATGAGAGGCTACATGTTGTTGGTTTGCTAAAAATATTTAAAGATTGTCCGTTTGCACAAGCCCGAAAATCATCAGTCAAGGGGGGTGTCTGTTAGTGCATGGTTTGGTGACTGGTGATTTGCAGTTAAAGCATTCAAGATTAAAGTATTCGATAGCTACGGAAAAGGGGGTGTTTGTTAGTACACGAAATTGTTGTCCGTAGCATTTGAATAAGTTATACATAGTCTAGATTGTTTATTTATTGTAAATGGCCCATTCACTATGGTTTGTATAGCGAATGAGGTCCATTCGTTAGTAATCTAGGATAGTTCGTTAATGTATCAGTCCATTCGTTATGGAAGCATAACGAATGAGGGCTAGTTCGTTAAGTTATTACCATTCGTCATGGAATGTTGACGAATGGAGTCTAATTCGTTATGGGGGCATAACGAATTAGAGTTAACTTAACGAATGGAGCATGTGGCCTATAAATAAGTGGCTCCATGCTCATAATTAAGTGAGATCACACATATGAGAGGTGTGAGGTCCTAGATCTAAGTTAATATCCTCTCCATAACTTATTATGTAATTTATCCATTATCTATCAATAAACCGTATTTGCAGTATTCGTGTTCGTATTGTATAATCGTTGTATCGACGCGGCTAGATCCATGGTAGGTCTTCACAACTCGGCCTTGTATTCAAGTACGTGTATATTACGTTGTATTTAAAACTTTGTGGGTGTAGTTTCCTATAAACCCTCACGAGACCTCACTCGTCCACCCGGGCTACCAGGGGGTTTAAAGGTCTTGTTGCATATGCTAAATGCAATCGTGATTCCTACGAAAGTAAGTTAGGTCTTTTAATATGTTTACTTGTTTAACAAAACTCATTATGAAACTAAATATTTGGCTTGGTCTTTTATTTTACTTTTTGTTTAAAATTAAACAGAAGAAATTTGCAAACTTCTTAAAAGAGTTAAGGTATAATATTTGTGAGAAGCTTGCTTCTACACACTTTAAGATTTGCAGATTAATTCAAGTCTTTGCAGAAGACAGATCATCCCAAGCCAACAATGGAATTGCAATGTAAAATATCAGGTGATATTGTTTCATGCTTTGTTTTGTCATTCTAGTTTATGTGCTAAAAGTGTAATTGTATTATTATATAGCTTATTTTGACCATTACATTAAGCCCGGTTTTAACATTAATAGTTAGTAAATTTTAACCTCGTCCTCGTTAATGTTCTTTTAAATGCTAAATCTTTAACATTGAGGACAATGTTAACCTCAAGTGTGGGGATCGGAGAAAAATTGAAATTTTTATTGCCTTAGAATAGCTTGATTGTGTGCAAAAGCCGAAGTTGTAATTTGTTAATTGTTATTATTAATGCCAAGTAGTGGTCTTTGGTCATGGTCAGTTTTTAAGCTTCTCGAAAGTCTTCCCATGCAAATAATTTTCAAAAAGAAAAATTAAATGGACCGTTTAGATGGGGATAACGAGTCATGGGGACGAGTACACATGTTTCATATCGGCAGCCTAATTCCTCCGGTACGTGTGTGAGAATAATACACATGTTTCATATCGGCAGCCTTATATATAATACACATATAATATATAGTATATACACATGTCGTGTGAGTGTCATTATAGAGAGTAGCCAGTATGTCCATGATATCTAGAACTTGGTTGTCTCATGCATTTCGAGATCTTAATACCACCACCTGTATGGAGAAATAGAACTTTAGAAAACCCATTTTATATAGGCCTTACACAAAATAATAATAATAATAATAATAATAGTAATAATAATAATAATAATAATAATAATAATAATAATAATAATAATAATAATAATAATAATAATAATAATAATAATACTCCATACCCTATATTATCCCTTAGGAGCCAAGTTTGTGTCTTTTCACTTTCATTTGCTAAACCCGAGCCTTGGCCTTTTGTTTTAACCATGTGGATGAAACTTGTTATGTTAAGAGTCGTATTTAAGTTGTTTGTCGAGCATAGTACACAATGTACGTATGTCTCGGGGTCAGTTGTTTGTATATATTGATGTTAGTATTTGTTTGAAAAAAAAGAAAATAAAAGAGAGAAAAAAAAGAAAGAAAGAAAAAAGTTGGAAAATAAAAGAAAAGCTCAAAAAGAGTCGATGTTTGAGTTAGTATCATTTGTAAATAATAGCGAGTTAGTTGTTTGTTTGTTGAATAAATTGGGTTTCATCCACCATAAGTCACTAAATAAATCCGCTCCACACCCAAACCTAAGCCACATCAAAACCTTTAGTTATGTTCTCTATGCAATCGGTGGATAATGGGTGGAGATATGACTTGCTTCCAAGCTTATTACATTGTGTTCACACTTGGTATAGAGGGCCGAGAGATACTAGCACATTTTTTGTTGGTCCAGAAACTAAACCGAGAGGAGAGGTGTTATATTATGAGGGGTATGACCATGTGTGCCTTGACCAGAAACAAAGTATACTCGTTTGGGCGGTTCCATAGTTTTAAAATGTATCATTAAATTATTTGGTGAGCTGTCAATATTGACAGTGTCGGTTCTTGGGAATTGGGTATGACCTTATACCTTACTAGAATTAATAATGATAATTGATGAACCATCGATCGAGCTGTATGAGTTGCATGAGAGTTTGCTTAAGGGTAAGCTAATGATAAGTGTGGGGATGTGATGTATGGGTGAAAGTATGTGTTTATAGGATGTAATCTCGGTGTGTTTTATTTGTTTATATGCTTCAAACACGAGTACTTTAAGTGGTTTATATACTTTATAGAATGTTAAGTAAACGAGCTAAAACGATAAATAAAGATTTAAACTTAACAAATAACTTTTATTTATTAGTATATTAGTATGTGAAGTATTGATTGTAAAACATTATTAAAAAGGTTATATTGTTGAGTTGAAGTGTCGTGACAATTGAAATTACTATGACTAATTTATTTGTTATGTGATGAATTAATTATGCCATGAATTTATTTGTTCTTTTCAGTTGACATTGGATTAAACGTATTGATGACATCAGGAGGCCTCAACTTAATTAAAAATTGCGTCATGGACTACTCAATATTATTGAAGTAAGGATAAAAGGGGCACAAACTTGGGCCGACAAATGGAAAGAAAGAATTTTGGGCCACAAGATTTACATCAGGTCACAAGTGAATAAAAGAAGAAGGAATCGTGAAAGGGGGGACGGCTGTATGGAAGGACGCACAGAACAAGAGGCGACAAAAGGGAGCAGCCCTTGGCTGTTTTGGCTGTGCACGTTAATCCAGACGAAGAAGGTTGTTTCTGCATCCTAAGATAATAAATCAATCAACATGCCAATGAACGGCTAGAATCTCATTGTAACTTTCTCTGGGTGAATGATTCATATAGTTTAAGTACTTAATTTTGCTTGTTTATGTATTGGATTTGTTGATGTGATAACAAACATTTAATAGATTGAAGTATTAGTTAATTAAACAGCTTGTTGTTGTTTTGAGTTCTTTCTTTACAACCATGTTCGGTTGATGACAAAACCTAGAAGCGGGTTGGGTGACTAAAGGGGGTTGACTTGATGCTAGTAGACTGAGTAATTGAATTGTATAGGTTTGATGACAAAAGCCTGCCTCAATATCTATTTTAACTAATTTCCAACACCATGTCTATGTGGTGTCCAATTGATCAAACGAGTTTTGTGTGAAACCTAGAACCTGAACCCGGAGAAGGTTGCATTTTCCTTAAATTGTTTTTAAAATCACTCTTTGAAATTTTGCTTGACATCGTTTGTCCACTTTAGTTATAATTTTATATTAAAATAATCAAACAAATTTGTAATACTGACCACATGCTCCTCGTTGATACGATACCCTACTTACTCTAACTATTTAGTTTAATTGGGTTTTTGAATGACTAAAACGACGGTCATCAGTATATTGCACCATAATCTTCGATGCAAACTTGGAATTAAATCGTTCTTATGATTCATCATTCTATATTCGACCTGCCGACTGTTTTGATTAGGAAACAAGATCAACAAATATACGTAATGATTGTTTTATCAACCGTTCATAACCAAGATTATGAATATACAAAATATGTGCATCATAATTCAATTCTTTGCACCTGCACGATCGATGTGACACTCGTCAATTTCAGGTTAATTCTGTTAATCTGAACTCCGTTAATTCAAACATAAGGTCACACGAACTATGTCATTCCAGTTAACGCATATCCCATTACATTTAATTAGGGTTTAAATGACGCATGACAATCACTACAAAAGTAGTCTTTCGGAATTTCACTTAAACACACACGAGTCGACTCAAACCGTTGGTGAACAAACAGTAAATATCATAAACAAGTATTTGATAATTATGTGTTATGCTTATGTGTTACTTGGTATTTACATGTATAACATTAATTCAAGAAGAAAAAGTCTATTTTGTGCTAGAAACTGGTTAACTAGAAGGTTAGGGGGTGAAGTGTAACATGACTAATTATATAAACAAAATATTACCTAACCCTACCCCCCCCCTCTACTTGCGATCGGCGCCCCTCCCCTCACTCCCTCTTGTCGACCGTAGACACACACACACGCACATACAAAAGTATTTTTCAAGCTTGTTTGAAGGATTCAAGGTGCTAGCTAGGTAATGAACATCCTCTTTAACAATTCTATTGATTTAATTATACTATTGAACATGTTAATCAAAACCCTAAATCTTGAAAGTGATGAATAAAGAAGAGTTAGGGTTTATTTGTATGATTGTTGATGAACACTAGTGAATTGATAAATAGTTGCATTGTTATTGATTGTTAATTACATGTTTCTTGAAATTGAATCTTGGAGTAAAACCCTAGATGTGCATGAGAGGTGAAATTGAGATGCATGGTTGGTGAATTATGGGTCTAGAGGATTGTATGCATAATTGTTAGAGCATAGGTTATTAGTTTGTTGAATTTTGGTGAAAACTGATGCTGTACAGACTCTTAATTGCATGTTTAAATGACTGTAAATCGATGTTAATGTTATGTTTGGTAGTGATTATTGACTCTATAATGTATTAGGTCGAGTCTAGTTTTTAAAGAGTCCGAGGTTGTAATTTTTGGACATGTGAAAGTTAGTTTATATTAATTTACAAATCTGTTGTGCAAGTCTGATTCGGGAAGCCTGCTGGTAGGCTGTTTGTAATTACTGTATCTCATAAACAACAAGACCAATTGAGTTGATTCCACTTCTGGAAGTTAATAATTTTAGTTAGAAATCTGACCCAATTGGCCTTGCATTAATTGAATTTGCCATGTAACGGTAATAACAAATAACGTTCTTTTGCGCCTGATATTGACTGCTATGTGTTTACTGTGTTGTTTTGATCATTGTGAGAAAACCGTATGTGATAAAAATATAATAAAAATAATTTAGAAACCTAACTCACAAGTGCTTCTGTGATGATTTTTGGTGATTTTTTTGACATGTTATGATCTATTAAATAGAGTAATTTTGTCGGGTTAAAATCTGACTCGATAAATTAGCTGCTGAATTATTTGAGTTAACATGAAAAGTGAATTGTTGATCGATGTTTGATATGTGCTTGACTTATTTGCCCTTGTGGGAGATTGTTTACTAGTAATGTACAATGGTAACGCTTAACACTTAATACTTGTTCACACATGTAACTAATCACCAACGTGTTTTCCGAGTCGCACTTGCTTCACAAAGTAACACAAACGCATCTCATGCATAAGTTTTATGTGTCGAGACTAGGGACTCACCAGTAGTTCAAATACTTAGAAAATCTCGTTTTGTTTTTAGAGCACTAGTGAGGAATTTTGTGATCGTTTTGTTAACCTCACAAACATTGAGTTTCACGGCCCCTTTTACTCTTTTAACGCTTTTATTAGGGGGAGATAACGTACTCCAACGATTTAGATTTTGTTACTCATTGTATATCACATTTAAGGCTATGTGGAAACAAACAAACTAAGTCCTTCTGAACATCGAACAGGTTAATATTTAGATAATAGTGAGTCACCCTTGAGTAGTACTACTGGGTTTGACAAACCCCACCCAACTCTAAACTCGACTGTAGGTCGAGTGGGTGTAATTTTGGCTAACACATTACCATGGTCGTGGTTGACATGGTGGCAAGGCAATCATTAAACAGTCACCTTCGGTGTCGAACACTTAGTAATACATGCTTGATAGGTTAGCTACCTATTGATATATAATTGACTTAACACTATTTGGTAACGCTAAAACGCAACGCTTAATTTATGTAAACCTGTGAACTCACCAACCATGTGTTGACACTTTTAGTATGTTTATCTCAGGTAGCCGAGGCGGGCGAGTGGCATAGGACATGCATTCTTTGAACACCATTTTCTTAAACTTCTTTTAATTTTTATCATGATAACTGTGTTTTAAGACAACCTGTGTGGCACAATTATTTGCTTTACAATTTATGCTTCCGCATTTTACTTAAGACTTGATGTCTTGGTGGTTTTTGAAAACTTTAAATATGGTGTTTGATATAACTAATGATTCCGATCCTGTAAATTCGCACCCTCTGACGGTAAAACTTCGTTAGTGGATTTTGAGGGTGTGACAGATTGGTATCAGATCCATTGGTTATAGCGAACTAGAATTGCATTCATACTGGACTATAACCGTAACGACCCATTAGTCATGATCTTAGGCACTGCATATATGAATATATATATATATATATATATATATATATATATTGTATTTAGTTATTCATTTTCAATATCTCTTTACCTCATTCACTCATACGCGCGTAAACCATACATGACTTTTCCTGTAGGGATGTCAACGCCATCATCATCATCCGACCCAGTGTCCCATGCCCCAGGAAAGGAACCGCAGCTACCCAACTCATCACCACCTTGAGTAGTCCCGGCATTAGCAGCCCCCGCACCAAAGAGGCACCGCCCAACTGGAGACGTGTACGAGGAAAATGGTAACTGGAGTTGGTACCTGAGTTTGATTGAGCGATTGATTTACCGTGAGCAAGTTCCACCACTACCTCTCCTGGGCTGTCCTACATCCTTCAACACACTACAACCCCTAACCCAACCAATGGAGCGCGCTTTCGCAGCTCTCGCCTCCTGTTTGGATCGTGAAGTTGACATTACGCACTCAAAGAGAACGAATGTTACTGGATTGATAGAGGATGGAGTTGAGGCTAGGAAGAGAATTTCCTACCTGACTGAAGCCATGAAGGAAGTTTAGGATGCTCATGTTCAGCTAATGAAGCTAGTGATCAAGATGCAATCAAAGAAGATAGACTTGCAGTAAGAAGTTAGGGATGCAGGAGGCCTCTTAGAAGTAGCTCTAGCTCGTTGAGAGACACTAGAGGCACAAATTGCTCCGAACGCAGCAGCAGTTGGAGGCCAAGCCGGAGTTTGTACTTTCAAGAATTACCTAGACTGTAAATCCAATTCGTTTAAGGGTACTGAGGGAGCCATAGGTTTCCTGCGTTGGGCCGAGAAGGCGGAGTCAGCCTTTGAAATGTGTAACTGTTCACCAGAGAGCAGAGTCAAGTTTGTTGCCGGAATACTGCAAGATTCAGCCCTCACCTGGTGGAATTCAAATGTGCAAATACTCGGATTGGAGTTGGCGAATGCTATGAATTGGGAGGAATTCAAGAATATGATGCGGGAAGAATATTGTCCTAGAGAGGAAATCTCGAAGTTGGAGTCGGAATTTTGGGCTTTGAAGATGGTGGGCTCTGAGATTGAAGCCTACACCACCCGTTCTCATGAACTGGAAATGATGTGCCCACGGATGGTAGATCCACCAAGTAAGAGTATTGAGATGTACATCGATGGTCTAGTGCCCCATATTCAGGGTATGGTGATGTCTTTCAAAACCGAGCACTATTCAGCAAGCGATCTGAATAGTCCACAAGCTGATGGATCAAGTAGTGGCCCAAGGTGCGTTACCACCTAGAGGTTCCACCTTTAAAATCCTTGACAACTCGAGCAATGACAACAACAACAACTCTGGGAAAGGAAAGAAGAAGTTTGACAACATAAGGTCCTCATCATCGAACCCCCCCACAGCAACAACACCACCATAAAGCCGAACTCGCCCGGAACATCAACAATCAGAGTTCCAACAACAGCAACAGTGGTGGACAGGGTTGGAGTGGCTATGCTGGAAAGTACCCAAAGTGCAACAAGTGCAACTATCACAATGCTGGCCCGTGCGACCGTATCAAGTGTCTGTGATGCGGTAAATTGGGTCATCAAGCCAAGGACTGTAGAGGAGAACTCCCAAGTAAGGGTGCTCCTAAACAACCTACAACAACGAAAGGGTGTTTTGAGTGTGGTCAGGAGGGTTACTTCAGGAAGGATTGTCCTAAACAGAAGCAGAACGAGGGAAACGAAGGCAATGGCAGCAATGGAGGCGGTAGTAAGGGTAGAGCTTTTGTCATTGAATCGATCCAGGCCCGCAGCAATCCGAACGTGGTTACCGGTAAGTTTCATGTAAACGATTGTTTTGCTTCTATCTTGTTTGACACTGGAGCTGATAGGAGTTTTGTGTTGAAAGCCTTTAGTAAACTTTTAGACTTAACTCCAACTCCGTTAGATGCTAAGTTTCCTGTTGAATTAGCTGACGGTAAGTCTATAGAAACAACTCATGTACTAGCGGGGTGTAAATTGATATTGTCGGGTCATACCTTCGATATCGACCTCATACCCTTTACACTTGGTAGTTTCGACGTTGTTGTCGGCATGGACTGGTTATCCGAGAATAGAGCTGAGATTATATGCCACGACAAGATTGTTCATATCACTACCCCTTCCGGCGAAATCACCTCAATAGAGGGCGAGAAGAGCGTCATGACTACTAGCGTCATCACCCTCATGAAGGCACAAAAATATTTACGAAAGGGTCATCCAACGATCTTAGCTCATGTAATCGAGAAACCCGCGGAGGAGAAACGGATCAAAGACATAACTATTGTGCGAGATTTTCCCGAAGTCTTCCCGGAAGATTTTCCAGGACTCCCACCCATTCGACAAGTCGATTTCCAAATCGACTTAGCCCCCGGTGCTGCACCTATAGCACGAGTCTCGTATTGGCTCGCACCGGCGGAGCTTTAGGAGTTGTCCACTCAATTACAAGACTTGTTGGATAAATGTTTCCTTTCACCCAGCTCATCACCATGGGGAGCCCCTGTCCTATTTCTTCAAAAGAAAGAAGGGACTTTCCGCATGTGCATCAACTACCGGGAACTGAACAAGGTGACGGTCAAGAACCGTTATCCCCTACCCCGAATTGATGATCTCTTCGACCAGCTTCAAGGATCGAGTTACTACTTGAAGATCGATCTGAGATCCGGTTACCATCAATTAAGAGTGTGCGAAGAAGACATTTCAAAGACGACATTCAGAACTCGGTATGGTCACTATGAGTTCTCGGTTATGCCTTTTGGCTAAACCAATGCACAAGCCGTATTCATGGACCTCATGAACAGAGTACGCAAGGCGTATCTCGACAAGTTTGTTATTGTTATCATTGATGATATCCTCGTCTACTCTAAGAACAAGACCGACCATGAAGTACACCTGAGGTTAATCCTGGAGTTGCTAAAGAAGGAACAACTATACGCTAAGCTTTCGAAATGCGAATTTTGGCTTCGTGAGGTTCATTTCTCAGGACATGTGATCAATGAGAGTGGTATCCATGTCGATCCAGTAAAGGTAGAGGCCATCAAAAACTGGGAAGCACCTAAGACTCCGACTGAGGTGCGACAATTCCTAGGACTGGTTGGCTACTACAAACGTTTTATCGAGGTATTTTCAAAGATTGCGCAACCCCTCATCGCACTGACACACAAGGGTACTAAGTACAATTGGGGTGACGCGCAGGAGTCTGCCTTCCAACTTTTGAAAAAAAACTCTGTAGCGCGCCTATCCTAGCCCTCCCCGATGGAACAAAAAATTTTGAAGTACATTGTGATGCATCAGTACAAGGTCTCGGCTGCGTGTAATGCAACTTGTCTACGACGGATACACGAGAAGAACTATATGACCCATGACTTGGAACTCGAAGTTGTGGTGTTTGCTCTTAAGATATGGAGACATTAATTGAATGGTACCAAATTCACCATTTACACCGATCACAAGAGTCTCCAACATATCTACGACCAAAATGAGTTGAACATGCGACACGTCGTTGGGTCGAGCTACTTAAGGATTATGATTGTGCCATAAAGTACCACCCTGGCAAGGCCAATGTAGTGGCTGATGCTCTCAGCAGAAAGGAAACCCTTAACCTAGACGAGTGCGAGCATTACAACTCACGATTCATACCAACTTACCTGATCAGATTCGTGATGCTTAACTCGAAGCTTTGAAATACGATATCCTCCCATCAGAACTCATGTGAGGCATGGATAAGAACCTTGAAACCAAATCGGACGGGGTCCGATATTTCGAAAATCGGATTTGGGTCCCTCGATACGGAGACTTGAGAAATCTGGTGATGGACGAGGCACACAAGTCCCGATATTTCATTCACCCTGGCTCAGACAAAATGTACCACGATCTGAATGTACTCTACTGGTGGCGAACATGAAAACCGACATTGCCACCTACGTGAGAAAATGCTTGACTTGTGCAAGAGTCAAAGTGGAATGTCAGAAACCATTTGGACTGTTATAGCAACCGGAAATCCCAACGTGGAAATGGGAACACATTTCCATGGATTTCCTCACGGGATTGCGCAAAACACCGACGGAATGCGATACCATCTGGGTGATCGTTGACTGGTTGACTAAGTCTGCACATCTCTTAGCGATCAAGGAATCAGACAAGATGGAAAGACTGACTCGCATCTACATGAAAGAAGTAGTGCCTAGACACAAAATGCATGTCTCAGTCATATTTGATCGAGATTCCCGTTTCACTTCGCACTTTTGGAAGTCACTACAGAGCGCGCTAGGCACCCGCATTGATATGAGCACAGCATACCATCCTCAAACGGATGGGCAAAGTGAACTCACCATTCAGACCTTGGAAGACATGTTGCCTGCGTGCGTGTTTTATTTCGAAAAGAGTTGGGAACCCCACTTGCCCTTGGTAGAGTTTTCGTATAATAACAGCTACCACGCTAGTATTAAAGTAGTGTCGTTCGAAGCGTTGTACGGGCGAAGGTGTCGATCGCCTCTTTGCTGGGCCGAAGTGGGTGATAGCCAAATCACTGGCCTAGAGTTAGTACTTGAAACCTCAGAAAAGATTGTCCAAATCCGAAATCGCTTGACAGCAGCACAAGATCGCCAAAAGAGTTACGCCGACAAGCGCCGAATAACTCTGTAATTCCCAGTGGACACAAGGTTTTACTGAAAGTCTCACCTTGGAAGGTGTAGTTCGCTTTGGAAAGCGAAACAAACTCAATCAACGATACGTTAGCCCATACCGGATAACTGAAACTCAATCCACGTACCGACTGGATTTAACAACGAAACTCAGTGGCGTACATAACGTTTTCCATGTATCCAAATTAAAGAATTGCCTTTCTGACGAAACACAAGCAGTTCCTTTGGGCGAGTTACAAGCTGATGAATAGTTACGCTTCATCGAAGAACCAATCGAAGTCTTGGACTGGGAAACCAAAACACTCAAACATAGCAAGATTCCCATCGTAAAAGGTCGTTGGAACTCAAGACGTGGACCAAAATTCACATGGGAACGCGGGGATCAAATGATGAAAAAGTATCCTCACCTTTTAGAAGGGTTGACCAAGCACCGAAAACCGTGAAAAACCGACAAACCGTCAGAATACACCAGAGGTATGAATTAAATTTCGAGACAAAATTTGTTTCTACAGGGGAATGATGTGACAAACTGTAACATCCCGAAATTTTCAAAATAATATTATATATAGTATTTAATTATGAAGGGAAAGTTTTCTCGAGTTATCGGGAAATAATTAAATAGAGAAGGAGTTGGTATGGGTCGAATTAGTGTTGGGTAATGGATATGGGTTATGGACTTGGGCTATGAAGGAAAGAGGGAAGGACCATGGGCCTAAGCCCATGATCCATAATTATATAAACCTTAAATCACCAATTATCTTTCATTTCTCGTACTCCATACACCACACAAAACACACACTTAGTTCTCTCTCATTCCACTCATTCTCTCTCTAGCCGAAATCAAGAAGGAAACCGAGCACCGACCCGAGGTAATGATAGTTTAATATTGTACGAGCCTAAAATGTTAGTTATAGTCGCGTAACGATGAGCCGACACCGTTAAACAGTTTAAATCACAAGATCCAGGTGGAATCGGGTATAAACCGGACCTAAGATGAGTTTAGGGATCACCCTAGCTCAAATCTGGATCAAACGGGACGAAAAACGATGTAAACGGTGGAAGAACGAGTGAGATCTCGTTTTTCTGGCGAAAACGCGTTGTTCCGGCGATGACGGCGCCGGAAAGGCGACGCCGGAAAAGATAAAGGTGTCAGGGAATGTTCCCTGACCTAACCCTAGTTCTCTAAGGAAACTTAGAGAACTAGAGGGTGATTTTTTAGCTAGTTCTCTAAGGAAACATAGAGAACTAGAGAGTGATTCTTTAGCTAGTTCGCTAAGGAAACTTAGAGAACTAGAGGGTGATTCTGTAGCAAGTTCGCTAAGGAAACTTAGAGAATCAGAGGGTGATTCTTTAGCTAGTTCGCTAAGGAAACTTAGAGAACTAGAGGGTGATTCTTTAGCTGATTCGCTAAGGGAACTTAGAGAACTAGAGGGTGATTCTTTTGCTGATTCGCATAAGGAAGCCTAACGAACTAGGCTTGATTCTTTATCCGATTCGTTAAGGAAAAGGGTAATGAATTACCCTTGATTCTTTAAGACCATTCGTTAACAAAGATAACAAATTAGAAGGTCTAATTCGCTAAGACCAAAGTAACGAATTGAAGTTTAACAGAAGGACAGAATGGTCCCTGAACTTAGAAAGGAATGAATTAATTACAAATAAGCTAGTGATGTTGCTAGTAATAGATAATTAATACGAGTAATTGTTATACAGTTAGCCGCGCCCAACTGAAGAAAGGAATAACAATTAACGGTGAACGTAACCGACTTCAGGTGAGTTTATAGCCCCATTTCCTTGTAATGTTTTCGGGGCTGTGTGCATACTCGATGTGAAGTGTTAATACACTTACCTTAAGTGGTAAGTGTATGCTATAGATGTTATACGAAGTAGCTAATATATAATACTTACCGGTGTGTGAACGATCTTCGGATATTGCACGCATCGCCAAGGATAGTGATTGCCAAGTGGTTATTAGTGTGTATAAATGCTATGATGTGACTTTCTTATTATGTAAATGATATGAAGCGTGTTGTAGACAAGTAGAGGTAGATTGTGTTAGAAGTGGCAAGAGTCTAGTAAGAGTGTTAGTGGCATGACGATAGTACGTGGTAGGGTAAGCCTATACGTGACTACGTCATTAAAGTGGAAAAAAGTGGCATAACGTTATACGTTATTAAAGTGGTAAAGTGGCAAAGTGGCCAAGTGGTAGGTGTAAATAAGAGGCTAAGTGGTAAGGTGAGCAGGTTAGATAGTGGACTACGTGTCTTCGGATACGTATATGATGCATGTAGTGGTTGTATGATAAGTTGCCTGATTAACTAGAACTCACTCAGCGTAGCTGACTTTTAGTATGCACGCAGGTGATCAGACCAAAGAACTAGCATGACGATGGCACATGGCATGGATTTAAAGGCTGGCATCTGAAGATGGAAGAAAAGATGTTTTAAATATAATGTTTTGTGTTATGTTATCAAAGAAAAGATTTAATGTTTTGTAATGAATTATTTAAGTTGACGTTTCCGCGAAAGTTTTAATTAACTCTAATTGTAAGAACTGTGTATATGAGTAAATTCGACGCTAAAGTAGGGCTACCGTGTACGGGGCCTTACAAGTTGGTATCAGAGCATAAGTTCGAGAGATTTAAGCATCCTACATGCTTAGACTCGAACAGAGAATGGGATTTAAAATGAGAAAGAAAGAAGATGCCATATCAAGATAGCCATGTGTCACTCAAGCAAGCTCAGTAAAGGTAAAGTGTATGGTAAATGGTGTATGTTAATGTTGGCTTATTTGCTAAATGAAGAATGAGTGCAGGTTAGGGATAGGATTAATTGATCTTGATTGATTAACTGTTTAAGAGTAGAAACAAGCACAAGTGAAATCATGAAGGGAAGTATGTAGAACCTGAGGAGTAACGCAAATAGTTAATTACACTTGATCAACGTCATTAACTACTTACCTTACGAATCACGTGCTAAATAATTCCTAGAGTGATAACATTTGTGTTTCCTTAGAGATAAGATAGATGATTGTTACAAAAGAGGCGGACACGAGAAGAATCTGAGGCAGAGCGATATACGAAAACAGCATGACTCCAACTGCAAAAAGTAATGAAGAAGGATCACGCTTGGAGCTTGTAGTCAGATATGCTAAGAGAGTTGCAAAATTGTCACAAAAGCATTAAAGGAAGCCCTTGGAAAGATGAGACGAGACTTGAGACATCGAGAGCCTCATGGACAAGCTAGCTAGAACACATGATCACCGCTCGATGACTACAAGTCAGGAGTAAAAAGGATAACCCAGAAAGCAAAGGTGATCCAATAAAGTGTGTGAATATAAGAAGTGTCCTTTTTACAAAGAATAAGTTAGGATTCGGGGACGAAACCTCTTTAAGGAGGGAAGACTTGTAACATCCCGAAATTTCTAAAATAATATTATATATAGTGTTTCATTATGAAAGGAAAGTTTACTCGGGTTATCGGAAATAATTAAATAGAGAAGGAGTTGGTATGGGTCGAACTAGTGTTGGGTAATGGATATGGGTTATGGACTTGGGCTATGAAGGAAAGAGGGAAGGACATTGGGCCTAAGCCCATGATCCATAATTATATAAACCTTAAATCACCAATTATCTTTCATTTCTCATACTCCATACACCACCCAAAACACACACTTAGTTCTCTCTCATTCCACTCTTTCTCTCTCTAGCCGAAATCAAGAAGGAAACCGAGCAACGACCCGAGGTAATGATAGTTTAATATTGTACGAGCCTAAAACGTTAGCTATAGTCGCGTAACGACGAGCCGACACCGTTAAACCGTTTAAATCACTAGATCCGGGTTGAATCAGGTATAAACTGGACCTAAGATGAGTTTAGGGATCACCCTAGCTCAAATCTAGATCAAACGGGACGAAAACGATGAAAACGGTGGAAGAACGAGTGAGATCTCGTTTTTCTGGCGAAAACGCGGTGTTCCGGCGATGACGGCGCCGGAAAGGCGACGCCGGAAAAGATAAAGGTGTCAGGGAATGTTCCATGACATAACCCTAGTTCTCTAAGGAAACTTAGAGAACTAGAGGGTGATTCTTTAGCTAGTTCGCTAAGGAAACTTAGAGAACTAGAGGGTGATTCTTTAGCAAGTTCGCTAAGGAAACTTAGAGAACTAGAGGGTGATTCTTTAGCTAGTTCGCTAAGGAAACTTAGAGAATCAGAGGGTGATTCTTTAGCTAGTTCTCTAAGGAAACTTAGAGAACTAGAGGGTGATTCTTTAGCTGATTCGCTAAGGGAACTTAGAGAACCAGAGGGTGATTTTTTAGCTGATTCGCATAAGGAAGCCTAACGAACTAGGCTTGATTCTTTATTCGATTCATTAAGGAAAAGGGTAACGAATTACCCTTGATTCTTTAAGACCATTCGTTAACAAAGATAACGAATTAGAAGGTCTAATTCGCTAAGACCAAAGTAACGAATTGAAGTTTAACAGAGGGACAGAATGGTCCCTGAACTTAGAAAGGAATGAATTAATTACAAATAAGCTAGTGATATGGCTAGCAATAGATAATTAATACGAGTAATTGTTATACAGTTAGCCGCGCCCAACTGAAGAAAGGAATAACAATTAACGGTGAACGTAACCGACTTCAGGTGAGTTTCTAGCCCCATTTCCTTGTTATGTTTTCGGGGCTGTGTGCATACTCGATGTGAAGTGTGAATACACTTACCTTAAGTGGTAAGTGTATGCTATATATGTTATACGAGGTAGCTAATATATAATACTTGTCGGTGCGTGAACGATCTTCGGATATTGCACGCATCGCCAAGGATAGTGATTGCCAAGTGGTTATTAGTGTGTATGAATTCTATGATGTGACTTTCTTATTATGTAAATGATATGAAGCGTGTTGTAGACAAGTAGAGGTAGAGTGTGTTAGAAGTGGCAAGAGTCTAGTAAGAGTGTTAGTGGCATGACGATAGTACGTGGTAGGGTAAGCCTATACGTGACTACGTCATTAAAGTGGCAAAGTCGCATAACGTTATACGTTATTAAAGTGGTAAAGTGGCAAAGTGGCCAAGTGGTAGGCGTAAATAAGAGGCTAAGTGGTAAGGTGAGCAGGTTAGATAGTGGACTACGTGTCTTCGGATACGTATATGATACATGTAGTGGTTGTATGATAAGTTGCTTGATTAACTAGAATTCACTCAGCGTAGCTGACATTTAATATGCACGCAGGTGATCATACCTAAGAACTAGCATGAGGATGGCACATGGCATGGATTGAAAGGCTGGCATCTGAAGATGGAAGAAAAGATGTTTTAAATATAATGTTTTGTGTTATGGTATCAAAGAAAAGATTTAATGTTTTGTAATGAATTATTTAAGTTGACGTTTCCACGAAAGTTTTAATTAACTCGGATTGTAAGAACTGTGTATATGAGTAAATCCGACGCTAAAGTAGGGCTACCGGGTACGGGGCCTTACACAAACTAAAATTTTTTTGCCTTTTTTCTAGAAAACCATCGCAACTTGACACAAATTTTCGGGACGAAAATTCTTTAAACATGGGAATGATGTGACACCCGTCAATTCAGGTTAACTCCGTTAATTAGAACTCCGTTAATTCAAACATAAGGTCACACGAACTCTGTCACTCCAGTTAACGCATATCTCATAACATTTAATTAGGGTTTTAATGACGCATGACAATCATTAGACAAGTAGTCTTTCGAAATTTCACCGAAACACACACGAGTTGACTCAAACCGTTGGTGAACAAACAATAAATATCATAAACAAGTATTTGATAATTATATGTTACGTTTATGTGTTACTTGGTATTTACATGTATAACATTAATTCAAGAAGAAAAAGTCTATTTTGTGCTAGAAATTGGTTAACTAGAAGGTTGGGTGGTGAAGTGTAACATGACTAATTATATAAACAAAATATTGCCCAACCCTAATATCCCTCCCCTCTCTCCCTCTTGTCGACCGTAGACACACACACACACACACAAAAGTATTTTTCAAGCTTGTTTGAAGGATTCAAGGTGCTAGCTAGGTAATTAGCATCCTCTTTAACCATTATATTGATTTAATTATACTATTGAACATGTTAATCAAAACCCTAAATCTGGAAAGTGATGAATAAAGATGAGTAAGGGTTTATTTGAATGATTGTTGATGAACACTAGTGAATTGATAACTAGTTGCATTGTTATTGATTGTTAATTACATGTTTCTTGAAATTGAATCTTGGAGTAAAACCCTAGATGTGCATGAAAGATGAAATTGAGATGCATGGTTGGTGAATTCTGGGTCTAGAGGATTGTATGCATGATTGTTAGAGCATAGGTTATTAGTTTGTTAAATTTTGGTGAAAACTGATGCTGGATAGATTCTTCTTAATTGCATGTTTAAATGACTGTAATTCTATGTTATTGTTATGTTGGGTAGTGATTATTGACTCTATGATGTATTAGGGCGAATGTAGTTTCTAAAGAGTTTGAGTTTGTAATTTTTGGACATGTGAAAGTTAGTTTTTATTAATTTACAAATCTGTTGTGCAAGTCTGATTTGGGAAGTTGTTTTCTAATTAGTGTATCTTATAAACGAGAAGACCAATTGAGTTGATTCCACTTCCGGAAGTTACTAATTTGAGTTAGGAATCTGACCCAATTGGCCTTGAATTAATTGGATTTTGCGTGTAAGGGAAATAATAAATAACGTTCCGTTGTGCATGATATTGACTGTTGTGTGTTTACTGTATTGTTTTGATCATTGTGAGAAAACCGTATGTGATAAAAATATAATAAAAATGATTTTAGAAACCTAACTCACAAGTGCTCCTGTGATGATTTTTGGTGATTTTATTGGCATGTTATGATCTATTAAATAGAGTAATTTTGTTGGGTTAAAATCTGACTCGATAAATTAGCTGCTGAATATTTGACTTAACATGTAAAGTGAATTGTTGATCGATGTTTGCTATGTGCTTGACTTATTTGCCCTTGTGGGAGATAGTTTACTAGTAATGTATAATGGTAAAACTTAACACTTAATACTTGTTCACACATGTAACTAAACATATGGCCTTTGTGCATTGTTTTTGTTAGTGCACGGTTTTGCGTCTAGAGTCTTTGTATTTATCATTAATGTTTATTTGATATTTAAATGTAATATTTAATGGTTATATTTATCTGATTCGTTAAAGTTATGTCTAGTTCGCTAGGAATGTTAGAGAACTAAGACTAGTTCGTTAAGATTGAGTCTAGTTCGCTAGGGATGTTAGCGAACTAAGACATTATAATGTATTCCCTTCTGATTCGTTAAGGGATGTTAACGAATCAGGGGGTGGTTCGTTAAGATAACTTATTTAACGAAGGGGATGCTGGTTCGCTAGGGGATGTTAGCTAATCAGATCGTCTTCTATATATAGTGAACAACTGTTCACTTGTAATGTGTCGAAGTTTTGAGAGAGATATAATATTATTAAGAAAGGTTTAAAGTATTTACTCTCCCTCAAGCTTCATGTTAACTTTATTGATAATATATACACATACGTAGAACACCGAATCAAGGTTGATTATGAGATAGATCTATAATAATATAACTGACAGATCTGAGATCTGTGTTAATCGGTATTGACTGTTGGTTATTGTTCTAGTTCAGGTTCAAACAAGTGGTATCAGAGCTTTTGGTGCTCTTTACGCTTGATTTGGTGTACGAATTGTTATTATTATTGAGTTTTCTGTTTTTGTTTGAATTTGAATCAATTCATTGTTGATTTGATTGAATTATGAATGAATTAGATTGAGTTTGTGATGGTTGAGGTATTGATAATGTTCAATTGAGTGGAATTGGATTGAGGATTGGATTTGGTAAGGTTATTGTGTTTTCGGTTTGAATCCGTAAACAGGGGATTGGTTTGGGTTGAAATTGATTAGCGTATTGGCGTAATTGATTACGAGGTGTGTTCGGCTAAATTCGCTTTGCGATTACGAGCATTTTGGTATATTACTTGTTAAGTTTGGTTAAGAATTGAGTGAGTATTACGAATCTGGAATTGATAAGTTTCTGGGTTTGATTTGGGTTGATCTTCATATATCTGGAAAATTGTTTTTGAATGTTTGAAGATTTGAAGATGAATGCGATTCGTTATAAGGTTTCAGGCGATTCGCTATGTCATTTAATTTGATTCGCTATCAGTTTTTGCCATTCGCTAATCAGTTCGCTAACTGATTCGTGTGGGTTAATCAATTCGTGCTATCTAGTTCGTTAAACTAGATTAACCGATTCGTGTGACACGTGTTTGTCTTGGAATTTGGGTCATAACAACCTTTGCCACGTGGCATAAGGTGTCAGAGTTTGTTATAAACGGTTGTAACAACCTGATTCGTTATACTGTGATTCGCTAATACACTGTAGTTGATTCGCTAATAATTCTTTAGTGATTCGCTAAGTGATTCGCTAAGTTTATTTTGGCGATTCGTTACTGATTATCATCTGATTCGTTGAACTGATTCGTTGTAATTTGTTTGATCAATTCGTTAAGTTGACTTGGTCAATTCGTTTGATCAATTCGTTAAGTTGACTTGGTCAATTCGTTTGGTCAATTCGTTAAGTTGACTTGTGATTCGTTAAACCTTCATCACATTCGTTATCTGTTTCGCCATTTGGGTGATTCGTTAACCTTATTTGTGATTCGTTAAGTTGACTCGTTAAGTTGACTTTTGATTCGTTAAGATACTCCATTATTGATCAGTCTGAACTTCGTTAAGGATTAATTCGCTATAACTGTTCACAGTTCGCTACAACTGTTCACAGTTCGCTACAACTGTTCATAGTTCGCTACAACTGTTCACAGTTCGCTATAGCGGTTCACCAATTCGTTAAGATATTTCTTATTTGATTCAATTTTCATAGATGGCTGGTATGTATGCATTAGTGTCTCAAAATATGTTGATGCAATAGATGTTGCAACTTGATACCGAGATAGGTTCACATTCTAAATGTCCAAGATTGATGAAGTTCAGTGATTTCACCAAATGGGAACCTCGGTTTCGTGCACATTTGGGATCGGTTCATCCTGACTGTTCATATTGTCTTGATGAGGTTTATGTTGCACCAATGATTGGTGATGATACTATTGGTATACTCCTAAAGCTGTCTCTCAATACTCACAAGAAGAGAAGAAAGCTTTAGAAATCGAGATAAAAGCATATTCTACTTTGACTATGGCTTTATCAGAGAATATCTTTCATCAAGTTGGAAGTATCAAGAGATGTGCATCTTTGTTTCAACATCTGCGTATGAGAAGCATGGGAAACACACCTGGGAGTAAGAAAGTGATGCTCAAGTTTCAATTTCGAAACTTTAATTTATTGAAAGGAGAAACAGTTGAAGAGATGACTACAAGATTTAGTCATTTAATTGCTGAAATGGACAAGATGAAAATGGAAATTTCTGAAAGAGATAAAATTGACACTATCAAGAGTGTGCTTCCAAGTTCCTACTCAACATTTCTCATGGTTTTGAAAGAGAATGATTATTTTCTGAATGAAGATTTGACAGCACTTGAATTTCAACAAAAGATCGAAGCTAGAGAATATGATCTTAAGTGTCAAAAATCTTCCAAAGAAAATCAAGATCCAGCTTTCTATGGTGGAAGTATGCCTCTCAGTTCAACAATCTCACCAATCACTGCTTTTCTTACTCATGCCGCAAGTGAAAAAGAATCTGCTATATTTAATGATCCAAAAGTTTGTTTCTACTCTGCTGGTAATTCAGGTGGTTCTGGAAGTTCTACTAGTACCAATCCATTTGCTACACCACCTAGTGTGAATATGAAGGAAGCTGAGCAAAACTTTGCTTTTCTGACGGCAATTATGTCTTCATATGAAAACTTGGTGAGTAGTAAAATTGCCACAAGTGAGTTAACTGATGAGGATTATGATCAGATAGATCCGGATGATCTAGAGATCATGGATTTGAAATGGAATATGGCCATGATCGTTCGTAAAGTTAAAAGATTCATGCAGAGAACTAGAAAAGATCTTCCAGCGTTAAACAAGAAGTTGGGTTTTGACAAATTAAAGGTGAAGTGTTATAATTGTCAAGAATTTGGGCATTTCGCGAAGGAATGTGACAAACCAAGAAAAGAATACACTAGACCTCGTGGTCAAAGTAAAAATGCTTCTTCACCACGAGGAACTGATGCTGAAAAGAAACCATCTTCTTCTACAACACAAGCAATGTTAGCAGACGGAACTGATTGGTCACAACGGCTACTATGCAATGATGTTCAAGCAAATTTAGCTATGTTTGGGTTACATGAAGATTGTCAAGATGCTACTGGTAGTGTGATGTCTTCAGATAATGATTCTGGATCTGATTCTGACGACTCTTTCGACAAGCCTTCTGAATCAATGTTTGCTTGCATGGCTAAGATCAATGAGGTTAGTAATTCTATTTCTTCTACTTCATTTGGTAAAGAATCATGTGTTGACTGTGAATCTAACAACTCTAAGTTAGAAGCTTTGAAAAATCAAAATGATAATCTTATAAGAGAAATTGCTTCTCTTAAGGACACTTATCGACAATCTCTAGAGTCTCAAATGAAATCTCGAGAAAAGATTGAAGCATTGTCAATAAGTAACCACGATCTCAAAGCCGAGTTATCTGTGAAAATGACCATTAATGATCAAAAGTTTCAAGAAATCTTGAAACATCGCTCTAAGATAACTGAACTTGAGAATGAGGTTCTTGAGTTGAAGAACAAGTTGGGTAAATTTCGAAATTCTTCATTTTTGTTGAATGAAATTATTGAAGTTTCTGGGAAACAAAAAGACTCTAAAAAGGGTATAGGTTTTGTAGAAATTCCTCCGCCATTTCACAACGACTATAAAATGAATCCTTTTGCTAGAAAGGAAGAAGAGGTAATTTTGAAAGAATCTGTAATTTCAAAAAATGTTGAATCTGTTAAATCTAAAGATGTTAAAACCCAATCTGTTCCTCAAAAATCTCATGTCCAAAGCAAAAAGGTGTTTGTTGAACACAATGACGAGGTCATTATCGAGGATGTGTTTGAACTAGAGATTATACACAAGAATAAGAACATTCCTAGTTCTAATCATATTCTGTGCGAACCTCACTAATTTGAGGAAGCAATGTATGGTTCACACAAACCTCAAGAGAAAAAGGAAAATTCAAAGATAGTGAACTCTATGAAGGCAAAGAAGTCAGTTAAACCGAAAATTTCTGATGAGGATTTAATGCGTTTCATTAATCCTTCTAGTTCTAAGCCATCTGCTGCTAGAGTTTTTAAGTTAAAGGGAATGGACACAATGTTCACTGAAAAAGATATTCCAATTAGTATCATTAAGCCTGAGCTAATTGAGAGTGTGTTTTACAATGAAACTTCCAAGGTTCGTGAAATTGAACGTGTGTATGCTCAAGCGAAAACATCAGTTCATTTTGATCCATTGACTAAGGCAAATAAATTTTAAAAACAAGCTAAGGAGATTAACTTTGTTAAGTCAACTGGAACAGAAACACTAAAAAGTTTTTCAAACAGTTCTAATTTAGTTTTTTATTTAAAGAAGAAAGCTGAATTGACTGATGAGTTTGCTAACTGCATGACTAAAAATGTGAGTCATAATCAATCATCTATTCCAATTTCTTCTAAACATCATCATGTGGACATGCGAACGTGTTTTTTTGCGGTCAACAAGGTCATGTTGTGAGGAATTGTAGTCAGCAAAACTTTCAGAATCTTCATCCTTTTATCAAGGACAAATCTAAGCCAATTCCAGTGGTCAAGGAGATCCTGAAACGACCTGTGTCATATGCTGATGATACTCATATTTTGTTCTCTGATGTGAATCCTCGGAAGGTTTTTCATATCAATGAGACACACGGTCAAGTGAAACCAAAATTCATTCCAACTGAACCTATATGTCAAAACAGGAATTCAAACATTGTTCAGCAAACATACTTAAGACGAAAGTCTAAGAAGCCAGTAACTTATTCACAAGTGGCTGAACAACAATTGAAAACTGTTAAAGTTAATGATCAAAGAGAAAACCATAAGGTGCCCAAGACTGAGGCCTGGGCTGCCTTTTTGAACTAATCACTTTTGTTTATGTGTAGGGTCCATCCAAGACCATTTTCGGTGAAAACTGGATCATGGATAGCGGATGTTCTCGTCATATCACCGGAAATCTCGACCTATTAACCAACGTACGAAATATTCAGGGGGGTTATGTAGCGTTTGCTGGGAATTCTGGGGGCATGATCACACAAGAGGGTGACGTTTCAAATGGTCATATTACATTTGAAAAAGTAAATTATTGTGACAAGGTTGATCATAACTTATTGAGTGTATCGCAGATTTGTGATAAAAAGTACACTACAATATTTACTGACAAAGAGTGTCTTATCTTGAAACCGGGTTTTATTATTCCGGAGGACATGGTTGTCATGCGATCTCCACGATCAAATGATATTTATGTCTTAAACATGAGTTCTAAGATATCAACATCGATCGAAACATGTTTTGTCTCGAAAGCAACTGAGAAAGACTCGATTCTATGGCATCGAAGAATGGGTCACATTCATGTTAGAAAGATGAATTATTTAATGGCAAATAATTTAGTTGAGGGTGTTTCGTTAAAGAACTTTAAGTTATCTGATCACTGTGTTGCATGCAAAAAGGGTAAGCAGAAGAAGAAGACACATCCTTCTAAGTTATTAAATTCCATTAATACTCCTCTTGAACGACTTCATATGGATTTGTTTGGTCCAGTGAATCGTGCGAGTATAGACTGGTATTGTCTGGTAGTGACAGATGATTATTCAAGATATTCATGGGTGTTATTTATGAGTTCAAAAGATCAAACACCTGTTTTGGTACAAAACCTTATTACTATGATAGAATCATTGTACAAACAAAAGGTGAGGAGAATCCGAAGTGATAATGGTACTGAATTCAAAAACACTATTTTGGATTTCTTTTGTATTCAAAAGGGAATTCACCGAGAATATAGTGCACCTTATGTACCACACCAAAACGGTGTTGCTGAAAGGAAAAATAGAACTCTGATTGAAGCTGCACGTACAATGCTTGCTGATTCAAAGCTTCCTATTCAATTTTGGAATGAAGCAGTGAACACAGCTTGTTATACACTTAATCGGGTTCTAACAGTAAAACGACTCAAGAAGACAAGCTATGAAATATTAAATAACAGAAAACCTAATTTAAAGTACCTGGAAACATTTGGGTGTTCGTGTACAATGTTGAAGAAGGAATCGGGTAAATTTGATGAAAAGGCTATCGAAGGATATTTCTTGGGATATGCGTCTCCAAAGAAAAGAGTATTTAATTTTACATCTGGCTGTGTTGAAGAATGGTACCATGTGGACTGTCAAAAGTACACAACTCCTCCTCAAAGGAAAGGTCCAGACTGGATGTTTGACTACGATAGTTTATTTAATTCTTTTACTCCTTCGGCTGAACACATCGATGAAGATCTGGTTAGAGCATACTTTGAAGAACATTTGAACATTCCAAGCTCTTCAATTTCAAATGCAGTTGAAGTTCAACCAGATGCTCTAACTGAAGACTCTCAAGTTGTTCCTCCAGTTGTTATTGACAGTGCCTCTACTTCTTCCGATGATGATCAATCTGAGATTCAAGTTATTGATCATGATAGTGATAATGCTTCATCTCCCGAATTGGGTGAACATTGCACTAATTTATTTGATAATGTTGTTGTTCCTGAAAATCCTACTCTTCGGATTCATGGATATCATCCACAGGACAATATCATTGGAGAACTTGATGTGGGCGTTCGTACACGTCATCAAGTTGCTTCGTCAAGCGACAATAACGTATTGTGTGCATACACTAATTTACACTCTTCGGGAATTGTGAATATTGCTAAATTCAATTGCTTTCTATCTCAAGTTGAGCCAACGACAGCTCGTAAGGCACTTGATGATCCTTCTTGGGTAGAAGCTATGCAAGAGGAATTACAGCAATTTGCACGATTGGGTGTTTGGGATTTAATAGACAAGCCTGTTAGAGTAAAGAAAGCTATTCCGACTAAGTGGGTATTTAAATGCAAAAAGGAAGATCGAGGGGTGATTGTCAGAAACAAAGCACGTCTAGTAGTGCAAGGTTTTCATCAGCAAGAGGGTATTGATTATACTGTGGTATATGCTCCAGTTGCAAGATTAGAGTCGATTCGAATCTTCCTGGCTTATGCTGCTTACAAGAATATCAAGGTCTATCAAATGGATGTTAAAAGTGTTTTTCTCAATGGTGAACTACATGAGGAAGTGTTTGTTCAACAACCACCTGGTTTTGAAGATCCTGATTATCCAGACCGTGTTTATCGTTTAAACAAGGCCCTGTATGGTCTACATCAAGCCCCGAGAGCTAGGCATGGCACACTCGCCGACCATCTGACTGATAATGGATTCAAACGAGGAACTGTTGACTGCACTTTATTTCATAAAATTGTTGGTGATGATCTTCTTCTAGTCCAGATTTATGTTGATGATATTATATTTGGGTCTACAAACGACACTTTATGTATGGAGTTTGAAAAGTCCATGCAAACCAAGTTCGAAATGAGCTCGATGGGAGAGATGAATTTCTTTTTAGGGCTACAGGTTCATCAGTCTGATAAGGGAATCTTCATTCATCAGACTAAATATGTGAACGACGTCTTGAGCCGATTCAAGATAACTGCCGGAAAAATCCCTTCAACTCCTCTTCCTGTGGGTCACAATTTATCACCGGATGAATTGGAGGATACCGTTGATCCGACCCTTTATCGTGCTATGATTGGTTCTCTAATGAATTTAACTGCTTCTCGACCCGACATAATGTTTGTTGTTTGTGTGTGTGCTAGGTACCAAGCTAGTCCCCGAGTGATTCACCTGGCAGCGGTCAAGCGTATTTTGCAATATCTACGGGGAAATCCTGACATCGGGTTATGGTACCCCAAAGATAATACTTTCAATTTTACCGCCTACTCAGACTCAGATTATGGAGGATGCAAGATCAACTTCAAATCAACGACTGCAGGATGTCAATTCTTAGGAAACCGGCTTGTTTCCTGGCAGTGTAAGAAGCAGACAACGGTCTCTACTTCAACCGCCGAAGCTAAATATGTTGCAGCCTCGAGTTGCTGTTCCCAGGTTCTGTGGATACAACAACATCTTTGCGACTACGGTTTGAAGTTTCTTACTACTCCCATCTTAATTGATAATTCTGCTGCTATTAGTATCACCAAGAATCCCGTACAACATTCTAAAACGAAACATATCGAGATTTCGATATCATTTATACGGGATTGCTATAAAAAGAAATTAATTGATCTTGAGAAAGTGCACACAGATTTTCAAAAAGCCGATCTATTTACTAAAGCGTTTGATAAAACAAGTGTTACTTTTTTGCTTGGTTTAAATGGATTGAAGACCCTTGCTGAGATCCTAAAATTAGGATAATTATCTTTTAATTGCTTTATAGATTTAGTCTTATTTTTTTATGTTTTTAGGTTTTAGGGGGTGAAAATTCTAGAAAATACAAAAAGAATGTGTTTAGCTTGTATAGATAAAATCCAAAAACTTTAAAAAATTTCAAAATTCAAAATATTGTGATTTATGTTATTTAATTCTTTTCCTATCTGTTCTTTAATGTTTTTTTCTTTGAAATTTAGAAAAATCAAAAACATTTTAAAATTTTGAAAAACCAAAAAGAATGTGATTTATATTTTGTACAAAAAAATACGAAAAACCAAAAAGATTTTAGATTATTTTCTCGCTGAAAATTACGTCGGTTATTTAATGTTTTTTTCTTGGTCCTATGATTCACTCGTGAATTGTTGGTTAGCCATTTATTTATTCTCTTAAGTTAACTGGGGCGATTAAATTTTTTTTATGCTCCTCAAAATTTTGAGTTTTTTGAAGCAAAAAGGGAACATGATAGGACATTGATTATCTTGACCCCAAATTCAGTAAAAAGTAAGCTTAAAAGACTGAGTGTTTAATTGCATCGGTGCATTGGTAGGTCTTAAAACAACCCAGTAGAGTAAAGTATGTGATATAAACATAAAAAAATGCCAAATTGAAAGGGGTGTTAGTCTCTAGCAAAAGTCTTGGTAAGGATGGCAGAAATGTAATAACCAGTTATACTCAAGCCTTATATTTGTTGATCACCCAAAAATCAAACAAAGCAAATAACAAGCGTTAAGATTCTGGACACTGTGAGTCTTTATGCGGCTTAACCATCTGGGTATTCATATGCATGAATATTTCACTCGCTTTCTAGAGCAAACCCAAAGTCATTAAACTTGATCACCGCTGTACTTCGTACAATTTAAATTACTGACTTGATTAAAATCCGCTGTTAGTCATACAATTGTTCCTCCCTTGCGTGCGTCTTAATACCATTAAGAAACGAACCCCAGGGGATACAACGTATGTAAGCCGACAGATGGACTCGTGCATACTCACTCACAGTAAAGGAAACTTGATGCATTGCTCAAAATTTCTAAATTGGTATCAAAATTTTTGGTCAACAATAAAATGGTTTAAGTCAAGTTGGGGTGATTTGGCAAAAATCAAATTAAGCTTGAACCGAGATTAGAGGCTGATAATTTCTGATATTCTGTGCTCTAATTGAACTATTTAATCATATCACAAAAATACTTGAATGTGTGTTATTAGATTTATGTGGACAACAATACCAATGACCGACTTATCGGCAGTCATAATATCGCTGAAATATAAAACTGTGATGGAAGGACAATTTGGTCAATATGATTCTCTGCTCAAACTCAACAAAATTACAAAAATATGTACTGCTTTTGATAAAATCATTGAAAAACACAAAAAGATTGTCTATTTTTTAATAGTTCGGATATTCTTCTGTAAATACATTCTTTAATTCTCTAAATTTTTACAAAATACCAAAAATATTTTCGTCTTCTTTATACAAAATATTTAAATAAATTTTTAAGTTAAGTTTCGGAAATCTGAAACAAGTTTAATGTATTTGGTTGTCAGAATATAAGGGTTTCTCGATAATTCATTTATTTAATTTTTATTATTTAATTCCTTAATTTATTCATTTAATAATTTAACTTAAAAATTAAATAAAAGAGTTTAATATTAAATAAAAGAGTTTAATTCGCTAAACTCCCATTCGTTAATTATGGATAACGAACTAGGTGATTCTTTAGCGAACTAGCTTCTGGTTCGCTAACCTAATTCGCTTCCGCACTCTGTAACGAATCATCCATTCGTTATACATATTTAACGAATCATGACACGAATCATGTCTTGATTTGCTACCTTTAATTTAACGAATCAATTTGTGATTCGCTAACATAAGGCAACGAATTGAGTTAGCGAATGGGCTAATTCGCTAACTTTAAGTTGTGCCTAGGGCTTCGTGCACCGATATATAAAACAAGAAAACGAATAGTATTCCACTGTTCGCCTTCTTTCTTCATCTTTAAGAAACTATTCAAATTCTCTCTGAAATTTTCGATCTTTTCGTTTGGATAATTCAAAGATCAATTTGAGTTTCTAAGGTAAAACTGATCTTGGCGATATCAATTTTGTCAAAAATGGTCATGTATTGAATGCTAAATTATGAAATTTTAGGGGTTTAAGGGTTTTGAACCTTTGAAACTCTTTTGTGTATAATTTATGTTATTAATTGTATGATTTTGATATCATTTTGATCGGAATCGCTTTCCGATACCCTTGGTGGACTCTAATCAATATTTGATTATTGTTTGCTGGGTTAATTATTGTTGTGTGTTCTTGATGTTCACTGTTGGTTCGTTTGATTATTAGCACATTTGGGTATTAAGTCTCAATCTCATTCACCTACATTCACTAGTGTGTTTCCGAGCTCAACGAGCTGATTATCTTGATGGTTCAACGATGGTTATGGCCTAATTGAATCTGGGTTTAAGATGTTGACTATTATTGTTCTTGTTAATTTTGACCTTGACTTTGTGAAGTCAAAGAAAAAGTCTTAATTATGACCATTCGTTAGTCTTAGCGAATTGGAACTGTTTCGTGTCCAATTCGTTAAGATTTTACACGAACTAGCTTAGCGAATAAGATGTCACATGAATCAGAGTTTGATTCGTTTAAAATATGACGAACTAGAGTTTAGTTCGTTAAAATTAATTAGTATTCGCTAGGTCCAGTTCGTTAAGATATTTACTTGATAGCGAATCGCCTGATTCGTTATCTTTGTATAACGAATCAGTGTGATTCTTAACGAATGACATTAAAAAAAAAAAAAATTATTAAATTTTAAATTAATAATTTTAATATTCTATTAATTTAATTAAAGGATTTAAATCATCTAATTACACATATTTTTTGGTTATATTGTGTGTTATCTATTCTTAGTCTCGGTTTTATTTTATACAGTAACACATGGCTGATCAAGAACACCAAAATCAACCGCCACAGGAACAACCGTCACAGGAACAACCTCCACAATGACAACCACGACAACAAGCTCAACAAGTCGAAATGATTCTATTACCGTTCGATAAGAAGCACAACATCTGTGCTTATGTCGATCAAGATGTGGCTGATTTAAGAACGTTTAGAGCTATGTTGAACTTCTTACGCCGTTCAAAGATACACTTTGCAATCACAGCTAAACCTAAGGTGTATCTCAGTATAATCAGACAATTTTGGAACACGGCGGAATATGTTGAGGAAGATAACTGGGTTCGAGCTTCAATAATCAGATTCCTATTACGATTGATGTTGAGGTCATTCGTCGGGTACTTCAATTTGACGATACTGATGATTACCCGAGTGAATTTGGCAGGTCGTTGGTTAGGGGTTTATTTACACGATTAAATTATGGGGGTGATATTCGTCGGTCTATGTTAAACAAGAATGGTTTGTGTCCACCTTACAAGTATTTACTACATGTTTTGCTTCACTGTATGAGTGGACGTCGCGGTGGTTTCGATGAATGCAGACTAAGCTTACAATCTGCATTTGTTGCTTTAATCCTGAACAAGCCATTCAACTATTCAGAACTCATCTTTGATCATCTGAAAGAGCAAGTTCAGCAAACTCTACCCTCAAAGAAGTTCTTAATGTATCCTCGCTTTCTACAACTAATCATTCAGGATTTGATACCGAATTTGGTGATTGATCGATCATTGGTGAACGATCTTCTTGATATGGAACATATGAAAGCGGAAACGGTGCATCGGATGTTGATTTATCGAAAGGATAAGCCACAGGACAAACGGATGATTGGTCATATAATCAATCCGGATTATGTATGTCCTCCTAATGAGCACTGGATCCATGATGATTCGGATTCCGAGCGTGAAGGGGGAGAAGGTGGGAACAATGATGGTGGAGATGATGATGGTGATAATGCTGATGGTGATGTTGGAGCTGGTGATCGAGCTCTGAAAGAACAACAAGATGCAGTTGAGGCTGCTCTAGCTGCTACCTTGAAAGCTCAGCAAGAAAGAAAACGAAAGGGTAAGGCTGTAGCTACTGGTGAGCCACCAAAGAAGCCCCGTGTGTCTTCTGGGGCTGGTGTAATTATTGGAACACCACCACCTCGTCAATTAACTACTCAAAGCTCGGCGGTGGCGCTGACTACTAGCACTCCGATGCTTACCTTGACCACGACGATGGTGTCACATGAGAGGCTCGGTTTAATTCCTCAAATGGCGTTGACCGAGATACCGAGGCCTCCTGCTGTGCTGTCGACTATTTCTTCCACCACTTCAATGAGACCTCCTCCTCTGCCAACAACTACTCTTCCTTCGCCTCCGCCTAGTGATGTCTTTTTCATGAGAATCACTCGGCCTCAAGGACCTATTCAACCAGTACATCCATCTGTATACAATTTGTCACCTGGACGTCAAACGGAAATGTTGCTTAATCTGCTACATTTATATGAAAATCAAATGGCAGCTGATCGACTAAATCAAGAACGACTCATGGAGAATCAACGAAAAATGATGAGTTATATTTCGTTTTGTCAGAAGGAGACTAAGTCGTTGCGTACGATTGTTGAGTCTCAGGGGGTGAAATTAAAAGAACAAGATGAGTTAATTTTACAATTAACTTGTAAAGAAGATGCCCTCAAGAAACTCAAAAATGATGATGATGAACCGTGCGATTGTTTAGGCTCACCTCCTGCATCAGACTCAAATTAAAAGAACAAGATGAGTTAATTTTACAATTAACTTGTAAAGAAGATGCCCTTAAGAAACTCAAAAATGATGATGATGATCCTGACGAGTCTGATGTAGGAAGTGAGCCTAAACAATCGCACGGTTCATCCTCTGGTGCTAGTGTTAGTGGCGCTGATGATTCGAACAAGCAGATAATTTCGTATCAAGATCCAACAGCAGCCAAGCCAATAGAAATGATTGAGGCTAACACGGTGATATTTATTGATGAATTGGGGATGGTTAGAAGTATGGTGAACAAAGATGAGATACAGATCGGTGAGTTTGTGTTTAGATCTTTGACACGGGAACAGATTTCGATTCTGCTTGGGCTGAATGACGATCAGTTGACTGATTTAGAGACTGAGCCCGATGTCGAAGTGATCAATGAGGAAGAAATGGATGTTGATCCATTATTTATGAATACAGATTTTATTTATGAGAACGAGGAGATTGAGATGGAGGATGTTACAGCTGATGAGTACCCGGACTTGTATCAACACGTAAATGTTGATCAAGGTGCTCCGGTATTTCATGAAGACGTAATTAAGGAGACTGAGAATGAACTGGAGAAGATTGTGCAACGGACTGTTCCTTCACTCAAAGAAGTGACTGATGATGACATTGAAAGATGGTTCAAACGCCAGAAAGTGGGTAAGATCATCAGTGCTTATCGGTATGTAGATAAAGAAAGAAAGGATATCACTGCTGCTTGGATTGAGGCAAATCAGATGACTACCTTCAAGACTGTTTCTAAGGTACATGGTGATATTGTCTCCTGGCTCTATGATTCAGACCTTAAGGTATGTATTGTTAAATGGGAAAAAGGTGTCCAATATTACGAGAGGATAATGGATGTTTTAACACTACCGCGTTAGGATGTACGCACCCTCGCGAGACGTCCATTTATCAATCATGGGGGTAACCGAACTGCTGAGTGGTTTCATCAACACTTACTGTTCGAGGTCAATCATGGCTTCAAATTCTTCAAGCCCCAGGTCCCAAGACGTAAACGTACTGATGAGATTGATCCAAGGACCGGCTGGAAGAAACTTGACTTGAAAGTAAAGCCACCAAAGACAATGAAAAGGGTTCCTGTGAAGACAATGCCTCAAGATATTTATCTGTCTTTCAACCGTTGGTACTATGACAATCGTACTGGCGAGGCCGTTATTGTTCGTGGTCGAGGACTACAGACTGAGCTCATCAAGATAATCGATCCGATGTGGTTGGTTAATTTATCAGAGACAGACAATGACGTGCTACACAGGAAGCAGATTTTGTTTGAACGCCAAGAAGATTACGACCTGGCTATGCAATTCCAACGTGTCGTTCGTGTATGCCATGAACATGGGATTCATAGTTGCAGAGATTGGCAGACAAAGCGTTTCAAATAAGTTAAAGACAAAGAGCTCAAGACGAAGGGGTGTCTGTTAGTGCACGGTTTTGCGTCTAGAGTCTTTGTATTTATCATTAATGTTTATTTGATATTTAAATGTAATATTTAATGTTTATTTTTATCTGATTCGTTAAAGTTATGTCTAGTTCGTAAGGAATGTTAGCGAACTAAGACTAGTTCGTTAATATTGAGTCTAGTTCGCTAGGGATGTTAGCGAACTAAGACATTATAATGTATCCCCTCCTGATTCGTTAGGGGATGTTAACGAATCAGGGGGTGGTTCGTTAAGATAACTTATTTAACGAAGGGGATGCTGGTTCGCTAGGGGATGTTAGCGAATCAGATCGTCTTCTATATATAGTGAACAACTATTCACTTGTAATGTGTCGAAGTTTTGAGAGAGAGATAATATTATTAAGAAAGGTTTAAAGTATTTACTCTCCCTCAAGCTTCATGTTAACTTTATTGATAATATATACACATACGTAGAACACCGAATCAAGGTTGATTATGAGATAGATCAATAATATTATAACTGACAGATCTGAGATCTGTGTTAATCGGTATTGACTGTTGGTTATTGTTCTAGTTCGGGTTCAAACAGTTTTAAACTTCTTTTATTTTTTATCATGATAACTGTGTTTTAAGTCGTCCTGTGTGGCGCAACTATTTGCTTTACAATTTACGCTTCCGCATATTACTTAAGACTTGATGTCTTGGTGGTTTTTGAAAACTTTAAATATGGTGTTTGATATAACTAATTATTCCGATCCTGTAAGTTCATACCCTCTGACGGTAAAACTCCGTTAGTGGATTTTGAGGGTGTGACACTAGTGGCAGCCAAACAAAACCCCTTTAGTCTATTACGTTAATTCAAGCCGCATATACCCACACTCGTACTCATTACCGTCAGATATATCGCATTCTTTTTAACCATCTATTAATCGTTGATACAAGTAATTGATTATATGATTTGTCTCGTCGAGATCTCATTTTCATTAGCCCTATCATGAATTAAGCAAACGAAGATTGTATTAATCAATTGATTTTTCTTGGGTTTGATTGTGATCTGGGTATCTTCTAATCTGTTTATAATTGTTTGTTATCAAGTTTAAACCATCTAACACATCAGCTCGCATGGCTGGTGTGTATGTGTTAATACACTAGATTGGCTGGAGGGCGCAGGTTCGAGTCCCTCCAGCACCGGTTTGGTGTATCTTTTTTTAAATTTTTTAAGTCTTTTAAGCACATGTATTTAGTATATTCGAATCTTGGTTAAAATCACACACACACACACATATATGTGTGTGTGTGTGTGTTTGTACTGTTATTAAAATTAATAAATGTTTTAATATTTAAAAAGACTGTTAATCTAAAATATATTCAATATAATTTTGTAAATTAACACGTTCAAATATATAAATTCAAGTATACTATAAAAAATGCAGTTTATTCAAATATTGTTATTTATTTTATATTATTGATTATTTACAATACTTATTTAAAAGCTATCTTTATTAATAATAAGTATATATATATAAACATTAAATGTATTTTTTAGTTTAAAATAATTATTTAAAAGAAATCTCTTTATAATCCAAAGTCTTATAAATACTTAAGTATTTTTATGTAATTTTGTATAATTGAAATTATATTATTTATAATAAACCGTTGTTAAATAAAAGTAATAAAATTGATAATAAGTCTAAGTCATATCTTTTCCAAAAGAACTCACTCGATCATGTATCCCGAACCTCTACCTAGATTTAGGATCGTGGTTGAATTCATATTTAACTTCCGTAATTATTCTTTATTAGGATATCTCGTTAGTGTGTTCCCGAAGAGCTTGATCTTTCTTTTATATCTTAACGAATTATTATCTCTTGCTTAACTGCTAAGGTGAGTATCTCACTCGCCTCTTTTACTTATTTTATCTTTTGGGGACATATGCGTAACTAGATATTTATATATTAAATAGTATTCAAACCACAACTGTTTATCCTTGTGTGTTTTATCAGTTTTCCTAACTTGCTATTTAATTACTTGATTTATTTGAACGCATTGTGGTGAAGTTCCTCATTATAGTTTGATCATACGACTATCTTTGGCAATTGGCAAACGATGTCCATTTTTATGGCAATGGTTTAGTCCTTGCTTGGTAACCAATGTCCATTTATATGGAATTGGTTGAGCCATTTCTTTATGGTTTGATTTATTGTTTATGGCTTAACTGTTTATCTCACAAGAACATTTTGCACTTTTATTTATTATTATTATAGTGTCCTAAATCTGGTGTTATACTCACTCAACCTAGTGTTGACAAACCAATTGTATTTTTAACTCATATGAAGGTTATCGTGTGATGTGACTCTCAAGTTGTTTGAAGACACTTAGGATTGCATGCTAGAGAGAAGAAACAACAATTTAGATTATATTTGTCTTCACTTATTTTATTGATAGACTATGTATTGGGTACTTGAAAAGTGTTGGATTATTAAATTTGAAATAATAAATATTATAAAGTTAAATATTGCATGTTAGTAATTAAAGAGTTGTGAGCAACCAGCTTACGGCCCGGCATTTCCGCCTTAGGTTGGGGTGTGACAGACAAAAATGGCAAGATTCAGAAGCCTCAAGTAGCCAGATGCATAAAAGATACTGTTTGAACTAAAGTTGCATAAATGACCAAATTTCAGGTAAAAAATGACATGTTACTCTACAAACTTGAACAAAACTAACTAATCACTAATTTAATATTATACTTTCTAAAAAAACGAATTAATTTAAAATCCTTTCTAAAAATATACAAAGTTGTTGTTTTCAAGGAACACAAATTTTAGAATTAGTAAACAATAGAATTCATCTATGAGCTTGTGATAAAGTGGTAAGGAAGAGACTTGATGTTACATGTGAACCAAATTCGATTCTTATCCCCAACATTTAATTTAGGCGGCTGACGTGAGGTCAAAGACTCACTCAAAAATAAACCGAATACAACTAGTTAGATAGCGGTAAGCGTGTATCGAACACAGAGAGTTTGTGGAAAATGTGTTGTTAAGTAACACAATAATTTATCAATATTAAACAAAGTGCAAAAATTAAATTCAATGATTTGGTTGTTTGATTTGATTTAACAATAAAACTATACACAATTTAACAACTTTAAAATCAATATGAGAAAATATGCCTTCCCTCGGTTTCAGGTTTTCATGAATGTTACAGTTAATGTATAACTGAGATGAACAATAGATAAAGTTCGTGTTTATGTAAACGATTGCGATAATTGAAAATCAAGTACTTGGATTATAAAACGCAAGGTAATCACTAAAAAACCAATTTGTTTATCCAACCCTGAATCCCTCCCGAATAATCTCGATTACTTAAAGCACCAAGAACTGACGGTTTAGAACACAAAATCGATAAACTACCAATCTATCAACCAATACATAAACACCATAATAATGAAATCAATAAGATCAAATATTATCTCAGAAATTGTCTAAACATTCAACCAAACATACATAATAAACCTTACAATCCGAGGGAAAACACAAAGGGATTTAGCCGAGCATGATTCGGTTCATCATTCCTTCAATTAAAGTTTTCATATGAACCAAAAACGAGTCTCTAATGATTACCACACTCAAAATAATGTTCTTGCACTCCAAAATCGCTCTAGGTTGCTCTAAGATGAAAATATGTGATAATAATACCAAAAGCCGTCTCAAAACACACATTATATTAGTGGTTACGAATGCAGCGTCGCGCCACCGTAAGCTACGATGGCCACCGTAGCTTACGCTGGCTTCTCTAAAACCTATGGTGGTTAACAACTGCCTTTGTCTACACACTCCACCGTAGCTTACGGTGGCTACGGTAAGCTACGCTGGCTTTCAACAAAATCTTTTTTCTTTTCGCCATAACTTCCTCGTTCCAAGTCCATTTTCTTCACCGTTTTCGCCCACGTTCTCGTAATTCCATCTTCTATCTTCTCATACCTGCCATTATACGAGTAAACATAGTCATCTAACTCGACAAGATAAACCGATTAAACGCATGATTATTAACGGTCTTAAACCACTTAAGGGTTGTCCCATGGACCACCCGTCACATTCCCACACATACCAGTTGCTTGCCCTCAAGCAAAATCTTAACACAAAGGTTGTTTTATTAGTTTCAACTTGTAGCCACCAATCTTACCACAATTCTGGTTCAGTTATGGTCCCAAGTCATACCCTATTCCCTTATTTTTATCGGTTGCACTAGTTCACTTGACTTTCCATTTAAACTGAAGATTTCTAACCAAACCTAACATGCTTTCGGTTTTTACCTATACATAACACACATTTACACATTAACCTCTTCTTGGTGATCATCTATACATTTCACATTTAATCAATTCTCCTCGCATACGCTTGTACAATCATCAAATCTCCACCTATGTAAATGCTTTTGATGTCACACCCGGCCAATGGGCCTAGAAGTATGACCAATAGTTGGTATCGGTTTTGAAAATATATCAAAGTTTATTTTGTTGCAGCGGAAAATTCTTTTGACAAAATATTTCTTTATATAAACAGGGATTTAAATACCCTTGATAAAATAAAAAATTTATATTAACATAATCATATTTTTAAGGAGTTTAAGAAAATGAGCCCACAGATCCTTCTATATCTCCAATGAGCTGTCTCCCTGTTACTCTACTGTCTTTATCACTTACTAGTGATTACCTGAAAATGTTTAAAGTACTACATCAGCTAAAATCTGGTGAATAACATTAATAGAAACGGAGTATTTAATGTTGGCAAGAATTTAAAACCCGTTCAATCGTAATTTGTATTAGTATATCTACACATTCAGCAGGACTGTTTCACCTGAGTGTACAACCACGGAGCATACTAGTCTTTTTACTCAGATTGACCGTAGTTTTACGTATGCCTACAACTGAGTGTCTTTACTAGCCATGTTACGGCCTTTCATCCGTAACAGGTGTGTAAAATTGGATCCAACTATACGTGCACTTATGGCATGAATGCTATGTCGTTTGATTACCTTTACGCATCAAACGTTTTGAAAACCATTCATGCCAAGTGTTTTATTTTTAAATCATATGTAAAAATTCTTAAATGCTTCGCGTTAGTTTTGGAGTCAATGTACTCACCTTTATTATGATCAAAATGTCTTTACTGATTTATGTTGCGCGTTTTATCTCGAACCTGTAGTTACGAGAATATCTTTGTATGAATATCTAGATCAACTGATCTAGCTTTAGACCTTTAGTCTAATTTGTAGCTTTAAACCTTGATAAGCAATTATTTTGATATCAAAGTCATTTTTATTCAAAATGCTATTTTAGTTCGCATAACATTTGATGTGGCATGCTTTGGCCTAATAGGTTCGAACACTCTCATCAAGCTCTCCAGGAAAGTAAAAGGGGCCTGCGGCTGATTGAGATTTATACGAATTACTTTCCTTAGACAAGAAACTCGACTACCGGTATTGTCACCCTTCCAGTTACTACATGTCCGTCACGCTTTTCTTTTTAATTATTTATAAATATATTTTATATTAAAGTTAATGTTTCTTCTTCTAGAAGAAAATCAGTTAACAATAATCTTTGCATGTAAAACTTTTTATTTATTAATAATAAAGAAATGTTTATTTTTATATGACTTTATATATATAAAAAGATTAAATATATCTATAAATTTTCAAGGTTTAGGCTATACCCTCGGCTAGGATCTAAGCTATGAAGTAAAATATCTTAAACATAAATTTTACCTTAAAATGGGCATAACGCTTAAGGACGAACGAGGACTACTTCGACTATACGTAGGGTGTCGGGGTATGAAACGTCGAAACTCTCTAGTGGCATTGAGACTCCAACTCAGTGGCACAAACTTCGAGAAAGTGAGAGTGGTTTAGTGTTCGGGATGTCACAAATGACCAACATATGACCACTATTTATAGTTGAAACTGACACCCTCGGTCGGACCGTCTCTTGCCTGTAAGGGCCCGTTACCGGTGCCTCACATTTGGACGTTGGATTTACTCATAAACGCAGTTCTAAAATCAGAGTTAATTAAAAACTTTCGTGGAAACTAAATAGTCAATCATTCGTTACAATCATCCATAATTTGTCTTTTTAAAACATAACATAAAACATAGTGGTAAAACATCATAACACAATCTACAGATGCCAGCTTCATCCAACCATGCCACGTGTCCCCCTCAAGCTAACTGCCTCATTCTACTCACCTGCGTACGTACTAAAAGTCAGCTACGCTGAGTGAGTTCTAGTTAATCAGGCAACGTACAATACATTCACATACTTACATATGCACCCGAGGGTACTTACCTTCCTATTGTCTTACATACTTACGTACTTTCATTCCTTCTTTCGTATTAACATACATACACATACATTTTAAAGAGCCTTTCTCCCTATAACCTTCGCCGATATTATTAGGGTCGGTCCCCTACATTCGCCGATATTATTAGGGTCGGTTCCCTACATTCGCCGACATTATTAGGGTCGGTTCCCAACATTCGCCGACATTATTAGGGTCGGTTCCCTACATTCGCCGACATTATTAGGGTCGGTTCCCTAGTTCTATCTATACCTTTCGTACCTTGCTATCCATTCATAATTATAACTTTCGTTCATACTCATATATTGTACGTATATCTATTATACACATTCATCTATCCTAAACATACCTCCCTTGTTAGCATGTGTAATATCCGATGATCGTTCACATACCGACAAGCTTTCATTCACATTTAAGATATACATACATAACATATAAACCATATAAGGCATAAACTTACCAGTTAAGGTAAGTGTATTAGCTATCACATCGAGTATGCACACAACCCCGAAAACATAACAAGGAAATGGGGCTAGAAACTCACCTGGATCCTGTCGCGTTCGCCGTTAATAGTAATCCCCTTCTTTAATTAAGCACGGCTAACTGTTAGATATATACTTCTATTAATTAACCATCTACTAATTAATGTGGGCTTCCTAAGTTGGGCTCGTTATTTATTTTAAATAACAAATGGGCCAATTAGCAAGAATGGGTTCACTAATTATAATATCTGGGCCCAATTGATCAGGCCCAAGATCAACTAGTATCTTGACCGAGATCCTGTCCCAGCCGAGAACCCATGCCCGACTGAGAACTCGTTTGGCCGAGAACATCCTGGCCGAGAACTACATGGCCGAGAACCATAAGGTTGGACCATGTATTCTTGAGTTTGGCCGAGAACTACATAAGGTGGCCGAAAACCATGTAGCCGAGAACACCATGGCCGAAACCCATATGCCCAGCTCTTCATTCCATTTTTATGATTTCTACTTTGCTCAGTTATTGATCTAAGGTTCAAATCATGATCTTTTAACCTCCTAACATCATCATTTATAATCGTTGCACCCCCGTCACTATGCTATCATCTAGATCTAACCCGTCTTAGGCATAAAGCTTGGACCTTTATACGTTTAAAACGTTCTAGGCTAGGTCTAGGGTTCATATATGAGCCGAATACTATCATAGGACCATTGGGTTCATTTTAATCATCAAGTTTGTATTTTTATGATGTATCTAGATCCAATCTACTCTAGGGTCAAGTTTCATGGCAAGATGTTCATAAAAAATGTGACCTTTATACGTAAAGTACGTACCTTTGTATGGTTGTTAGGTCAAAGCTAGCTTGATTATGGAGTATTGGTCTTGTATCTAGCTTGTATTCCAAGATCTACTAATAAAAGGTCGGATTCCGGTCTTGTTTCTTTGATCTAGATGGCGGCCGACTATAGAAAGGATGGGTGAGGGTTTTAGGCTTAGAGAGAGAATAAGATGGATGTTATGGATGGAAATGGAAAGATTTAGGGTTTAAGGGGTATTTATACTCCCTTAAGCCCATGGACCTAAGGCCCATCTTTCCTTTTTAGTCCATGATTAATCCATTTAATCTACGTACTTATCTTTCTCTCTTATTATTATTTACTACCCAAGTAAACTTTTCTATTAAATGAAATGATATAATTTATTATTATTTGAAAATCCGGGATGTTACAAGTCTTCCCTCCTTAAAGAGGTTTCGTCCCCGAAACCTAACTATTACATAAACAGATTAGGGTAAAACTTGCGCATCTCATCCTCAGCTTCCCAAGTAGCATCAGATCCTTTGCGATGTTTCCATATCACTTTCACTAGTGGTATAACCTTGTGACGAAACTGCTTTTCCTTACGATCAACAATCTCTATGGGTTTTTCAATGTAGTTCAGTTGTTCATCAACCTCAATGTCCATTAGTGGAACGTGAGACGTGTCATCTGCTTGGCACTTTCTCATATGAGAAACATGGAAGGTCGAATGAATTCCCTCTAACTCATCGGTTAAATCCAGCTTATAGGCTACTTCACCCACACGATCTAAAATCTTAAACGGTCCAATGTACCTTGGACTCAGCTTTCCCCTCTTCCTGAATCGAACGATTCCTTTCCAGGGCGAGACCTTAAGCATCACATTGTCACCAACGTTAAACTCGATTGGTCGTCGCCGCTTATCAGCATACGATTTCTGTCTGTCCTGAGCAGCTTTCATTCTTGCTTTAATCTGATTGAACTTTGAAGATGTTTCTTGAACCACTTCTAAACTTCCCATCTCTTTCTGACCAATCTCTCCCCAACACACGGGAGTTCTACATCGTCTACCATAAAGCATCTCAAACGGTGGCATACCAATACTTGAATGGTAACTGTTGTTATAGGAGAACTCCGCTAGATGCAGGTGATCATCCTAACTTCCACCAAAGTCTAAAACACAAGCACGTAGCATATCCTCAAGGGTTTGGATCGTCCTTTCAGACTGTCCATCTGTTTGAGGATGAACGCCGTACTGATGTTTAATCTCGTTCCCATAGCTTCGTGGAACTTCTTCCAAAACCTCGAAGTAAACCATGTATCTCTATCAGACACGATTGATAGTGGTACTCCATGTTTAGATACAACCTCTTTTATGAACAAGCTTGCTAACGTTTCTGACGAGATGGCCTCTCGTATAGGAAGAAAGTGAGCACTTTTGGTCAAACGGTCCACTATCACCCAAATGGTATCATGGTGCTTAGCTGTACGAGGTAGCTTTGTTATGAAATCCATGGTGATGTGTTCCCATTTCCATTCAGGTATCTCTAAAGGTTGCATCTTTCCATAAGGCTTTTGATGTTCGGCTTTGACTTGTAAGCAAGTCAAGCACTTACTAACATAATCTACCACATCATTCTTCATATTCGGCCACCAGTAGTCTCTCTTCAAGTCTTGATACATCTTGGTGGATCCTGGATGAATCGAATATTTTGACTTGTGAGCTTGATCTAAGATTCGACCTCTGAGATCTCCATGGCGTGGGATCCACATACGGTCAAACCTAGTCTTAACACCATGAGTGTTTTTCATTAGCTCATCTTGTTGGCCGTAAACTCATTCTTTCTTTACTAACTTCTCGTCTGCTAACACTTCTGACTGTACCTTGACAATCTCTTCAAAAAGACTTGAGTTCATAATCAGCTGGTATGACTTCACTGTTGCAAGGACTTCCTCATTCTTACGACTTAGCACGTCAGCGACCACATTAGCTTTACCGGGGTAGTACTTAATCTCACAATCGTAATCCTTTATCAATTCTAGCCATCTTCTCTGCCTCATGTTCAATTCCTTCCGCTCGAAGAAATACTTTAACCTCTTATGATCTGTATAAATAGTACACTTAGTACCATACAGGTAGTGCCTCCATATCTTTAAGGCATGTACTACTGCCGCTAGTACTAAATCATGCGTCGGATAAGTAATCTCGTGGACTTTCAACTGTCTAGACGCGTAAGCTATCACCTTCCCTCGTTGCATCAACACGCAACCTAGCCCTTGATGCGAGGCATCAGTACAAACAACTAAATCATCGTCACCATCGGGTAGAGCAAGGATTGGAGCTTGCGTGAGTCTCTTCATTAATTCCTCAAAGGCTTCTTCTTGAAACTTTCCCCAACTGAATATTACCGACTTTCGGGTCATACCGGTCAACGGTGCGGCTATCTTGGAGAAACCTTCGATGAATCTCCCATAGTAGCTAGCTAACCCTAGGAAGCTTCGTATATCCGTCGGATTCTGTGGAGTCTTCCAATTCGTTATCGCTTCAATCTTAGCTGGGTCCACGGTAATCCCTTCAGGATTAATCACGTGACCTAGAAATTGCACTTCTCTCAACCAGAACGCGTATTTTGAAAACTTAGCATATAACTTCTCTCTCTTCAGAATCTCCAATACTTCTCTCAAATGCTCAGCATGATCAGACTCGCTCTTTGAATAAATCAATATATCGTCGATGAAGACAATAACTGACTTGTCCAACATTGGCCGACACACCCTATTCATCATGTGCATAAATGCTGCGGGAGCATTCCTTAGACCGAATGACATCACGAGGAACTCGTAGTTTCCATACCGCATCCGAAACACTGTCTTAGGGATGTCTGTCTCTTTCACTTTCAATTGATGATAGCCTGATCTAAGATCTATTCGTGAGAACCAACTTGAACCTTGTAGTTGGTCAAACAGATCATCGATCCTTGGCAAAGGATATCTATTCTTTACCGTAAGCTTATTCAGCTCGCGATAATCTATGAACATTCTCATGCTTCCGTCCTTCTTCTTCACGAATAACACTGGTGCACCCTAGGGAGAAACACTTGGCCTAATAAAACTCTTGTCGAGGAGTTCTTGCAGTTGGGACGTTAGTTCTTTCATCTCGGACGGTGCTAGACGGTAAGGCATTTTCGTGACGGGTTGGGCTCCTGGTACTAAATCTATCTGGAATTCTATTTCTCGCTCCGGTGGCAACCCCGGAAGATCCTCTGGGAAAACTTCTGGGTAGTCGAACACAATAGGAACATCTTTCATTTCTTTTGTCTCGGCCGTAGTGTTGACAACATATGCCAGGTAGGCACCGCACCCTCGCCTTAACAATCCCTCATCTTTTATCATCGAAATGACGTTAAGCCCAGAAATTTCCTTATCACCATAAACCGTCACCGTACTACCATCCAAGGACTTTAACCTTATCATCCTACTCTTACACACTATCTGAGCTTCGTACTCAGACAACCAATCCATTCCCAAGACTACGTCGAATCCTCCTAAGGTCATAACATACAAGGTAACAGGGAACTCGTGTCCCTCTAACTCTATCTTAGCGTCCTTAACCATTTTCATTATTTTAATTGAAGCGTCACTAGCGGGTTCTACTATAAAGGTTTCAGACACTCGACAACTTTTCATTTTAGCTAATTTAGTGAATGGCGTGGCTACGAAACTTTTGTTCGCACCTGAATCAAACAATACTGAAGCGGAAATACCGTTTACTAGAAACGTACCTGTGACGACATCTGGAATCTGCTTGGCTTGTTCTTGAGTCAACATGCAGGCTCTGGTTCTTGGTCTAACTTGTTCAGTATCCTTCTTTCCACTTCCTCCGGCTTCGCTCTCAGTACACTCCCTAGCAAAGTGACCCGTCTTGCCGCACTTGTAACACGCGGGCTTAGCATGACAGTCCTGAGCAAAATGCCCCACCTTACCACATTTGTAACAAGCATTGGATCCTACTCTGCATTCCCCTCCACGGGACTTTCCACACTTATGGCACACATCAGAACCAGTGCCCCATTTTCACTCATTACCGTGCATCTTACCACAAGTCCTACATGACCTCTTCTCCCACACTTTCTGCTTCTTATCTTTGGGGTTCCATGTCTGAGTGCTGGGTCGCTTGGCAGGAACAACCTATTTCTTTTCTTTCTTCTCTTCTTTCACCACTACATCATCCGCAGCCAGGTCTGCATAAACCATCTCTGCGAGCTCGACAGCCGAGTCAAAAGTAGCAGGCTTACTCGTCCTGACTAGCATGCAGACTTTTTGTGGCAATCCTCTCACATAGCACTTGATTATTTTAGCCTCAATGATGACCATATCGGGCACCAACCTAGACATTCTGTTGAACTCGGTGGTGTACTCACGATGTGTCATCGTTCCAGCCTTCAATTTTAGGAACTTCATCTCCGCCCTCTCAACCTCGGCATCAGCATAGAATTTCTTCATAACCAGCTCCTTCAGATCCTCCCACTTCATGGCCTTAATCTCTTCCCGAGTCTTCCTCTACTCCACACTTTCCCACCAATACATCGCTTCCTCTTCAAACGATTGAGTGGCATAACTTACAGCTTGATCGGGTCGACACTCGCTAATGCGGATAATCTTATCCATGGCAGTTATCCATTGAAGGGTAGCGATTGCGTCTCCCAAACTAGTCAGCTTCGGTGGGTCGCATCCCTTGAAGGACTTATAGTTGCACCCACCTCGGCCTCTCTTCCTGTCACCAGCTTTTCCAGACTTAACCCCACTCGAGGCCTCCCTCTCTTCTTCCTCATCTCTCCTACCATCACCTCCTGCCCCTCCAGCAGTTCTTTCACGGCTTCCAGCAGACCCTTCAGGAGTAATATTCTTCACAGCAGTGGCTACAGCTTGAACAATAGCTGCTAAGATTAAGGGATCAAGTTGAACCCCTTCATTGTTGACCGGACCTCCTCCAGTTGCACTCCCTTCATCTCCAGTGCTGGAAGCTGTCTCAACCGAAGGTCGCGGAACACGGTGAGGCCTGCCACGGTGTCCAGCGCGACCTTCTCCTCTCGCAATTTCCCCAGTTCCAGCCATCGTATTCTAAAAGGGAAAACACAAACGTCATCACTCAAGGAACTATTTAGTGCAAGGATAGTAAGGCTAACAGGTAATAACAGTGGCCAGCTGTGATTAGCTGAACACGTTACTTTCCGTGTCCTATACACTTCCCTTTATGAGTCTATTTGTGTGGGTTCTACTTAAACAGTTAGTCAATCGAAACAATCAATTAATCCTATCCCTATCGTTCACATATCATTTCTTTATCATTTAACATTTAATCATACATCGTACCTTTGCTGAGCTTGCTTGTGCAACACATGGCATTCTTGAACTGGCATCTTCTGTCTTTCCTTACTTAAATCCTATTCTCTGTTCGAGTCTAAGCATGTAGGATGCTTACATCTCTCGAACTTTGCTCTGATACCAACTTGTAAGGCCCCGTTACCGGTGCCTCACATTTGGACGTTGGATTTACTCATAAACGCAGTTCTAAAATCAGAGTTAATTAAAAACTTTCGCAGAAACTAAATAGTCAATCATTCGTTACAATCATCCATAATTTGTCTTTTTAAAACATAACATAAAACATAGTGGTAAAACATCATAACACAATCTTCAGATGCCAGCTTCATCCAACCATGCCACGTGTCCCCCTCAAGCTAATTGCCTCATTCTACTCACCTGCGTGCGTACTTAAAGTCAGCTATGCTGAGTGAGTTCTAGTTAATCAGGCAACGTACAATACATTCACATACTTACATATGCACCCGAGGGTACTTACCTTCCTATTGTCTTACATACATACGTACTTTCATTCCTTCTTTCGTATTAACATACATACACATACATTTTAAAGAGCCTTTCGCCCTATAACCTTCGCCGATATTATTAGGGTCGGTCCCCTACATTTGCCGATATTATTTGTGTCGGTTCCCTACATTCGCCGACATTATTAGGGTCGGTTCCCTACATTCGCCGACATTATTAGGGTCGGTTCCCTACATTCGCCGACATTATTAGGGTCGGTTCCCTTGTTCTATCGATACCTTTTGTACCTTTCTATCCATTCATAATTATAACTTTCGTACTTACTCATATATTGTAAGTATATCTATCATACACATTCATCTATCCTAAACATACCTCCCTTGTTAGCATGTGCAATATCCGAAGATCGTTCACATACCGACAAGCTTTCATTCACATTTAAGATATACATACATAACATATAAACCATATAAGCCATAAACTTACCATTTAAGGTAAGTGTATTAGCTATCACATCGAGTATGCACACAGCCCCGAAAACATAACAAGGAAATGGGGTTAGAAACTCACATGGATCATGTCGCGTTCGCCGTTAATAGTAATCCCCTTCTTTAATTGAGCACGACTAACTGTTAGATATATACTTCTGTTAATTAACCGTCTACTAATTAATGTGGGCTTCCTAAGTTGGGCTCGTTATTTATTCTAAATAGCACATGGGCCAATTAGCTAGACTGGGTTCACTAATTATAATATTTGGGCCCAATTGATCAGGCCCAAGATCAACAAGTATCTTGACCGAGATCCTGTCCCAGCCGAGAACCCATGCCCGACCGAGAACTCATTTGGCCGAGAACATCCTGGCCGAGAACTACATGGGCGAGAACCATAAGGTTGGACCGTGTATTCTTGAGTTTTGCCGAGAACTACATAAGGTGGCCGAAAACAACGTAGCCGAGAACACCATGGCCGAAACCCATATGCCCAGCTTTTCATTCCATTTTTATGATTTCTACTTTGCTCAGTTATTGATCTAAGGTTCAAATCATGACCTTTTAACCTCCTAACATCATCATTTATAATCGTTGCACCACGTCACTATGCTATCATCTAGATCTAACCCGTTTTAGGCATAAAGCTTGGACCTTTATATGTTTAAAACGTTCTAGGCTAGGTCTAGGGTTCATATATGAGCCGAATACTATCATAGGACCATTGGGTTCATTTTAATCATCAAGTTTGTATTTTTATGATGTATTTAGATCCAATCTACTCTAGGGTCAAGTTTCATGGCAAGATGTTCATAAAAAATGTGACCTTTATACGTAAAGTACGTACGTTTGTATGGTTGTTAAGTCACGGCTAGCTTGATTATGGAGTATTGGTCTTGTATCTTGCTTTTATTCCAAGATCTACTAATAAAAGGTTGGATTCCGGTCTTGTTTCTTTGATCTAGATGGCGGCCAACTATAGAAAGTATGGATGAGGGTTTTAGGCTTAGAGAGAGAATAAGATGGATGTTATGGATGGAAATGGAAAGATTTAGGGTTTATGGGGTATTTATACTCCCTTAAGCCCATGGACCTAAGGCCCATCTTTCCTTTTTAGTCTATGATTAATCCATTTAATCTACGTACTTATTTTTCTCTCTTATTATTATTTACTACCCAAGTAAACTTTTCCATTAATTGAAATGATATAATTTATTATTATTTGAAAATCCGGAATGTTACATTGCCACCATTCATTCTTGTGACGACACGTGTCCTTTCATGTTGACATGTGGCGCCACATGTCATTCCATAGGATTAGTCATTGGACACATGTCGATTTCACCAGATTAGTCATCAGACACTTGTCGATTTCATCTTTTTAGTCATTGGACATGTGTCGCTTCAAGAGAGTTTTATATTTTTATTTTAGCTAAATGACTAATTGGTCCCTCAACTTCCTAAATTGACAACATTGGTATGAAAACTTTAGGGATGTTACATTTGACATGAATGCAAATCAAGAGGGCTTAAAACGGGTTGTAATGGGGCTAAGTGTAAGGGTATGGAAGGGAATATTGAAAGTAGCTCAAGCGATCCGATCCGACTTATTACAAACAAACTAAGTAAACAATGAAATAAACAACTATATACATCTCTAACATCATCACTTTTTTTTACTATATAATACTTGAATATTGCATACTTAAACGTTGCAACTTTAATACTTTTTTTTGTAAGCATGATAAACATAATGCTTAACATATCTAGTTGACAATTACTAAAACAATTACATAGAAACCTATTAAGTCGGATTGTTTCGCAATATTACACCGGGGTTGATTGAATTAAAGAATAGGCCCAATAAAGTTTTCTAAAGGAACCAACCCCGCCTCTCTCATATCCATGCTCATATATGTAATGTATGAGGACCTACCCCCCAAAACCCACACCCTCGCTCATCCAAACGAGGCTTAACCTAAGTGCCTCTATCACTTTAGCACTCATGCCACGCTAAGATCTCGAAATGCACAATACAAGTTCTATCGGAGAATATCAACCTTCTCACCAACCAATACTTCCTCAACTTTCAAGTGTAAACGAACGTGTTATGCAAGTTATTACACCGAAAGAATGCTAACCTTGATTAGAAAACTACATAATCTCCTTTTAAAAACAACTAGGCACATGTTATTTAGGGAATTGTGACCATGAAAAGGGATCAAAACCTTACCCCGCCATCTTGCCACTTTTCGGTTTTTTTAAACACATTTTTTTAAATTTTCTGATTTTTTTATTTTTTATTTTTTTGTTTTGTTTTTTTTTTACGAAATTTTTCAAAATAAACAAAATTTTACTCATCCCCACACTTGGGATACATTGTCCTCAATGTACGGTTTTAAGAAAGATGAAACAAACTACTTCTTAAACACAACCTTCTTTTCAACACAACCCATAATACTTAATCATAAGTATTTTGTCCACCACCCATCCACCCAAACAAATAAAACACAAAAGATAACAACTTATACAATAATATACAGAATAATGTTCACCTTCTAACACGAGATTCCATCAGAAGTAGGGCGGTCGGGCCGGCCCGAAGATGGACGTCATCACATCCGAGAACTCACCAAATCCAAATGTGCCTTAATCATCATCACCTTGCTCGCCTCGTTGCTGTTGCGAGGTGCCTTGACTGGAGCCTTGATTTGGGTCCACCCACATGGAATGATGCAATGGTGGTATCGGGTATGACACACTACCATCATACGGTGGCAAAGTGGTGTAGTCCACAAATGGCGGGTCGGCCACAACCGGCTGTCCCACATGCCACGCGTCATGCATCCGTCGCTGACGATCATCGAGGTGTCGGTTGTTCATGTCATTCTCAAAGGCATATGCATGGGTTCGGTTCCACTACTCTTTTCGATCATAATTTTGCTTTAATGCCCTTTCCATATTCGCCCACATGAAAGTTTGTTGACAAAAAATGGTTTGGGAAGATTCAGACCAATTCCCAAACGTAGGCGGTCTTTGTCTTTCTACCACCTCTTGCATCGTTCCTTGATAATCCCAATTCGAATCATATGGCCTTTGTGCATAGTTAAATGCACTTCCCACATAACCCGATTGCATCCCCGGTTGCCTTCCATCCCAACTCGGTCCCGCGTGATCCGTTTCCATGTGAGATACATTTGGATCATCTTGATACGCCTCATCACCACTTACCTCATCTTCACTTTCTCGGTCATCCGCCTCACCCGCATTCAATCGTCTTGCATCTTCCTTCAATACTCTACATCTCCTTCCATCACTTTTCAACTTATGGTACCGTTCGGATTTTGAGTATACCCAACCGGACCCCAAATGTGTAATGTCGAATGGCTTGAACCTCTTGTAAGAAACCTTATCACCTACACCAATAGCCCCATATTTCTTTAACAATGTCGTGGTTAATCGACAATGCGATATGATCTTCCGATCCACACTATTTCGGCTTATCCATATATTACTCATTACCAAAAATCGATATGAAATAAGCGGTGATCCATGTAACATCGTGTATAATAATGGAACTTCGGGATATCGTACCTCGACCTATCACCCCGACGCGGGATGATGTTATTGATGCTTATCGTTAACATCAATTTTGTTTCCATCCTCAGGTTTTTCGGTAGAACTTCCCGGCATATGTCCCGAGCATAAACAGATCATCTAACATGGTGTTCCACATCGGTTACTTCTCGGGTGCCATATACAAATCATCCAAGCTTAGAAACATATACCGGTTCTACGGTTTACTATCAAATTTCGCCACCCGTTTCAAACTATCAAACGACATTTCCAATTGAACCCCATTCACAGTACCAATTAACTTGTCCTTTGATGGATGGTTACCTGTAACCCGTCTTAAGGTAGCCATCCATTCTTGTATCTCTGTATCGAACAAGTTAGTTAACTCCTTGTCATAACACTTCAGAGCTGCTTCCCAACCCAACTCTCTGAATTTATCGGTAACCCCAAATTAACCAAAATACTCTTCTCTAACTTCTTTTTCGCAAATAAACGCATCAGTTCGCTGCGTCAACGAGTTCATTTACTCAAGAAATAGTATCGCTTGCCATTCCTGAGGTTGATCTGCCAAAGACCCTAACTTCCAAATTGGCTTTTCACCTATTTGATCTTCTTCCTCTTTGTCCATATCCGCTTGAAGAACTAACATTCTTCTTTTTGGTTGATCAGCAGGATTGCTTGAAGACCCAACCGGTTTCTTTCCTTTTCAACCCATTCTGAACACAAGAAACAACAACAAAAGAGCAAGTCATTCACTTTTCAACCTTAAACATCCCCAAACTTGCTTAAAATTATGATTGAAGATGCTACTTAGACGTATTATTCAATTTTTTTCAAACAATTTCAACAACTTTTAACATTATATCAACTATATGACCAACAATATGCCATATGTATGTTTCAAATCATACTAATCATCTTCAAACATAACCCATTCATACTCACTATTCATATTATTCAACCATTCAAGCAAGTGTGGATCTAGAAACAATTATGAACAACTTACAATTCCATTGCAATAAACCATCAAGAATGGCAATAGATTACATACCTTGTTGTTGTAGAAGATGAAGATGAACAAAGCTTCAAAATACACCAAAAACCAGAAAATTTCGGATTTGATTGTCTAAATCGACCAGCAAAACGAGAGATTCTTTCAAATGCATTAGTATAATTGAAACCCTTATCAAATTCTAGCCAATTTAGACCCATAAATCGATCGATTTGGTTAAGTGAGCAAGTTATGATGATATGAAGTAGGGAGTTAGGGTTTTAAGGTTTTGAAGAGATGAGAAAGATGTTGGTGAAATATGTGGTGAAAGAGATAGGAATCTCGTATGTGGTGTTGAATAATTGTAAATTTTTTTTTTAAATAAACCCGTCGCCCGGTCTCTGCTCCAGAGTCCACCGTAAGCTACGGTGGACACCGTAGCTTACGGTGGCTTTAAACCAAATGTGTGCACCGTAAGGCAGTTGTGATCCAGCGTCGGTTTTTTCATTTCCACCGTAGCTTACGGTGGGTACCGTAAGCTACGGTAGGACCTGCAGATTTCAATTTTTATTTTTTTAAATCATTATTAAAACATAAACAAAAACCTACAAAAAACCAAAAATTACCCTACCCCCTTGAAAAATCCGAGTTGTCCCCAACACGATAAAGAAATTTGTTAAAATTTCCCGCACTTGAGTCGAACATACTTAAAGACGAGAACGGTAATTTTTAAAACCCAATTTAATAAAAACTAAATTAACCTAAACTAAAATAGGCAACATACCTTGGCCTCTTAATTTGTTTCCTCATCCGGTGAGCTTAAAAAGCAACTCACCTTATCCAAATCAAGCATGTTGATTTCTTTTCCTTCCAAGTAAGGTTTAAGGCTTTGACCGTTCACCACTTGTTTCGTTTGGTCTTGAACATCTTCTATCTCCACATCACCAAACTGACCCACTCTTGTGATGATATATGGACCCATCCACTTACTCTTTAGTTTACCCAGAAACAACTTTAACCTTGAATTGTACAACCACACCTTTTAACCCACTTCAAAAGTCCTTTTTCTCAACTTTGCATCATGGACCTTTTTTAGTTTGTCTTTATATACGGAAGCACATTCATATGCTTCATCCCGGATTTCCTCAATCTCATTCAATTTCAAATTTCTCAATTCACCCGCTTCCTTATAATCCGCGTTAACATTCTTGATTGCCTAAAACGCCCTATGGGCCAACTCCATTGGTAAATGACACCATTTACCATATACTAACCGATAAGGAGTTGTACCAACATGAGTTTTATAGGCGGTCCGATATGCCCAAAATGCATCATCTAACTTGGATGACCAATCCTTCCTATCGACCCGCACCGTTTTCATCAAAATTTCTTTAATTTGTCAGTTGGACACTTCAACTTATCCACTCATTTGCGGATGATAAGGAGTAGTGATTCGGTGATTCACATTGTACCTTTTTTAAAAGCTTTCCAAAGTTGAAATTCTTGAAATGCGACTCACCATCACTAATAATAACACGCGGAATGCCAAACCGAGCAAAGATGTTTGCTCGAACAAATTTGCAAACTACCGAATGGTCATTGGTTCTTGTTGCTACCGCTTCGACTCATTTTGACACATAATCGACCGCAACCAAGATATATAAAAATCCATTTGAGTTTGGGAACGGGCCCATAAAGTTAATTCCCCATACATCAAAAATCTCTAACACCAAAATCGGTTGTAATGGCAGTTCATCCCTTTTTGAGATACTACCCATCTTTTGGCAATTTAAGCAATGTCGGGCATACTCACTTGCATCTTTAAAAATCGTGGGACAATAAAACCCACATTGAAGAACCCGGTAACCCGTTTTCTGACCGCTAAAATGACCTCCGCACGCCAATGCATGTGCATGAGTAAAAACCTCCAATACCTTATAATCGGGAATACACCTCCTTATCACTTGATCCGAACCAATCTTAAATAAATCCGGTTCATCCTATATATATTGTTTCACTTGGGCCATGACCGTTGCCTTCTTTTCTTCACCCCAATGACTTGGAATAGACCCCGTTGCTAAATAATTCACAAAGTGAGCGTACCATGGTGCGGTCGACATGGCTAACAATTGTTCATCGGGAAACCATTCGTTTATCTCCATCGGGTCATCAACACCCTCCAATGGAATTCGGGATAAGTGATCCGCCACTACATTTTCACACCCCTTTTTATCCTGAACCTCTAAATTAAACTCTTGCAAAATCAATACCCACCAAATTAAACGCCCTTTCGCATCCTTCTCTCCATCAAATATCAAAACGCACTATGGTCCGAATAAACGATCACCTTACTCCCCCAAATATACGAGCAAAATTTATCCAAAGCATACCACCGCAAGCAATTATTTTTTGGTGGTTTTATAATTTAGTTGCGCTTCGGATAATGTTTTACTCGCATAATATATTTCCACCGGCTTTTTATCAATTCGTTGACCCAAAACCGCTCCGATAGTCGTATCACTAGCATCGCACATAATCTCAAACGACTTTGACCAATCCGGTGGTTGTAGAATGGGAGCTTTTACCAACTGTTCCTTCAAAACATTAAACGCTTGCAAACACTCATTAGTAAAATCAAAAGGAGCATTTTTTAACAATAAATTACATAAAGGTTTTGTGATTACACTAAAGCCTTTAATAAATCTTCTATAAAAATCCGCATGCCTTAAAAAAGACCTCACCCCTTTAATGTTTTTAGGTGGAGGTAAAGATGATATTACCCGAACCTTTTCCTTATCCACTTCCATTCCCCTTTTCTGAAATAATGTGACCCAACACGATACCCTCTTGCACCAAGAAGCGACTTTTGTCCCAACTTAAAACTAAATTTGTCTCAACACGCCTTTTTAAAACTTTTTCTAATTCATTGAGACAAGTTTCATAATTTGGACCAAAAATGGAAAAGTCATCCATAAATACCTCAAGTGGCTCCCCGACCATGTCCGAAAAAATACTCATCACACAACGTTGGAATATGGCCGGGGCATTACACAATCCGAATGGCATTCTCCGAAAAGCTAAAGTGTCATACGGACAGGTGAAGGTGGTCTTATGTTGGTCTTCCGGGTGGATAGCAATTTGGTCATAACCCGAGTACCCATCCAAAAAACAGTAATACTTTTGACCCGATAATTTTTCAATAATTTGGTCAATAAAAGGTAATAGAAAATGATCTTTAGATGTAGTGGCTTTTAATTTACGATAATCAATGCAAACTCGCCACCCGGTGACCGATCGGTGGAGATTTGTTCACCGCTTTTATCTTTAATTACTTGTATACCCGCTTTTTTCGGTACCACCTGTGTAGGACTTACTCATGCGCTTTCCGAGATGGGATAGATAATCCCCACATCTAACCACTTTATTACTTCCTTCTTCACAACTTCTCTCAAATTGGGATTTAACCTTCTTTGAGTCTCTCGGGTTGGTTTTGCATCCTCGTTGGTGATGATTTTGTGCATAACTATAGATGGACTAATGCTTTTTAAGTCGGCATTGTCCAACCTATGGCCGCCTTGTTCATCTTCAACACCTTCAACAATTCTTGCTCTAGAGACTCCTCCAAATTAGATGCAATAATGACCGGTAGTGTGTCATTATCCCCCAAAAACACATACTTTAAGTTACTCGGCAAGTCCTTCAATCCCAATTTCGGTGGGCATTCCAAGGATGGTTTTGTACCCGAATCGATCTCAGCCGGTAGACTTTCAATTTGATGAGTCCATGGTGGTTGTCCTTCTTTTACCGCTAACACGTCTTGATTTTTTCTCTTCCATCCTCAATGCACAAAGATGTACCTGTTCAGAAAAATCACAAACACATGCTTCCAAAGCATCTTCCTCATAATCATGCGGTTCACACATGTCAACAATATCTTCCATGAAACACTCATCACCACATAAAGAATTAGCTCCGTAGTGAACACATTTAATCTCATTTTCCGATTTCCAAAAGCCATATCAACCGTTCCCGATCGACAGTCAATAATGGCATGAGCGGTGATAAAAAACGGTCGACCCAATATAACATTTTGTTGTTGGGTCGAATCAACCGATGAGTAGTCTAAGACCAAAAAGACAACCGGATAGTAAAACTCTTCAACTTTTACTACACATCCCGCACAATTCCTCGGGGGAGTTTATGAGACAAATCAGCTAACACAACGTTGTCTCAACTCGTTTTAAAGGACAAAAATTATATTGGTCATATAAACACTCCCCCCCCCCGAAGAATGCTTACTCCGGCCCCAAGATCGAGTAATGCCCTAGAAATTTGAAAATCGCCTACTTGAATGTTAATTAAGGGTATTCCCGGATCTTGAAGCATAGGAGGAAGATCTCCTTTTAAAGAAGCACTTACCCGCTCAGTTAAATCCACTCGTTTTGGCACTTTTTGTTGCCTCTTTTGAGTGCATAGTTCTTTTAAATACTTAGCATACGCGGGCACTTGTTTAATTGCCTCAAGTAAAGGTAAATTTACCTTTACTTATTTAAAAACTTCCCACATCTTTTCTTTTTGAGGACCCCTTCTTGAAATGATATTTTTCTTACCCAGGTCAAGTAAAGCCGAGGGAAATGGAACGTCATTTAGTTCTACTTCCGTATCTTTATCTTTTAAATTCGGAGTTTGACCCGAATTTTGTAACGGTTTTTCAAAAGTGACATGTTTAGTGGGTTTATTAATTTCATTTCATTATCACTTTCATTACCCGTAATATCCTTAACTTCCCCATCAACCACACCCGGTGATAAATCTTTTTTATATTCTTTACCACTTCTCAAAATACTGACATGGTTAATAGGAACATTACGAGAAGAGCTATGTGATGGGTTTACCTTAGTGCCGCTTGGTAGTTGACCTTTATTTTTCTTCAAATCTGACACTTCCATTGCAAGTTGACCCATTTGTGTTGTCAATGATTGGATGGCCTTATCTCTAACTTCATCCTTTTGCATTCTCACTTCATCAAGTTGATTTCTTCGTTGCATGTCTTGTTGCATTAACTTAAACATGTCCATAACTTCATTTCCACTTGATGAACTTTGACCCATTGACCCACTTTGACCACCACCTCCTTGACCTTGAACCCCTTGATTATTCCCACCATGAAAATTACCTTGGTTATTATATTGTTGGCAAGGAACATAATTTCCTTGATTTCCTTGAAAAATCGGGTTAGATTGAGTGGTCGGGTTTCCATATCGAAAATTTGGGTGATTTCTTAACCCGGGGTGGTTGGTGTTTGAGTTCATGTTGTAATTCCTACCACCTCCCCCTTGAAGTGCATTCACCTCCTCCACCGGTGCTTGACCTACCACACATACCTCCGAAGCATGACCCAACTCGTTACAATTGTACAAACATCAATTACCTGATTAGTGGTTTGTATATTTCCTTCTTCCACGGCTTGCACTTGAGGTCTCCCAATCGCCGGTCTTGCTCTTCGTCCGGTTTGGGCCTTTCTCTTTGAAGTAACCACCTTTTGTTCCTAATATGCCCAATCATCTTGTTCATCATTGGTACCAAATGTACCATTCGTGATCGACCTCAAATCTCATTCATCCTCCATACTCAACCCCTCATGAAACGCATTTAACAACTCCCAAAGAGCAATACCATGATGAGGACAATTTTTAATCATCATGTTAAACCTCTCAAACGCTTCATGAAACATTTCCCCCGATTTTTGTTGGAAGGTTCTCAAACTTCTTCTCGCATCGTTGGTCTTTTGGGCCGTATAGAATTCTTCCAAGAATCTTTCTTGCATTTCGGCCCAAGTATAAATGGATGTTGAAGGCAAGGTGTAGAACCATCTCTTTGCCTTGTCTTCCAACCAAAACTGAAATAGAACCAACTTAACCTCATCTGATGTAAAACCTTGACCCCCAATTGTGTTGCAAAGGGAGTCATATGCCTCCAAGTGGAAGTAAGGTTCCTCCATTACTAGACCCTTATACTTAGGAAGACTTTGAAGTGAACTTGTTCTCACCTCGAATGTCCTCCCTTGTTGATTGTGAGGAATAACCACCGGAGACGGATTATTAGTAATCACCGGTCAGAAATGGGCTTCAATCCCCCTAACCATATCTCTTGCATGCCTTCTTGGTACCCCCATTGGTACTATTGGTTGACCCATTTGCCTATAAATGGGCCATGGCTGCGCAAATTGTTGTTAAAACTGTGGTTGGGGCATTTGTTGTTGAAATTGTTGATCTTGAGGTTGCCCTTGTGGTTGTTGAATAATTGGTGGCGGTTGAACTTGTTGATTAACAAAAACCGGTGGTTGTTAAACGTGTTGTTGGACAACCGGTGGTGGTTGTTGTCGATTAAGCTCTTGAAACTGTTCCAGTTGTTGCCATTGACCATAACCAAAATTTCCCTGATTTACCCTTTTGCTTCCATTACCTCCCATGTAGTAACCTTCCACTTCATACCCCTCAAATTCACTGTCAAACCCATATCCGTATCCGTCACCTTGTGATCTTGAATGTTGCATGAAAAGTTGGGGTTGAAATTGGTAGCTTGATTGTGCTTGTTGAAAGGGTGGTTGTTGATGGTGTTTATATGATGATGCACCAAAGGTAGGAAAAAGGTTAGTAATAGGTGGCAATGTGGATGATGTTGCGTTTGTGAATTTGAGCAGGGATGGGTTCGGTTGTGTGACGTGGCAATTCACTTGATGTTGTAGGTATATTAGTGGTGATCGGTGGAGGTGGATTTGGTGGAGGTGTGGTTGGAATTGTTTTACCCGAAGTGGGAACTGGTGATTAAATGTTGCTGTTTAATGCAGTTGGAGAACCAAGAAGCTTGTTCTCTCTAAGTAAAACTCGGTTTCTTCGAAGTGTTCTGTCAATCTCGGGACTAATAACTAGCGGTGATAACCTGTTACAGCCTATAGTATGCATACACCTGTAGGTATCTGCACACTAACACAACCAGCGTAAACCCGAAAATAACAAACAAAAACAACTAAAACTAACACACATTGCGCACTTCTCCCCGGCAACGGCGCCAAAATTTGACGTGAGGTCGAAGACTCACTCAAAAATAAAACGATTACAACTAGTTAGATAGTGGTAAGAGGGTATCGAACACAGGGAGTTTGTGGAAAATGTGTTGTTAAGTAGCACAGTAATTTATCTATATTAAACTAAGTGCAAAAAGTAAATTCAATTATTTGGTTGTTTGATTTGATTTAACAATAAAACTAAACACAATTTAACAAGTTTAAAATCAATATGAGAAAATATGCCTTCCCTCGGTTTCAGGTTTTCATGAATGTTGTTACATTTAATGTTTAACTGAGATGAACAATAGATAATGTTCGTGTTTATGTAAATGATTGCGATAATTGAAGATCAAGTACTTGGATTATACAACTCAAGGTAATCACTCAAAAACCAATTAGTTTATCCAACCCTGAATCCCTCCCGATTAATCTCGATTACTTAAAGCACCAAGAACTGAAGGTTTAGAACACAAAATCGATAAACTAGCAATCTATCAGCCAATACATAAACACCATGATAATGAAATCAATAAGATCAAATATTGTCTCAGAAATTGTCTAAACATTCAACCAAACAAACATAATAAACCTTACAATCCGAGGGAAAACACAAAGGGATTTAGCTGAGCATGATTCGGTTCATCATTCATTCAATTAAAGTTTGCATATGAATCAAAAACGAGTCTCTAATGATTACCACACTCAAAATAATGTTCTTGCACTCCAAAATCGCCTCTAGGTTGCTCTAAGATGAAAAGATGTGATAATAATACCAAAATCCGTCTCAAAACACACATTATATTAGTCATTACAAATGCAGCGTCACGCCCATCGTAAGCTACGGTAGCCCCCTAAAACCGACGGTGGTTAATACCTGCCTTACGGCAGCTGTTTGTCTTCAGACTCCACTGTAGCTTACGGTAACGATGGATTTTTTTGATTCACCGTAACAATGGAAGAGTGGAAGAATGAAGCATGATATATATAAACATGAAAAATAAGGAAAATTAATTCATCAAAATAATTTATATTATATGTCGGCGTGGACGGATTAAACTTAAATCTTGTTGGTGTGGATATATATATATATACATGAAAAATAAAGAAAATTAATTCATCATATATATTTATATTACATATCGGTGTTGTTGATTAAACTTTAACCTTGTCAGTGTGGACGAGATTTCAACTTATAAGAACAAAACCATAACCTCGTCTCCTTGGTACAAATTCGTCTCAAATGCGTCTTGGAAGACGAAATTTAAAAAAAAATTCAAGGTGTTTAGAAATTTGGATGGATAAGTTAGGAAACATAAAAAGCCGTCTAGGAAGAATGCTTTTGAGATAAATATTTATTGAGAAAATATGGACGGCTCCTTCAAGATTTTCAAAAATTTGGCCGGATTGTCAGAAATTCTTACACGTGTCAAATTACAATTGGTCTAGAAAACTTGTCGGATCTTATCTCAATGTGTTAGCTCATTCAATATTTTATGGGTTATTTTTGAAATGCTAGAGAATTTTGGGTAAAACACAATTTCTCTCTCTATATAATAGGTGTTATTGGGAATCTAACAATACTATTAAATCATTACATATGGTCCACATGTCACTCGACTAGGTTGTCCACCTATGCGGCCCAGTCACCAAGTTTCCATTTACAAATTGTCCACCTATGATGTCATGTCACCTGTTGATAAAATCACCATATATTTAAACCTTAATAATTCACAATTTTTTACCTTAAACATATTTTTCTCTCTTTCCCTATTAGCCGGATCTCCTTTCACCCTCTCATATATTCCGGCTAATCTAGATCTGGATTTGTATTAATCGTTTTTCGATAAGTTTATATTTTATAATAAACTTCCGATTGTTGATATATGTATTTCCGGCAACATTATATTTTCTTCTGGTTATTGTTTCCTCTAACATTTTTATCTTTATTTTCATTGTTAATTGATTTTATTAAAATCAGTAGGTTGTAAATCAAAAACAGCGATGAAGCTGATATGTGGACGTATTTACAAGTTTCCGGTAAGTTTTTCCGGTTATGTGTTATACCTATAACAATGGATGTTTTATATTTATTTGAAGTTTTATATTTTTCCTGTTTTTTTGTGTTACATGTTGTTCTTCTAGGTTATAAATAAAAATCAGCTTCATCCATGGACAATATGATTATTTCATTTTTCCGGTAAGACACATTTAAATTATCCGGTTATAAATTATAATTCTAATCTTCCATAATATCAGTATTATAACAAAACTTTATTATTTCAGGTTATTTACCCGATTGATTTACGGAATATTTCAGTTTACCTTCTAAATCAAAATATGAGATACCATGGTTATTATCATTATATATTTTTTTTCCGGTAAGACATTCAATTTTTCCGGTTATAAATTAAATATCTAATTTTCCATAATATCAACATTAATATTCTACTTCATAATTTCAGGTTAATGTGCCGACTGATACAAGCTAATTTTCATGGATTGAGCATTACTTTATAAGATGTATTTTTTTATATTGATGGATATTTCTTTTTTGAATATTAAATTATATTCATTATTTGTAGATAAAATAATATATTGATGTATATCGGAGATAACTTGATGTATATTTTTTTTCCGGCGTGCCTTAGTATACATAAATTACAAATTTAAGTATCTCACTAATACAATTTATTGAGTTTGACTATCCTTATTTGTTTAAATAACGAATTAACAACTTAATTAACTTTCCAACTTAATAAGTTTTCCGACCATTTCTAAAAACAAGTTTTTAAATTTAAATTACATTTACATATATATTGTAATTTATATAGTTTAATTATCCCATTATTACATTTTATATACTTTGACTTTCCCTATTTTATAAAGAAACTGATTGAAAAAATTAACTACATTTCCGACCCCATTTACTATTTGACCATTTATATTAAATCGTTTTTGATCATTCATTAAGGTAAATTGTTATAAATATTAAATAACATTTACATATTTATAGTACTTTCTTACTACCATTTTTAATTGTGGTAATTCCTTTTATATTAATATTTAACTTTACAAAAATAATTGAGTAATAATAACTTTACAAAAATAAGTTTTATGCATTTAAACTTTGACTGTATTATTAACAACCGTATTTTCATAATTTACAAAATGATCTGATTTGTATTTATTAATATATTTAACTCCAAAATTAATTAACATATTTAAACTCCTTTAGAATTCTGAATTTGACCAATCTTACAACAAAGATTTAAAGGTTTTAATACTTTCCATAATTTTAAACTCATTTCAAAATCTTTCCATGATTTTTTGAAGTTTTCAAACTAAACGATTTGAGTTTGTAATTATTTCTAAATTAATTAGTCATATTAGTAAAATTAGAACCGATTTGATTTTAATTTTTATGATTTGGCATTAACTTTTGTAATTATCTCTATATATATAACTTTTTGAGAACAATAAACTATTTTTTACTATAAAAATGATTTTGTTTTTGTCATCAACAAAATATATTAGGCATGAACTTCTGCTCATTATTTCATGTTTTAAATATTATGTCTAAGGTAAGTGGCATTATAAATTTTTTAACCAAACTTAGATGTTACAAATATATTTTGGTGTTAATATTGAATTTAATCTTTTAAATATTATTATATTTGTACCTTAATGATAATTTAAATTGTTTTCATTGTGTATAGTTTTCATAACAAAATTTTACTTTTTCAGTTTATATATATTTTTAATTATGTGTGTTTAACTTTCCTCAGATTTAACTTATTTAATAAACTAGAATAAGTTATCATTTTAATATTTAAAAAACTGGTTGCCAAACAAAAATTATTTGCCATAATTGTAAAGTAATCTTACTTTAATTTACGTGAATATTAATTATTAATTAATACTAAAATAATAACCGCGTTATTTTAGAACACAATATTCAAATTGACATAATTTCTAATAATCAATACTTAATTGTTACATCCTACTTTTGGTTACAATAATAAAATAATATTCGCCTATTTATATTATGTCGTTTATCGGTTTAGATTATAAACTTTACACGGTTTGGCTTGGACTTTAGAAGATGGAATATAAGATGGAATGGGTCTTAGGTCCATGGGCTTAAGGGAGTATAAATACCCCTTAAACCCTAAACCTTTCCAATCTTATCCATCTCTACACCATAGCCTACACCATCAAAAACACACACAAGACTATCTTTTAACCCGAGCCTAGATCCGAAGTTGAAAACCGAAGAATGCTTGTGCTAGAACGTTATGACGAACTGAACCTACATCAAAGACCAGCTCATGTTCGTAGTTCGACTCGTTTAAGGTACGTTTATATCTAGAAATCATCGACTAAGGTTCTGATTTGTTTGGGAAACCTTAGATTTGTATGATAATGATAAAAACGAACCTTGCACAACAAACCTTACTGAAAACCATAAACGATTGATGGGTTAATCGATTGATAAACAAGTCGTAGGTGCTTAGGTGTAAATCGCACCCTCTAAATGTGGATGTTAGACGGATTTTATGACTAGGGTTTATTAGCGCTGATATTGCGAATCTATTGGTACCAAAATCATGTTATTTCGACATGATTTGAAGGGTTAATTGCAGATCTGATGGTCTGTTGACTATTCCTATCAATTTTGACTTTGACCCTGAGTCAAAGTCTGGATAAGAACCTACGCCAATTCATTATGATAAGATAACGAACCAGGAGGGTTCGTTATTCGCCAATTCGTTGAGGGTAATAATTAAACTAGAAAGACGATATGGTAGTGATAGTAATTAATACATGTAATTGTTATACAGTTAATCGTGCACATCTAAGGAAAGGGATTAACATTAACGGTGAACGTAACCGCATTCAGGTGAGTTTCTAGCCCCATTTCCTTGTTATGTTTTCGGGGCTGTGTGCATACTCGATGTGATATTTAATACACTTACCTAAACTGGTAAGTGTATGCCTTGTATGGTTTATATGTTATGTATGTATATCTTAAATGTGAATAAAAGCTTGTCGGTACGTGAACGATTTTCGGGTATTGCACGTTCTATCAAGGGAGGTAATTATATGATAGATATATGTACAATATATGAATATGTATGAATGATTAAAGAACGTATGTATGTTATGGGTATGTAAAGACAGTATACACGAAGATGAAGAAAGAGGGATCGGACCCTAATAATATCTGAGATAGAGAAGAAAGGGATCAGACCCTAATAATATCTAAGATTGAGAAGTAAAAAGGGATCAGAACCTAATAATATCTGAGATAGACAAGAAAGGGATCAGACCCTAATAATATCTGAGATTGACAAAGGAAAAGGGATCAGTCCCTAATAATATCTGAGATAGAAAAGGAAGGGATCAGGCCCTAATAATATCCGAGTTAGAAAAGGACAGTAATTTATATAGTATGAAAGTAATAAAGTACGAGCGAATGTATGAACTTATGTAATGAAAGTAAATTAGTAAAGTAATTATTATGTATCTTTGGATGCATAATTGAAGGTAAGTGTATGTATTGTATTATGTATGATTAACTAGAACTCACTCAGCGTAGCTGACTTTTAGTATGCACACAAGTGAGTAGAATGAGGCAGTTCGTTTGATGAGGACACATGGCATCGAATTGAAGACACTGGCGTCTGAAGGAAGTGTTATGATGTTTTAAAGACTATGTTTTGTTTTTTAATGACTATGAATGTTTGATGAGACAAGATTTGAAAGTTATGTAATATTTTATGGTTGAAGTTTTATATTCCGCGTAAAGTTTTAATTAACTTTGATATTTAAAAATGTGTTTATGAGTAAATCCAACTCCAAAATGTAGGGCACCGGTAACGGGGCCTTACAAGTTGGTATCAGAGCAAAGTTCGAGAGATGTAAGCATCTTATATGCTTAGACTCAAACAGAGGATGGGATTAAAGTAAGAAAATAAGAAGATGCCAGATCAAGATAGACATGTGTCACTCAAGCAAGCTCAGTTACGGTAAAGTGTATGGTTAAATAATGAATGTTAATGTTAGCTTAATTGCTAAGGGAAGGATGTGTGCAAGTAGGGATTGGAGTTTCTGAATGTTTCATTGATTAAATGTTTAAGAGTAGAACCAACACAAATAGACTCATAAAGGGAAGTGTATAGGACACGGAAAGTAACGTGATCAGCTAATCACAGCTGGCCACTGTTATTACAAGTTAGCCTTACTATCCTTGTACTAAATAGTTCCTTGAGTGATGACGTTTGTGTTTTCCTGTCCAGAATACGATGGCTAGATCTAGGGCAGTTTTTGGAACAGGAGGCCGCACTGGACGTCGTGGCAGGCCTCTTCGTGTCCAACAACCTTCGGTAGAAACAGCTTCCAACACTGGAGTTGAAGGAAGCGCAGCTGAAAGAAACCCTGAAAATAATGAAGGGGTTCAACTTGATCCCTTAATCCAAGAAGCTATTGTCCAAGCAGTAGCCACGGCTGTGAAAAACATGAATCCAGAAGGGTCTGCTGGAGGCCGTGAAAGAACAGCTGATGGAGGGGGAGGAGGTGGTAGGAAAGATGATGAATGAGAGAGGGAGGCTTCGAGTGTGGTAAGGTCTGTGAAGGTTGATGATAGAAAGAAGGGCCAAGGTGGGTGCAACTATAAGTCCTTCAAGGGTTGTGACCCGCCGAAACTAACTGGTTTGGGAGACGCAATCGCTACCCTTCAATGGATAACCGCCATGGATAAAATTATCCGAATCAGCGAATGTCGTCCTGACCTTGTCGTCGGTTATGCCACCCAATCATTCGGGGATGAAGCTATGTATTGGTGGGAGAGTGTGGAGCAGAGGAAGAGCCGGGATGAGATTAAAGCTCTAAAGTGGGAGGATCTGAAAGAGTTAGTGATGAAGAGATTCTGTGCTGACGCCGAAGTTGAAAGGGCGGAGATGAAGTTCCTGAACCTGAAAGCCGGAACGATGACACATCGTGAGTATACCACCGAGTTTAACCGAATGTCTAGGTTGGTACCCGATATGGTTAACCATGAGGCCAAAAGGATCAAGTGCTATGTTAGAGGATTGCCACAGAAAGTCCGCACGCTAGTCAGGATGAGTAAACCTACTACCTTTGACTTTGTTGTGGAGCTCGCAGAATTGGTTTATGCAGACCTGTTTGCGGATGATATTGTGGTGGAATAAGAGTAGAAAGATAAGAAGTGGGTCAATGTCAAACAACTCGGTGCTCAGTTGTGGAACTCCAAGGATAAAAAGCAGAAGGTGTGGGAGAAGAGATCGTGCAAGACGTGTGGTAAAATGCACGGTGGTGAGTGCAAGTGGGGTAAGGGATCTGATGTTTGTCATAAGTGTGGTAAGACTCATGGTGGGGAATGCAGGCTAGGATCGAATGCCTATTATAAGTGTGGAAAAGTGGGACATTATGCTTCTGATTGTACAGCAAATACCGCATGCTGCAAGTGCGGTAAGCTGGGCCATTTTGCCAAGGAATGCACCGATGGTGGAGCTGGAGGAAGTGGAAAGAATGATGCTGATCGGACTAGGCCGAGGACTAGAGCTTACATGTTAACCCAGGAACAAGCTAAGTAGATTCCAGATGTTGTCACAGGTACGTTTCTAGTAAACGGTATATCCGCTTCAGTATTATTTGATTTGGGTGCGAATAGAATTTTGTAGCCACGCCATTTAGTAAATTAGCCAAAATGAAATGTTGCCGAGTGTCTGAAACTTTTATAGTAGAAACTGCTAGTGACACCTCTGTTTAAATAATGAAAATGTTTAAGGACTATAAGATAGAGTTAGAGGGACATGAGTTCCCTGTTACTTTGTATGTTATGACCTTAGGAGGGTTCGATGTGGTTTTGGGGATGGATTGGTTGTCTGAGTACGAAGCTCAGATAGTGTGTAAGAGTTGGATAATAAGGTTAAGGTCCTTGGATGGTAGTGTGGTGACGTTTTATGGTGATAAGGAAAGTTAAGGGCTTAATGTCATTTCGATGATAAAAGCCGAGGGTTTGTTAAGGCGAGGGTGCGGTGCCAACCTGGCGTATGTTGTCAATGCTACGGCCGAGAAGAAAGAGATGAAAGATGTTCCTATCGTCTGCGACTACCCAGAAGTATTTCCTGAGGATTTTCCAGGGTTGCCACCAGGGCGAGAGATAGAATTCCAGATAGATTTAGTACCAGGAGCCCAACCCGTCGCGAAAGCACCTTACCGTCTAGCACCGCCTGAAATGAAAGAATTGATGTCCCAACTACAAGAACTCCTCGACAAGGGTTTATAAGACCAAGTGTTTCCCCGTGGGGCGCACCAGTGTTGTTCGTGAAGAAGAATGATGGAAGTATGAGAATGTGCATAGACTATCGCGAGTTGAATAAGCTTACAGTAAAGAATAGATATCCTTTGCCAATGATTGATGATCTGTTTGACCAACTACAAGGTTCAAGTCGGTTCTCATGAATAGATCTCCGATCAGGCTATCATCAGTTGAAGGTGAAAGAGGCAGACATCCCGAAAACAGCGTTTTGGACGCGGTATGAACACTACGAGTTCCCCGTGATGTCATTTGGTCTAACAAATGCTCCTGCAGCATTTATGGACATGATGAATAGGGTGTGTCGGCAAATGGTTGATAAGTCAGTTATTGTATTCATCGACGATATATTGATTTATTCAAAGAGCGAGTCTGATCATGCTGAGCATCTGAAAGAGGTATTGAGACTCTAAAGAAAGAGGAGTTGTATGCTAAGTTTTCGAAATGCGCGTTCTGGTTAAGAGAAGTGCAATTTCTAGGTCACGTGATCAATCCTGAAGGGATTACCGTGGACCCAGCTAAGATTGAGGCAATAACGAATTGGAAGACTCCACAGAATCCGACTGATATACGAAGCTTCCTAGGGTCAGCTGGCTACTATAGGAGATTCATCGAAGGTTTCTCCAAGATAGCCGCACCGTTGACCGGTATGACCCGAAAGTCGATAGTATTCAGTTGGGGTAAGTTTCAGAAGAGGCTTTCCAGGAGTTAAAGAAGAGACTCACACAAGCTTCAATCCTTGATTTACCCGATGGTGACGAGGATTTGGTTGTTTGTACTGATGCTTCGCATCGTGGGTTAGGTTGTGTGTTGATGCAACGAGGAAAGGTGATAGCTTACACGTCTAGACAGTTGAAAGTCCATGAGAGTACTTATCCGACTCATGATTTAGAGCTAGCAGCAGTAGTGCATGCCTTAAAGATATGGAGGCATTACCTGTATGGTACTAAGTGTACTATTTATACGGATCATAAAAGTTTAAAGTACTTCTTCGAGCAGAAAGAGCTGAACATGAGACAGAGGAGGTGGTTAGAATTGATAAAGGATTACGACTGTGACATTAAATACTATCCTGGTAAAGCTAATGTGTTCGCTGACGCGCTAAGTCGCAAGAACGAGGAAGTCATTGCAACAGTGAAGTCATACCAGTTGATTATGAATTCAAGTCTATTTGAAGAAATCATCAAAGTACAGTCAGAAGTGCTGGTGGATGAAGGGCTAGTGAAGAAAGAAAGGATTTTCGGTCAGAAAGACGAGTTGATGGAAAACACTCATGGTGTTAAGACTAGGTTTGACCGTATGTGGATTCCACGCCATGGAGACTTCAAAGGTCGAATCTTAGATGAAGCTCATAAGTCAAGATATTCGATTCATCCAGGAGCTACTAAGATGTACCAAGATTTGAAAATAGATTATTGGTGGCCGGGAATGAAGAATGATGTAGTAGATTATGTTAGTAAGTGCTTAACTTGTTTACAAGTCAAGGCTGAACATCAAAGCCTTATGGGAAGATGCAACCTTTGGAGATACCTGAATGGAAATGGGAACACATCACCATGGATTTCATAACTAAGCTACCTCGTACAGCTAAGCATCATGATACCATCTGGGTGATTGTGAACCGTTTGACCAAGAGTGCCCACTTTCTGCCTATACGAGAGGCTATCTCTTCAGAAACGTTAGCAAGCTTGTTCATAAAAGAGGTTGTGTCTAAGCATGGAGTGCCGCTGTCGATTGTATCCGATAGAGATACGCGATTTACTTCAAGGTTTTGGAAGAAGTTCCATGAAGCCATGAGAACAAGATTGAACATCAGTACGACATATCACCCTCAAACAGATGGACAGTCTGAAAGGACGATCCAAACCCTTGAGGATATGCTACGTGCTTGCGTTCTAGATTTTGGAGGAAGTTGGGGTGATCATCTGCATCTAGCAAAGTTCTCCTATAACAACAGCTACCATTCAAGTATTGGTATGCCACAGTTTGAGATGTTTTACGGTAGACGATGTAGAACCCCGGTATGTTAGGGAGAGATTGGTCAAAAGGAGATGGGAAGTTTAGAAGTGGTTCAAGAAACATCTTCAAAGTTCGATCAAATTAAGGCAGGAATGAAAGCTGCTCAAGACAGACAAAAGTCTTATGCTAATAAGCGGCGACGACCGATTGAGTTTAACGTTGGTGACAATGTGATGCTTAAAGTCTCGCCTTGGAAAGGAATCATCCGTTTTAGAAAGAGGGGGAAGTTGAGTCTGAGGTACATTGGACTGTCTAAGATTATAGATCGTGTAGGTGAAGTGGCTTATAAGCTGGATTTGCCAGAAGAGTTAGAAGGAATTCATTCAACCTTCCATGTTTCTCGTCTGAGAAAATGTCTAGCTGATGACACGTCTCACGTGCCATTAATGGACATTAAGGTTGATGAACAGTTGAACTACATCGAGCAACCGATTGAGATAGTTGACCGCAAGGAAAAGCAACTCCGTCACAAGGTTATACCTTTAGTAAAAGTGATATGGAAGCATCATAAGGGTTCGGATGCTACTTGAGAAGCTGAGGATGAGATGCGCAAGTTTTACCCGAATTTGTTTATGTAATAGTTAGGTTTCGGGGACGAAACCTCTTTAAGGAGGGAATATTTGTAACATCCTACTTTTGGTTACAAAAATAAAATAAATTTCGCTTATTTTATATTGTGTCGTTTATCGGTTAAGATAATAATCTGTACACGGTTGGGCATGGACTTTAGAAGATGGAATATAAGATGGAATGGGCCTTAGGTCCATGGGCTTAAGGGAGTATAAATACCCCTTAAACCCTAAACCTTTCTATTCTTATCCATCTCTACACCATAGCCTACACCATCAAAAACACACACAAGACTATCCTTTACCCCAGCCTAGATCCGAAGTTGAAAACCGAAGAATGCTTGTGCTAGAACGTTGTGACGAACTGAACCTACATAAAAGACCAGCTCATGTTCGTAGTTCGACTCGTTTAAGGTACGTTTATATCTAGAAATCATCGACTAAGGTTCGGATTTGTTTGGGAAACCTTAGATTTGTATGATAATGATAAAAACGAACCTTGCACAACAAACCTTACTGAAAACCATAAACGATTGATGGGTTAATCGATTGATTAACAAGTCGTAGGTGCTTAGGTGTAAATCGCACCCTCTAAACGTGGATGTTAGACGAATTTGATGACTAGGTTTTATTAGCGCTGATATTGCGAATCTATTGGTACCAAAATCATGTTATTTCGACATGATTTGAAGGCTTAACTGCAGATCTGAGGGTCTGTTGACTATTCCTTGTTCATATCAATTTTGACTTTGACCCTGAGTCAAAGTCTGGATAAGAACCTACGCCAATTCGTTATGATAAGATAACGAACCAGGAGGATTCGTTATTCGCCAGTTCGTTATGAAAAGATAACGAATCAGGAGGATTCGTTATGATAAGATAACGAATCAGGAGGACTCGTTATTCACCAATTCGTTATATTAAGATGACGAATCAAGTGATTCGTTACTCACCTAATTCGTTAAGATAGCAAATTAGGTTAGCGAACCAGAATAACCAACCAGCTCACGAATCAGATTTGTAAGATAACGAATCAGTTAACGAAAGAGGCGTAATTCGTTATGAAGAATGAGTTAACGAATTAGAAAACAAATTAAAATCCTAATGGAAAATGTGTTAAGATAGTTAATGAAAATAAAATGTGTTAAGACAGCTTAACCCCAGCCAGGGGCTCTGCCTCTTGGACCCCGCTAGGGGCTGCCGCCCCTAGAACCCCGCTGCCAGGGGCGCTTCCCCCGGACCCCCGTTTGTTGAGGGTAATAATTAAACTAGAAAGACGATATGGTGGTGATAGTAATTAATACGTGTAATTGTTATACAGTTAGTCGTGCACAACTAAGGAAAGGGATTACCATTAACGGTGAACGTAACCGCATTCAAGTGAGTTTCTAGCCCCATTTCCTTGTTATTTTTTCGGGGCTGTGTGCATACTCGATGTGATAGTTAATACACTTACCTTAACTGGTAAGTGTATGCCTTGTATGGTTTATATGTTATGTATGTATATCTTAAATGTGAATGAAAGCTTGTCGGTACGTGAACGATTTTTCGGGTATTGCAGGTGCTATCAAGGGAGGTATTTATATGATAGATATATGTACAATATATGAATATGTATGAATGATTAAAGAAAGTATGTATGTTATGGGTATGTAAAGACAGTATACACGAAGATGAAGAAAGAGGGATCAGACCCTAATAATATCTGAGATAGAGAAGAAAGGGATCAGACCCTAATAATATCTGAGATTGAGAAGTAAAAAGGGATCAGACCCTAATAATATCTGAGATTGAGAAGAAAGGGATCAGACCCTAATAATATCTGAGATTGACAATGGAAAAGGGATAAGACCCTAATAATATCTGAGATAGAAAAGAAAGGGATCGGACCCTAATAATATCTGAGATAGAAAATGACAGTAATTTATATAGTATAAAAGTAATAAAGTATGAACGAATGTATGAACTTATGTAATGAAAGTAAATTAGTAAAGTAATTATTATGTATCTTCGGATGCATAATTGAAGGTAAGTGTATGTATTGTATTATGTGTGATTAACTAGAACTCACTCAGCGTAACTGACTTTTAGTATGCACGCAAGTGAGTAGAATGAGGCAGTTCGCTTAATGAGGACACATGGCATCGAATTGAAGACACTGGCGTCTCAAGGAAGTGTTATGTTGTTTTAAGACTATGTTTTGTATTTAACTGACTATGAATGTTTGATGAGACAAGATTTGAAAGTTATGTAATGTTTTATGGTTGAAGTTTTATATTCCGCGTAAAGTTTTAATTAACTCTGATATTTATAACTGTGTTTATAAGTAAATCCAACACCAACTATAGGGCACCGGTAACGGGGCCTTACATTAATATATCATAAATTTAATAAAAGTTTTATCATCATTTATAAATATTATTCCGCACATATTATTTAGTGAATATTATTAAACATGACAACTTTTCATAATTTATTAATATTATTATTCTCATGAATCACGATATTTCAAATTATTTATATCTTTACATGGAAGACCAAATTTAAACTTAAATTTCGGTCACTTATAAGTTTACCATTCAATATCGTATTCTTCATTGATATTCCATCATAACTACATCCAAATTTTAATATTTTCGCTGCAAACATGTAATTAATTATTAATATACATTTGACTTTGTTTTTTCAAAAATTAAATTAATCACATATTAATTCTTATTGTTATTCTTTATAGTAGATTTATGGGATTCCACACCCAAAATTAATCGTAGTATTATGATTTTGATGACCAATTTGTTGTATTATTTAGAAGCATCTGAATTTTAAGATTGTGGTTATAAAGTTATGTTAAAATTTATGATTTTCTAAAATGTTTTCTTGTGAAATTTTATGATTGTCTATATTTATATAGTAATTGTTACCTTCACACATTTTGTTTTTAGTTTTACATAATCCTCTAGATATTAATGTTAATATAAACTCATTATGACATACATTAACGTTTTAGTTTATACTATATTTTAGTTTAATACTTTATCAGGTTGCATGATTTGTTTTGTTTTTCAGGTTCTAAAGCAAAATGTTATTGTTTTTGGACTGAAATTTTTCAAGGTCATGCTAGGATAACATGGTTTAAACATTTTCATGACTTTGCTAATATATACAAGTTTGTGTAACTATTAGCGTTTTTTGTAGACAATCTTACTCTTTAATATTTTTGTTAGGTCATCTTAATGTTAAATATTTGTTTTCTCTAATATGTTATTTATGAAATTTTATGGTTGTCTATATTGATTTTGTTATTTATATGTTAGTAATTATTAAACTTGTTGTTATCATAGGTTTATATTTTATTTAATATGCTATTGTTTTGTATAAATTTCCAGGTGTCTTAGGAAAATGAATTTTCTTTTGGTGTATTTTTTGAAGATGTTCATGATGGTTTAATATTAAAGCACATTATTAGTTATTTTGTTAATGTGTTTTGGTTGTTCGGTTTAAATTAACTTATTGTAATTTTGAACTTTTAATAGAAAAATAATGTAAATCTATAACGTTTTGGTACGAATCATTGAAAAAGTACTATGTTTCTTTAAATTGATGTTTAACTTGATTATATTTAGTGACATGTTATTCTACCAGCGCATTACGCGGGTCTATACCCTAGTTTTCCCATTTCTTTATGATTTGTATTTATTAAATCTTAATGTCCAATTTACGATGTCGTTTGGGTGGCATCCAAATGATGCACGCTCCACCTGTTAGTAGATGTCCCCCTAATTTATCCTTATAAAAATCAGAACCAATGGTTCATGGTTTACTGTATCTAACTTCTTGACTTCTTCAATCCTTCAATATCAGAATACCAATAAATTTCATCAATACTTTTCCCGTCTAATTATTGATTTAATTTAGATCGGTCTCTAAACCGTTGTCATCTAATGATTTAGAGTTTGAAGACCGATATGAACTGAATAAATAATCGGATAAATTTTTATTCATGGGTGGTATATACTGTCAACGGTTTTTTGTAAGGTATATTGATGTTATAATATATTAGGTGTTTGTCTCTTTATATTGATGTGGAAATCATCAATAAGTTTCTTGTCAAATTATTGGTTTAACTCATATCAGTCTTAAAATCATTGGCAACTAATAGGTTTTGAAGCAAATTATTGGTTTAACTCATGTCCGTCTCAAACCTAATATTCTGTAATATTAGGTATACAGATCTACGGAAGTTAAGGTTTAAAGTCCATATACAAAAGTGAAAAACATCAATAAGTGACAGTCTCACTGTTTTGTTTCTCTGAATTGAAAGTCACCTCCGATGTTTGATGTCAAATGTGTGACCCCAGCCACATCAAGGGTTCATCGAAAATGAACCAAAAAAGCTTGAACCAGCCGGTTTTAAACCATTTATTACTGGGTCGGGCAGTTTATATAAATCTTTCTCATTTTCCGGTGGCCAAGGCAAAACCATTACCGCCACCCCTTTCGATTTCCTCACATCTCATCTCATGTCGATTTGGCTGCCTGACCCTCACCCACATCTTAGCCAAATATTCCCAAAATTGGCACAAAACCTAAGGCTGATAATTAACGAACGTTTCTGGAATTTGATCAATCGAAACACAGGAACCACATACTCCGGACACCACTCAACACCGATCATACATCGATCTTTGACGGATCTGGATGATGCAAATAACGGTGATGAATTGATGATGGTGGTTACCACCGATTCATCTTCTCATCTTCTCTTACTTTTGGCCGGAGAGAAAGAATGGGGTTGGTTAGTGGGTCCCAGTATTCAGAATATTATCAATTTATTAGCTTGTTTTTTTATTAATGTTTTGTATTACAAATAAATTATAATTCTTTAATTTAATTAATAGAAGAAAACTTGAATTTACCTCCATACCCTCATGTGCAGGGGCACATGTGGTTATCTAACTGACATATTTAACATCCGTTAATCTAAAGGACAAAAAGTAAGGATACATGTCTCATAAAAGACACCGCTTGAAAAAAAGACATTTTAAATTATCGGATCCATAAATTGAAAATGTTTGAAGGACAAAATTTGTAATTTTGTCATATTTAACTCATGAATTGAATTATGATACCTTGAATGCATAAACCTGCCTAACTAGGTAGATGTATGTTTGTTAACTCGATTTCGTCAACAAATTAACAAAACCCCTAAAAGTTCCTTAACCCCACTCGACTCCACTAGTAATGTTGAAAAGAGAAAAAAAACAAAAAAAGAAAATATAAAGTGGGGTCAAAACTCTAAGGCTATGTGTAGTGGAGGGACTACAAAATGGGGCGTTTTGCGTCATGTGGCGTCCAGTCAGCGAATGGTGAGTTTTTGTTTAAGGGTGTACTTGTGTTGTAACTCATATATATATATATATATATATATATATATATATATAGGTGGGATCTAGAGAGAACTCCTATTAAAAAGAGAACTAGAGAACTAGTAAAGAATTATTTTTAACTATTTAAAAAAAAATATTTTATGATTTTTTTTCCTCATTTTAATAAGATGATATTGATACTAAAAAAAATACTTGTAGGTGTAGTGCATATGTGCACTAATGCCTATTGCATATATATTGTAACATCCTGCTTTTAAAAAGAATTAATAAAATAAATTTCGTTTATTTTATAGTGTGCCGTTTATCGGTTTAGATAAATAAACTAATAGAAGGTGGGCTTGTACCATAAAAAGATGGGATAAGATATGGAATGGGCCTTAGGTCCATGGCCTTAAGGGAGTATAAATACTCCTTAAACCCTAATCCTTTACATTTTTATCAATCTCTACACCATAGCCTTCACTATCAAGAACACACACAAACACCATCCTGTAACCCGAGCCAAGATCCGAAGTTGGAAACCCGAACCCGTTGGTGCTAGAGCGTCGTGACGAACCCAAAGAACATCAAGACTAGACCGTGTTCGTAAACCGACTCGTTTAAGGTACGTTTATATCGAGAACTTGTTAGTTTAGGTCCGGATTACGTATAAAAATCTTAGATCTATAATTAAATGGTAAAAACGAATTCAGCGCAACAAACCTCACTAAAATTCGTTAATATTTGATGGGTTAATTGATTGTTTAAAGAGCCGTATGTATATATGTGTAAACCGCACAATGTAAAACCTAATATTTGGATGATTGATGGTTTGGGGTTTGTAGGTGCTAGGATTACGAGTTCAGTGGTACCAAATTTGTGTTGTTTTGTTGAGAATCGAAGGTTTTTTACAGATCTGATGAAGGTTGACTGCTTATGTTCTTATCAATTTTGACTTTGACCCCTTTAGTCAAAGTTTGGATAAGAACATATGCTCATTCGTTATGATAAACGAATCACCGGTAAATTGTTATGCGATCATAACGAATGGGACTCATTCGTGTGACTTGATAACGAATGAACACATAATTCGTCACCTATCCATTCGTCAGATTAAGATAATGAATCAGGTAATTCGTTATACTCTCATTCGTCAGATTAAGATAACGAATCAAGTAATTCGTTATATGCACATTCGCTATGATTACGATAACGAACTAGGTCATTCGTTACTCACCAATTCGTTATGATATGATAACGAACCAGATGACGAATCGATCATGATAAGATAACGAATCAGGCTTAATTCGTTATAGCGAATGAGTTAACGAATTGGATAATAATTTAAGATTTCTAATGAAAAATGTGTTAAGATAGTTAATGGAAATAAAAATTTTCCAAGCTGACCTGGCAGCTCGACCCCAGCCAGGGGCTCTGCCCTTTGGACCCTGCTAGGGGCTGCCGCCCCTAAAACCCCGATGCCAGAGGCGCTGCCCCCGGACCCCCGTTAGTTGAGGGTTATAATTAAACTAGAAATATGATATGGATAGTGATATTAATTAATACGCGTAATTGTATACAGTTAGCCGTGCACAACTAAAGAAAGGGATAACCATTAACGGTGAACGTAACCGTGCTCGGGTGAGTTTCTAGCCCCATTTCATTGTTATGTTTTCGGGGCTGTGTGCATACTCGATGTGATAGTTAATACACCTACCTTAAATGGTAAGTGTATGCCATGTATGATTTATATGTTCATTATGTGTATCTTGGATGTGAATGAAAGCTTGTCGGTACATGAAAGATCTTCGGATATTGCACGTGTTGACAAGGGAGGTGTGTATATGAAAGATGAATGTCTATGATAGATATATGTACAACATATGAGTAGGTATAAATTATTAAAGAAAGTATATGTATCTTACAGGTATGTAAACACAGTATGTACGAAGATGAAGAAGTAAGGGATCAGACCCTAATAATATCTGAGATAGAGAAGAAAGAGATCAGACCCTAAAAATATTTGAGATTGTTGGTGCATGTTTTGTGACCGTCGCTATGCAATTCTGTTCAGCGTTGTGGAAGTACGAAGTTAGGCAACTTCGCCATAGGCGAAGTTGTAACAACTTCTGCCATAGGCGAAGTTAGAACAACTTCGCCATAGGCGAAGTTGTTAGGCGAAGTTGTAACAACTTCGCCTACAGGCCCAAGCCCGTGAAGTTGTTTATATATATATAGATGTGTCTTGGTTAGGTTTGTGTATCCAGAAAATTAGAGTTTTGTGTTACAGTTCAAGTAGCTAGAGAGAAACCGAGAGGGAGAGCCGTGTGGGACGGTCCGAGGTAGAGCTCACCTCGGGTCGGCCGTGTTTCTATTTATGTTCGGTATGTAACGTGGTTTCGGTTATTATAAAAGATCTGCAGATTTGTTTATCCCATTCGTGTGTTTGTTCGTGTATGTGTTTGTGTGTAATCGTGTTCTTCATCTTCTACACCAATAAACAAGTCTACGAGGATTCCGCACTCCTAGACCTCGTGCGGATCTCGTATCGATCGGCGACGCCCCGGGGGGACTTACAAGTGGTATCAGAGCCTTAGGCTCTTATGCTATGGTTCGAGATCTGCGTTTTGGTGTTTCTGGCACGTTTCTGATGCGTTTCTGGCCGATCAGCACCGCAGGCGAAGTTATGGGGATCAGGCGAAGTTGTCGCTTAAATTTTAGGGTTTAGGCGAAGATATAAGGTTAAGCGAAGTTATCCACAACTTCGCCTACCTCACAAGTTCGCTTATCAGTCAGGCGAAGTTATGGACAGGCGAAGTTGACTTTAAGCGAAGTTAACGAGAAAAAAAAAAAGAGTGTTTTGGAGTTTTCGTCTGTATGGCCTGGTGTACACGATTATTGTGAGACCGGAGATGTTGTTCCGTCAACGAGTGAAACTTGTGATCTCTGGGTCTTACGTGTGAACAAATACGTGTCAACTCTGGATATGGAGTTGAGTTTGTGAATGGGATATTGATTGAAACTGGATATTGACACATATTTGGGTGTTTGTGGGCAATAAAATTGTTGTTGTTCGAGGTTGACCAACTGAAGAAAGTCAAATTGAACTGAAGGTTTTCGTCATTACTGGATTGCGGTCAGAGCATATTATTTATGTTATTTTCAAGGCGTTCGAGAATTGGATCCTGAAACGTGATGCTTATTTATTAAAGTGAAAATTCTGGAACAAGTTGGATTTAATCGGGAATTAAAGTGTTTATGTTCTTGATTGTTATCCCTGGTGATTGAAGATGCTTCGGATTAATTAATGGTCATGTGTGTTAGATTCTGTCAAGGTGGTTTTGTGATGAAATTGATCACTTGATGTTGAGTAGTTGAAGATTAAACCTTATCGTATGCCGACTTGTTGGTGAAGTTGTGGAGGGAGCCCAACTTCACGTGTTGGTGAAGTTAGAAGAACTTCACGTGTTGTGAAGTCAGAAGGACTCACGTGATTGGTTGAGATGATTAATTAGGCACGGGGATGCATGCATTTCAAAGACCTCAACCTATATAGTCGGAGAAGCTTACACTGAAGGGGAGATCTGATATGGAAGACGCTGGGTGATTGGTAGATTTGTGAAGCTACATGATAGTTTCAGACACGGCTGCTTGAAGAGCAAACAGAAGATCATCAGTTAAGAGGGAGTCTGTTGGTGCATGTTTTGTAACAGATGATCTTTTGTGTTTGTTAGAATTGAGAGCAACGGTCAAAGGGGAGTCTGTTGGTGTATGTTTTGTGACCGTCGCTATGCAATTCTGTTCAGCGTTGTGGAAGTACGAAGTTAGGCAACTTCGCCATAGGCGAAGTTGTAACAACTTCACCATAGGCGAAGTTGTAACAACTTCTGCCATAGGCGAAGTTAGAACAACTTCGCCATAGGCGAAGTTGTAACAACTTCGCCTACAGGCCCAAGCCCGTGAAGTTGTTTATATATATATAGATGTGTCTTGGTTAGGTTTGTGTATCCAGAAAATTAGAGTTTTGTGTTACAGTTCAAGTAGCTAGAGAGAAACCGAGAGGGAGAGCCGTGTGGGACGGCCCGAGGTAGAGCTCACCTCGGGTCGGCCGTGTTTCTATTTATGTTCGGTATGTAACGTGGTTTCGGTTATTATAAAAGATCTGCAGATTTGTTTATCCCATTCGTGTGTTTGTTCGTGTATGTGTTTGTGTGTAATCGTGTTCTTCATCTTCTACACCAATAAACAAGTCTACGAGGATTCCGCACTCCTAGACCTCGTGCGGATCCCGTATCGATCGGCGACGCCCCGGGGGGACTTACAATATTAACATTAGGGTTTTTGATTAAAGGCTATGGACGATCAAATTACAATAGTTAATTACCTCAAACAGTGATGATATGGTGGTTAATAATATGAGGACAGCGACGGCAAGAACAAGAACACGCATACGATGAAGAGTGGGTTTAACTCAAATTGCTTCTGGGATTATGATCGCGAGTCCATGAGGAAGCTTTTATATGTGTTTAATTGTATTATCATTGATCCTAGCTGGTGTAACACCTATAAGCTATAGCCGGTTTTCGATAATAATCTTGTACGAGATCGTTCTTGATTATATTTCTACAATTATTGTGACGGTGAAGCACAATTAGGTAAGAATAATGATTTGCACAAATAAATTCCAAGTTTTTATCGTTAAATTATAAAGAGACAATATCTAATTAATTTATTTATTATCAAACAACATTCATATACAACAAAATAAAGAAAATTACAAATACAAAACCAACTATTCTTGTATATGTTTTATCCTAAAGTCATCTCTATGTGCGCTTCAGTTCGATAAGCAATCCAAATCTATAATTTGCAAATGCGTACAAAATATATGTTTATCAACAACACATGTTGAGTGAGTAGATCACCAGTTTTGACACAAACAAAAATGCTAATAATATATAATGATATAAGTGAATAAAAATAGGCAAAACTATAATCTGTGAGTATAAACAACTAAACCATAGCACATACATAAACAATCAACCATAAAGAAAGGGCTAAACCGTTGTCATACGAATGTGCATTGGTTACCAAAAATGAGGTGTCGGTAAAACCATTGCCAATGCGATCGGGCTCCGGCCACTACGACGGTCGTATGATCATACTATAATGAGATTATGTTGGACCTCTCCGAATGCGATTCAAGTAAGCAAGTAAGAAAATAACAAGTAACATGCAATCATTCAATTAATACACATCACAAAGATCACATTTTGCGTTTGAGAAATAATAAGATAAATAATATGATAAATGGTACGCAAGTGTCCCCAAAACATTTAAAAACAAGTAAATAGTGGAGTGATTACTCACCTGATCAGATGAACGAAATATAAATGATGATGAGCGAAAGATGAATCCTTCGGGGTACACCGACAAGGATTCCTAATTAAATATAATAATATAAATAAATTAATAAGAATATATAACATGATTTAATGAGTTAAGATTACGATGTGGTTGGGATTATGATATTATAGATTTGAACGATTGATTTATATAGTTAGAACCACTAGCCTTGTTAATTATAAATTCTAAATTCACCAATAGTTAATCTTGATAAAATATGTAACTAAAGATTTAAAGAATTTAAATAATATAAGACATGCTTGAAATAATAAAATCTAAATGATTAAATATGTGAATTAAAATAATTTAATTAATATAAGGTGAGATATACTTTTAATTATTTGAATATATAAAATACTAATATATAAAGAAATAGATAATCATAATAATAATAATGTGTAATTATTTAATATAATATGTAGTAAAATGTAAATAAATATTTTGTTTAAATCTTTTAAGTAAATCTATTCACCATGTTTATATAATATATATAAAATAAATATAAGTAAGTTTACAAAGACGTTCAACGATGAGAAAACACCATTATTGGTGTCGGGGTTTAATAAGGTACGATGATTTATTATTATAAAAAATATTTATACTTATGATACACAAACAAACACCCATATATATATATATATATATATATATATATATATATATATATATATATATATATATATATATATGTAAACGAAAGCTTTTACGAGTTTTGACAAGAAACACAAAGTCCAAGATGCCGGTTTAACTAAATTAATATTTATTTAATCCTATAAGCAAATAAAAAGAAAATCAAAATGAAAACCGACCCTGCCCGGATTCGAACTCGGGCAGACGGCCGGTTCAATGAACAACACTCAGCCACCCCTAACAGCTGATCTGGGGCGTTTGTTGTTAAGGAGACGCAAACGAAATATATATGAGTACAGACAGCGATTTAACCCCAATTTGTTATGAACCCTAAATCTTCAATTGGCCAAACTGATTGTTTTAGGTTATATTAACATTAGGGTTTTTGATTAAAGGCTATGGACGATCAAATTACAATAGTTAATTACCTCGAACAGTGATGATATGGTGGTTAATAATATGAGGACAACGACGGCAAGAACAAGAACACGCATACGATGAACAGTGGGTTTAATTTAAATTGCTTCTGGGATTATGATCGCGAGTCCATGAGGAAGCTTTATATGTGTTTAATTGTATTATTATTGATCCTAGTTGGTGTAACACCTATAAGCTAGAGCCGGGTTTCGATAATAATCTTGTACGAGATCGTTCTTGATTATATTTCTACAATTATTGTGACGGTGAAGCACAATTAGGTAAGAATAATGATTTGCACAAATAAATTCCAAGTTTACGACGAGAAATACGGCACAAGAAATATAAACGGGTCTTCGGGTACGATATGGGTCGGGTTTGTGTAACTGGGTAAGAGGTTTTGGTTTAAGAATATAATAATAACTGATTTTGCTATTTAGTCCCCGAAGTTTGGATGGGGATGCAGATGGGGATTAAAGTCTTGTTAAGGGTATATAATACATATCTTAGAAAGTTATTAGTATACTTTAATATTTAATGAATATGATAAACAATTAATAATAAAATAATGATAAACACGAAAAAAATTCCTGAACATTAAAATGGGTCGGGTTATGTTTCATGAATCAATAACGAAAATCCGAATTGTTACAATTTCACTATGTTTTGTTTATTGGTTTATCGTTAACATAACTTTATTTTGTTTATTGTCGTCACAATATTGCTGATATATGGAAAAAAAATTATATATAAGGGTTGTATTTTAGTACTCATTTTGGGCACGCAAAAATCTCGAAGACGCGTCTTATACCTCTGTAGTTCCTTTTTACATTTTTCTTCAAAATCCATTGCCATCTGATTCTTTGTAACATTTACCACTATTTGGTTTCGTACACGAAAAGTTTTCTTCAAAAAAAATCTTTTGTATACAACTTAAAACGTTATGACGAACCTTTCTTGACCTAGAAGGATGCGAATTCAATAAATTTCTAAACACAACTATAGATAAGTTGAATACTTTTATGTTTCGAGTTGTGAAGATTGTACCATACTGTTTAGTGGGATGTCACAAAGAAATATTTCAGTTAGTAGATCCCATACACGAAAATCACCACTAGAGGCAAACCCGAAACACCTTTTGGTTTCCTTGATATCGACTCAAAGAACACAAGGAACGCCAACAATGGCAAGATTCTTATACCATTTACGACAAATGCCCGAAAACTGGGCAACGGCAGTGTGGTGAGGACTGTAGTAGCGCGGCAAAGGGTTAAATGTGGTCGAATGCTGGGTGGAAGGTAGTGGCTTCTTCATTTTTTTTAAATTATTTTGACTCATGTTTACTAATCTGACCTCCCAGGTGCTTCCAGTATTCCTCCACAACTTGAGTGTTCTTCATCATTAATAATACTTTAAATTTGCTCATTTAAGGTCCGCTCACCTACAAATATAAAACTCGACTCCAGTTCAAGATATAAAATCAATTAGTAACATACGCGGTATCTAAACATTAAAATACATCTTTTTCTCCACTCATCAGTTGTCAAAATCTTCATCTTCTCGTTCTGAATGTTATTTTCATTTTATTAGTTTCAAAGGTCTTAATTACCGAAATATTCCCAAACTTCATCTACTTCTTTATGTGAAAAGTTTAACCCTTCAATCTTGAATATTTTCCTTCCATTCTTGTTGTCTTCCTCTATAATTCGATCCAAGCGATTGAAGTAATCTTCAAAGTATGCCTTTTGATGAGGGTTACAGAATTCCTTTTTATCATTCTCCATATAACATGATCTTCTTTTCCATATTCATATTTGATTAATGAACTTCCTCATCCTTGAATGTCTTTTCAATGCAACAACAATCTTCACATTGAAACCTTCGCATGAAAGTTGTTCCAGGCTTAACACATTTTTGTCTACTTTTGGAGTATAATACATAAGCTTGGGATCTTCCTATACTTAGCACTTTTGAGGATCCTAACATTATTGATTCCTCTAGCGTAAAAGATTTCCTTTTCATTAGTTCGGCTCTTATAACTAAAACTTGTTTTGAACTTATTAAAGAGGCATGTATTTCCTATTGAAGTCCCGAATCGATTATCAAACAAGAACTAAACGAATAGCTCTCGTTTAAATGGGAAAATATAACTCAAAAATCAGATTAAAATGTATCAAACCCTAACTTAGTTTGACTGTTGATTAACCCTAACTCGGTTACATCTCGTGTGTATCTCTAGATGAACCCTAAGTTGGTTGCATCTTACACTCCACAATCTATAATGTCTAACCACAACTTGGTTAATATATACTAACCTAACTAGCTAATTAACACATCACCAAATATAATAAAACCTTAATTGTAACCCCATAAACCCATTACATCATTAATGAATCCCACTGACCCAATATGTCCAACCTGATCAACTACATGTGACAAGATTATTAAGTTGGAAATTACGTGTAAGGCCCCGTTACAGGTGCCTCACATTTGGACGTTGGATTTACTCATAAACACAGTTCTAAACATCAGAGTTAATTAAAACATTCGCGGAATATTAAAACTTTCATAACATTACAATAATAATTCATAACATGTCTTAAAACATTCATATTGTCTTTCAAAATCAAAACATAACATAACAAGTCTTCAGATGCCAGACTCTTATTCTTCTGCCATGTACCCCGCTCAAACCAGCTGCCTCATTCTACTCACCTGCGTGCATACAAAAAGTCAGGTACACTGAGTGAGTTCTAATTAATCAGGTAACATACAATACGTCCATACACATTCATATATACGCAGCCCAAGGTACATATACATACATAGTTCTTTACCTTCCTTCGTACGTTCATACTATCATACCTTCTTCCTTTCCTTTTATACACACACATATACATATACCTCGTCCTAAAACATTCGCAGATATTATTAGGGTCTGTTCCCTACATTCGCGGATATTATTAGGGTCCGTTCCCTACATTTGCGGATATTATTAGGGTCCGTCCCCTGCATTCGCAGATATTATTAGGGTTCGTTCCCTTTCTAACTGTGCCTTCCTCTACATTTGTAATTATAACTTCCATACGTACATACATCATTTGTATATCATATATATATATATATATCAATAATATCTTTAAACTATCCCTTGAAGATACATGCAATATCCGAAGATCGTTCATGCATCATCAAACATTCATTCACACATTAATCATATAAGACATACACTTACCACTTAAGGCAAGTGTATTAACTAATCACATCGAGTATGCACACAGCCCCGAAAACATAACAAGGAAGTGAGGCTAGAAACTCACCTGAATGCGGTTACGTTCACCGTTTATAGTTATCCCTTAATTCGTCATTCCAATTCGTTATCTGAACATGACTTGATTTGTTATCTCAGCATAACGAATGAGCCTATAACGAATCACCATATTCGTTATCTTATTTAACGAATGGGTAGTTAACGAATTAAGGGCTGATTCGTTATCAAGTCACTCGAATGAGTCCCATTCGTTATGACCACGTAACGAATCACCCGACCCTAACGAATCATCAACAGTTCTTATCTAGACTTTGACTCAAGGGTCAAAGTCAAAATCGTCAAGAACAATAACAGTCAACAAACCTCAGATATACGATTAAACCCCCGATTCTTAACAAAATAACATGATTTTGGTATCATTGAACTCGCATTCACATCGCCTACAAACCCTAGGTGTCCAATCAGCAATACATACATGTTTAAAGGGTGTGATTTATGCATCTTTGTTACGGGTTCTATAGGTTAAGAATTAACCTAGCAAACGTTAACGAATTTCAGTAGGATTTGCTTTGTTGGATTCGTTTTTACCATATGCATACAGATCTAAGATTTCCTAGATGAATCTGAACCTAAATAAATGATTTTAGATTATAAATGTACCTTAAATGAGTTGAACTATGAACACGAGCTGGTCCTTGATGCAGGTTCGGTTCGTCACAACGTTCTAGCACCAAAAATCTCGGGTTTTCAACTTCGGATCTAGGCTCGGGTTAAAGGATAATGTTTGTGTGTGTTTTCCAAGGTGTAGACTATGGTGTAGAGATGGATAAAATGGAAAGGATTAGGGTTTAAGGGGTATTTATACTCCCTTAAGCCCATGGACCTAAGGCCCATTCCATCTCTTATTCCATCTTCTAAAGTCCAAGCCCGCCTTCTATTAGTTAATTGTCTAAAACAATAAACGACACACTATCAAATAACGAAATTTCATTTATTATTATAATCGAAAGTAGGATGTTACATTACGTCCAACAATAATCCCCTAATTTCATATTCGAAATAGAGGGATATTTGTCTCGAAACTTCTCTTCTTTTATTTGACCATTGATCTTGACCTCCTCGGCTTTCACAACCATCTTGGCCGTCATCATGTCAGTCTTGTTCTCACCGGAACTTCTCTTGATCATAGATGTGTTCTTTTGGTTCTCCCGAACTCGACTACCTTGATCCCCTCTTCTACAACTTATTTCACACAAGTTTTGATTGGTTTCTCACCGGTTAGTTTCTCACCTTAGTTTCTTCTAACGAATTACCCGAGTTCCTCACTTTGATCCCTGATAGATCAGTTCTTCTCGAACACACTTTCATAGCAAACTTGATTGCTTCACACAGTCGAATTCTCACCTCGTTCTTAATTGGTTCACACAATCATTCTCGTTTTCTGATCAACCTGTCATGGATTGACAATTTTCTTCTTCATCGATATCATAACACACTACCCGAGTCACTTAGGTAAACACCGGTATCACAATGTATCACCCCAAATCACTCAGGTAAATTTCACACCTCTTGCAGGTGATTAATTTTTCACGCAATCTGAATCGCTCATATTGATGTCCCGCAGTTTTATCGCACAACCCCCTGTTCCACTTTGTTGGAACAAATACAAACCAATTAACTAGCCCTGAACAACTTTCAGAACCAAACCCACTTGCTCGTAAAATAAAATAAATCAAACCTTGGTTAACCTAACTCGTTTAACCCAATAGAATACAGATTCTGAAATAAACCCGCTTGTCCAACCCGAATAAAAAACTCTTAATGGCTTTAAAATATCGTGTTTCTTTTCCTTTCGTAAGTAAGACTTGCTTTCTGTGCAAAACAAAATTGTATTCCTTTTAGCTTTTGACTTTTCTAATACTTGTTTTTTTCTTGGTGTTTCCTGCACACAAAAAGATTATTGTGTAACGTTGTTCACAAATATCCAAGCCACTTGACTTTTTGTGACACTATTAATCACATAACCGTATAACCTAGAAACCCAGTTTCCTATCAAAAACCCTTTCGCAAATCAAGAACCTTGCTTTACTGATTCCGTAACCTAATCCATTTCCTCCGGAACCAAGTCCTCACTTCTGATTACAGGTATAAACTCACATGAAAATCGTCGAGGCCTTCTAGAACAGCCCCAAACGAAAACCAACTTGAATCCGAGTTGTCGCCGCATGAACAAGCTACTAACTACCTACCGTTGGTAAACACCCATGCCGCTTCTCTGACGTATCAGTACCATCCATTCCACCTTCTTCCGGTCATAAAATCTCAGCCCCTTCGTTCACCCATGTCTCGATCGCCGACCTTGCCTTGATTATTCGATAATAGCTTGACAAAGCTCTCCTTATCAATCACGACTTTGATCGATGTCTTGAGTCTTCAGTCTCCTCCTTCCCGATTTCTTGAACTTGTCTTTGATATCAACTGAAGTCCCAGATCGATAATTAAACATGAACTAAACGAATAACTCTCGTTTATAATAATTAGAAAATATAACTCAAAAAACTGATTACAATATCTCAAACCCTAACTCGGTTTGACTCTTGATTAACCCTAACTCGGTAGCACCCGGATGAACCCTAGCTCGATTACATCTCGTTTGTGTCTCTAGATGAACCCTAACTTGGTTGCATCTCACGCTCCACAATCTATAATGTCTAGCCATAACTTGGTTTATATAGACTAACCTAACTTTCTAATCATGTAACATCCTGAATTTTCAAATAATAATATTTTATATTATTCTTAATGGAAAAGTTTACTTGGATTAATAAATAAAATAATAAAAGAGGGAAAGAGAAGTAGGCTAATTAGATGGATTAATCATGGACTAAAAAGGAAAGTTGGGCCTTAGGTCTATGGGCTTAAGCGAGTATAAATACCCCTTAAACCCTAAATCTTTCCATTTCCATCCATCTTATCCATCTTATTCTCCCTACACCTCCATAACACACACAACCCTTTCTATTTTCGGCCGCAAGAGGAGGAAACGAGATCCAAGGTTAAACGAGCATAGGTCTTTGGTTTATCATCCTTACTCAAGCTAGATAAACGATCCAAGCTTATAATCCAAGATAGCCGTGACCTTAGAAACGCCTAAAGGTATGTTATTTAACCATAAAGTTTACGTTTTTATGAACGGTTTGCTATGAAACTTAACCCTAGAGTAGGTCGGGTCTAAATGCTTCATAAAAATGCAAACTTGATGATTAGAATGAACTTAATAGACCTATGGAAATATACGGCTCATAGATAAACCCTAGATCTAGCTTAGAACGTTTTAAACCTATAATGATCCAAGATTTATGCCTAAAACGAGATAGATCTTGAAGCCATGATAGTAATGGGTGTAATCGGGTATGAATGATGATGGTAAAGGGTTAAAGTTCATGATTTGGACAATGAAACAAGTAAATCTGGGCAAGGCAGAATCATAAGATAGAAGGATGAGTTGAGCTGAGGGTTCTCGGCCAAAACTGGGGGTTCTCGGCCAACCCATGTTCTCGGCCAGGACCAGTTCTCGGTCAGACCTGAGAGTTCTCGGTCAAACTGATGTTTCTCGGTCAAACTGATGGTTCTCGGTCAACATGATGTTCTCGGTCAACCCAATGTTCTCGGCCAGTTCTCTATTTGGACTTGGACCTGAGCCTAGTAGGCCCATATACCAAAATGGACAGTTGACCCTGAACCCAGTTGAACCCATATACTATAATGGGCTGTTGGGCCTGACTTAGCTCAGTCTACGAGTTCAAGCCCATGTGTTATTTAAACAAATCAAGCCCATTATCTTAAGTTTAACAAACAAGCCCAACTTAGAAATACGTTGGTTAACTATATACCAACTTAAGTAATAATACGGTTAATTAACAAAAGATGTATATTTAACAGTTAGCCGTGCTCAATTAAGGAAAGGAATAACAATTAACGGTGAACGCATCAGGATCCAGGTGAGTTTCTTGCCCTATTTCCTTGCTATGTTTTCGGGGCTGTATGCATACTCGATGTGATTAGTTAATACACTTACCTTAAGTGGTAAGTGTATGCCCTATATGATTTATGTATGAATGAATGCTTGACGATGCATGAACGATCTTCGGATATTGCATGTGCCTTCAAGGGATAGTATAAAGATATGATCGACATATATATGATGCATAGATGATGTATGGACGTATGAAAGTTATAATTATGAATGCATATAAAGGTACGAAAGGTATATATATAGAACAAGGGAACCGACCCTTATAATGTCGGCGAATGTAGGGAACCGACCCTAATAATGTCGGTGAATGTAGGGAACCGACCCTAATAATATAGGCGAATGTAGGGAACCGACCCTAATAATATCGGCGAATGTAGGGAACCGACCCTAATAATATCGGCGAATATAGGGGACCGACCCTAATAATATCGGCAAAGGTTATAGGGCGGAAGGCTCTTAGTAATGTATGTGTATGAATGAAAGTATGTATGTTAATATGAAAGAAAGAATGAAAGTACGTAAGTATGTAAGTATGTAAGATAATTGGAAGGTATGTACCTTCGGGTGCATATGTAGATATGAGAATGAATTGTACGTTACCTTATTTACTAGAACTCACTCAACGTAGCTGACTTTTAGTATGCACGCAGACTAATCGACTGAGACAGCTGGCTTGAGGGAGACACATGGCAATACTGAAAAGGCTGGCATTGAAGATTTGTGGTGATGTTTTGACACTATGTTTTATGTTATGTTTTATAATGACAAAATTATGGATGATTGTAACGAATGGTTGACTATTTTATTATTCCGCAAAATTTTTTAATTAACTCTGATTTTAGAACTGCGTTTATGAGTAAATCCAACACCGAATGTAGGGCACCGATAACGGGGCCTTACAAGTTGGTATCAGAGCAAAGTTCGAGAGATTTAAGAATCCTACATGCTTAGACTCGAATAGAGAATGGGATTAAAGTAAGAAATGAAAGAAGATTCCAGTTCAAGATAGCCATGTGTCACTCAAGCAAGCTCGGTAAAGGTAAAGTGTATGGTTAAATATGTATGTTAATGATTAACTTAAGTGCTAAAGAAAGGATATGTGTACGTAGGGATAGGATTTTCTGAAAGTTTGATGGATTATCTGTTTAAAGTAGAACCAACACAAATAGACTCATAAAGGGAAGTGTATAGGAGACGGAAAGTAACGTGATCAGCTAATCACAGTTGGCCACTGTTATTACCTGTTAGCTTTACTATCCTTGTACTAAATAGTTCCTTGAGTGATGACGTTTGTTTTTTCCTTTCCAAAATACGATGGCTGGATCTAGGGAAGTTGTTGGAGCGGGAGGTCGCACTGGACGTCGTAGTAGGCCACGTGCGGTCCGACGACCTTCTGTGGAGGCAGCTTCTGTCACGGGTGTAACAGCGTGAAAATTTCGAGTTCAAAATGTAAACATTCCAAAGTCTAGGGACTAATATTGCCAAATTCCAAAGTTGAGGTCTAAAATGTAAATTCTGATTTTCCTGACCCATCGCGGTACGCGACAGGTCAGAAGAGACTCCCATCGCATGTGACACGTGTGTCACGTGTCACACGGTGGCACCATGTGCTGCCACGTGTCACCACGTGGCAACACTGCCGCCACGTGTCGCCACGTGTTGCCATGTGGAGCGGTGACTGCCACGTGTCGACACGTGGCAGACCTACCCTCTGCGTCATCAACCCTACATCGCGGTACGCGACGGGGTGCCCAGGGAGCCGGGTGCGGTACGCGATGGGACACAAAATTTGGTCTATAAATAGCGGCGAAGGGCTGGTCATTCTCACCATCCAAACTCAGCTCTAACCTCTCACTACTCTCTCTCTAAACTTACCTCGATAAACGTGTCATAATACCTCAATAAGCGTGCCCCGATCCTTCATTTGTGTACAACGTTTCCTCGAAGTGCATGCCACCCTTCACCCACATTCAACCAAAATGGTGATTGTTCTCAAAGTTCATGCTAGCAAGTGTTGAAGATTTGGCATTCCTCGATTTACGTGTCAAGAAGATTAAAGCGGCGTTGGAGTGCTGCTCAAGTCCCTAGGGTTTCTATACGCCATTAAGGTTAGGCGTATTAATGAATTCAATATAATCTAATATTATATTCGAGGCTTAAGCCTTAAGTCGAGGTTATACTCGATACCTCGATAAAAGAGAAATAAACATAACAAAGAAACGAATGAAAGTTTGATTATGAATATTATTGAATACATATATATGTGTGTAAGTATATGTGTAAATATTCTTTGTTATGAAATATTATTTAATGAATAAGAGTATTCTTAAATAATAAAGAAAATGATTACGTTTTTTGGAGAAGAAGAAACGTCGGGTTTTTATATAAACTAAAGGTTTATAAATTACTTTTAAACTAAAGGTTTTTAAGTAAACAAAGAATTAAACTAGAGGTTCAATCGAGGATTGAGATATAAGAGTAAAGGTCTTAAGCCGGATCGTGTATCCGACTAACAAATATTTATACTCGTACTATAGGTGCGAGATAAAGAAAGGGAAAGACCCTTGGACGGTGAGTGAAGCCGATCCTAAAGAGACAAGGTGAATACGCCCCCAAACTTTTACTTAATTTAAATGAGTCAACTTGCTTTATGAAATCGTTTACAAGAAACTATGTGTTTCTAAAACCGTTATGAATAAGGGTATGAACCTAGCCCTCAGGCTATGGTATACGTATGTCTGGATCCTTACAAAGGTGGTACTATGCGATGTATGGGCATGATCGCACCACCCTTGGTCGTAGGATGCTCTTCTGCAGGGAGTACGACCGTTGTGTATATTTACGGGTAATTAACTAAGTCGAACGCTGCGGTGTTTGCTGAGGTGACCTAGCGTAGAAGCTCATATTTATAATGTGTTATTTGACTTGATTATTCCTAAGCCACGTTGGGCCGAGGCAGGTGTAGTCTCGAGGGGTAATTAAGTAAAAGAAGTATTTTTGCGTCAGCGTGTTCACCACCATTCATTGCTGACGTATTTTCATACATTTTGCAGGTGAACAAGTTTAGCACTTGGAATGTCGAAGTGCTATTGATATATCTGATGGCTCGGATTTCTTTTTGTAATATTAGACTTAACATGGTGGTTTGTAAATATTAAACACATAATCTTTTGTAACAACTTAACAGATGTTTTAAACACCGTCTTTTATATAAATATTACGCTTTCGATCCTTAAATTTATAAGTCTTCCGCAATTTAACGCAACTCTGATTTATGTAAAACACGATACCAACTTAAGGGTCGCATTCCTAGGCCTAATATGGGGGTGTGACAGGTTGGTATCAGAGCCATCGATCTTAGCGAATTGGGTATCATAAAACAATACCCAAGCTTCGATCCAAGTTTAGCAATTAATTGATTATGTGTATTAGGGATACGATAGGCTGGTAACCTTTCTTTCCCCCCTTCTACAATCTAAAACACCCATAAAATGTAGATGTCATTTAAAGCTCACATTGAAAACTTTATACGCAAGGCAAAGGAAGCCGGAATAGCCGAACCCTATCCCGAAGACAACATGAGCGATGGATACTACGAGGCATACTTTGACCAAGACGTTGAACGAGACCTGTCCAAGCCTTTATACTATCCCGGAAGTCGACACTACCCGATTGACATCCCCGATAGTCCACCGAAGCCAAGTGTTGAGGCACCAAGGCATTCAAGCTATCATCCACCGACTATGCCGATGTATCAACCATCAGAAGTACCGACATATCACCCCTCAAAGATCCCTACTTATCTACCCACGGAGGTACCACAATATTTCCCAACTGGTTATGTATCGCCAAATCCACATCCGTCATATGCCTTTTTGTCAAACTTACCAATCAAGGAAGAATCCAAGTCTCCATCTTCCGACTGGCTACAATGTCACTCCGACCCATGTCGATGGTTTACCGAGAGTTCTACCTTTAATGAAGTTAGCTCAAGACCCAACAATGGAGAAGGGCCGTCCCGAAAGCCCAAGATGAGGATCATGATGCCCACTGAGACTTTCCAGATGATCCCAGTAAACAATGAACCCACACAACCTATGGAAGAAGACGAACCAGAAGAAGAGGAGGAACCTATGAAAGAAGAAGACCTCGATAAGGAAGAAGATCCAGAAGAAGATAGTGAGGAGGACCCAGTGGAGGAGTCAGAGAAAGAAATGGAAGAAGAGCATCCGGAGAACCCCAACGAGTTGTCAAGCCCGATGAATGGATCACTCACTTCCAATGCAAGCAATGGTTCTGTGGATCCGTATGTCCAATACTTGGAGAAACTAAGGATTCGGACTTCGTCAAGCTTACCACCATTTCAAGGAGAAATTCCTTCCATTCAAGAACAAGCCGACGAAATGCGTGAACACAATCAAGCTGCCAAGACTTACCTCTACCTCGCAACCGACCAGACTTATGTCCCGTATCTTGAACCGCAGAACCACTATGAGATGTTGACACTGGGTTACCGCGACCCACCTCCGCAGTACGGATACCCCAACATAATCCCGCAGTCATACGAAGAACATCTGGATCGTACTTTGCATGAGAGCGATGGATGGAGAAGGAAGGTAGACAAGTAAGAGAAGAAAAAGAAGAAAGTTGGAGAATTACTCCTTCATAAATGCAACAAACTAACGAAGATAGTGAAGAAATTTTTGAAGGACTGAAGATGGTGTTGTGTAATATGAAGACTCTATGTGTAAAATAGTGTTGTATGTTATGTGTACAGTAAAGAACGTTTGAAATGTTCTAATGTAATGATAGGACCAACAATATATATATGTATGTATTGTAATATATATATATATATATATATATATATATATATATATATCCTTGAGAGAGAGATATATATATCAATGTGAAATAAATAAACGTGTGTTTAATAAAAGAAATGTTGCTAAATTTTCAGACTTAATTAATAAAGAAAGAAAAATATGTCTGAACAAAGTAACAATAACGAGAATGCTCATAAAGAGAGAGAGATAAAGGCTAAGGGGAAAGGCCACGAAAATGAGAGAGAGGAAGATATTCCAGAGAAATATATGAACAAAATTCAAAAGATGATAAAAGATGCTGTTAGGGAAGAATCTATGAATATATCCCACTCTAGGCAATCTCGAAATTCACAATCTGTTAATCCGTCTGTTCATCCCTCTTGTAAGTCCGAAAAATCTCGTCCAAGACAATCTCATCAAGATGAAAGTGTCCATGAGTCAAACGCCGGTGGAGGTGTTGAACAAAAATTCAAGAAACTCAAGATTAGTGGTTGTTCGTTTAAAGACTTCAAATACTATGGACCAAAAGAGTTCCATGGTGACAAGGGAGCTATCTCAACCGTAATATGGCTAGAGGAGATGGAAACCATTGTGATTACTAGCAAATGTTCGGAAGTAGAAAAGATTCAGTATTCAGCCCTTATGTTTAAGGGTGAAGTGTTAGAATGGTGGAATGCTCTGTTGATGAGCAAAGGGAGAGACGTTATGTATGGGTTGAGTTAGGAAGATTTCAAAGCCTTGTTGATGGCCAAGTTTTGTCCTATGCATGAGACCGACCAGATTCAAACGAAATTTTTGAATCTCAAGGTTGTTGGGACAAACCTCCATGAATACAATACCAAATTTCATGAGTATTGTCGCCTAGTTCCCCAGCTGATTCACCCTGAGTCTAGCAAAGTCACAAGATATATTTGGGGTGAGTGAAGCCGATCCTAAAGAGACAAGGTGAATACGCCCCCAAACTTTTACTTAATTTAAAATGAGTCAACTTGCTTTATGAAATCGTTTACAAGAAACTATGTGTTTCTAAAACCTTTATGAATAAGGGTATGAACCTAGCCCTCAGGCTGTGGTATACGTATGTCTGGATCCTTACATAGGTGGTACTATGCGATGTATGGGCATGATCGCACCACCCTTGGTCGTAGGATGCTCTCCTGCAGGGAGTACGACCGTTGTGTATATTTACGTGTACTTAATTAAGTCGAACGCTGCGGTGTTTGCTGAGGTGACCTATCGTAGAAGCTCATATTTATAATGTGTTATTTGACTTGATTATTCCTAAGCCACTTTGGGCCGAGGCAGGCGTAGTCTCGAGGGGTAATTAAGTAAAAGAAGTATTTTTGCGTCAGCGTGTTCACCAGCATTCGTTGCTAACGTATTTTCTTACATTTTGTAGGTAAACAAGTTTAGCACTTGGAATGTCGAAGTGCTATTGATATATCCGATGGCTCAGATTTCTTTTCGTAATATAAGACTTAACATGGTGGTTTGTAAATATTAAACACATAATCTTTTGTAACAACTTAACGGATGTTTTAAACACCGTCTTTTATATAAATATTACGCTTTCGATCCTTAAAGTTTATAAGTCTTCCGCAATTTAACGCAACTCTGATTTATGTATAAACACGATAACAACTTAAGGGTCGCACTCCTAGACCTAAGATGGGGGTGTGACAACGGGAGAAGAAGAAAGTGCGGCTGGAGGAAACCTTAATAACAATGAAGGGCTTCAACTCGATCCCTTAATCCAAGCAGCTATTGTGCAAGCTGTAGCCACTGCAATGAAGAACTTGAACCCAGAGGGGTCTGCTGGAGGCCGTGAAAGAACTGCTGAAGGAGCAGAAGGAGGCGGTAGGAAGGATGATGAAGGGGAGAGGGAGGTTTCGAGTGAGGTAAGGTCTGTGAAAGTTGATGATAGGAAGAGGGGCCGAGGTGGTTGCAGCTATAAGTCCTTCAAGGGTTGTGACCCACCGAAGCTAACTGGTTTGGGAGACGCAATCGCTACCCTTCAATGGATAACTGCCATGGATAAAATTATCCGCATTAGCGAGTGTCGTCCCGATCAAGCTGTCGGTTATGCCACTCAATGAGGCGATGTATTGGTGGGAAAGTATGGAGCAGAGGAAGACTTGGGAAGAGATTAAGGCCATGAAGTGGGAGGATCTGAAGGAGTTAGTGATAAAGAGGTTATGTGCTGACGCAGAAGTTGAGAGGGCGGAGATGAAGTTCCTGAACTTGAAAGCTGGAACGATGACACATCGTGATTATACCACTGAGTTCAACTGAATGTCTAGGTTGGTACCTGATATGGTTAACACCGAAGCTAAGAGAATCAAGTGCTATGTGAGGGGGTTGCCACAAAAAGTCCGCATACGGGTCCGGACAAGTAAACCTGCTACCTTTGACTCTGCTGTCGAACTCGCAGAGATGGTTTATGCAGACCAGGTTGCGGATGAAGTAGTGGTGGAAGAAGAGAAGAAAGAGAAGAAATGGGTTGTTCCTGCCAAGCGACCCGACACTCAGACATGGAACCCCAAATATAAGAAGCAGAAGGTGTGGGATAAGAGGTTGTGTAGGACTTGTGGTAAGATGCACGGTGGTGAGTGCAAATGGGGCACTGGTTCTGATGTGTGCCATACGTGTGGAAAGTCCCATGGAGGGGAATGCAGAATAGGATCTAATGCTTGTTACAAATGTGGTAAGGTGGGGCATTTTGCTCAAGACTGTCATGCTAAGCCCGCGTGTTACATGTGCGGCAAGATGGGTCACTTTGCTAGGGAGTGTACTGAGGGCGAAGCCGGGGGAACTGGAAAGAAGGATACTGAACAAGCTAGGCCAAGAACCAGAGCCTACACGCTGACCTAGGAACAAGCCAAGCAGATTCCAGATGTCGTCACAGGTACGTTTCTAGTAAACGGTATTTCCGCTTCAGTATTGTTTGATTCAGGTGCGAACAAAAGTTTCGTAGCCACGCCATTTACTAAATTAGCTAAAATGAAAATTTGTCGAGTGTCTGAAACTTTTATAGTAGAAACCGCTAGTGACACTTCGATTAAAATAATGAAAATGGTTAAGGACGCTAAGATAGAGTTAGAGGGACACGAGTTCCTTGTTACCTTGTATGTTATGACCTTAGGAGGGTTCGACATAGTCTTAGGAATGGATTGGCTGTCTGAGTATGAAGCTCAGATAGTGTGTAAGAGTAGGATAATAAGGTTAAAGTCCTTGGATGGTAGTGCGATGACGGTTTATGGTGATAAGGAAAGTTATGGGCTTAATGTCATTTCGATGATAAAAGCCGAGGGTTTGTTAAGGCGAGGGTGCAGTGCCTACCTGGCGTATGTTGTCAACGCTACGGCCGAGACAAGAGAAATGAAAAATGTTCCTTTCGTGTGCGACTACCCAGAAGTATTCCTAGAGGATCTTCCGGGGTTGCCACCGGAGCGCGAGATAGAATTCCAGATAGATTTAGTACCAGGAGCCCAACCCGTCGCGAAAGCGCCTTACCGTCTAGCACCGTCCGAGATGAAAGAACTGATGTCCCAACTGCAAGAACTCCTCGACAAAGGTTTTATTAGACCAAGTGTTTCCCCGTGGGGTGCACCAGTGTTGTTCATGAAGAAGAAGGATGGAAGTATTAGAATGTGCATAGACTATCGTGAGTTGAATAAGCTTGCGGTAAAGAATAGATACCCTTTGCCAAGGATTGATGATCTGTTTGACCAATTGCAAGGTTCAAGTTGGTTCTCACGAATAGATCTCAAATCAGGCTACCATCAGTTGAAGGTGAAAGAGGAAGACATCCCTAAAACGGCGTTTCGGACACGGTATGGACACTACGAGTTCCTAGTAATGTCGTTCGGTCTAACAAATGCTCCCGCAGCATTTATGGATATGATGAATAGGGTGTGTCGGCCAATGTTGGATAAGTCAGTTATCGTCTTCATCGACGATATATTGATTTATTCAAAGAGCGAGTCTGATCATGCCAAGCATTTGAGAGAAGTATTGGAGACTCTGAAGAGAGAGAACTTATATGCTAAGTTTTCAAAATGCGCGTTCTGGTTGCGAGAAGTGCAATTTCTAGGTCACATGATTAATCCTGATGGGATTATCGTGGACCCAGCTAAGATTGAAGTGATAACTAATTGGAAGACTCCACAGAATCCGACTGATATACGAAGCTTCCTAGGGTTAGCTGGCTACTATAGGAGATTCATCGAAGGTTTCTTCAAGATAGCCTCACCGTTGACCGGTATGACCCGAAAGTCGATAGTATTCAGTTGGGGAAAGTTCCAAGAAGAAGCTTTTCAAGAGTTAAAGAAGAGACTCACGCAAGCTCCAATCCTTGCTTTACCCGATGGTGACGAGGATCTAGTTGTTTGTACCGATGCCTCGCATCATGGGCTAGGTTGCGTGCTGATGCAACGAGGAAAAGTGATAGCTTACGCGTCTAGACAGTTGAAAGTCCATGAGAGTACTTATCCGACGCATGATTTGGAGCTAGCAGCAGTAGTGCATGCCTTAAAGATATGGAGGCATTATCTGTATGGTACTAGGTGTACCATCTACACAGATCATAAGAGTTTAAAGTACTTCTTCGAGAAGAAGGAATTGAACATGAGACAGAGGAGGTGGTTGGAGTTGATTAAGGATTATGACTGTGACATTAAGTACTATCCTGGTAAAGCTAATGTGGTCGCCGACGCGCTAAGTTAAAAGAATGAGGAAGTCCTTGCAACAGTGAAGTCATACCAGCTGATTATGAACTCAAGCCTTTTCGAAGAAATCATCAAAGTGCAGTCAAAGGTGCTAGTAGACAAGAAGTTAGTAAAGAAAGAAAGAGTTTACGGCCAACAAGATGAGCTAATGGAAAACACTCATGGTGTTAAGACTAGGTTTGACCGTATGTGGATCCCATGCTATGGAGATCTCAGAGGTCGAATCTTAGATGAAGCTCATAAGTCAAGATATTCGATTCATCCAGGAGCTACAAAGATGTACCAGGATTTGAAGAGAGACTACTGGTGGCCAGGAATGAAGAATGACGTAGTAGATTATGTTAGTAAGTTCTAAACTTGTTTACAAGTCAAGGTTGAACACCAGAAACCTTATGGGAAGATGCAACCTTTGGAGATACCTGAATGGAAGTGGGAACACATCACCATGGATTTCATAACTAAGCTACCTCGTACAGCTAAGCATCATGCTACCATCTGGGTGATTGTGGACCGATTGACCAAGAGTGCTCACTTTCTGCTCATACGAGAGGCTATCTCGTCAGAAACGTTAGCAAGCTTGTTCAAAAAGGAGGTTGTGTCTAAGCACGGTGTACCATTGTCGATCGTGTCAGATAGAGATACACGGTTTACTTCGAGGGTTTGGAAGAAATTCCATGAAGCCATGGGAACGAGATTGAACATCAGTACGGCGTATCATCCTCAAAACGATGGACAGTCTGAAAGGACGATCCAAACCCTTGAGGATATGCTACGTGCTAATGTTTTAAACTTTGGTGGGAGTTTGGATGATCATCTGCACCTAGCAGAGTTCTCCTATAACAACAGCTACCATTCAAGTATTGGTATGCCACCGTTTGAAATGCTCTATGGTAGACGATGTAGAACTCCTGTATGTTGGGGAGAGATTGGTCAGAAGGAGATGGGAAGCCTAGAAGTTGTTCAAGAAACGTCCTCAAAGTTCGATCAGATTAAGGCTAGAATGAAAGCTGCTCAATATAGGAAAAAGTCATACGCTGATAAGCGGCGACGACTGATCGAGTTTAACGTTGGTGACAATGTGATGCTCAAGGTCTCGCCTTGGAAAATAATCATTCGTTTCAGAAAGAGGGGAAAGTTGAGTCCAATGTATATTGGGTCGTTTAAGATTTTAGATCGTCTGGGTGAAGTGGCTTATAAGCTGGATTTACCCGATGAGCTAGAAGGAATTCACTCAACCTTCCATGTTTCTCATATGAGAAAGTGTCTGGCTGATGACACGTCGCACGTGCCATTGATGGAAATTAAGGTTGATGAACAGTTGAACTACATCGAGCAACCGATAAAGATAGTTGATCGAAAGGAGAAGCAACTTCGTCACAAGGTTATACCCTTGGTGAAAGTGATTTGGAAGCATCGTAAGAGATCAGATGCTACTTGGGAAGCTGAGGATGAGATGCGCAAGTTTTACCCTAACCTGTTTATGTAATAGTTAGGTTTCGGGGACGACACCTCTTTAAGGAGGGAATACTTGTAACATCCCGAATTTTCAAATAATATTATTTTATGTTATTCTTAATGGAAAAGTTTACTTGGATTAGTAAATAAAATAATAAAAGAGGGAAAGAGAAGTAGGCTAATTAGATGGATTAATCATGGACTAAAATGGAAAGTTGGGCCTTAGGTCCATGGGCTTAAGGAAGTATAAATACCCCTTAAACCCTAAATCTTTCCATTTCCATCCATTTTATCCATCTTATTCTCCCTACACCTCCATAACACACACAACCCTTTCTATTTTCGGCCGCAAGAGGAGGAAATGAGATCCAAGGTTAAACGAGCATAGGTCTTTGGTTTATCATCCTTACTCAAGCTAGATAAACAATCCAAGCTCATAATCCAAGATAGCCGTGACCTTAGAAACGCCTAAAGGTATGTTCTTTAACCATATAGATTACGTTTTTATGAACGGTTTGCTATGAAACTTAACCCTAGAGTAGGGCGTGTCTAAATGCTTCATAAAAATGCAAACTTGATGATTAGAATGAACTTAATAGACCTATGGCAATATACGACTCATAGATAAACCCTAAATCTAGCCTAGAACGTTTTAAACCTATAAAGGTCCAAGCTTTATGCCTAAAACTGGATAGATCTTGAAGCCATGATAGTAATGGGTATAATCGGGTATGAATGATGATGGTAAAGGGTTAAAGTTCATGATTTGGACCATGAAACAAGTAAATATGGGCGAGGCAGAATCATAAGATAGAAGGATGAGTTGAACTGAGGGTTCTCGGCCAGAACTGGGGGTTCTCGGCCAACCCATATTCACGGCCAGGACCAGTTCTCGGCCAGGACCAGTTCTCGATCAGACCTGAGAGTTCTCGGTCAAACTGATGGTTCTCGGTCAAACTGATGGTTCTCGGTCAACATGATGTTCTCGGTCAACCCAGTGTTCTCGGCCAGTTCTCTATTTGGACTTGGACCTGAGTCCAGTTGGGCCCATATACCAAAATGGACAGTTGGGCCTGAACCCAGTTGAACCCAAATACTATAATGGGCTGTTGGGCCTGAGTTAGCTCAGTCTACGAGTTCAAGCCCATGTGTTATTTAAACAAATCAAGCCCATTATCTTAAGTTTAACAAACAAGCCCAACTTAGAAATACGTTGGTTAACTAAAATACCAACTTAAGTAATAATACGGTTAATTAACAAAAGATGTATATTTAACAGTTAGCCGTGCTCAATTAAGGAAAGGAATAACAATTAACGGTGAACGCAGCAGGATCCAGGTGAGTTTCTAGCCCCATTTCCTTGTTATGTTTTCGGGGCTGTGTGCATACTCGATGTGATTAGTTAATACACTTACCTTAAGTGGTAAGTGTATGCCCTATATGATTTATGTATGAATGAATGCTTAACGATGCATGAACGATCTTCGGATATTGCATGTGCCGTCAAGGGATAGTATAATGATATGATCGACATATATATGATGCATAGATGATGTATGGACGTATGAAAGTTATAATTATGAATGTATATAAAGGTACGAAAGGTATATATATATATATATATATATATATATATATATATATATATCAAGGGAACCGACCCTTATAATGTCGGCGAATATAGGGAACCGACCCTAATAAGCCGGCGAATGTAAGGAACCGACCCTAATAATATCGGCGAATGTAGGGAACCGACCCTAATAATATCGGCGAATGTAGGGAACCGACCCTAATAATATCGGAGAATGTAGGGGACGACCCTAATAATATCAGCGAAGGTTATAGGGCGGAAGGCTCTTAGAAATGTATGTGTATGAATGAAAGTATGTATGTTAATATGAAAGAAAGAATGAAAGTACGTAAGTATGTAAGATAATAGGAAGGTATGTACCTTCGGGTGCATATGTAGATATGAGAATGAATTGTACGTTGCCTGATTAACTAGAACTCACTCAGCGTAGCTGACTTTTAGTATGCACGCAGGCTAATCGACTGAGACAGTTGGCTTGAGGGAGACACATGGCAATACTGAAGAGGCTGCATCTGAAGATTTGTCGTGATGTTTTGACACTATGTTTTATGTTATGTTTTATAATGACAAAATTACGGATGATTGTAACGAATGGTTGACTATTTTATTATTCCGCGAAAGTTTTTAATTAACTCTGATTTTAAAACTGCGTTTATGAGTAAATCCAACACCGAATGTAGGGCACCGGTAACGGGGCCTTACAAATCAAGGCATTACCAAATATAATAAAACTCTAATTGCAACCCCATAAACTCATTAAATCATTAATTAATCCTGAAGGCCAAATAGGTCCAACCTGATCACCTACACGTGACAAACCTATTAAGTTGGAAATTACGTCCATATATGCCTTTAGTTTAAGAAACTAACAACCCAATTGTTATTCCATTCTCCATATTCAATACCCAAATCTGTAGGCGTTTTCCACAACATGCTCGTCGTCTCAAACTTCGATTTGACTGGTCGTGGGCTTGAAACGGAGCTTCGTAGGCCAAGTTATGCCCGTTTTCGTGGGCCGCATCTGAAAGTACGATCATGAGCCTCTAAATATAACATGCCACACTCTTCAATACTTGGGCCTCCATTAGAAACTGATTAAAACTATCAGCATTCGAGGATTGCGATATGTTTGTTGGCCTACGGTCCAAACAAACATCCCGACATAGTTCATTAATTGAACCCTTAACTGTTTGCAAACCAATAACATTTAACATAAACAAACTAAAATTAAAACACGAATTAGAGAATTGTACGGTATCAATAGATTACGAAAAATAAAACATGCATCATTCATGAAAATTGTTAAACACATTTATTCTATATATGCTAGTATAATAATATACTTGCTTATTCCTACTCCTAATAGGAGAATGTTCATAGCACACGACTGAAAATTAAAACGTCTCAACTCCAACATTAGCTGAGATTCTTGCCCACTTTAGCGTCCTGTCATACATAGCACTTACATTATGTAATTACACACAAAACAACAGCATTCTGTCAGTGATTAATGCTGCTAGTAAATAATAATATGTGCATAACTAACCTTTTTTGGCAAGACTTTATTGTAGCCCAGAGAAAAAGTCCTACATATCATTTGGACCATTACCATCCAAATCTTTCAGGAAATCAGGGAATTCTTCGGAGGATTGTCTTCGTATAGATGACAAGTTCTGATCACCTTGGCCAACATCACGTACACCCGATATTGTTTGTTGAAAAAAATTATGTTTTGCTTTGGTAACTCTACTACCAAATCCATCATCCTGATTTTTCTCTTGGTCATTAATTCCAAATGGTATTTGAGTATACTCAATCCGCTGTGCAATGTTCTTTTGATTAGATATTCTAAGCAATGAAGAACCAGCTTTGTAAGTTCGGTTCTTCATGTGATTTACTTCAGTAGTCTGCCATCCATTGATTGACAAGTTAATGCCAATAAGGGTATTGTTTTCTTCACGATCTTTCTGTAAGGTTGGCATACACCCAAACTTTCTTTCACTAAGTGGTTGTGGTGAGATATTACTAGGAGATGCATGATTCTGAGCTGTTTTAATTCCATGAAAATTCACGTTCTCCTTGCGGCATTTCTGGTACACAAGAATATATTTATAAAATTGAAAACATAGCGCGAAATTAATCTTGGCAATTAGCTAACATACGCCTATATCCGCCATTGCAGAAGAATGTTTTTAAGATGCGATAAAGTATAAAACCACTTATTATGAGTTGTTACGTAACGAAGCATGAGCCTTGTAGAAAACATGATGCTTATGGAAACATGTATATAGTTTAATGTTTGGCCAAAGTAAGGAGTGTTTGAATCTTGAACAAGTTTTTTTCTTCTCGTTAAAAAAGATATAGAAAACATGTGTTAATTTGCTTAAAGAATAAACATATTTTTTCGATTTACTTAATTGGTGAATAGCTATGATTAACTGAAAATGCAAACACTACTTCTGACACTACTTTACCATAATTAATTAGTATGCTGATATTGGTGAATAACTATTATCTCAAGAAAATATAGATTTGAAAACCAACCTGGAGGTGGCTAGCAACTTGCATTCTGGTTAGACCTGGGACACCCATAAGTTCAAGTATCTTCTTTGGAAAACATCCTGATATTTAAAACACAAATTAGAGAGAACACATTTTAAAATTTCAGTAAAACCATTAGAAGTAAAAATGCTGAAAGATGAGTTTATACTTCCTTCACCAAGCTGCTGAACGGCGAGAAGGAACTTCTCATGAAGTTCTTCCGTCCACTCAACGCATATCTTCTTCTTCATTATTCTAACATCATCAGTGCAATAGGCATCCTCAACATCGTCATCGTCGTCAAAATCATCATCGGACAATGGGTGGACTCTCTTTCTTGGATCAGGTTTAACCTTCTTTCTACTACCAGAACTTCCATTATCTTGTATTTCTATATTTTTGTTCTCCCATCTTTCATGTGCCAGAATTCTCTCCCTGATGACATCTTGGCGTATATGCCTCACTGCATCGATACTAAATGGCCGCTTGACAACACGAAAAGCACCACTCTTGAAAACTTCATGCATGAAAGCCTCATTCTCTTCCTCGGACATCACTTCAGTAGTAAAGGTGAATGGATACTTGATGTTACAAACATGATAAATTACATAAGATCAAATTAGTAAAGTGATTTAGACTCACCAACAGCTAGTACATCCATGGTCTTAGTTAATCTAAGAAATGTCTGAGTATCCACGTCACTCATGTTGCCGTCTATCATGACAATGTCGAATTGGTTCTTTTCTGACAACAATTTTAGAGCCGCACCAGATTGATCCACACATGTAACTAGTAAGAGAAACATAGGAGTTAATATCTGCTACAAGTATGTAAATCTTTGCAGTAAATATATATAGATGTCCAAATGATACTGAACAAAGATCTAAAGAAATGTCACATTTGACAATGCTCAGATCAGTGACTTGTAAAATAGCATAGTATAGAGGTTTTAATGTAGGAAGATTTATGCTAATTAAACCCATACTCTCTCATAATTCGCTATGTAATTCTTTCATATTTATGAAACAAATGGATCAACCACCCAACGATTTATCTTTTTGAGAGGTGGATGAGATGGTGATAATCGAAATTGTTTAGGTGGGGGTAAAACGTTTAGTCGAGCACAACCAAATATCAAGACTGGAACCACCTAGGCGACGGCCACCACTAGAATGGAATCGTGTGGAGGTTCATTACCAGTTGAATAAATGCAGTATTCTATAAACAAGATCAATGCATATTCGAGAGAAAGAAGAACGAAATCCGTGTCAATTATCGTGACAACAAGCATATGTTCTTTTTTAAATGTTCTAGTATCCTTTTTTTTAATTTAAAGTAGCTTCATTTTTTTTATATAAGTATCATTTTGTTTTTCTTATGTGTTTGTAACTTTTATTTTATTAAAGTAATATAGTCTTTTGTTTTGTGGTATTATTAGTTAAATTGTTCTTTTAATTGAATAAAAAAATATTAATTAAATAAAAACATGATTGAGTAATAATTGTAATTAGTTAAAACCACTACACTTGCAAGAGGCTTGAGTAAATTCATCGTTACCTACATGGAACCTAGGTGGCAATTAATTGAAACAATTAATTAAAAACAATACACATAGTCTTAGTATGATGAGTTGCATGATTTTATAATAGAGTATATTATGCAGGTGTGTATATATTGTGTAAATAAATATTATATAAGTAATCTCTCTTTATATATGAATCGGGTGGGTTTGTGTGCGTGTGTGTGTTAGGTTTCATTCTTTCTAAGTTGATGGTTTGAGATACGGTGGAAAAGGAGAAGGGTTGAGGTGAACAATAGAAAAAACGTTAGGTTTGCGTTTTCTTTATGATATGATTGTAATATAGGTGATTGGAGAATACAATAACGGATGTCAGTTGAAGTGTGGGTGGTAATAGAAGTAGTTTATTGGTAAAAATTTGATGGCAAAAGAAGATAACAAGAATCTTTTACCGTTTAAATTATAATAATTATATGAAAATGTTGTAGTTAGATCATATTATGAACATCTTATGTTTCCTTACATAATGTATTCATTTTATGAACATCTTATGTTGTATATGATTTATATGGGTTACTAAGTTAGTGTTCTGATCAATGATTTATATTTAAAATAGTAGAGTTGTTTTAGAAATTTTGTAATTAAGAAAGTTTTTAATAACAAAATGATAGTTTGGGATCATTGTCTCATAATTAAATCGTTCATTTAATTATAAAATAATTCAAAATCATTCGCGTTGTTTACGAGTGTCTTTATTACTTTTTTTTACATTTTATTAATGTTTTGTATGTGTATAGAAGCATTCATTTTGTATAAAATGTTACGTTCGAGAAAAAAGCTCACTTTTTATATGTATACATGTGTATCGATGTTTTTTTTTTCTTACATTGAGAATAGGTTTTACTATGATTTGTGCATGTGATATCATGAGGAGTTTTTTTGTGTATGCTAATAGAAATGAGTAGGTGATAACATGAGCTGGTTTTGTAAGTGTAGGTTAATACTTTGCTCTTTGTAGGTGTTAAGATTAACTAGGTTTGTAGATGTATGTTAATATTGTGATTTGTGTAGGTTATTTGTAGGTATTTTTTATGATTGTTTAGTTTAATGTATGTACCTTTTATTACTTTTTATATATAGTATGTATATGATGATTTCGGTCTATGTATTCTTTGGAGATGAAATCAAATTAAAAAAAAAAATTTAAGTATAATCATTTCTAACTTAACTTTAGTTGGTATTAGTTACCAAAAAAAAAGTCAGAAGTTTATTATTAATATACCCTTAGAATTAAATAATCATAAATCAAAAAGAAAATATATGGTTGGTTAAAATCTTTTATCGTACTATTCGCACTAAGATTGACTTTTCAGATTAACTTACCTAATTGTAATTATATTACATGAAAGAGAGATTGTGTTTGTTTTATACAATTGACTGAATGGCTATGTTTTTGTATTTTTTTCCCCTTAAATTTCATTGTTTCTAACTTGATGGTTTGAAATACGTCAGAGACAGAGAGAGTATGAGGTGAACAATGTGAAAAAAAATGTTACGTGCGCGTTTATTTATAATATAGAGAATACAATTACAGATGTCGGTTGAAGTGCGGGTGGTGATAACATATATGGAAGTGCTTAGGTAGTAAAAACTTGATTACGAAAGCAGTCAACGAGAATCTTTGACCGGTTTAATAATACTAATAATTATTATTATTTGTATTATTTGTATTATTTATTGCTAGTATTATTATTACTTTCACTACTATTATTTTTATTATTATTATTATTATTAAAAATGAGAAATAATCTAATAAGGTTTTCCGGTATCAATAGGAAATAGGTAAATATATAAATTATCAAAAACGTTTATAGATTAAACATTAAGTAAAGAAATTTAATGTAAAACTTGATCAAAATTGTGCAATGAAAATATAGTTTTTTTATATGGGGTAGATTCAAAAGAGAATCATAAAAAGTAGAATCGAAAAATCATGTATTTTGCATGTAAAAGAAATCATTAAAAGTCACTTTTGTATGTAAAAAAAAAACAAAAAAACAAAAGGTACATCATCATTTTTAGGGCTTTAATTTACATATAAGCACATGTAATAATGTTTTAGTAAAAAAAAACAATAATATAAATCCAATATATAAATAGTCCGTTTTTTTTTCTTTTAACCGTATAGTTTTTACTAAAAATTAAATTAGAAGTTAAATAAATTAAAAAACTACTAAAAATTTATACATTTAAGCAAAATTAAGGTTAATCATGAAGAAATAACAACTTAAATTCACACAAAAATAGTTTTACAAAATGACAAAACAATAAAAATAAATATGACCCACTTCCATGAAAAAAAAACCCTGAAATGCTTAGATTAAACCAATTCCACCCTCGTGAAGTCGTGATAGTTTACAAAGATGAAATTTTGTTAAGTTCATCAATAAAAAATATTTGGACTCATTTAGGATGGAATATTCAAATCAACATAGGTGTTTTAAGGTTTTGAATTTTTTATGCATCATCATTAATCTTGAGATTAAAAAAATGAATATAGTGATAGTTCACTTTAATTTATAGAAAAATAAAATTATTAAATGTAGTGTTATAGCCTGTTTCCTTCTATTTCGAGGTAGATCAATAAAAAATAAAAATAATAAATTTTTGAAATTCAAAACCATCATGATTGATTATAACCAAGGAAGAAATCAATTTTAAGTACACCAAATGAGATCTAGGCATCACATCGGTTATCTTAATGTTAACTTGATTTAATAAAATTGAGATGAATTGTTATGTATGTGATGAGGGAAGTTACCTTCAAATGAACAAGAATGTAGCACCTCACAAACATATGAGAGCAAGTCCTTTTTATAGTCAACAACCAAAGCTTTGATTGTACTAAATGGCGTTAAGAGTCCATCTCTCTTGATGTTTTGAGCACCTGGAAAAGAATCATCGAACCTAAACATTTTTAGCACAAAAAATTTAACAGATAGCAGAGAAAAAATGATGAAACAGGAGAACAAAATATGATTTGCTCTAAACACAAATGAGAGATACAATATCAAAAATATGTTGCAAATTAAATAGTGAAATAATGATTAAAAAACAAGTTTCTTTGTGGTCATTAAGTTATAAAAAAGGTATATGAATTTAAAGCCATTAAATGCTAAAAACGATACAAATATATAAAAAAAACTAATGATTATAAGAGCATACTGACACGTCAACATTATTCTCATGTTATTCGTGATTATTTTATAAATGTTCAAACTTTGTTATGAAGAAATGTGTATTTATATTTATCTGTATATTATATATATATATATATATGATCAAATAATAATGTTTATAATCAAAACAATTCAAGGAAAAGTATTTAAAAATATTCTTTTATTTTTTATACATTTTTTTATATAAAGGATCCCTTAATTTTAAAATCCTTATCTTCTTCTAAAACAAATAATTTATTAAAGCTTTAAATACCAGGAATAAGAGATATAAGAGCGGTAGGAGACTAGAAGTAATCCGGTATTTATGTATATATTTGAACCACTCATATTTTATTATTAATTTACTAAGGAAAATCGAAAAAAGTATAGAAATAATACTAATAATAATTTCTCTCCAGTTAAATTTAACTAACTAAACTATAATTGTTATGGTTGATATATAAATTTATTTTGATAATTTTATCTATCCTTTTAAATTATTTAAGTAACATTTATTACATAATAATTGAATTCTTTCATGGGATCTGCATTAAGAACTACAATTTTTTACCAAACAACTACAATGTTCGTCCCTAAAAAATATAATATGAATATTTGGCAAACAAAAAAGCCATAAACATGAATTTATACGTCGGTATTCGTGTCATAAAAAGTATTCTATAAAAACCGTGGCTTGACTAACCTTTGTTCTTTTGTTTATTATTTCACAAATGAGAAATTCCTTTTATGTATGAGGGACTTTAATATTTTCAGCCATGTCAATTTAAAAAAAAATGCATTAGGGCATTCAAAGTATTTGTTAATTCTTTTCTTGATTTTCAGACAATGAAAATTCTTTTTGTAAACATATACATCGACTTTAGCACATGTATTCTTATTATAAAACTTGGAAAATGTTAAAATACAAAGTAAGACAAAAATATCAAATATGAGAAAGATTTGTGGTATAAAAATACACCCTTAAAAATTCTAAAAAAATAATAAACAAATCATAACACAAAATATAAATCAAAAATGAAAAAAGTAAAAAACAACTAAAATGTTTCCACGTTATTCTCGTTAGAAAGGACAAAAAAGACAACATGTCGAGAAAAAATACACAATTGCGGAAATAATAAAAAGAACAAAATGATAAATAAAAAGACATAAAAGATCGTAAAATATAACATAATTTTATGTAATATAATATAAACAAATAAAGATACAATATTAAGGAAAAAAGACACAAACAATCAGAATAATAAACAAAAAAACACAATAATATTTTTTTCTCAACTTTTTTTAGAATGAAAAAAACGGGATAAACATTTTGTTTCTTTTACCTTTAGTTTTTTTTATTTTGAGTTATGATTCTTTTTTTATATTTTTTAAAGTTTTGTGGCCCACTAATCCTTATCTCTCATTTTTGTCTACCTTTGTAGAATAAATTGACCCTAAAAACTATTTAATAAAAAATATCTTTGTTTAACTATATTTAACACGAATTAGATTTTAATAATCTTAACTTAATGTCATTAGCTGATAATAATCCATACTTAGAATATTCTTTTTGGTGGTCTAAACATATAAAAATTTACTTTTATTGGATCTCTAACAAAAAAAAAAAAAAAAAAAAAACTTAACGAAATTATGTTTTATCCGAATATCAAACTAATGTTTTAGAGTTTTTGATTGAAAGGAGGATAAGAGTCGATTGATCTAAAACTTACCTTAATATGGTGCTCTAAAAAGCGAAATGGTGTTTCAATTTGGGTGCTTGAACTTCCAGTTAACAAAATTAAGCCGTTTGGAGCATCATTTCCGAATAAGTTTTGCATCCGTCAACTCGTATCCTTCTTCTAACCAAAAACACTAATACATCAATTTGAATTTCGGATGAAACTTAACGTTTTTAATTTTTTTCAACGATGATCCAATGAGAATACGTTTTTTAAAAGTTCAGACCAACTCGAGAATAATCAGTTGAGATTATTATTAGCCAATGACATTAAGTTGAGAATATTAAAATTTAATTTGCCTTTTAAGAACGAGGATGTAAAATAGGAACTAACGTAAATGATAATGAAAAATCACAATACTACTAGTATATAATTATTTAATGTCATAAATGATTTAACTAATTACTAATATGCCATTATTGATTTTAAACAATTGATCAACTAATATAGTGGTGCATATTCTTTCACGTGCTTTTCGCACTGACAAGAACTTCTCATTTGAACCTATCCAAATTTATGTGTGTATATATGTATGCGTATGCGTGTGCGCGTGACAGGATCAAATTAGAATGCAATTTTAATGTAAGAGTTAAAAAAAACTTCGGAAAGAGATTAAACTAATTGTGCGGTCAGAATTTTGTTTTTTTTACTTTTAAGTTTAAATATATCATGAGAGAGCTCCTCCTCATGAAAGAACTCGTAAGAATTTCACTTAATCACTAAATAAACTTAAACCTTAATGGCTAAACCTTATAAACTTAAAATTAAATGCCCTAAATAAAGCATAATCCTTAAACCATAAAAATTTTATAAAAGATTGAATTCTAGTAAGATTATAAAATAGTTATGGAATAAAGGAATTACAATTTGCACCCTTGTGGTTATAGCGTGGGAACGGGTTCCACCCCCAGAATTCAAAATGACCTATTTGTAACATCCTTAAATTTCTGAAATAATATTTAATACCATAATTGCGTCGGGTGAATTATTTGAGTTAGTGCAGTAATAATAATAATAATAATAATAATAATAATAATAATAATAATAATAATAATAATAATAATGACTAAGGGGTAGCGGGCTTAGTTAATGGAATTAAAGATGGACTAAAAAAGGAAAGACGGGCCTTAGGTCCATGGGCTTAAGGGAGTATAAATACCCCTTAAACCCTAATCCTTTCCATTTTATCTCTACACCATAGCCTACACCTTGAAAAACACACACGAACACCATCCAAAATCCCGAGCAAAGATCCGAAGGTGGAAACCCGAAACCGTTGGTGCTAGATCGTTGTGACGAACCAAAACAACATGAAGACTCGACCATGTTCGTAAACCTACACGTTTAAGGTACGTTTATATCGAGAACTTGTTCGTTTAAGTTCGGATTTAGTCTAGAAATCATAGATCTGTTTTAGTATGGTAAAATCGAATCCAACGAAGTCAAACTTACTTAAATTGATTACATTTTGATAGGTTAATCGTTACCCTAAAAGACCCGTAATATAGATGCTTATATCGCACCCTACAAACAGGTATATTTGGATGATTGGACCCTTGGGGTTTGTAGGCTCTGCATAGACGATTCCAATGATACCTAAATCATGATATTTCGTTAAGAAATGTAGATTTAATTGCAGATCTGAGATATGTTGACTGTTTATTGTTCTTGACGATTTTGACTTTGATCCTAAGTCAAAGTCTGGATAAGAACAGGGGTGATTCGTTATAATTGATCAATTCGTTACGCGTTCATAACGAATGGGACTCCTTCGTGTGGCTTGATAACGAATGAGCCTTTAATTCGTTATCTACCCATTCGTTACATTAGGATAACGAATCAGATCACGTCAAGATAATGGATTAGGTTAACGAATTGAGATAACGAATCAGAGGAATCAAGTGATTTGTTACTTGCCCAATTCGCTATATTCAGATAACGAATCAGAATGACGAACCAGATGTTGACCAGATAACGAATTAGCAAACGAAGCAGAGTAACGAAGCAGATAACAAATTAGACTGTGATATGATAACCAATTAGGCTTAATTCGTTATAGCAATTGAGATGGCGAATTAAATAATAAATTAAAATCCCAATGGAAAATGTGTTAAGACAGTTAATAGAAATAAATTTTTTAAAAATTGATGGAATCAGAATGACGAACCAGATGTCGACTCCAACCAGGGGCTCTACCCTTTGGACCCTGCTAGGGGCTGCCGCCCCCAGAACCCCGCTGCCAGGGGCGCTGCCCCGGACCCCGTTCGTTGAGGGTTATAAGTAGACTAAAAACACGATATGAGTAGTGATAGTTAATTGACGCATGTAATTGTTATACAGTTAGTCGTACATAGCTCAAGAAGGGAATAACCATTAACGGCGAACGTAATAGATTTCAGGTGAGTTTCTAGCCCCGTTTTCTTGTTATTTTTTCGGGGCTGTGTGCATACTCGATGTGAAGTGTGAATACACTTACCTTAAGTGGTAAGTGTATGCTATAATGGTTGATGTGATAGTAAGTATTATGTATGAATGAACGTTTGTCGGTGCGTGAACGATCTTCCGATATTTCACGTATTGCCAATGGAAATGATCTCCAAGTGGTTATTAGTGTGTGTAAATGTTATTATGTAACTTGGTTATTATGCAAATGATGAAATGATAGAAAGTGTGTTGTAGACAAGTAGAGGTAGAGTGTGATAGAAGTGGCAAGGGTCTAGTAAGGGTGTTAGTGACATGAAGATAGTACGTGGTAGGGTAAGCCTATACGTGCCTTCGTTATTAAAGTGGCATGACGTGAGTGCGTGGTAGGGTAAGCCTATACGTGCCTTCGTTATTAAGTGGCATAACGTGAGTGCATGGGAGGGCAAGCCTCTATTTGCTTCCGTAAAACAAGTGGTTAAGACGTAAAGGACAGTTAAGTGGTTACGTGGTAAGGTGAACAGGTCAGACAGTGGACTATGTTTCTTCGGAAACGTATGTGATTGCATGTTATGGTTGTATGATAAGTTGCTTGATTAACTAGAACTCACTCAGCATAGCTGACTTTTAGTATGCACGCAGGTGAGAAGACTAAGGAGCTAGCATAAGGGTGGCATATGGCATGGATTGAACGGCTGGCATCTGAAGATGGAAGAAATGATGTTTTGAATATGATGTTTTATGTTATGGTTTTAAAGGAAAGATTAAATGTTTTGTAACAAATTATTGATGTTTTATATTCCGCGAAAAGTTTTAATAGACTCTGATTTGTACCACTGTGTTTATGAGTAACTCCGACGCTAAAGTAGGGCTACCGGTAACGGGCCTTACACTATTTGTGTCCGAGACTTAATGGCGGGCAAAGTGGAATCCCTCCGTCCAGTTGATGTTCAATAGAATCTGCGAAATGACTATTATACCCCTTTAAACGTTTTATTTTGCCTCAGTTAACATTTTCATCTAAACTAAAAAGAACATAATTTATTTATAATTTAAACCTCTAACTTTATTAAAACTTCACTTTTGCCCCTCCACAAAAAAACTATTTATTTTAAATTTGACCTCAAACTTTATAAAAAATCCATTTTATAAAACTTTAACATTAAATCATTTAAAACTTCCTTTTTACCATCGAAAACTTAAAAAAAAGAAAAAGAAAAAAAACATTTGATATCCAACATAATAATCCAATATCATAATAAAAACCAACATAATAATACATCATCATCATCATCGTACTCAGTATATCCCACCAATAGCAATGCTATGGTAGGGTCTGAGGAGGGTAAGATGTAGACAGCCTTACCTCTATCCCATAGGGATAGAGAGGCTGCTTCCAGTGAGACCCCCGGCTCGATAGTAGTTTTGCATCAAGCCTTGGACATAAGGCACATAGCACTCAATCATCGGGACACCGGCTGATTGGTGCATGTGCCCTTGTCTTTCGGCTATCAACGCCACCACATGATGCCTGATTAACCTTCCGCCACTTTTAACGTTATTTTCATGAGATTAGTAAAATAACGTCAAAATTAGTGCAATTTTACTTTGGCTCACCCGAGGGTTCACACATATATACATTATATGCGTGCACCGCAAGCAGAGCGTTCAACATAATAATACGATATCATAAATTAATAATTCGTTACCTTACAAAAAACCTAGCATTACATTAAAATAATAGCCATGGTCAAGGAAAACAACACTAGTTTGGCCGAAAACACCATGGTCATTTCTATTATTAAACTGTAACATCCTACTTTCGGTTATATTAATAAAATAAAGTTCGTTTATTTTATAGCGGGTCGTTATCGGTTTAGTTGAATAGAATACGAGATGGACTTGTGTTGGGTAAATGGATATGGGTTATGGACTTGGGTTATGGAGGAATGAAGGAAAGATCATGGGCTTAAGCCCATAATAAAAATATATATACCCTTAATCCTCCATTTAATTCATTTACACATATCTCTTACACCATCCAAAACACACACTTAAGATTCTCTCTCTAGTTATCTCTCTCTCTAAACCGATATCAAGAAGGAAACCGATAACTGACCCGAGGTAATGATAGTATTTTATTGTTTGCGCTTAAAACCGTTAGTTATGAACACGAAACGACGAGCCGACACCGTTAAACCATTTAAGTCACTAGATCCGGGTGGATTCGGGTATAAACCGAACCTATGATGAGCTTAGGGGTCACCCTAGCTCAGATATGGATCGAACGGGACGAAAAACGGTGAAAAACGAGTTAAAACACGTTTTTCCGGCGAACCCGCGGTTTTCCGGCGGCGGCGCCGGAAAAGGTTGGTACGAGGTTAGCGATGTCAGGGAATGTTCTGACATTCCCTGACCTAACCCTAATTCGCCAAGGGTAACTAGCGAAGTAGGTGTGATTCGCCAGCCGCTTCGCTAAGGAAAGATTAGCGAACTAGCATGTCATTCGTTAAGGAAATAAGGGCAAACTAGGCCATTCGCTAAGGCCATTCGCTAAGAGAGGGACGAATGAACCCCCTTCGTTATAGGGTTCATTCGTTGCCAGATCAGTTCGTTAAGGTCTAATTCGCTATAAGGACCAGTTCGTTAAGATGCCTGATTCGTTACAAAGACAGATTCGCTATAATGGCTAATTCGTTATGAATTCCCATTCGTTAAGAACTGAATGACGAATTAGAACTTTGAAAGAATGATAGAACAGTCCCTGGACTTAGAAAAGAATGATATAATTACAAAGTGACCCTTGGACTTTGATGATTTATGAAAGATGCCTTCAAGGGTTAAAGTGTAGCGATTAACTAACCGGTAATAATCCAATGAAGTAAAACCGGCTTCGATATGTAAGATTAATTAAGTATACGATAGGAAGAGTTAGAGCCGTATTTAATATATGTATGATTATACAGTTAGTCGTGCTCAGCTCAGGAAAGGATTAACTATATACGGTGAACGCAACCGCCTTGAGGTGAGTTTCTAGCCCCACTTCCTTGTTATGTTTTCGGGGCTGTGTGCATACTCGATGTGATAGTTAATACACTTATCTTAAGTGGTAAGTGTATGTCTTGTATGATTTATGTATGATGATTGTTTGACGGTGCGCGAAAGATCTTCGGATATTGCATGTACCGTCAGGTGGTAGTTAAGATATGATTGATAAGTATGATGAAAGATATGATGTATGTATGAATATGTGATGTATGCATAATGTATTTATGTTATGATGATGGTACGTGAACGCTCTTCGGAGATTGCACGTATTGTCAAGGAAAATATGTATGAACAGGTACGGTACAGTTACAAGAAACAAAGGGACCAGACCCTAATAATATTTGTGATGGTAGGGACCAGACCCTAATAATATATGTGATGGTATGGACCAGACCCTAATAATATATGTGATGGTAGGGACCAGACCCTAATAATATCTGTGATGTTGGGGACCAGACCCTTTATAATATCTGTGATGTTAGGAACCAGACCCTTATAATATCTGTGAGGTTATAGAGCGGAAGGCTCTTTAAATAGAACGGATAGTTATGTATGAAAAGTAAGTATGAATAATGTACACCCCTTCGGGCACGTGTGCAAGTATGAGAACAGATTGTATGTTGTATGATTAACTAGAACTCACTCAGCGTAGCTGACTTTTAGTATGCACGCAGGTGAGTAGATTGAGGCAGCTTGCATAAGAGGAAGCACATGGCATGGACTTGAAGAAGATGGGATCTCAAGAAATGTTATGTTATTCTAAAGACAATGTTTTATGTTTTAATTGATTTAAATGCCCGTTAAGACAACAAAGTATGGTTTTGTAATATGATGGTTTGAATCTTTTAAGATTCCGCGAATGTTTTTATTAACTCTGATATTATGGACTGTGTTTATGAGTAAATCCAACGTCCAAATGTGAGGCACCGGTAACGGGGCCTTACATAAACATAATATCAAAACCTAATAATCCATTAATAATAATAATTATTTATTTATAAAATCCCCCGCTAGCGGCACAGATCAATTGTTGCGGTCTTAGGTAGGTAGTAGGTTGAATTGAGGGTGGATCAAGGATTTGGGTGGGAATTGATGGTAGTGAAGGTGGAGACATGAGGAATTGGCGGTGGTGGCGGTTAGGGTTGATAGTGATATGTTTGAAGGTACATTTGGGGTTTTTGGAATTGATGGTGGTCAAGGTGGAGACGGCAAGATTGGTGAAGTCGATGAGACAGTGGTGGCCTGGAGAAGATGTGACAGTGGTGGTGTGGAAGCGATGCTCGTGCGTGCAATTGGAGTGAGTCGAGAGAGAAGAGATGATAGGTGAGGAAAAGGAGTTGCATGTGTGAGAACGAAAAATGGAAATGGGGTTTAGCATAGGAGTGTAACTTACGAAAGAAGAAACAAACTAAGTTGCAGGTGCTTAAACCCATTTACTACAAGGGGTTAAATGGATTACGACTATTTTATTGATGGAAAGACTAAAATACCCCTCAAGTTAATGGCTATTAACGACACTAACAGACGGAAGGACCCTACTTTTTCGGCCTTAAAAGTACGGGACATAAATGGGCCATTTTGACTTATGGGGGCACAATCTACGCTCGCGCTATAACCACGGGGATGCAAATCGTAGTTATCTCTATTGAATAAATTTATACACAGGTGAACATAAATTGTGATACAAAAACAATCACACGTCCATCAATATTTATATATTGCAATAAACTATAATGTATTAACATTTAAAATGTGTATTCATGTTTTGGAAAATTATAACACATACTACTTATTACGATTCTTATTCATATGTATATTCTTACTAATCCCATCCTATATACGTGCGCACACAAATACATAGAGGTATTCTAAGAAATGTTCTCACCTACAATTCTTATTTGTATTAATGCATAGTAGCATTTACTTATTTATACCGCGTACCCTAAATAGTTTAAGTAAATATGTTTAATTAGAAGATAAGGGGTGTAAGAAATGTTTTATATTCGTACGGAACGTATAAAATGATTATTAAGTGACATGCACTTTAAGGATAATGTAGATGCGTCCACATAAATAAGAAACATTATTGAGCAACATGTGCCAATACATCAATGACATTATAGTAAACGCCTGAATATTATATAACACAATTACATAATATAACAACAATGTCAATGTTCTTTAATTGTATATTTATTACATTGCTCTGCTTTATTTAAATGTCATAAAACTCTTGGATTAATGCCATAAGTCTTTTAATGTGTTATGAAGTATATAAAAGTTATTTTGTTAAAAAAATTGATTTTTTTAATAAATAGACCATATAATCAAGTATGTGTTTCTTCAAATTGAGTATAGTTTGTTATATTAACCCGAATGTGTTTTACTAAATAGTGTTTTAGTATTACACAAGATTTTTTTGGCTTTTAACATGTTTTAATTCTTTTCCATTGTGTTTTATTTATTGCTCATTTGTTTTTACATTGTGTTAACATGGTGTAACATCGCATTATTTTCTTTTATATTTGTAACAAATAACGAGTTTGGGTTGTTGGGTTGAACACGGGTCAATAAAGGTGTCGGGCCCCGAGAAGGTCCTACGACCCGAAGTGAACAAAAGTGGGGTTTAAAACCCTATCCTCCTCGATATTTTCATTCTAATCATCTTCACCAACTTTTAGATAGAGAAAACTAGAGAGAGAAATATGAGCTCTCTTCTTTTTTTCGTGATTCAAGCTCGAGATTGAAGATGGGTCACCTTAACATAGTTGGAGATGATATTCAAGTAAAGTGTAACATCCTAAAATTTAATGTCGAATAAAGGAAGTTATGTTTAGTGATTTCGCGTAATTAATTAATATCGGGTAAGGAGCGGATCATGGAGTTGGATTAATTGAGATGGGTTAAATGAGAATGGGCCTTAGATCCATGGGATTTCAGGGATATAAATATCCCCTAAACCCAAAATATCTTTCATTTTCACCAAACTCCCTAACACTCCAAAAACACACACACACCACCAACTTCGCCGGCGGCCGGAAGAAGGAAGACCGAGATCCGAGAGAGAGAAAGAGAGATTAGTTGGGGCTAACAAGTTAAACAAGATCCAAACAAGCTCAAAAAGGTATGATTCTTGATCTTTGAAGTTTAAAGATCCAAGCTTTTTAGTGTATAAACAACCGAAAATGGTCGGGAATCGTAGTGGGTGATATTGAACCATAGCAAGGGTGTTAAAATCGCTCGAAATGCTGGACAGAAACCGAAACAGCGGCTGATCTGGGCAACTTCGCCTGCAACTGGGCAACTTCGCCTTCAAAGCGATAACTTCGCCTTCAAAGCGATAACTTCGCCTGAGGCCAAGTTCGCCTAATTGATAACTTCGCTTACGGCTAAGTTCGCCTGATGACAACTTCGCCTAGAGCTAAGTTCGCCTAAGGCTTAACTTCGCCTAAAGCCAAGTTCGCCTGATGACAACTTCGCCTAAAGCCAAGTTCTCCTGATGACAACTTCGCCTAAAGCTAAGTTCGCCTAAGGTTTAACTTCGCCTAAAGCTAAGTTCGCCTAAGGTTTAACTTCGCCTAAAGCTAAGTTCGCCTAAGGTTTAACTTCGCCTAAAGCCAAGTTCGATTAGGAAGTAAATTAAAAACCTAATGAAAAATGTGTTAAGACAGTTAATGGAAATAAAATTTTTCCAAGCTGACCTGGCAGCTCGACCCCAGCCAGGGGCTCTGCCCCTTGGACCCTACTAGGGGCTGCCGCCCCTAGACCCCGCTGCCAGGGGCGCTGCCCCCGGACCCCCGTTCATTGTGGGTCATATAAAGATAGAAATACATTATGAGAAGTGATAGTTAATTGATACGTATACTTGTTATACAGTCAGCCGTGCACAACTGAAGAAAGGAATTACGATTAACGGTGAACGTAACCGTGTTCAGGTGAGTTTCTAGCCCCATTTATGTGTTATGTTTTCGGGGCTGTGTGCATACTCAATATGTTTGTTAATACGCTTATCCTAAGAGATAAGTGTATGCCTTATGTGAATAATGTGAAATGTATGAATGATTGCTTGATGGTACGTGAACGATCTTCGGATATTGCACGTACTGTCAGGTTGTAACGCTATGTGTAAGGTAAGTATGATATGTATGCTTATGTGTTTGAACGTGATAAAGTTAATAAAAGAAAGAAATGACGGTTGCATGGTTGTATGGTTACGAAAAGGGTACCGAGCCCTAATAATACTCGAGGTATGATGTATGGTTGTATGGTAACGAAGAGGGAATCGAACCCTACTAATATTCGAGAACTAGGGAACCGAACCCTACTAATATTCGAGGAAAGAGGGAAACCGAGCCCTAATAATACTCGTGGAAAGAGGGAAACCGAGCCCTAATAATACTCGTGGAAAGAGGGTACCGAGCTCTAATATTACTCGAGGAAGGAGGGTACCGAGCCCTAATAATACTCGAGGAAGGAGGGTACCGAGCCCTAATAATACTCGAGGAAGGAGGGTACCGAGCCCTAATAATACTCGAGGAATGTAGGGCGTAATGCTCTTTATAACGTAAGAATGAAGGTAAGTTAATACAAAAGAAAGTATGAAAGTATGAAAGTATGAATGAAAGAATATAAGTTTATGTGTATTGTATAGTGTATGATTAATTAGAACTCACTCAGCGTAGCTGACTTTTAGTATGCACGCAGGTGAGTAGGATGAGGCAGCTCGCTTGAGGAGACACGTGGCATTGAACAAGAGTCTGGCGTCTGAAGACTTATGATGTTTAAATTTTAATGCTTTAATGTTGAAAGACAAAGGATGTTTTGAGACAAGTTATGAATTGTGTAATGTTTTATGAAAGTTTTATATTCCGCGTAAATGTTTTAATTAACTCTGATATTTAGAACTGTGTTTATGAGTAAATCCGACGCTAAAGTAGGGCTACCGGTAACGGGGCCTTACAAGTTGGTATCAGAGCAAAGTTCGAGAGATTTAAGCATCCTACATGCTAAGACTCGAACAGAGAATGGGATTTAAGTAAGAAAGGAAAGAAGATGCCAGTTCAAGAATGCCATGTGTCGCTCAAGCAAGATCAGTACAGGTAAGGTGTATGATTAAATGATATATGTTAATGAGAAAGAAAAGATACGTGAACAACAGGGATAGGAATAATTGATTGTTTGATTTGACAAACTGCTTAAGTAGAACCAGCACAAATAGACTCATAAAGGGAAGTGTATGGGACACGGAAAGTAACGTGATCAGCTAATCACAACTGGCCACTGTTATTACCTGTTAGCCTTACTATCCTTGTACTAGATAGTTCCTTGAGTGATGATGTTTGTGTTTTCCCTTTTAGAATACTAATGGCTGGAGCAAAAAGGTTTGTTGGTAAGGGAGGTCACACTGGACGTCCTCTTGGAATACGCGTTGTCCGAGAACCTTCTGAAGAACTAGTTACTACCACGAAAAAGGATAAAAGTGAAACTTTGCAAGGACCAAGCAGCAATGAAGGGTATCAGCTGGATCATGTTACTCAATTTGCCATTTCTTACGCTGTAGCTGCTGCAGAGAAGAAATTTCGTACTGACAAGTCTGCCGAAAACCATGCAAGGGCCACTGAGAAGGCAGGAGAAGACGGTAAGAAGGGTGATGATGATAAGGGAGGAGCGAAAGGAACCAAAGGATCTGTAGATGTCGTGGAGTATGCGGGGAAAAAGATACCAAAGGTCGCGGGAAGGGAAACATGCAAAGTGTGCGGGAAGATGCACCTAGGAGAATGCAAGGCTGGTCCAAATCAGTGCTACCGATGTGGGAAGAAGGGACACATAACTCGTTATTGCACCGAGGACCAGAAATGTTATAAGTGTGGTAAGTCGGGTCACTTTGCTAGGGATTGTGGGGGAGCAAGAACGGTGGGGGAAAAGAAGGAAAATAAATGGGCTACCTCTGCTAAGCGGTCTGGCGTGATGGTGACAACAACTGATGAGAGGAAGGCCAAGGTTGGGAACAAGGATGCATGTAAGACATGTGGGCGAGTGCACCAGGGAGAATGCAAGACTGGGACAGACAGGTGCTATCGGTGTGGAAAGAGTGGGCATTATTCTCGAGAATGCCCTGATCGTCCAAAGTGCTTCAAATGCGGAAAAGCTGACCACATGGCTAGGGATTGCAAGGAATCAGGGGCGGGAGGTGCGAAAGGATGAAGACTTGGGGAAACTGCAGAGAGGAACACCTGATGAAGGAATAATTGCTCATGCAATGGTTTTATTAAGTTACTTTTGCTTAAGGACTTGTTTTGTGTTAGGGTTTAAAACTTATGTTTATCTGTGGCGTGTAATATATTGAGTTTGGTTATGAATGATTATTATGCTATGATGAAAGGTTGTTTTAGACAATAGTGTTAAAAGTACTAATCGAAGCCTTGGAAGGATGAGATGAGTCTTGATACATCGAGGGTCTCATGGACGAGCTACCTTAAATAGCTAAAACACATGACCACCATTCGATGGCTACAAGTCAGGAGTAAGAAGGATAACTCAGAAAGCGAAAGTTGATAGTATTCAGTTGGGGGAAGTTTCAGGAAGAAGCCTTTGAAGAATTGAAGATGAGACTCACGCAAGCTCCAATCCTTGCTCTACCCGATGGTGACGAGGATTTCGTTGTTTGTGCTGATGCCTCGCATCAAGGGTTAGGTTGCGTGCTGATGCAACGAGGGAAGGTGATAGCTTACGCGTCTAGACAGTTGAAGGTCCATGAGAGTACTTATCCGACGCGTGATTTGGAGTTAGCAGCTGTAGTGCATGCTCTTAAGATATGGAGGCATTATCTGTACGGTACTAAGTGCACTATCTATACAGATCATAAGAGTTTAAAGTACTTCTTCGAGCAGAAAGAATTGAACATGAGGCAGAGAAGATGGTTAGAATTGATAAAGGATTTCGACTGTGAGATTAAGTATTACCCCGGTAAAGCTAACGTGGTCGCTGATGCGTTAAGTCGTAAGAATGAGGAAGTCCTTGCAACAGTGAAGTCATACAAGTTGATCATGAACTCAAGTCTTTTTGAAGAAATCATCAAAGTGCAGTCAGAAACGTTAGCAAGCTTGTTCATCGAAGAAGTTGTAACCAAGCATGGAGTACCGTTATTGATCGTGTCCGATAGAGATACACGGTTTACTTCGAGGTTCTGGAAGAAATTCCATGAAGTTATGGGGACGAGGTTAAACATCGGTACGGCGTATCATCCTCAAACCGATGGACAGTCTGAAAGGACGATTCAAACCCTTGAGGATATGCTGCGTGCTTGTGTTTTAGATTTTGGTGGAAGTTGGGATGATCATCTACATCTGGCAGAGTTCTCCTTTAACAACAGTTACCATTCAAGTATTGGTATGCCAACGTTTGAGATGCTTTACGGTAGACGCTGTAGAACCCCGGTGTGTTGGGGTGAGATTGGTCAGAAAGAAATGGGAAGCCTAGAAGTGGTTCAAGAAACGTCTTCAAAGTTCGATCAGATCAAAGCAAGATTGAAAGCCGCGCAAGACAGACAAAAGTCTTATGCATATAAGCGGCGACGACCAATTGAGTTTAACGTTGGTGACAATGTGATGCTTAAGGTCTCGCCTTGGAAAGGAATTATCCGTTTCAGAAAAAGGGGGAAGTTGAGTCCGAGATACATTGGACCGTTCAAGATTGTAGGTCGTGTGGGTGAAGTAGCTTATAAACTGGATTTACCCGATGAGTTAGAAGGAATTCATTCAACCTTCCATGTTCCTCTAGCCGATGACACGTCTCACGTGCCATTGATGGACATTGAGGTTGATGAACAATTGAACTACATCGAGCAACCGATAGAGATCGTTGATCGTAAGGAGAAGCAGCTTCGTCACAAGACTATACCTTTGGTAAAAGTGATATGGAAACACCGCAAGGGATCAGATGCTACTTGGGAAGCCGAGGATGAGATTAGCAAGTTTTACCCTAGTTTGTTTATGTAATAGTTAGGTTTCGGGGACGAAACCTCTTTAAGGAGGGGAGTGTTGTAACATCCTAAAATTTAATGCCGAATAAAGGAAGTTATGTTTAGTGATTTCACGTAATTAATTAATATCGGGTAAGGAGCGGATCATGGAGTTGGATTAATTGAGATGGGTTAAATGAGAATGGGCCTTAGATCCATGGGATTTCAGGGATATAAATATCCCCTAAACCCAAAATATCTTTCATTTTCACCAAACTCCCTAACACTCCAAAAACACACACACACCACCAACTTCGCCGGCGGCCGGAAGAAGGAAGACCGAGATCCGAGAGAGAGAAAGAGAGATTAGTTGGGGCTAACAAGTTAAACAAGATCCAAACAAGCTCAAAAAGGTATGATTCTTGATCTTTGAAGTTTAAAGATCCAAGCTTTTTAGTGTATAAACAACCGAAAATGGTCGGGAAGCGTAGTGGGTGATATTGAACCATAGCAAGGGTGTTAAAATCGCTCGAAATGCTGGACAGAAACCGAAACAGCGGCTGATCTGGGCAACTTCGCCTGCAACTGGGCAACTTCGCCTTCAAAGCGATAACTTCGCCTGAGGCCAAGTTCGCCTAATTGATAACTTCGCTTACGGCTAAGTTCGCCTGATGACAACTTCGCCTAGAGCTAAGTTCGCCTAAGGCTTAACTTCGCCTAAAGCCAAGTTCGCCTGATGACAACTTCGCCTAAAGCCAAGTTCGCCTGATGACAACTTCGCCTAAAGCTAAGTTCGCCTAAGGTTTAACTTCGCCTAAAGCTAAGTTCGCCTAAGGTTTAACTTCGCCTAAAGCCAAGTTCGATTAGGAAGTAAATTAAAAACCTAATGAAAAATGTGTTAAGACAGTTAATGGAAATAAAATTTTTCCAAGCTGACCTGGCAGCTCGACCCCAGCCAGGGGCTCTGCCCCTTGGACCCTACTAGGGGCTGTCGCCCCTAGACCCCGCAGCCAGGGGCGCTGCCCCCGGACCCCCGTTCATTGTGGGTCATATAAAGATAGAAATACATTATGAGAAGTGATAGTTAATTGATACGTATACTTGTTATACAGTCAGCCGTGCACAACTGAAGAAAGGAATTACGATTAACGGTGAACGTAACCGTGTTCAGGTGAGTTTCTAGCCCCATTTATGTGTTATGTTTTCGGGGCTGTGTGCATACTCAATATGTTTGTTAATACGCTTATCCTAAGAGATAAGTGTATGCCTTATGTGAATAATGTGAAATGTATGAATGATTGCTTGATGGTACGTGAACGATCTTCGGATATTGCACGTACTGTCAGGTTGTAACGCTATGTGTAAGGTAAGTATGATATGTATGCTTATGTGTTTGAACGTGATAAAGTTAATAAAAGAAAGAAATGACGGTTGCATGGTTGTGTGGTTACGAAAAGGGTACCGAGCCCTAATAATACTCGAGGTATGATGTATGGTTGTATGGTAACGAAGAGGGAATCGAACCCTACTAATATTCGAGAACTAGGGAACCGAACCCTACTAATATTCGAGGAAAGAGGGAAACCGAGCCCTAATAATACTCGTGGAAAGAGGGAAACCGAGCCCTAATAATACTCGTGGAAAGAGGGTACCGAGCCCTAATATTACTCGAGGAAGGAGGGTACCGAGCCCTAATAATACTCGAGGAAGGAGGGTACCGAGCCCTAATAATACTCGAGGAAGGAGGGTACCGAGCCCTAATAATACTCGAGGAATGTAGGGCGTAATGCTCTTTATAACGTAAGATATGAAGGTAAGTTAATACAAAAGAAAGTATGAAAGTATGAAAGTATGAATGAAAGAATATAAGTTTATGTGTATTGTATAGTGTATGATTAATTAGAACTCACTCAGCGTAGCTGACTTTTAGTATGCACGCAGGTGAGTAGGATGAGGCAGCTCGCTTGAGGAGACACGTGGCATTGAACAAGAGTCTGGCGTCTGAAGACTTATGATGTTTAAATTTTAATGCTTTAATGTTGAAAGACAAAGGATGTTTTGAGACAAGTTATGAATTATGTAATGTTTTATGAAAGTTTTATATTCCGCGTAAATGTTTTAATTAACTCTGATATTTAGAACTGTGTTTATGAGTAAATCCGACGCTAAAGTAGGGCTACCGGTAACGGGGCCTTACATAAAGTTTTGTCTCTTGTTTTATGCTCCTAGACTTTGAGATTTTTTTTGGTTTTTTATGAAAGTCAGGGTTCCACCTAAAGATCCAACCTTTGTGTGTTTATGGATATAATCATGGATCTACTCTTTTATGTGACAAAAAATGATTTAGATATATAAACTTAGAATTTTGTATTAAAGCGGCCATGTTTGGGATTTGTGTTCATTTCGAGCCACTTCAGTTTCACAATGCGGCATTTCTTGTATCACTTGGTGGATAAACAATACCCTTGATCGTCTTAACTATTTATGAAAAAAAAGAGGAACAAAAATTTTAAATCTGCTAATTTTGAGGTTTAAGTCAAGTTGGGGTGGTCTGGTCCGGTAAAAACTAAACATAAATAGGTCTAAATTGTGTAAACCACTGGGTAATATAAACTGTTGCATCTTATTTGTCCCGGTAAAGATCAAGGCATGTGTTTAAGTGGAAAAAAATATCAGTGATCGCGATTTTTGCGTTCTTCTAAAAAATCTTTAAATTAATCTATATGTTTTGAAGACTATATTTTCCGATTCTGATTCCATTGCATTAGACTTTTTCAAGGACGAAAAAAGAGTAGGTGTAGGGATATTTGATATAATGATAAATATATATATTTCCCTTGTATACTTTATATAATTTTTTTTGTTTTGGTTCGCTTTTAGTTAAGATTTGTATGCTAGTAACATAATTGTGTTTTGTAGGTTCCGGAAGTTGAATGTGGTCGAAAAGGGGCGAAAAACGAGTCAAAATAGCCCAAACGAGAAGCCAGAACGCATCTGGAAAGGAACCGGATAGAGAGCCAGTCGAACCAGGCCGGTCAAACCGGCCCCCTTGTAGAAGCACGCCGTGCCGTGTGGTCAGATTTTTACCGCTGGTCGCGCAGCGCCTAGATCTCCAGATTCTAGAAAGTTACCCATTTTAATTAGGTTTGGACCCTGTTTCATAATATAAACACCCCTAACCTTAACCTAAAAAATACCCTACAGCCACCAGACGAATTTCGAGATTATTAGAGCCATTATTCGATATTATTTGTTGTTTTAAAGGCAAGAGAGCATTTGGTGAAGAGCTATTCGTTCAAGAATAAAGTTTACGGGTTTTATCACCTTCGATCTTTCATTTTTATTACTTTCACTATGTTTTCTTATATTATTATTTTGTTTGCTTTTGATTACATGATGCTAGACTAAACTTATTAATCTACTGATGTATTTAAAAATATACATCTTTTTAGTATCAAATAATCTCTAAAAACTGCAACTTCTATCGTATAATATTGTTAAAATAACCACTTATCATGTTAATATGTATTTTCAGGTGAATCCAAGCCTCAAACGAAGAAGCGAATGAAAATCCAAAGAAAACCCAAGAAACAGCGAAACATGGGGCTGTACTTCAGAATACATGGGGCCGTGCTTCAAGAAACACGGGGCTGTGCTTCAGAAAACACAGGGCCGTGCTCATCTTTCAGAAAAGACAAAATAGTGGAGAGCTGGACACGGGGCCGTGGTCACCTTTTAGAAACGACAAAAGAATTAGTACATGTCATTTTAAAGCATGGGGCCGTGCCTCAGGAAGCACGGGGCCGTGGTGAGTCATCATGTACGATCTGACATCATTTAATTCAACTGGACGCCTGGACACAGGGCCGTGCCTCAAGGAGCACGGGCCCGTGCCTCTCACTCCAGAAATAGAGGCTTATGTTGCACTCATTTGGTGTGCCTTGAAGAGAGTTCTATACGGTTTTCACTTATAAAAACACCCACTAACACTCGTATTGAAGATCTTATGGAGAGTTTGAAGACTTGGAGATCATCATCATCACCATCCATCATCATCATCATCATTAAGGGAGATTCATTCACATTTGGTTAGATTATTCTAGTTTGATCATGTGCTTGTTATCTTCATCTCTTTTGATGTCATTAACCATGCTCATTATGAGCTAAACTCCATTCACCATCTAAATTCTATGAAGAAGCTTTTTTTACTTGATGATTATATTGAACATGTGGTTTAGATTAGTAAAGCACATGATTATTTTTCTATTATCCTTTGATGAAAAATGTTTTATCACTTTAACTCAATAAATCAAAGTTGATAATTAACAATCATTCATGATTTACTCATGTTCTTTGAGACTAGAAATGTAAAAAGAATACTTTGATAACTTATTTAAGATAAAACATGGATCCTTATATTTTACTTAGAAATGATGAGATATAAGCTATGATCTATTTCTCTAGTTTTGATAATTCTAATATAACAGCGTTAACACGATTGCTTAGGTTATCATGCTAGTTAAAGAAATCATATGTTAACGGAATGTGTAATTATAACCTACTTAAATCAACCAAGGGGAAGTTGTGTGACTAAACTATAACCACCCGAAGTTGTTAGAATTGGTATTTGAGAAATCTAAGTCAACCCTAATCTTTCTACTTACTAAACTACTTGCCAACTCAAATTAACATTCTCGTGGTAGCATGACATTAGGAAATGGTTGACTTTAAAATGCGCATCCACTTATTTTATGTCATAGGATATGCTCACTTAGAAATGAGCGGCTATTATATCATACATTATTTACGAAAAGTTTATCACATGTTCACTTTATAATCACCAAGGACAAATGGAGTGGATTCTCGGATTTAGATGGTTCATATAATTGAATTACTAATTTAGAATTTCTCGTCTTGGTCACCTATATATATATATATATATATATATATTATTTTATAAAAGTTAAAATCAACCCCAAAATGATTAAAACTCTCCGATTAAAGTAAAACGAAGATTCATTATTAGAAACATTTGTGTCCACGAATCGATACTTGGTTCTTACCAATACTATTCTACATATACGATATGTACACTTGCCTATTTTGTGTGTGTTTAGTCTTAGTAGAAATCACTTTTATAAATTTAAAACACGATCTTATGTGAAAGCTTAAACCCCAATCTTTCACATTACCATTGTTGATAGTTTCATAGGATAGGCTTTTGTTAGGTCATTTAATGTGTTTTCTTGACTAGTTTGTGATTGAATTCGTATAAGATCATAGAAACGATAAACTAATCAAATAAATAAAAGTGAGATGCTAACCTAGATAGTTGTAAGGTGATAGCTTATTGATAGATCTTTGTTGATTTGGATTGCTAGATTTAGTTCTTCATAAGGAATTTGTCTAGGTTTGAATTGCCAACTTTGTCTATTAAGTCAATTGAGTTTGCTTAGCTACCTTTGATTTCCGTTCTGTAAGGTAGGATTTCACTATAAATGTACTTAAACATAAATAATTAAATAACCGTAAGGGAGTTTAATATATAAAATTGGTGTGTCTTAATGTAACACCCCGGCTAAAGCGGAATACGCTCGAGTGTGACATATAGATTGTTCAAAACACATGTGACACTATTAAGTGACAATATTATCATTAATTCATTCAAAGGCATCAAATACACAAGTTGTTGCAAATAAAGAAATTATAATGAAAATGAAACATTAAACTCTTATTTAAAATATCCTAGGTCTAGTGTCTTCATCCGTTTCATCCTCTAATAATTGTACCTGTAACATATATATCAAATAATGTCAATTAACTTAATAGTTGGTGAGTTCACACAGTTTAAATACTACATAAAAACCATACAATTCCATGAAAACTTGTGAAAAGCAAATAAGGGTTCTTTACGCTCGAATCAAATGTCTTGATGTAAGGTCCCGTTATCGGTGCCCTACTTGGACATTGGATTACTCATAAATACCTGAGATATTTATGAGTAATCTCAGGTATTTATGTCTTTCAGTAATTAAAACATTAAATATAAAACATCAAGAGTCTTCAGATGTCAGACTCTTATTCTTCTGCCATGTGTCCTTGCTCAAGCCAGTTGTTTCATTCTACTCACCTGCGTGCATTCTAAAAGTCAGTTACGCTAAGTGAGTTCTAGTTAATCACATATCATACAACACTTACGCTTACCTTCAATTATGCATTCAAAGACACATAATAATTACTTTACTAATTTACTTTCATTACATAGCTTCATACATACGTTCAAACTTTATTACTTTCATACTATATAATTATTGTCCTTTTTATCCCAGATATTATTAGGGTCTGACCCATTCCTTTTCTATCTCAGATATTATTAGGGTCTGATCCCTCTTTCCTTTGTCTATCTTAGATATTATTAGGGTCTGATCCCTTTCTTGTCTATCTCATATATTAGTAGGGTCTGATCTCACTCTACTTCTCTATCTCAGATATTATTAGGGTCTAATCCCTTTCTTCTCTGTCTCAGATATTATTAGGGTCTGATCCATTTCTTCTCTTTCTTAGATATTATTAGGGTCTGATCCCTTACTTCTTCGTCTTCGTACATTCTGTCTTCACATACCCGTAACATACATATACATTCTTTACCCATTCATACGTATTCATATGTTGTACACATATCTATCATACACATTCATCTATTATTTACATACCTCCCTTGTCAACACGTGCAATAGCCGAAGATCGTTCACGTACCGACAAGCTTTCGTTCACATTCAAGATATACATAATCAACATATAAATCATACATGGCATACACTTACCATTTAAGGTAAGTGTATTAACTATCACATCTAGTATGCACACAACCCTGAAAACATAATAAGGAAATGGGGCTAGAAACTCACTTGAATGCGGTTACGTTCACCTTTAATGGTTATTCCTTTATTTAGCTGTGCACGACTAACTGTATAACAATTACACGTATCAATTAACTATCACTACCCATATCGCGTTTCTAGTTATTATAACCCTCAACGAACGGGGGTCCTGGGGGCGCCCCTGGCAGCGGGGTTCTAGGGGCGGCAACCCCTAGCAGGTCCAAGGGGCAGAGCCTGGCTGGGGTCGAGCTAAATCTATTAATGTTAATTTCAACTAAATCTATTAATATATTTATTCCTACACATCAAAAATAAAATATATAATAAAATGTGCATTTATTTAATTCAGTTTTTATATAATTTATGATTAATATTCATAACATATTTAAACTCTTATTTCTATTTTTTATGTTTGACCATTTCGTAATTATGTCTAAATTTCAAGATTCATACCTTCAATAAAACCCACATATTTTCTATAACCGAATAAATACGGAATTTTAAAAATTAAATAAAAACTTATACAAATTGAATGTCAAAATTAATGTATAAAATAAGCCCCCCATTTTAATATTAAAAAACATAAAAAAAAATTCATTTTTTTTCATATTAATATCAAAAGTTGGCTAATTAACGAATTCGATATTAAATGTAATTATGTCAAAATTATTTATTACAATACAAGTGTACTATATATTTTTTTGAAGTTTACTAATAATATTTTTTATTCATAAAAGTGAACTCTAGCATTGAATTTAATAGGTCTAACAAAAAAATTATTGAATGTTTCTTATACAAAAGTTAAAATAAAAATTCTTTTATAACAATTTGTATATTTATTGATTATAGTTTTTATTTAATTATATGTTTTTGTTCATATACAAAACATATATTTTTTTTCTTCATTTTAAACTCGGCAAACATTATTTGACCAATTTTCATTAACATTTAAAAGATGTTGATGCCTTCCAATCTTAGAAAAATTCACATTTTTAAATTTGACAATTTTATAATTATGTCTAAATGTCAAGATACATATGCCTAAAAATAGCATCAATTGACTTCCTAAATTTCTGTACCTTAAGCATTTTGTTATTTCATCATTATTATCAAATTCACTCACTTTCTATTGTTTCAATATCTTATAAAATAAAAAACCATTATTGTTAGAGTCAAAAATCAATATTCGTTTTATATCAATAATAATCGTATTATCAAAATTATTGTTATGTTAAATGCAATTACTTAAAAATTTGATTCGTATTAATTAATTATTTATTTTGTAATTGTTACCCTTTTAATTATGGTATCAAAATATATCAATACCTTATTCCTAACTAGAAATAAAAATTATTTGTTACTTTCAACTTATACTCGTTTAAATACAATTTATTATAACGTTTCTTTAATAGTCATCAACCATATTCATATACATCTACTAATTTATGTGTTAATTTGTATTTTAATCACTATTTTATTGTACAAAATGATAATACTTTTTTGACCTAATATAAGTTTTGACTTCAAATCAATTCTTAAGTTGACAAACACTAATTTACATTAAATCTTAAATTTTTAAACACCTAAAAATAACGCATAAAATGATTTTAACATAATTATCAAACACATAGTGGTTGCTAAAACTAAAACACGTTTTCTCCTGAAATTATACAATTTTCTCCGTAAAATAACCATTAGTGAACATGGAATGTTTTCTTAGTTTATTCATATTATTCCCATAATGAAATATTTTTAATTATTTCAATGTTTAAGTTTTATAAAAAATAAATTAGCATGTATGAAATATGGCGAAAATTTTAATCTCCTGAGTAGATGCAACTTGTCTAAATGGGTAAAAAAATAACAGCTATAAAGAAAACGGGTTAAACGGATACACATTGAAAGAAGCATAAAAACAAAAGAGCACGATCTATTAAAACAATATTAGTTTATTATTATATGTATTCAATAATTATTTAACATAAATTTATCCACAAATGAGTTATAAAAAATGGATGACAAAGCTTTGCCTAATTTCCTAAATAATATATATTAGGAATCAACTATATATCAACTATACTTTAATAAAAATTAACATGTTATTGAATATTGATTAAGACTTTATTTTGAAAGACTAAATTTAGGTTTTAGATTGTCATAACAGTTTTTTTTGTAGCATAATTTTAAAATATACTTATAAAAACAAACGTCTTAAATATTATTCATCTTTTTAACATTTATGTCCAACAAATATTTAAATTGATGTGTAAATAAACACGGGTACTATCTTAGAGTAATAAACATTACGGTTATTTGATGTGTAATAAATGTCTCAGATAAAGTTCATCTTTTAAATCAACATTGAGATAGAAATTTTGTTGAATCAAAAACGTAAAATTGTTTGTTGATTTGGAAACTAATTTCTTTGTTTGCTTATTATTGTACTCATGATATAAATTATAAAATATTTTAATTTTTCATTTAACTTTGTTAGTCTTTGTATGTTTTTGTATTTGATTCAAATAAGTTATGATGTCATATGATTCATGTAAAATTATCATTTATTTATAAATATAACATTTGCATTTCATTATTTATAAATACAACAACGCCATTATAGATATACCGGAGGATCTTTTGATTGATAATTCATCCGATCCTATTTCTGATCTGATTGATTTTGTATATCCAAAATTATTGGAAAATTTTAATGATGTTTCATATTTTCAAGAAATGGCCATATTTGCACATTTAAATGAGGTTGTCCAAGACGTTAATGACAGATTTTAGTCTTTGTTTCCCGGAGAAGAAGTTAAATATCTCAGTTCTGATAGTATAGACAAGTCTGATAGTGTTGGTCCTGGTTTCGATCCAACATTACACTCGCCGGATTTTCAAAATGGTTTAAAGATGTTTGGTATGCCTAATCATTGTTTGGTTCTAAAAGTTGGTGTGCCAATAATGTTACTAAGGAATATTGATCAGAAGAACGGTTTATGCAACTGAACGAGATTACAAGTAATAAACTTGGGGATGCGTTTTATCGAAGCAAAGGTTATTTCAGGTACTAACATTAGCTTTCGCACTAATATAACTCGTAGTAGCCTAACTCCTTCAAATAATAAACTGTTATTCAAATTGAAACGAAGACAGTTTCCTGTTGCTGTTTATTTTGCAATGACCATTAACAAAAGTCAAGGCCAATCACTAGCAAGAGTTGGCATATATCTTCGAAAACCGGTGTTTACACATAGTCAACTATATGTGGCTTTGTCACGATTGAATAGTAGAGACGGTGTTAAAATGCTTATATGTAAGACCTCGTTACCGAAGCCCCACATCGGACGTTGGATTTACTCGTAAGCACAATTCTAAATATCAGAGTTAAATAAAACATTTGCGGAATATTAAAACTTTCATAAAGCATTACATATTAATTCATAACTTGTCTTTAACAAACATCTTGTCTTTCAAAATCAAAAAAATTAAACATAAAACATCTTGAGTCTTCAGATGCCAACCTCTTATTCTTCTGTCACGTGCCCCGCTCAAGCTAGCTGCCTCATTATACTCACATGTGTGCATACTAAAAGTCAGCTACGCTGAGTGAGTTCTAGTTAATCATATAACATACAACACATTCATATTACATGCTTTCGTCCCTACTTTATACTTTCATACATTCGTACATTATACACTTACTTACTTTCATACTTTCTTTCTTTCATTTTTATACATTACGTTTTAAAGAGCATTATGTCCTATAACCTTCGCATATATTTTTATGGTATGCAACCGTTTAACCTTCGCATATATTATTAGGGTATGTAACTCTTTAACCTTTACATATATTAATAGGGTATGCAACCCTTTAACCTTCGCATATATTATTAGGGTATACAACCCTTTAACCTTCGCATATATTATTACGGTATGCAACCCTTTAACCTTACATTAATTTTCATCATCGTTATAATTATCACATTCATAAGTACCTTCACAGTATCATACATACCATATTCATACGTACTTTCTTTCAAATACTCATTTCATACTTGCTACACATTACTTTCCTTAACAATACATGCTATATCCGAATATCATTCACGTACTGTCAGGCATGCATTCATAACATAAACATAACTATCAAATCTATCATTATAACATACGCTTACCACTTAAGTTAAGTGTATTAACATTCACATTGAGTATGCACACAGCCCCGAAAACACAACAAGGAAGTGGGGCTAGAAACTCACCTGGATTCTGTTACACTCTCCGTTCACTGTTATTCGTTTCTTTAACTGAGCTCTGTTAACTGTATTTTAATCACGTGTATCAATACTTGTTCTAATCACATTATTCATATTTAAGCCAAAATGGCTAAGTCTGGTCTATTCTAATGGCCTTTCTTTAGAATACAATTTACTTAGAATATTTGCATACCTTGTATTTGAATGGTATTAGAATACATTTGTATTCTAATGATCACATTGTAATCTAATGATCACATTGTTATATAATGATCACATTGTAAGCTAATAAGCACATTGTAAGCTAATGAACACATTGTAAGATAATGATCACATTGTAAGCTAATGATCACATTGTAAGATAATGATCACATTGTAAGCTAATGATCACATTATAAGCTAATGAGCACATTGTAAGTTAATGAGCACATTATAAGCTAATGACCACATTTTAAGCTAATGACCACATTGTAAGCTAATGACCGCATTGTCAGTGAACATAGCAATGTAAGCAAGTCTGGTCTTTGTAAGAGAGTATAGGCAATATAAGCGAGTCTGGTCTTTCTAAGCGAGTATAGGCAATGTAAGAGAATATAAGGATTGTAATAGAATATAAGGATTGTAAGCGAATATAAGATTTGTAATCGAATATAAGGATTGTATTCGAATAGGCTGAACACCTTGGTTTTGTTTATCACCATGTTTATTACATTTCAAGACTTTAATACCTCTTTATAGCTTGGTATTAACCCATAAACATTCCTTTAACCATTTTTCGGCCAAAACTTGACCCGAGTGACCATAAAGTTTGAACCTTAGGCTAAAGATGTCCAAAACTGGATCTAGGGTTTCTTAAAACAAGCCGCAACCTTAACCGTGCTCATCTAGTTCATTTTAAACGTCAAGTTTGTAACTTTATGATTCGTTTAGTCCCGATCTACTCTAGTTTTAAGTTTCTTAACAAACCGTTCATAAAAAAACATAACCTTTAAAGTTAAAGAACATACCTTTATTCGTTTTTAGGTTATGGTTTAGCTTGGTGATGAACTTTAATCTTGTATCTTGCTTAACTATCCAAGATTTATCAAGAATCTTGCTTGGTTTTGGGTCTTGGATTCTCGTTCTTGCTTGTGGCCGTATGTAGGGTTTGTATGTGTGTGTTTTGAGTGTGTAAAGATTCTTGAAAGATAAGATGGATGGAAATGGAAAGGATTAAGGTTTAAGGGGGTATTTATACTCCCTTAAGCTCATGGACCTAAGACCCATCTTTCCTTTTTGGTCCATAACTCATTTCATCTAAATAGCCTACTTACTCTTTCATATTTTATTATTATTATTATTGTTGTCGTTCCACTAACTCAATTATTTCACCTGACGCAAATAATATATTAAATATTATTTTAGAATTTATGGATGTTACAAGTCTTCCCTCTTAAAGAGGTTTCGTCCCCGAAACCTAGCTTATTCCTTGTAAAAGAAACACTTCCTATATTCACGCACTTTATTGGATCATATTTGCTTTCCGGGTTATCCTTCTTACTCCTGACTTGCAGTCACCGAGTGGTGTTCATGTGCTTTAGCTATTTAAGGTAGCTTGTCCATGAGGCCCTCGATGTTTCAAGTCTCGTCTCGTCCTTCCAAGGAACCTTGTTTCATACTATTTAACACTATTTTCTAAAACGACACCATAACATAAATAATAATTCATAACCAAACTCAATATATTACACGCCATAGATAAGCATAAGCTTTAAACCTTAACACAACACATGTTCTTAGGCAATCATACTTAAAACGAAATAAAACTATTATGTAAGCAATTATTCCTTCATCGAGCGCTCCTCTCTGCAGTTTCCTAAGTCTTTACCCTTTCGCACCTCCCGCCTCTGTTTCCTTGCAATCCCTAGCCATGTGGTCAGCTTTACCGCATTTGAAGCATTTCGGGCGATCATGGCATTCTCGAGATTAATGCCCACTCTTTCCACACCGATATCACATGTCAGTCCCAGTCTTGCATTTTCCCTGGTTCACTTGCCCACACTTCTTACATGCATCCTTGTTTCCAACCTTAATCTTCCTCTCATCAGCTGTTGCCATTATCTCGCCAGACCGCTTAGCTGAAGTAGCCCATTTCTTCTCCTTCTTTTCCTCCACCACCGCATCGTCCACAGCCAGGCCGTCATAAACCACTTCTGCAATTTCAACAGCAAAATCACAGGTTGACGGTTTACTGGTCCTGACTAACGTACGAACACTCTGCAGAAGTAATTTGACGTAGCACTTGATCCGCTTCGCTTGGGTACTCACCATATCCGGCACTAGCCTGAACAGGCGGTTGAATTCAGTAGTATACTCATGATGCGTCATCTTACCAGCTTTCAAATTTAGGAACTTCATCTCCGCCCTTTCAACTTCGACATCAACACAGAACCTCTTCATCACCAACTCTTTCAGATCCTCCCACCTCATTGCCTTAATCTCTTCTTGACCCTTTCTCTGCTCAACTGTCTCCCACCAGTATATTTCTTCGTCACCGAATTATTGAGTAGCATAACCCACAGCTTGGTCGGGACGGCATTCGCTAATGCGGATAATTTTATCCATGGCGGTTATCCTTTGAAGAGTAGCGATTGCGTCTCCCAAACCAGTTAGCTTCGGTGGGTCACAACCTTTGAAGGACTTGAAGTTACACCCGCCTCGGCCCTTTTTTCCATCTACGGTTTTCACAAATCAAACCTCACTTGAATCACCTTTCTCTCTTTTATCTTTCTAACCATATCCTCCCGCCCCTTCAGCAGTTCTATCACGGCATCTAACAGACCCTTCAGGAGTCAAGTTCTTCACAGCAGTGGCTACAACTTGAACAATGGCTGCTTGAGCTGCAGGGTCAAGTTGATTCCCTTCATTTTTGCTCGGGTTTCGTCCAGCTGCGCTTCCTTCTTCTCCCTTGTTAGAAGCTGTTTCTACCGAAGGTTGTCGGACAAGATGAGGCCTGCCACGACGTCCAGTGCGACCTCCAGGTCCAACAATCTCTCTTGCTCCAGCCATCATATTCTGAAATAGATAACACAAACGTTATCACTCTAGGAATTATTTAGCACATGATTCGTAAGGTAAGTAGTTAATGACAGTGGCAAAGTGTAATTAACTATTTGCATTACTCCTCAGGTTCTACATGCTTCCCTTTATGATTTCACTTGTGCTAGTTTCTGCTTTTAAATAGTTAATCAATCAAACAATCAATTAATCATATCCCTAACATACACATATCCTTCCTTTAGGAATTAAGCTAACATCTTTACACATTATTTAACCATATACTTTACCTGGACTGAGCTTGCTTGAGTGACACATGGCTATCTTGAACTGACATCTTCTTTCTTTTCTTACTTAAATCCCATTCTCTGTTCGAGTCTAAGCATGTAGGATGCTTAATTCTCTCGAACTTTGCTCTGATACCAACTTGTAAGGCCCCGTTACCGGTGCCCTACATCGGACGTTGGGTTAACTCATAAACACAATTCTAAATATCAGAGTTAAATAAAACATTGGTGGAATATTAAAATTTTCATAAAACATCACATATTAATTCATAACTTGAATTTAACAAACATCTTGTCTTTCAAAATCAAAAACATTAAACATAAAACACCTTGAGTCTTCAGATGCCAGCGTTTTATTCTTCTGCCACGTGCCCCGCTCAAGCTAGCTGCCTCATTCTACTCACCTGCGTGCATACTAAAAGTCAGCTACGCTGAGTGAGTTCTAGTTAATCATATAACATACAACACATTCATAATTACATACTTTCGTTCCTACTGTATACTTTCAAACATTCGTACATTATAAGCTTACTTACCTTCATACTTTCTTTCTTTCATTTTTATACCTTACGTTTTAAAGAGCATTACTCCTTATAACCTTCGCATATATTATTAGGGTATGAAACCCTTTAACCTTCACATATATTATTAGGGTATGCAACACTTTAACCTTCGCAAATATTATTAGGGTATGCAACCCTTTAACCTTCGCACATATTATTAGGGTATGCAACCTTTTGCCTTACATTACTTTTCATCATCATTATCACTATCACATTCATACGTACCTTTCACAGTATCATACATACCTTATTCATACATACTTTCTTTCACATACTCATTTCATACCTGCTACACAATACTTTCCTTAACAATACATGCAATATCCGAACAACGTTCACGTACAGTCAAGCATGCATTCATAACATAAACATAACTATCAAATCTATCATTATAACATACGCTTACCACTTAAGTTAAGTGTATTAACATTCACATTGAGTATGCACACAGCCCCGAAAACATAACAAGGAAGTGGGGATAGAAACTCACCTGGATTCTGTTACGCTCTTCGTTCACTGTTATTCCTTTCTTTAACTGAGCTCGGCTAACTATATATTAATCATGTGTATCAATACTTGTCCTAATCACATTATTCATATTACAGCCAAAATGGCTAAGTCTGGTCTATTCTAATGGTCTTGTTTTAGAATACAATTTACTTAGAATATTTGCATACCTTGTATTTGAATAGTATTAGAATACATTTATATTCTAATGATCACATTGTATCTAATGATCACATTGTTATCTAATGATCACATAGTAAGCTAATTAGCACATTGTAAACTAGTGAGCACATTGTAAGCTAATGATCACATTGTAATATAATGAGCACACTGTAAGCTAATGATCACATTGTAAGCAAATGAGCACAATGAAAGCTAATGATCACATTGCAAGCTAATGACCACATTGTAAGCTAAATACCACATTGCAAGCTAATGCCTGAACAGCTTGGGTTCGTTTATCACCATGTTTATTATATTTCAAGACTTTAATACCTCTATATAGCTTGGTATTAACCCATAAACATTCATTTAACCATTTTTCGGCCAAAACTTAACCCGAGTGACCATAAAGTTTGAACCTTTGGGCTAAAGATGTCTAAAACTAGATCTAGGGTTTCTTTAAACGAGCCGAAACCTTAACTGTGTTCGTCTAGTTCATTTTAAACGTCAAGTTTGTAACTTTATGGTTCCTTTAGTCCCGAACTACTCTAGTTTTAAGTTTCATAACAAACCGTTCATAAAAACGTAACCTTTAAAGTTAAAGAACGTACCTTTATTCGTTTTTAGGTTATGGTTTAGCTTGGTGATGAACTTTAATCTTGTATCTTGCTTAACTATCCAAGATCTATCAAGAATCTTGCTTGGTTATGGGTCTTGGATTCTCGTTCTTTCTTGCGGCCGTATGTAGGGTTTGTATGTGTGTGTTTTGAGTGTGTAGAGATTCTTGAAATATAAGATGGATGGAAATGGAAAGGATTAGGGTTTAAGAGGGTATTTATACTCCCTTAAGCACATGGACCTAAGGCCCATCTTTCCTTTTTTGTCCATAACTCATTCCATCTAAGTATAGCCTACTTACTCTGTCATATTTTATTATTATTATTATTATCGTTCTACTAACTCAACTATTTCACCCGATGCAAATAATATATTAAGTATTATTTTAGAATTTCGGGATGTTACGTTATATTAGACAAGGAAGGTAAAGTTACACATAAAACTACAAATGTGGTTTATAAGGAACTATTTAGTGATTTATGAAATTCTCATTTTGAAGTTTTAGTTATCTATCTAATAATTGTAAAATGGATGTTATTTTCGTTGAAAGTTATGTTTAATAATTTTTTTATATTTTGTTACCGGCATTATTAACAATTATATATCATGTTGTCGTCTCCACAAGTATATATGATATTATGTATTCCACTTTCATAATACGTGTGGATGTTACATTATTTATATTTTTCCACCCGTGGCGCCCACGGGTTAATAACCTAGTTAATCCAATATATAAATAGTCCATTTTTTTCTTTTAACCGTATAGTTTTTACTAACATCAGACAAATTAAATTAGGAGTTAAATAAATTAAAAAAACTACTAAAAATTTATACATTTATGCAAAATTAAAGTTAATCATGAAGAAATAACAACTTAAATTCACATATAAATAGTTTTACAAAATAACAAAACAATAAAAATAAATATGGCCCACTTTCATGAAAAAAATAGCTATGCTTAGATTAAACCAATTCAAACCTCGTGAAGTCGTGATAGTTTACCAAGATGAAATTTTGTTAAGTTCATCAACAAAAATATTTGGACTCATTTAGGATGGAATATTCAAAATGAATACAGTGATAGTTCACTTTAATTTATAGAAAAATAAAATTATTAAATTTAGTGTTATAGCCCATTACCTTCTATTTTGAGGTAGATCAATATAAAATAAAAATAATAAATTTTTGAAATTTAAAACCATCATGATTGATATAATAACCAAGGAAGAAATCTATTTTAAGTACACCAAATAAGATCTAGGCACCACAGCGGTTATCTCAAGGTTAACTAGATTTAATAAAATTGAGATGAATTGTTATGTATGTGATGATGGATGTTACCTTCAAATGAACAAGAATGTAGCTCCTTGGAAACATATGCGAGCAAGTTCTTTTTGTAGTGTAACATCCTACTTTCGATGTTAATAATAAAAGAAATTTCGTTTATTCAATAACGTGTCGTGTGTCGGTTTAGATAAATAAACTATTAGAAGGCGGGCTTGGACATTAAAAGATGGAATAAGGAATGGAATGAGCTTTAGGTCAATGGGCTTAAGGGAGTATAAATACCCCTTAAACCTTAAACCTTTCCATTTTTATCCATCTCTACACCATAGCGTACACCTTCCTAAACACACAAACACCATCTTATATCCCGAACCAAGATCCGAAGGTGAAAACCCGAGCTTTTTGGTGATGGAACGTCGTAACGAGCCAAACCTACATCAATACTAGCACGAGTTCGTAAACCGACTCGTTTATGGTATGTTTATAACGGGAATTTGTTCATTTAGGTTTGGATTCGTTTAGAAATCATAGATCTGTTTGAGTATGGTGAAAACGAATCTATTGCAACCAATCTTACTAAAATTTGTTAACATACGTTAGGTTAATTAATCAATTGATGAGCCGTATGCCTATATCATCGCACATTTAAAATCGAATATCTGAATGAATAAATGGTTAGGATTTATAGGCGTTGAGATTGCGAGTCCATTGATACCATATTCGTGTTTTTCATCAAGATTTGAGGGTTAATCGGAGTTCTGGTGTATGTTGACTGTTTTGGTGTTCTTGACGATTTTGACTTTAAACCTTGAGTCAAAGTATGGATAAGCACTGTTGATAATTCGTTATGATTGATCATTCGTTACGCGGTCATAACGATTGGGACCCATTCGTGTGACTTGATAAAGAATGAACCCTTAATTCTTTATCTATCAATTCGTTAGAATAAGATAACGAATCAGGTCATTCGTTATATGCCCATTCGTTAAGATAAGGTAACGAATCAGGTCATTCGTTAGATGCTCATTAGCTATGTTCAGATAACGAATCAGGCTATGTTCAGATAAAAAATTAGGCTATGTTCAGATAATGAACCAGGTCATTCTTTACACACCCATACAATATTTTAAGATAACGAATGAGGCTTAATTCGTTATAGAGAATGAGTTGGTGAATTAGATAATAATTTAAAATATGTTAACCCCACCCAGGGACTCTGCCCATTGGACCTCGCTAGGGGCTGCTGCCCCTAGAACTCCTCTGCCAGGGGCGCTACCCTCGGACCCCCATTCGTTGAGGGTTATAATTGAACTAGAAATACGATATGAGTAGTGATAGTTAATTGATACGTGTAATTATTATACAGTTAGCCGTGCACAACTAAAGAAAGGGATTACCATTAACTCTGAACGTAACCGCATTCAAGTGAGTTTCTAGCCCCACTTCCTTGTTATGTTTTCGGGGCTGTGTGCATACTCGATGTGAATGTTAATACACTTGCCTTAAATGGTAAGTGTATGTTGTGATGATTGATGTGATAGTATGTATGAGTGTTATGAATGAATGCTTGTCGGTGCGTGAACGATCTTCGAATGGGAAAGTAAGTGCATTATGTCTAATATGAAATATGCATGTATAAAGGTAAGAATGAAGAGAGTATATTATATAAGGAAAAGGTATGTATGATTGAAGAATGGATTGAATGTATGGTTAAAGGGTTGCAGACCCTAATAATATCTGCGAAGGTTAAAGGGTTGCAAACCCTAATAATATCTGCGAAGGTTAAAGGGTTGCAGACTCTTCTAAACTCTGTGAAGATTAAAGGGTTGCAGACTCTAATAATATCGATGAAGGTTATAGGGCGAAATGCTCTTTAAAACGAATAGTTAGTTATGTATGAAAAGAAAGTACGAAAGAAAGAAAATATGTATGTAGGAATTAAATAAAGGTAACAAGCTAAGTATGGAATACGTGTCTTCGAATACCTATATATGTAAGTACATGAATGTATTGTATGTTACCTGATTTACTAGAACTCACTCAGCATATCTGACTTTTAGTATGCACGCAGGTTAATCGACTGAGACAGCTAGCTTGAGGGAGACACATGGCAGGATCCGAAGAGGCTGGTATCTGATGATTTGTCATGATGTTTTGATACTATGTTTTATTTTTGGTTTTTAAAAGACAAGTTATGAATGTTTGTATTGAATGGTTGAACATTATTAATATTCCGCGAAAGTTTTTAATTAACTCTGATAATTAGAACGGCGTTTATGAGTAAATCCAACGTCAAAGTAGGGCACCGGGATCCAAGCCTTACATGTAGTCAACAACTAAAGCATTGATTGTACTAAATGGCGTTAAGAGTCCATCTCTCTTGATGTTTTGAGCATCTGGAAAAGAATCATCGAACCTAAACATTTTTAGCACAAAATATTTAACATATAGCAGAGAGAAAACGATGAAAAAGGAGAACAAAATTTGATTTGCTCTAAACACAAATAAGAGACTAAGATACAACATCAAAAATATGTTGCAAATTAAATAGTGAAATAATGATTGAAAAAACAAGTTATCTTTGTGGTCATTAAGTTATAAAAAGGTATATGAATTTAAAGCCATTAAATGCTAAAAACGATACAAATATATAAAAACTAATGATTATAAGAGCATAGTGACACGTCAACATTATTATTATGTTATTCGTGATTATTTTATAAATGTTCAAACTTTGTTATGAAGAAATGTGTATTTATATTTATCTGAATATTATATATGTATATATATATATATATGATCAAATAGTAATGTTTATAATCAAAACAATTTAAGGAAAAGTATTTAAAGTCCTTATTTTCTTCTAAAACATATAATTTATTAAAGCTTTAAATACCTAGAATAAGAGATATAAAAGGGGTAAGAGACTAGGAGTAATTTATGTATATATTTGAACCACTCATTTATTTTTTTATTGTTAATTTACTAAGGAAAATAGAAAAAACTATAGAAATATTATAATTATAATTTCTCACCAATTAAATTTAACTAACTAAACTATAATTATTATGGTTGATATATAAATTTATTTTGATAATTTTTTCTATCCTTTTGAATTATTTAAGTAACATTTATTACATAATAATTGAATTCTTTCATCCTGAGATCTGCATTTTTTCATTAAGAACTATAATTTCTTACCAAACAACTACAATGTTCGTCCCTAAAAAATATAATATGAATATTTGGCAAACAAAAAAAGCCATAAACATGAATTACGATTCTCTTATCTGTCATTTTTGTCCACATTTGTAGAATAACTTGACTCTAAAAAACTATTCAATAAAAAAGACATAACATATCGTAAAATATAACACAATTTTATTTAATATATTATAAACAAAAAAAGATACAATATCAAGGAAAAAAGACACAAACAATCAGAAAAATAAAAAAAAACACAATGATCTTTTTTTTTAACTTTTTTAGAATGAGAAAACGGGGGGACCTTTTTTCTTTCTTTTACCTTTTCATTTTTTTAATTCTGAGTTACGATTCTCTTTTTTTTTAGTTCTGTGGCCCACTAATACTTCTTATCTGTCATTTTTGTCCACATTTGTAGAATAACTTGACCCTAAAAAACTATTCAATAAAAAAATCTTTGTTTAACTATATTTAAGGCGAATTAGATTTTAACAATCTCAACTTAATGTAATTAGCTGATAATAATCCCTACTTAGAATATTCATGTTGGTAGTCTAAACATTTAAAAGTTTACTTTTATTGGATCTCTGTCAAAAAAAAAAAACTTACCGACATTATGTTTTATCCGAATATCAAACTAATGTTTTAGAGTTTTTGATCGAAAGGAGGATATAAGTTGGTTGATGTAAAACTTACCTTGATATGGTGCTCTAAAAGGCGAAATGGTGTTTCAATTTGGGTGTTTGAACTTCCAGTTAACAAAATTAATCCGTTTGAAGCATCATTTCTGGATAAGTTTTGCATCCATCAACTCCATTCCTTCTTCTGACCAAAAACCCTAAAACATCGGTCCGAAATTCGGATGAAACTTAACGTTGTTAATTTTTTTATAACAATGGTCCAATGAGAGTAATTTTTTAAAAGTTCAGACCAACCGCGAGAATAATCACTTGAGATTATTATCAGCCAATGACATTAAGTTGAGACTATTAAAATTTAATTTAATTTTCCTTTAAAGAACGAGGATGTAAAATAGGAACTAGCGTAAATGATGATGCAAAATCACAATACTACCCGTATATAATTATTTATTGTCGTAAATGCTTTAACTAATTACTAATATGCCATTATTGATTTTAAACAATTGATCAACTAATGTAGCGGTGTATATTCTTTCACGTGCTTTTCGTAGCGACAAAAACTTCTCATTTGAACATATCCATATTTTTGTGTATATATGTATGTGTATACGCGTGCGCGCGTGACTGGATCAAATTAGAATGCAATTTTAATGTAAGAGTTAAAAAAACTTCGAAAAGAGATTAAAATAATTGTGCGGTCAGGATTTTGTTTTTTTTTTTTTACTTTTAAGTTTATATATATCATGAGAGCTCATCCTCATGAAAGAACTCGTAAGAATTTCACTTAGCCATTAAATAAACCCTAAACCTTAATGTCTAAACCTTATAAACTTAAAACTAAATGCCCTAAATAAAGCATAATCCTTAAACCCTACAATTTTATTAAAGATTGAATTCTAGTAAGCTTATAAAATAGTTATGGAATAAAGAGAATTACAATTTTTACCCTTTTGGTTATAGTGTGGGAACGGGTTCCGCCCCAGAAGTCAAAATGACCTGTGTCTGAGACTTAAAGGTAGGCAAAGTGGAATCCCTCCGTCCAGGTGATGTTCAATAGAATCTGCGAAATGACTATTATACCCCCTTTAAACGTTTTATTTTGCCTCAGTTAACATTTTCATCTAAATTAAAAAAATATAAAATAAATTTAAATTTTAAACCTCTAACTTTATTAAAACTTCATTTTTTCCCCTCCACAAAAAATAGTTATTTTAAATTTGACCTCAAACTTTATAAAAAAATCCATTTTATAAAACTTTAACATTAAATCATTTAAAAACTTCCTTTTTACCATCGAAAACTTAAAAAAAAATAAAAAAAAACATTCGATATCCAATATTATAATCCAATATCATAATAAAACCTTAAATAATCATCCAATATCATAACTTAATAATTCGTTACCTTACAAAAAAATTAGCATTACACAAAAATAATAGCCAATAGTAAATAGCGGACATGATCAAGGAAAACAACACTAGTTTGGCAGAAAACACCATGGGCATTTCTATTATTAAACATTATATCAAAACCTAATGATACATTAATAATAATTATTATTTATTTACAAAATCCCCCGCCAGCGGCACAGATTAATAGTTGCGGTCTTAGGTAGGCAGTAGGTTGAATCGAGGATGGATCAAAGATTTCGGTGGGAATTGATGGTAGTGAAGGTGGATACATAAGGAATTAGCGGTGATGGTGGAGGCGGTGAGGGTTGACCGGGGGATGTTTGAAGGTACATTTGGGGTTTTTGGAATTGATGGTGGTCAAGGTGGAGACGACGGGATTGGTGAAGTCGATCAGACAGTGGTGGCCTGGAGGAGATGCGACAATGGTGGTGTGTGCGATGGGAGTGAGTCTAGAGAGAAGAGATGATAGGTGAGGAAAAGGAGTTGCATGTGTGAGAACGAAAAAGGGAAATGGGGTTTAGCATAGGGGTGTAACTTATGAAAGAAGAAACAAACTAAGTTGCAGGTGTTTAAACCCATTTACTACAAGGGGTTAAATGGATTACGAGTATTTTATTGATGAAAAGACTAAATTACCCCTCAAGTTAATGGCTACTAACGACACTAACTGACGGAAGGACCCCTACTTTGCCCGCCTTAAAAGTACGGGACACAAATGGGTCATTTGACTTATGGGGGCACAATCTACACTCGCGCTATAACCACGGGGATGCAAATCGTAATTATCTCCATTGAATAAATTTATACACACATGAACATAAATTGTGATACGAAAAACAATCACACGTCCATCACTGTTTATATATTGCAATAAACTATAATGTATTAACATTTAAAATGTGTATTCATGTTTAGGAAAATTATAAGACATACTACTTATTACGATTCTTATTCATATGTATATTCTTACTAATCCCATCCTATATATGTGCGCACAAAAATACATAGAGGTATTCTAAGAAATGTTCTCACCTACAATTTTTATTTGTATTAAAATACTTACCATATCCTTACCTTGTTATATGTATGCGTCTGTATGCTTAGTAGCATTTATTTATTTATACCACGTACTCTAAATAGTTTAAGTAAATATATGTTAATTAGAAGATAAGGGGTGTAAGAAATGTTTTATATTCGTACGGAACGTATAAAATGATTATAAAATGACACATGCACTTTAAGGATAATGTAGAAGCGTCCACATAAATAAGCAACATGTGCCAATACATCAGCGACATTATAGTCAACGCCTGAATATTATGTAAGACAATTACACAATATAACAACAATGTCAATGTTCTTTAATTGTATATTTATTACATTACTCTGCTTTATTTAAATGTCATAAACTCTTGGATTTATGTTATAAGTGTTTTAATGTTTCATGAAGTATATAAAAGTTATTTTATTAAATAAATTTGTTTTTTATTAATAAATAGACCATATAATCAAGTATGTGTTTCTTCAAATTGAGTATAGTTTGTTATATTAACCCGAATGTGTTTTACTAAATAGTGTTTTAGTTTTACACAAGATTTTTTAGACTTTTAACATGTTTTAATTCTTTTTCATTGTGTTTTATTTATTGCCCATTTGTTTTTATTTAAGGCCCCATTACCGGTGCCCTACTTTGGACGTTGGATTTACTCATAAACATAGTTCTAAATATCACAGTTAAATAAAACTTTCCGGAATATAAAACTTCAACCATAATATATATTACACAACCTTCAAATCTCGTCTTAACAAACATTCATCGTTATTTAAACATAAAACATAGTATTTAAAAACATCATAACATTTCCTTGAGATGCCAGTATCTTCAATTTCATGCCATGTGTCCTCATAAAGCGAGCTGTCTCATCCTACTCACCTGCGTGCATACTAAAAGTCAGCTACGCTGAGGGAGTTCTAGTTAATCAAGAAACATATAATACGTCCATACACATTCATATATACGCACCCGAATGTACATATACATACATAGTTCTTTACCTTTCTTCGTACGTTCATACTATCATACCTTCCTTCTTTCCTTTTATACATACACATATACATATACCTCATCCTAAAACATTCGCATATATTATTAGGGTCTGTTCCCTACATTAACGGATATTACTAGGGTCCGTCCCGTGCATTCGCGGGTATTATTAGAGTCTTTTCCCTTCATTCGCGGATATTATTAGGGTCCGTTCCCTTCATTCGCGGATATTATTAGGGTTCGTTCCCTTTCTAACCATACCTTCCATACATTTCTCTACATTCATAATTATAACTTCCATACGTACATACATCATTTGTATATCATATAATAATATATCAATCATATCTTTAAACTATCCCTTGACGATACTTGCAATATCCAAAGATCGTTCAAGCTTCATCAAGCATTCATTCATACATAAATCATATTAGACATACACTTACCACTTAAGGTAAGTGTATTAACAAATCACATCAAGTAATGTCACACCCTCAAAATCCACTAACGGAGTTTTACCGTCAGAGGGTGTGAACTGGCAGGATCGGAATCATCAGTTATAATCAAACCATAAAATAAAGTTTCAAAACCATGAAAACGTTTACGAGTAATTAAATGCGGAAGCGTAAAAACCTTTAATCAAAAGTTGCGTCACGCAGGACGACTTAAAACCATAGATAACCGTTAAAAATAAGTTTGCAGGATAAAAGTGTTTTCATTTAATGCATGCTCCTAAACCGCGCGCCCGCCTCGGCTACCTGAGAATAACATACTAAAAGTGTCAACACAAGGTTGGTGAGTTCACAAGTTATATAAAAATGAATCGTTTAGCGTTTGCGTTAAGCGTTTTGCGTAACCACGTTACGGCGTTTTGCGTTAAGCGTTTTGCGTAACCACGTTACGGCGTTTTGCGTTACCAGATAGTGTTATGTCAAATTATATATCGATAGGTAGCTAGTCTATACAACAAGTATTACTAAGTGTTCGACACCGAAGCTGACTCGTTTAGTAAGTGCCTTGTCACCAGGTCCTCCAGACCATGGTACTTGTTAGCCAAAATTACACCCGCTCGACCTCCAGTCGAGTTTAGCGTTGGGTGGGGTTTGTCAAACCCAGTAGTACTACTCAACAGTGACTCGCTATTCAAAATATTAACCGGTTCGATGTGTAGGACTTCAAATGTTTCGTTTGCCACTTAGCCTTTACAAGTGATATATAATTTATAACAAAATCTTAAATGCGTTGTGGAGTATATTATCTCCCCCAAGTGAAAAGCGTTTGAAAACAGTTTAAAGAGGGGAAAGTGAAACTCACTGTTTGCGAAGAATTTCCTAAAATAAATCACCAAGATGCGCGTCACCGAAAAACTCTCTCTAACGTTCTAAAACAACAAAGAGATTTTTCTAAGTGTCGGAATATTATCGAGTCTCTAGACCTGGCACATAATACCTATGCACATAACATGTTTCGTGTTTCGTTTGTGAATCGTCTGTGACTTTCACAAGTGTTTTTGTGACGCATCACATGTGTAAGCAATCATATACGTGTCATGTATTCATAACGTACATTACTAGCAATTATTCCCCGTAAGGGCATTTTGGTCAACAAATAACAATTAACTAGCCATTATTCCCCATAAGGGCAATTTGGTCAAATCATGGCAATCAATTAGCAATTATTCCCCGCAAGGGTATTTTGGTCAAAACATAACAATTATATAACAAATATCATATTTCATGCATTTTTACACAACTCAGCAGCTAGTTTCACCGAGACAGAAATCCTACTAGAAAGATTGTACTATTTCACCGATCATAGCATCTCAATTAATTTACCAAAAATCATCACAGAATCACATATGTCTTAGGTTTCCAGAACATATTTTATTACATTTTTATTCCTCATAGTTTTCTCACAATCATCATATCATTACAGCAAACTCATAACAGTCAGATTCATGCACAACAGAATGTTATTTGTAATTCCCGTTAAACGAAAATTCCAATAAATGCAAGACCACTTGGGTTTGGTTCCTAACTCAATGAGTCAACTTCCAGAAGTGGAACCAACCCAATTGGTCTCGTAGTTCATGAGATATAACATTTACAACATAACCTAACAGCAGGTCTAACAGCTCAGCTTTGCACAACGTTTTTGTAAAATCATAAAAGTAAACTTCTACTTCTCCAACAATTACAAACTTATACTTTATAGAAACTAGACTCAACCTAGTTTACTGCAGTACCCACAATCTCAACCAACTATCACGTTTACACTTCGTTACAGTCACTTAAACATCGTATACACATTCTGTCCAGAATCTGTTTACATCCAAACTCAATATATTAACAACCTATGAACTATCATGCATTCATATGACCCTCTAGACTCCATAAACACCATCCATACACATCAATTACTCATTACATACATAATTAGGGTTTTTGTTTGAACTCAATCATAGACACAACAATCAACATGTAACAACATCAATACTAGTTATCAATCATCATTAATTCAACAACAATCATGTTAACTCATACATACACATGAAAATCGGCTGCTAGGGTTTACAATTAACCCAACAACCATCAATATCAATTAACAAGGATGTGAAGGATGATCAAATATACCTTCCTAGCACCTAGTTCTTCAATCAAAGGCTTGAATTGATGGTGTATATGTGTGTGAAAGTGGACGGCAGCCAAGGACTTGGGGTGGGAGGGTTCCGATCGGAACTCTTGTGGGATTAATAATAATATTTAGGGTTTGTTTATTGTTATTATTTATAGAAAACTATGTTACACTTTGGCCCCTCCACTTCCAAGTATTACTTTTCCCTAGCTTAAACTAACTTAGTTCTTGTTTCTTGTCTAGCATTACACACAATATAAGCAAGTAACACATATGTTAACACATAATTATCACATAATTATTATGTTGACGTTTTTCGTTTATTCCTCAATCGTTTGCGTCAACTTGTTTGCGTTTCGGTGCAAATCCCGAAAGACTACACATGTAGTAAGTCTTAAGCGTCATTTAAACCCTAGTTTAAATGTAATGAAGTGTGCGTTATAGATTCAGTGATCTTAAGTTTGGATTGACGGAGTTGAGTTAACGGAGTTAACCTGAAATTGACGATTGTCACATCCTTCCCATGTTAAAGAATTTTCGTCCCGAAAATTTGAGTCAAGTCGTGATGAGTGTCTGAAAAAGTAAGAAAAATTTTTGGTTTGTCATATCATCCCCTAGTAGAAAGAAATTTCTTCCCGAAATTTAATTCATACCTCCGGTGATGTCTGACGGTTTTCCGAGTTTCGCGGTTTTCTGTGTTTGGTTAGCCCTTCAAAAAGGTGAGGATACTTTTTTATCATTTGATCCTCGCGTTCCCACGTGAACTCCGGTCCACGTCTCGAGTTCCAACGAACTTTAACGATTGGAATTTTGCTGTGTTTGAGCGTTTTGGTTTCCCAATCCAAAACCTCGACTGGTTCCTCAATGAAACGTAACTGTTCATCAACTTGCAGTTCCTCCAAAGGAACTACTTGGGTTTCATCGGACAGGCATTTCTTCAAATTTGATACGTGGAATACATCGTGTACGCCACTGAGTTCCGTTGGTAGGTCCAGTCGGTACGCCACCGGACCAACGCGCTCAGTTATCCGTTAAGGACCAACATATCGTGGGTTGAGTTTGTTTCGCTTACCAAAGCGAACCACACCTTTCCAAGGTGAGACTTTGAGTAACACTCGAACGTTCACTTGAAATTCGAGAGGTTTTCGGCGCTTGTTGGCGTAACTCTTTTGGCGATCTCGTGCTGCTACCATGCGATTTCGGATTTGAACTATCTTTTCCGAGATTTTGAGTACCAGTTCTGGACCAGTGATTTGGCTGTCACCCACCTCTGCCCAGCAGAGTGGTGATCGAGACTTCCGTCCGTATAGCGCTTCAAACGGCGCTGCCTTAATACTTGCGTGGTAGCTGTTATTATACGAAAACTCTACCAAAGGTAAGTGGGGTTCCCAATTTTTTTTTTCCGAAATCCAACACGCATGCACGCAACATGTCCTCCAGGGTCTGAATAGTTCGTTCACTTTGCCCATCCGTCTGAGGATGGTATGCTGTGCTCATATCAAGACGGGTATCTAGTGCGCTTTGCAGCGACTTCCAAAAGTGCGAAGTGAAACGAGAATCTCGATCGGAAATGATCGAGACAGGCACTCCGTGTCTAGACACCACTTCTTTCGTGTAAACGCGAGTTAGTCTTTCCATTTTGTCCGATTCCTTAATCGCTAAGAAGTGTGCAGACCTAGTCAATCGGTCTACGATCACCCAGATGGTATCGCATCCCGTCGGTGTTTTAGGTAAACCCGTGATAAAATCCATTGAGATGTGTTCCCATTTTCACATTGGGAGTTCCGGTTGTTGCAGTAGACCAGATGGTTTCTGGTATGCTATCTTGACTCTGGCACAAGTCAAGCATTTGCTCACGTAGGTGGCAATGTCGGCTTTCATGTTCGGCCACCAGTAAAGTACCTTTAAATCATGATACATTTTATCTTAGCCAGGGTGGATAGAATATCGGGACTTGTGAGCTTCGTCCATCTCTAGAGTTCTCAACTCTCCATAGCGTGGAACCCAAATCCGGTTCTCAAAATATCGGACCCCGTCCGATCTGGTTTCAAGTCGCTTGTTCATGCCCTGCATGAGTTCCGATGGAAGATTTTCATCTTTCAAAGCTTCAAGTTGCGCATCGCGAATCTGATCGGGTAAGCTGGCATGAATCGTGAGTTGCAATGCTCGCACTCGTCTGGGTTTATCTGTTTCTTTTCTGCTGAGAGCGTCGGCCACTACATTGGCCTTGCCAGGGTGGTACTTGATGGCACAATCATAATCTTTAAGCAGCTCGACCCAACGACGCTGTCGCATGTTCAGCTCCTTCTGATCGTAGATATGTTGGAGACTCTTGTGGTCGGTGTAAATGGTAAACTTGGTACCGTACAAGTAATGCCTCCATATCTTAAGAGCAAACACCACAGCTCCAAGTTCCAAATCATGGGTCGTGTAGTTCTTCTCGTGAACCCGTAGTTGTCGAGAGGCGTAGGCTATAACCTTCTCGATTTGCATTAGCACACAACCGAGACCTTGTATAGATGCGTCACAGTGTACCTCAAAATTTTCCCTTCCCTCAGGGAGGGCTAGAATAGGGGCGCTGCAGAGTTTGGTTTTCAATAGTTGAAAGGCGGATTCTTGCGCGTCACCCCAATTGTACTTAGTGCCTTTGTGAGTCAAAGCGGTGAGGGGTTGAGCAATCTTTGAAAATCCCTCGATGAAACGCCGGTAGTAGCCGGCCAGTCCTAGGAATTGCCGCACCTCAGTCGGAGTCTTAGGTGCTTCCCAGTTTTTGATGGCCTCTACCTTACCGGGATCGACATGGATACCATTCTCGTTGATCACATGTCCTAAAAAGTGAACCTCGCGAAGCCAAAATTCACATTTTGAGAGTTTAGCATACAGTTGTTCCTTCTTCAATAATTCCAGAATTACCCTTAGGTGCTCTTCATGGTCAGCTTCGTTCTTGGAGTAGACGAGAATATCATCGATGAAAACAATCACAAACTTGTCGAGGTACGCCTTGCATACTCGATTCATGAGATCCATAAATACGGCTGGTGCGTTGGTTAGGCCAAAAGGCATAACCGAAAACTCGTAGTGACCATACCGTGTTCTGAAAGCCGTCTTTGAGATATCTTCTTTGCGCACTCTAAGCTGATGATAACCAGATCGCAGATCGATCTTCGAGTAGTAACTCGATCCTTGAAGCTGGTCAAACAAATCATCAATTCGGGGTAAAAGATAACGGTTCTTGACAGTCACCTTATTCAACTCCCGGTAGTCGATACACATGCGGAAGGTCCCGTCCTTCTTTCGGACAAATAAGACAGAGGCTCCCCACGGCGATGAGCTAGGTCGGATAAAACCCTTATCCAACAAATTTTGCAACTGAGTGGACAGTTCCTGAAGCTCCGCCGGTGCGAGCCGATACGGGGCTCGTGCTATGGGTGCTGCACCGGGTGTCAACTCGATTTGGAATTCGACCTGACGAATAGGAGGGAGTCCGGGCAAATCCTCCGGGAAAACTTCCGGGAAGTCTCGCACAACAGGTATATCTTCAATTCGTTTCTCCTCCGCGGGTTTCTCAACAATCTGTGCCAAAATTGCCGGATGACCCTTTCGTAGATACTTCTGCGCCTTCATATGGGTAATGATGCTGGTGGTCATGCCGCTTCTCTCACCTCGGACCGAAATCATCTCGCCGGAAGGGGTAGTAATATGGACTATCTTATCATGGCATATAATCTCCGCTCGGTTCTCGGATAACCAGTCCATGCCGACAACGACGTCGAAAATACTTAGCGTAAAAGGAATAAGGTCGATATCAACAACATGACCTGACAGTTTTAACTTACATCCCGCAAGTACATGAGTCGTTATTATAGTCTTACCGTCAGCTAATTCAACAGGAAACTTAGCATCTAACGGGGTTGGAGTTAAGTCTAAAAGTTGGCTAAAGGCTTTCGACACAAAACTCCTATCAGCTCCAGTGTCAAACAAAACAGAAGCAAAACAATCGTTTACAGGGAACTTACCAGACACCACGTGCGGATCGTTGCGGGCTTGACCCGATCCAATCACAAACGCTCTTCCCTTGCCATTGCCTACACCATTACTGCCACTTCCATTACCCCCATTGTTGTCATTCTGTTTCAGCTTGGGGCAATCTTTCCGGAAATGGCCTTCCTGCCCACATTCAAAACATCCCTTCGTCGTCATCGGTGGCTTAGGAGCACCCTTTGCCGCAAGGTCTCCTCTACATTCTTTCGCTTGGTGACCTATCTTTCCGCATCTTTGACACTTGACACGGTCACACTGGCCAACATGATGATAGTTGCACCTGTTGCACTTTGGATATTTCCCAGCATATCCGCTCGAAACCTGCCCGCTACCGTTGTTGTTGTTGTTGTGATTCTGAGTGTTAAAGCTCCGAGTGAATTCGGGCTTACGGTAGTGTTGTTGCGGTGGGAGGTTCGAGGATGAAGATCTGGTGTTATCAAACTTCCTCTTCCCGCTGTTCGGGTTGCTGTTGCTGTTATTGTCGTTACTCGGGTTGTCACGGGCTTTAGTGGTCGAACCCCTAGGTGGTAACGCACCTTGGGTCACAATCTGATCCGTCAGTTTGTGAGCTAAACAGATCGCTTGTTGTATCGTGGCTGGTCTGGAAGACGTCACCATGCCCTGAATCTGCGGTGCTAACCCATCAATGTACATTTCAATCCTCTTACTCGGCGGATCCACCATCCGCGGTCACATCACAGCCAACTCGTGAGAACGGGTGGTGTAGGCTTCGATTTCTGAGCCCACCATCTTCAGTGACCAGAATTCTAACTCTAACTTTGAAACCTCTTCTCTCGGACAGTACTCCTCTCGCATCATGCTTTTGAACTCCTCCCAGTTCATCGCGTTAGCCAGTTCCAATCCAAGGATCTACACATTTGTACATCGTCTGTGGACACCTCTGAGTGTGCCTCTGGCTCAGTCGGTTCTTCCTCCGGTTCCACTTCGGGTTCCTCCTCGGGATCTTCCTCGGGATCTTCTTCAGGCTCCTCTTCGGGATCTTCTTCAGGTTCGACCTCAGGCTCCGCCTCAGGCTCGGCTGCGTTCTAAGCAAGTTGCATTTGTAAGACATCGCAGCGCTCTAAAGCTATCTCGGTTCGGATCCTTGCTACCTGGAGTTGCTCTTGCAAGTCTATCATCTCGGCTTGCATCTTCATCATAATCTTCATCTGTTGATTACTAGCCTCTTGCATTTCCTTCATTGCCGCTGCCATGCGGGCAATCTCCTCCTTAGTCTCGGTTCCGTCTTTTAACAGTCCGAAAACGTTCGCTCTCGTATAGCGCATGTAACCCACGTCACGCTCAAAGCATGAATCAACAGCTGCGAGAACTCGCTCTACATGCTCGGTTATGGGTGGTAGGGTGTTGGGATAAGCAGGATGGTTCGGGTGAGGTAACGGGGGAACTTGTTCGCGATAGACCATACGTCTGATCATGTTAGGGTACCAATCCCAGCTTACGTCGTTTTCGTATATGCCTCCGGATAGGCGGTACCTCTTCGGTGCGGGAGCTTTGAGTTCTGGGACTACTCGGGGCGGCGATGCGGTAGGTAACTGCGGTTCTTTCCCGTGAGCATGAGTCATCGGATCGGATGATGATGATGATGGCGGCGTCGACATTCCTTCAGGTAAGCCGGGTATGTGCGCGCGTATGAGTGAAAGAGGTAAAGAGATAAGATTACAAGACTACACAAATCTATGTAGTGCGTATCATTATAACTAATGGGTCGTCGCGGTTATAGTCTAGTATGCATGCAGCTTCTAGTTCGCTATAACCAATGGCTCTGATACCAATCTGTCACACCCTCAAAATCCACTAACGGAGTTTTACCGTCAGAGGGTGTGAACTGGCAGGATCGGAATCATCAGTTATAATCAAACCATAAAATAAAGTTTCAAAACCATGAAAACGTTTACGAGTAATTAAATGCGGAAGCGTAAAAACCATTAATCAAAAGTTGCGTCACGCAGGACGACTTAAAACCAAAGATAACCGTTAAAAATAAGTTTGCAGGATAAAAGTGTTTTCATTTAATGCATGCTCCTAAACCGCGCGCCCGCCTCGGCTACCTGAGAATAACATACTAAAAGTGTCAACACAAGGTTGGTGAGTTCACAAGTTATATAAAAATGAATCGTTTAGCGTTTGCGTTAAGCGTTTTGCGTAACCACGTTACGACGTTTTGCGTAACCACGTTACGGCGTTTTGCGTTACCAGATAGTGTTATGTCAAATTATATATCGATAGGTAGCTAGTCTATACAACAAGTATTACTAAGTGTTCGACACCGAAGCTGACTCGTTTAGTAAGTGCCTTGTCACCAGGTCCTCCAGACCATGGTACGTGTTAGCCAAAATTACACCCGCTCGACCTCCAGTCGAGTTTAGCGTTGGGTGGGGTTTGTCAAACCCAGTAGTACTACTCAACAGTGACTCGCTATTCAAAATATTAACCGGTTCGATGTGTAGGACTTCAAATGTTTCGTTTGCCACTTAGCCTTTACAAGTGATATATAATTTATAACAAAATCTTAAATGCGTTGTGGAGTATGTTATCTCCCCCAAGTGAAAAGCGTTTGAAAACAGTTTAAAGAGGGGAAAGTGAAACTCACTGTTTGCGAAGAATTTCCCAAAATAAATCACCAAGATGCGCGTCACCGAAAAACTCTCTCTAACGTTCTAAAACAACAAAGAGATTTTTCTAAGTGTCGGAATATTATCGAGTCTCTAGATCCGGCACATAATACCTATGCACATAACATGTTTCGTGTTTCGTTTGTGAATCGTGTGTGACTTTCACAAGTGTTTTTGTGATGTATCACATGTGTAAGCAATCATATACGTGTCATGTATTCATAACGTACATTACTAGCAATTATTCCCCGTAAGGGCATTTTGGTCAACAAATAACAATTAACTAGCCATTATTCCCCATAAGGGCAATTTGGTCAAATCATGGCAATCAATTAGCAATTATTCCCCGCAAGGGTATTTTGGTCAAAACATAACAATTATATAACAAATATCATATTTAATGCATTTTTACACAACTCAGCAGCTAGTTTCACCGAGACAGAAATCCTACTAGAAAGATTGTACTATTTCACCGATCATAGCATCTCAATTAATTTACCAAAAATCATCCCAGAAGCACATATGTCTTAGGTTTCCAGAACATATTTTATTACATTTTTATTCCTCATAGTTTTCTCACAATCATCGTATCATTATAGCAAACTCATAACAGTCAGATTCATGCACAACAGAATGTTATTTGCAATTCCTGTTAAACGAAAATTCCAATAAATGCAAGACCACTTGGGTTTGGTTCCTAACTCAATGAGTCAACTTCCAGAAGTGGAACCAACCCAATTGGTCTCGTAGTTCATGAGATATAACATTTACAACATAACCTAACAGCAGGTCTAACAGCTCAGCTTTGCACAACGTTTTTGTAAAATCATAAAAGTAAACTTCTACTTCTCCAACAATTACAAACTTATACTTTATAGAAACTAGACTCAACCTAGTTTACTGCAGTACCCACAATCTCAACCAACTATCACGTTTACACTTCGTTACAGTCACTTAAACATCGTATACACATTCTGTCCAGAATCTGTTTACATCCAAACTCAATATATTAACAACCTATGAACTATCATGCATTCATATGACCCTCTAGACTCCATAAACACCATCCATACACATCAATTACTCATTACATACATAATTAGGGTTTTTGTTTGAACTCAATCATAGACACAACAATCAACATGTAACAACATCAATACTAGTTATCAATCATCATTAATTCAACAACAATCATGTTAACTCATACATACACATGAAAATCGGCTGCTAGGGTTTACAATTAACCCAACAACCATCAATATCAATTAACAAGGATGTGAAGGATGATCAAATATACCTTCCTAGCACCTAGTTCTTCAATCAAAGGCTTGAATTGATGGTGTATATGTGTGTGAAAGTGGACGGCAGCCAAGGACTTGGGGTGGGAGGGTTCCGATCGGAACTCTTGTGGGATTAATAATAATAGTTAGGGTTTGTTTATTGTTATTATTTATAGAAAACTATGTTACACTTTGGCCCCTCCACTTCCAAGTATTACCTTTCCCTAGCTTAAACTAACTTAGTTCTTGTTTCTTGTCTAGCATTACACACAATATAAGCAAGTAACACATATGTTAACACATAATTATCACATAATTATTATGTTGACGTTTTTCGTTTATTCCTCAATCGTTTACGTCAACTTGTTTGCGTTTCGGTGCAAATCCCGAAAGACTACACATGTAGTAAGTCTTAAGCGTCATTTAAACCCTAGTTTAAATGTAATGAAGTGTGCGTTATAGATTCAGTGATCTTAAGTTTGAATTGACGGAGTTGAGCTAACGGAGTTAACCTGAAATTGACGATTGTCACATCCTTCCCATGTTAAAGAATTTTCGTCCCGAAAATTTGAGTCAAGTCGTGATGAGTGTCTGAAAAAGTAAGAAAAATTTTCGGTTTGTCATAAGTAAGCACACAACCCCGAAAACATAATAGGGAAGTGGGGCTAGAAACTCACCTGAGTGCGGTTACGTTCACCGTTAATGGTTATTCCCTTCTTTAGTTGTGCACGGCTAATTATATAACAAATACGCGTATTAATTACTATCACTATCCATATCGCGTTTCTAGTTTAATTATTACCCTCAACGAACGGGGGTCCGAGGGCAGCGCCCCTGTCAACGGGGTTCTAGGGGTGGCAGCCCCTAGCGGGGTCCAAGGGGCAGAGCCCGTGGCTGGGGTTAAGCTGTAATCTTCCTATTTCTATTAACTGTCTTAACACATTTTCCATTAGGATTTTAAATTATTTTCTAATTAGTTAACTCGTTCGTTATATCGAATTACCTCTGATTCGTTATGTAATCTTCCTTAATTCGTTATCCTGATTCGTCCATTATCATCATCTGATTCGTCATTCCAATTCGTCATCTGAACCTGACTTGATTCATTCTCTTAATCGTAATGAATTGGTGAGTAACGAATCACCTGATTCATTGTCTGGTTTGTTATCCTAGTTCGCTAGCCTAATTCGTTATCTTGATGTGACCTGATTTGTTATCTTAATATAACGAATGGGTAGATAACGAATTAAAGGCTCATTCGTTATCAAGTCACACGGATGAGTCCCATTCGTTATGAACGCGTAACGAATTGATAAATCATAACGAATCATCCATGTTCTTATCCAGACTTTGACTTAGGGTCAAATTCAAAATTGCCAAGAACACGAATTAGTCAACATATACCAGATCTGCAATTAAAAATTCGATTCTCAACGAAATATCATGATTTAGGTACCAATGAACTCGGAATCATAGTGCCACATTCAGATGTTGGTTCGAGATCTAGGATGCTGTTTGTGTGTGTTTCTAATGGTGTAGGCTATGGTGTAGAGATGGATAAAAATGGAGAGGATTAGGGTTTAAGGGGTATTTATACTCCCTTAAACCCATGGACCTAAGGCCCATTCCATCTTTTATTCCATCTTCTAAAGTCCAAGCCCATCATCTTATAGTTTATTTATCAAAACCGATAACGACACACTATAAGATAAACGAAATTTTTTTGTTAATCTTATAAAAATCAGAATGTTACATTTTACATTGTATCAACATGGTGTAACATCGCATTATTTTCTTTTCTGTTCGTAACAAATAACGAGTTTGGGTTGTTGGGTTGAACACGAGTCAATAAAGGTGTCGGGCCCCGAGAAGGGCCTACGACCTGAAGCGAACAAAGGAGGGATTTAAAACCCTATCCTCCTCGATATTTTCATTCTAATCATCTTCACCAACTTTTAGATAGAGAAAACTAGAGATAGAAATATGAGATCTCTTCTTTTTTTCGTGTTTAAAGCCCGAGATTGAAGATGAGTCACCTTAGCATAGTTGGAGATGATATTCAAGTAAAGTTTTGTCTCCTATTTTATGCTCCTGGACTTTGAGATTTTTTTTTGGTTTTTTATGAAAGTTCGGGTTCCGCCTAAAGATCCAACCTTTGTGTGTTATGGATATAATCATGGATCTACTCTTTTACATGACAAACAAATGATTTAGACATATAAACTTAGAATTTTGGATTAAAGCGGGCATGTTTGGGATTTGTGTTCATTTCGAGCCACGTAAGTTTAACAATGCGGCATTTCTTGTATCACTAGGTGGATAAACAATACCCTTGATCGTCTTAACTATTCATGAAAAAAAGAGAGCAACAAAAATTTTAAATCTGCTAATTTTGAGGTTTAAGTCAAGTTGGGGTGGTCTGGTCCGGTAAAAGCTGAAAATAAACAGGTCTTAATTGTGTAAACCACTGAGAAATATAAATTGTTGCATCTTATTTGTCACGGTAAAGATCAAGGAATGGGTTTAAGTGGACAAAAATATCAGTGATTGCGATTTTTGCTTTCTTCTAAAAAAAATTTAAATTAACTACATGTTTTTAAGACTATATTTACTAATTCTGATTCCATTGAATTAGGCTTTTTCAAGGACGAAAAAAGAGTAAGTGTGGAGATATTTGAAATAATGATAAAATAAATATATATTTACCATGTATATTTTATATAATATTTTATTTAAGATTTGTATACTAGTAACATAATTGTGTTTTGTAGGTTTCGGAAGTAGATCGTGGTCGAAAAGGGGCGAAAAACGAGTCAAAATAGCCCAAACGAGAAGCCGGAATGCATCTGGAAAGGAACCAGATAGAGAGCCGGTGACCGGCCCCCATGTGAAAGCACGCCACACCGCGCGGCCAGGCTTTCACCACTGGTCGCGCGGCGCCTAGATCACCAGATTCCAGAAAGTTACCCGTTTTAATTAGTTTTGGGCCTTTTTAATAATATAAACATCCCTAACCTTAACCTAAAAAATACCCTAAAGCCACCAGACGAATTTGGAGATTATTGGAGCTATTATTCAAGATTCTTGGCGGTTTTTGTAACATCCCGGATTTTCAAAGAATAATATTTAAACATACAATTTATTTATGGAACAATAATTACTCGGATTAATATAGAAATAATAAAATAATAGATAAATGAAAGTTCATGAAATTATAAACGAGTGTTAATGGTTAATTAATATTAAATATAGAAAGAATTATGGACTTGGGTAATTAAAATGGATCAAGATGGTGGGATGAACTTTAGGTCCATGGGCTTTGAGAAGTATAAATATATCCTTAAACCATCATAAAACCCTAACTCTCATTTCCATCCTTTCCTAATCTCTACACACTCAAGAACACACACACCCCTTCCTTACTATATATAAACGGCCAAGAGAAAGATGAAGACCCGAGACCAAAACCAAGCCAAATTTAGATAGACCCTCAATATATAAGATAGATCCAAGATTTAAGTCCATAAGTAAGCCAAACGACAACAACCGAACACGAAAAGGTATGTTCTTGATCTTCAAAGATTACGTTTTCATTAACGTGTGGCCTTGAAACTTGAAACAATAGTAGATCGGGTCTAAAAAAAACATAAAGTTGTAAACTTGAGGTTAAAATGAATGAAACGAACCCGAAAATGGATATAGCTCGTTTTAAGAAACCCTAGATCTAGTTTTGAACATTTCAAGCCTAAAGGTTCAAACTTTATAATTTCCCGGGTTAAATCTTAGCCGAATAAGGTTAAGGAAGCGTCATGAAACGGTAAAGGGCCATAATGAATATATAAAATATATGTATATTTTATACAATATATATATATATAATATAATATCTTGTAATATGCCAAAAAAAAAAAGAAGAAAGAAAGAAATGACAGTAGCTACTGCACGTGACATATATATGCCTCGCATACAATCAAACCAACCCCTTAGACTCGATTTCACCCCTGTTCGCTTACATTCATCGATTACAATAAAGGAGACTCGCATACAATATGGTCGATCACTTTAACCTGGTCGCATACAAGTAACTCGCTCACAAGTGACTCGAACACAACGATATTCGCTTGCAACCTAAGTTCGAATACATTGAGCTCAAACCCGTAAACTCGAATACAATCCAGATCGATTACAAAGGTGTCATACCCTATGCTCGCATACATGGATAATCGCTCACATAGAAACTCGCTCACAATTCCAAAATCCGATTACATCCCAAACTCAATTACAAAAAAGTGGCCGACTACACAACGGAAGTGTCCTTATAGATCTGCTCAGTTGATTGCAAGAAGTGTCCTTATAGCCAGTCAATATCATCATCGATTACCTTTTAATCGAATCAGGGAAACTTGATTTCTTGTAGCGGCTGATAGAAAAGAAAAGAAAGAAGAAAATGGTGAAGAAGAAGACTGACCTGATGGTTTGATTAAGATAAGGGTGGGTTGGGTTTGATTAAGACAAAGGTGAATTGGGCTTTTTATTAATACTCAGCCCAAACATTAGCTCCAAGCCCAATTACAAACCCAAATCCTATAACACTCCCTACACTCGATCCCTAATAATTCGATTACTTTACTTTGTAATCGATCTCGTTGGGAACCCGAGAGTACGTATATGTATAAGAAATACTCGTTTAAACCCACACCTAAGATTACACTTGGAGGTCCACAAGTATTGGATAACCTGTGTGTCCTATATATACACACATACGTTAAATGTGAACAAACTTATAGACACATGACAGGGAATCGATAAAGAAAAGATTGAAATAGAAATTAAAAATATTAAATAATTAAAAGACTAATACCCATAGAAGTAATAAAATAAAATAATCTAAGTTAAATGTAATCTAATACAAGGCCAAAAGATGAGACCAGACTTAGTCATTTTCGGTTGGAATACAAATAGGATGAGTATTGATACGTGTAACTCGTATACAGTTAGCAGATCTCAGTTAAAGAAGGGGCTGACACTTAACGGAGAAAGGAACAGGATACAGGTGAGTTTCTAGCCCCATTCTTTGTTATGTTTTTTGGGGCTATGTGCATACTCGATGTGATAGTTAATACACTTACCTTAAATGGTAAGTGTATGCCATGTATGATTTATATGTTATCTATATATGACTTGAATGAGAATGAAATGCTTGTCTGTACGTGAACGATCTTCGGATATTGCACGTATCGCCAAGGGAAGTGATTAGCTCCTTACATGGATATTAAATAATAACTTATAGATAGTGTTCCATATATAGATAATATATAGAGTTCCTTATATGGATAGTACAATGTTCCTTCTATGGATAGTGTAGTGTTCCTTCTATGGAAAGTATAGTGTTCCTTCTTTGGAAAATATAGTGTTCCTTCTATGGATAGTATAGTGTTCCTTCTATGGATAGTGTAGCGTTCCTTTGATGGATAGTAAAGTGTTCCTTCTATGGAAAGTATACAGAGTGTTCCTCCTATGGAAATTATATATAGTATGGTAATAGTAATGGTTCTTTTAATAGATATTACGTGACGATCCTCCTATGGATATTTATACAAGGTTAAGGTAGTAATACGTGTCTTCGGATACGGGAAGAATGTATGAGAATGAATTGTATGTTACGTGATTAACTAGAACTCACCCAGCGTAGCTGACTTTTAGTATGCACGCATGTGAGTAGGATGAGGAAGCTCGCTTGAGGGGAACATGTGGCATTAAATAAGAGGCTGGCATCGGAAGACACAAGACGTGTTATGTTTTAATTATTTAGTTTTTGAAAGACAAGTTGTTTGATTAAGACAAGTTTTGGATTGTTATGAAATGTTTTATGAAAGTTTTTATATTCCGCGAATGTTTTTATTAACTCTGATGATTAGATCTATGTTGATGAGTAAATCCAACGTCCAAATGTGAGGTACCGGTAACGGGGCCTTACAGTTTTGAAGGCAAGAGAGCATTCGGTGAAGAGCTATACATTCAAGAATAAAGATTATGGGTTTTATCACCTTCGATCTTTCATTTTTATTACTTTCATAATGTTTTCTTATACTATTATTTTGTTTGCTTTTGATTACATGATGCTAGGCTAAACTTATTAAAATACCTAGGTCATGATGAACCTTTGTTTGGTTGAATTTTGATTGGGATCCTTTTCGTTATGGATTTTATGTTTTAAGTAATTTGTTGGGTTTTTTTTAATTGATGCTTATGATTACTTGGTTTTATTTGCTTAGGTTTATTGTTTCACATTACCCTTTTCGATTGTTTCATAGGATAGGGTTTTGTTAGGTCATTTAATGTGTGTTCTTGACTAGTTTGTGATTGAATTCGTATAAGATCATAGAAACAATAAAATCAAATAAATAAAAGTGAGTTGCTAACCTAGAAAGCTGTAAGGTGATAGGTTATTAATAGATCTTTGTTTATTAGCATTGCTAGATTTAGTTCTTTATAAGGAGTCCGTCTAGGTTTGAATTACCAACTTAGTCTATTAAGTTAATTGAGTTTGCTTAACTACCTTTTGATTTTTGCGCTGTAAGGTAGGATTTCATTATAAATGTACTTAAACATAAATAATTGAATAACCGTAAGGGAGTTTAATATATAAAATTGGTATGTCTTAATGTAACACCCCGGCTAAAGCGGAATACGCCCGAGTGTGACGTACAGATTGTTCAAAACACATGTGACACTGTTAAGTGACAATATTTTCATTAATTCATTCAAAGGCATCAAGTATACAAGTTGTTGCAAATAAATAAATTATAATGAAAATGAAACATTAAACTCTTATTTAAAATATCCTAGGTCTAGTGTCTTCATCTGTTTCATCCTCTAATAATTGTACCTGTAACATATATATAAAATAATTTCAATTAACTTAATAGTTGGTGAGTTCACACAGTTTAAATACTACATAAAAACCATACAATTCCATGGAAACTTGTGAAAAGCAAATAAGGGTTCTTTACACTCGAAACAAATGCTTTGAGTGTAAAGAATAAATGAATGTCTTTTCCAGTTGGGATTGTGCACCAACGTACTCAGATCGTGGTCCCTTTTCCACTCGAAACACGGTCCTGAGTGCAAAGGGGGGGGGGCGTATGATCATGCTTCTCGAAGAAATCCATGGACGTAATATTTGAACAAGTAATAAGTAAACACACAAGTCCATGTCACTAATTGTAGTTTGTAAATAATGAATAAACGAATTGTAATTTGGATAGAATATATATGCTACCCCCAAAAGTAGTAAAAGAGTAAAAAGGGGGTGTGAGAAACTCACCTTTGATATTGGAGATCATTTGAAATAATAACCGAAAGCGAGTTAACAAACAAAGCAATTGAATTTCAAGAAACTATAAATAATAACGAAGATACAAAATCAAAGACTAGCTAGCAGAATTATAAAGTTAATTAACTTATGGCAAATAGGGACTTGGGGGATTTCTTTATTTAAAATGAGTTTAACAAAAATGAATTAAAGTTTATATAAATCATTTGATATTTATTAGTTGAAGAATTATTTGTAGATAAATAATTATAACTTATTAATATAAGATTAAATAACAATATTAATAAGAATTTATGATTAAACGTTTTATTTTTATTCTAGTAACATAATTAATTAATTTACTAATTAATTTAACTTAAATGTTTTGCATGAATTATTTTAAAGAAGTTATAGATATTAATTTATGTTGAAATAAAATAAACAATAATTAATTATTTAGTGTAACATCCCGTTTTCTCGTTTCGGTTAATAAAACAAAATATGAGTTACTATGAGTCGGGCTAGTGTTGGGTTAAATAGATTTGGGTAATGGACTTTGATTAAAAAGGAAGGAAGAAAATACCATGGGCTTAGACCCATGACCCATGATCCATAGTATATAAAACATAATTATCCTTTAATCCCTCATTCTCATTCATTTCTTACACCGTTCAAAACACACACTTAAGCTCTTTTTCTCTCTCTCTCTCTAATTCTCTCTTTTTCTAACCAAAACCAAGAAGAAGAATTGATTTCCCACCCGAGGTAATGATAGTATGATATTGTATGGACCCAAGCCCGCTAGATCTATTCGTGAAACGACGAGCCGACACCTTAAACCATTAAAGTCACGAGTTCCGGATGGAATCGGGTATAAACCGATCAAAAGATGAGCTTAGGGGTCACCGTAGCTCAAATCTGGATCAAATGGGACGAAAAACGGTGAAAACGGTGGAAAACGACTGAGATCTCGCTTTTCCGGCAAGATCCCGATTTTTCGGCAATGACGTCGCCGGAAAAGTCAGGTACAAGGTAACAAATGTCAGAGAATGTTTTTGACATTCTCTGACCTAACCCCAGTTCGTTATGAGGAGGTAACGAATTAGAAATAGTTTGTTAAGCGATTCGTAAAGTAATTCGTTAACGGAGAATTGACGAATGAACCCCAAGTTCGATATAGAAAGAAAGTTAGTTCGTTATGGAAAACCATTTTGTTATAGAAATCCATTTCGTTACAAGATCCATTCATTAAGAAATAACGAAGAAGCTAATTCATTAAAGAACTGGATGACGAACTGGATAACGAAGTAGACTTTGAAAGAATTACCGAAAGGTCCTTGGACTTAGAATAAATGGTTTAATTATATAATAGCCCTTGTACTTTCTTAATTAACGAAAGACACCTTTAAGGGTTAATGAGTAACGATTAACTAACCGGGTAAAGATTCAATGAAGTAAAACCGGCTTAGACGCTTTATATTAATTAAGCAAACAGTTAGGCATGGATCTAGCGGTATTTAATATTGTGTTCATTAAACTGTTAGTCGCGCACAGCTAAAGAAAGGGAAAACCACTAATGGTGCACGTAACAAAAATCAGGTGAGTTTCTAGCCCCATTATCTTGTTATGTTTTCTGGGCTGTGTGCATACTCGACGTGAAGTGTGAATACACTTACCTTAAGTGGTAAGTGTATGCTATAAATGATGTACGAGTTAGTTATTATGAAAAGGTTATGAATGAATGTTTGTTGGTGCGTGAACAATCTTCGGATATTGCACGTATCACCAATGGAAATGATCTCCAAGTGGTTATTAGTGTGTGTGAATGTTATGATGTAACTTTCTTTTATAATAAATGATGAACTGATAGGAAGTGTGTTGTAGACAAGCAGAGTAAAGTGTGATAGAAGTGGAAAGGGGTCTAGTAAGGGTGCTAGTGGCATGACGATAGTGCGTGGTTGGGTAAGCCTATACGTGTCGTCGTTATTAAAGTGGCATAATGAGAGTATGTGGGAGGAAAAGCCTGTACATGCCTTCGTTAATAAGTGGCATAACGTAAGTGCGTGGGAGGGCAAGCCTCTATGTGCTCTCGTAAAACAAGTGGCTAAGACGTAAGGGACAGTTAAGTGGTTAAGCGGTAAGGTGAACAGGTCAGACAGTGGACTATGTGTCTTCGGACACGTATATAATTGCATGTAATGGGTGTATGGCAAGTTGCTTGATTAACTAGAACTCACTCAGCGTAGCTGACTTTTAGTATTCACGCAGGTGAGCAGACTAAGGAGCTAGCGTGAGGATGTCACATGGCATGTATTGAACGGTTGGCATCTGAAGATGGAAGAAATGATGTTTTAAATGTGATGTTTTATGTTATGGTTTTAAAGAAAAGACTGAATGTTTGTAACGAATGGTTAAAGTTGACGTTTACGCGAAAGTTTTAATACACTCTGATTTGTAGAACTGTGTTTATAAGTAAATCCAACGTCCAAAGTAGGGCACCGGTAATAGGGCCTTACATTTAGATAAATCAAGTATACTAGTTCTATTATAAGAACTCTTATACTAGTTCTATTATAAGAACTCTTTAATTAAAACCATTTTGTATATATAATCTTATTTAAAATAAAAAGGTTTATAAGTTTATGATGATTAACGAATAATAACATCTAGATAATAATTATATGTTCTTGCAAAATAACTAGTTTTGACATAATATTTAGAAAATCAAAGTGTTTATCTTTGATATCCATGATCATAGTGATTGTTAGTGCACAAAATTGTTGTATGTAGCATTCGAATAAGTTATACATAGTCTAGATTGTTTATTTATTGTAAATGACCCATTCGCTATGGTTCGTATAGCGAATGAGGTCCATTCGTTAGTAATCTAGGCTAGTTCTTTAATGTATCAGTCCATTCGTTATGGAAGCATAACGAATGAGGGCTAGTTCGTTAAGTTATTACCATTCATCATGGAATGTTGACGAATGGAGTCTAATTAGTTATGGAGGCATAACGAATTAGAGTTAACTTAACGAATGGAGCATGTGGCCTATAAATAGATGGTTCCATGCTAATAATTAAGTGAGATCACACATATGATAGGTGTAAGGTCCTAGATCTATTATTTATCCTCTCCATAACTTATTATGTAATTTATTCATTATTTATCAATAAAACCGTATTTATAGTATTCATGTTCGTATTGGATAATCGATGTATCTACGCGGCTAGATCCTTGGTAGGTTTCCACAGTGATTTCTTATAACCAAAATATAATATTTTTATTATAAAAGTATCATGACCATTAAGAACAAATTATGAACATTCAACATTAAATCAAAACAAAAACTATAAAGTGTATGAAATCATAAAACTTACTTGTTAGTGCTTTCAATCTTGAGAAAATAATGGATTGAGGTGTGAAAATAATGGAGGATTTGTCCTCCTTTTATAGTGAAAATATAGAGTTGTTATGTCTTATGGAATTTATAAAAATTAATCATATATAATATAATTAAAATACAAATTAAAATTTTTTTAATGGGGTATTCATAAGGTTTAACTATTTTAATAAATTTTATTGAATTAAAACATTCATTAGTTTTTATTAGTTTAATAACATATGAAAAGATGATGATGATGATGATAATAATAATAATAATAATAATAATAATAATAATAATAATAATAATAGTAGTAGTAGTAGTAGTAGTAGTAGTAGTAGTAGTAGTAGTAGTAGTAGTTAAATAATAATTCTAGTAAATTACATGAGACTTGTACATAAATATTTGATCTTGATTATGAATGTTTTAAATGATGATGTAATACTACAAGGGTGGTGAAAAGTATAATTTCATAGAAATTATCACATAAAATACATTAACGAAAATTGAGATTAATTAATAATATTATAAAAATATAAATTTAAGTAGAAACCAAACCGAAAATTTAAAACGGGTCGGGTTTTCGGGTTTAAAAATTAACGAATGTTACACTTAAAACTTGTTAGAAACCCATAGGTGTCTTCTTGAGAAGGGTCAGGGGTGTTGTTCGGGTTTTCTTTCAAGGGTCTATGATGTGTGTTGTGCGGGTGATGTAAAATGTTGGAGGATGGAATTTTAGCTTTCACACAAGATCTTGTTTTAAATTTATAAACGTGATTTCTACTAAGACTAAACACACACAAAATAGGCAAGTGTACCTATCATATATGTAGAATAGTATTAGTAAGAACCAAGTATCGATCCATGGACACAAATGTTTCTAATTATAAATATTCGTTTTACTTTAATCGGAGAATTTAATCGTTTTTGGGGTTGACTTTTAAACTTTAATTGAAATACTTATATATAATATATAGGTGAGAAGAACATAAATTCTAAATAAGTCAATTATATGAAAGTTACCATCTAAGATTAAGAATCCACTTCATTCTTCCTTGATGATTATAATATAGATATGTGATAAACTTGCCCTAATAATATATGATAGAATAGCCCCTCATTTCTAAGTGAGCATATTTATGACATAAAAGAAAGTATCATGCATATTTTGAAGCCCACCCTTGCTTACTCTCATGTCTACCACGAGAATTTAATTTAAGTAGACAAGTAGTTTAGTAAAGTAGAAAGATTAGGATTGACTTCGATTTCTCAAATACCAATTCTAACAACTTCAGGTGGTTATAGTTTAGTCACACAATCTCCCCTTGGTTGATTTAATTAGGTTATAATTATACATTCCTTTAAAATATGATTTATTTAACTAGCATGATAACCTAAGCAATCGTGTTAATAATGTTATTTCAAAATTACCAACACTAGAGAAACAGATCATAGCTTATATCTCATCATTTATAAGTACAATATAAGGATCCATGTTTTATCTTAGATAAGTTATCAAGATATTCTTTTTACCATTTCTAGTCTCCAAGATCATGAGTGAATCATGAATGATTGTTAATCATCAACCGTGATTTGTTGAGTTAAAGTGATAAAACATTTTTCATCAAAGGATAATTGCAAGATAACCATGTACTTTACTAAACTAAATCAAATATTTAAGATAATCATCAAGTAAAAAAAACTTCTTCATATAAATTAGATGGTAAATGGAGTTTAGCTCATTATGAGCATGGTTATGAATATCAAAAGAAATGAAGATAACAAGCACATGATCAAACTAGAACAATCTAACCAAATGTTGGATGAATCTTCCTTCTTAAATGGTGATGGATGATGATGATGATGGATTATGATGATGTTGATGATGACAACCTTCAAGCCTTCAAACTCTCCACAAGATCTTCAATATGAGTGTAAAATGGGTGTTTTTATAAGAGAATCTCGTATAGAACTCTATTCAAGAAAACTTGATAATTGCAACATGCACCACTATTTATAGGCATTCTGGAGGATTAGTCACGGCCCCGTGCTCTATGAGGCACGCCCCCGTGTCCATTTGTCCACTCGCATTTAATGTTCTGTCAGATCGTACACTATGACTTAGAACGGGGGCGTGCTTCAAGAGGCACATCCCTGTGTTTTTGGTGTCTATTATATTTTCTTTTGTCTTTTCTGAAAGGTCACCAGGGTCCCATGTCTCCTGAGGCACGTCCCCATGTCCAGCTGTCCAGTATTTTGTTTTTTCTTGCAGATTTTTGTCTTTAATTGCACAGGAAAGCACAAGGGCGTATTTTGTTGTTTTCTTGAGTTTTCTTTGATTTTTCTTGTAACATCCCGAAATTTCTAGAATAATATTAATATATATTATTTGCGTCGGGTGAAATAAATGGGTTAGTGAAATAATAATAGTAATAATAATAAAATATGAAAGAGTAAGTAGGCTATTTAAATGGGATTAGTTATGGACTGAAAAAGAAAAATGGGTCTTAGGTCCATGGGCTTAAGGGAGTATAAATACCCCTTAAACCCTAATCCTTTCCATTTTCCATCCATCTCATTCTCTACACACTCAAAAACACACACATACTTCCTACACCATATACGGCCGTGAGATAAGGAGCAATCCGAGACCAAACCGAGCCTATAACTTGATAGATCTTGAGCGTGCAAGCAAGATACAAGATTGTAGTTCATCACCAAGCTAATCGTAACCTTAAAAACACGTAAAGGTATGTCCTTTATCTTTAAAGTTTATGTTTTTATAAACGGTTAGTCTTGAAACTTAAACATAAAGTAAATCAGGTCTAACCGAAATATAACGTAGCAAACTTGACATTGGAAACAAACTTAACGAACCTATGGCTATGTGCGACGACTTGTATTGAACGTTTTTAAGCTTAAAGGTCCAAGATTTATGGTATATACGAGATAAATATGAACGAAAACGGTTAGGAAACGTTAGTGGGTGTATTAAAATCGCAAGATGCTTGTTAAGGTTGATAAAAAAATCAACCCGTCGCTGCTGCTGGATAACTTTGCTATGGAAGTTCGCGTTTTTTACAAGTTCGCTTGTGGACAAGTTTGCTTGTAGACAAATTCGCTTGTAGACAAGTTCGCTTGTAGGTAAGTTCGCATGTACATAAGTTCGCCTGATGCTAAGCCGCTAATACTAAGTTCGCTTAATACTAAGTTCGCTTAAGTTATGTTAGCGTAAGTGAAGTTAGCTTAACATGTATGTTCGTTTACATTTATGTCCGCTCATAAATACAAGATAACGAATCGGATAGAGAATCAGACTTAATTCGTTATGATGAATGAGTTAACGAATTAGTAAAATAAATTAAAATCCTAGTGAAAAATGTGTTAACCCCAGCCAGGGGCTCTGCCCTTTGGACCCCGCAAGGGGCTGCCGCCCCTAGAACCCTGCTGCCAGGGGCGCTGCCCCCAGACCCCCATTCGTTGTGGTTTATATAAAGATAGAAATACAATAGTACGTTGCTTGATTATTAAAGTGGTATAACGTTAGTGCGTGGTAGGGAAAGCCTATATGTGGCATGACGATAGTACGTGGTAGGGCAAGCCTATACGTGCCTTCGTTATTAAAGTGGTATAACGTTAGTGCGTGGTAAGGAAAGCCTATATGTGCGTCTGTTATTAAGTGGCATAACGTGAGTGCATGAGAGGGTAAGTCTCTGTGTGCTTCCGTAAACAAGTGGCTAAGACGTAGGGGATAATTAAGTGCTTAAACGGTAAGGTGGACAGGTCAGACAGTGGACCACGTGTCTTCGGACTCGTATATAATTTCATGTGATGGTTGTATGGTAAGTTGCTTGATTAACTAGAACTCACTCTGCGTAGCTGACTTTTAGTATGCACATAGGTGAGTAGAATGAGGAGTTAGCATGAGGATGACACATGGCCTGGATTGAACGACTGACATCTGAGATGGAAGAAATGATGTTTTAAATATGATGTTTTAGATTATTATTTTAAAGGAAAGATGAAATGTTTTGTAACGAATGATTGATGTTTTATATTCAGCGAAAAGTTTTAATAAACTCTGATTTGTAGAACTGCGTTTATGAGTAAAATCCGACGCTAAAGTAGGGCTACCGTGAACGAGGCCTTACATTTCTTTGGCTTTTCATTCGTTTCTTCGTTTGAGGCTTGGATTCACCTGAAAATACATTTTAATATGATAAGTAGTTATTTGAACTATATTATTTGATAGAAGTTGCAGTTTTTAGAGATTATTTGATGCTAAAAGATGTATATTTTCATATACATCAAACATCCCCGCACTTGAACCTTACTTGCCCTCAAGCAAGCTACTTATATATATTATCTAAATTTAGCAAGTTAGGACCGTAGCTTAAACATCCCCAACAGAGTTCCAAAAAAACGGGAACAAAATAACCAACCTTAAATCATAAGAATATATGTTGTGCGAGTATTGCTGGAGATTGGTACTGTTTAGTTGTCACTGATGACTATTCAAGATACTTATTGGTGTTGTTTTTGAGTTCTAAAGATCAGACACCTATTCTTATTCAAAATTTAATCATAAAGATCGAATCACTGTACAAACACAAGGTGAGACGTATTCGGAGTGATAATGGTACGGAGTTCAAGAATACTATATTGGGCTTCTTTTTTATTCAGAAAGAAGTCCATCGAGAATATAGTGCTCCATATGTACCTCAACAGAATGGTGTTGCTGAACGAAAGAACCGAACACTGATTGAAGTTACAAGAACAATATTAGCAGATTCAAAGCTTCTTGTCCAATTTTGGAATGAGGCGGTGAACACTGCTTGCTACATGCTTAATCGTGTTCTAACTGTGAAGAAGCTGCAAAAGACAAGTTATGAGCTTCTAAATAATCGTAAACCTAATAATCGTAAACCTAATTTAAATCCGATGAAAAAGCTATTGAAGGTTATTTCTTCGGCTATGCTTCACCTAAGAAACAGGTCTTCAACTTTACTTCGGTTTGTGTTGAAGAGTGGTACCATATTGATTGTCAACGATACACAACACCTCCGGCCGGCAAGGGTCCTGATTGGATGTTTGATTATAAGAGTTTATTTAATTCGTTTAGTCCCATAGTTGATCAACCTGATGAAGACTTGGTGCGTGCTTATTTAGAAGATCAATTGTCTTCAACACCGAGATCTTCAACTTCTAATTATGATGATGTCATACAAGATGATCTTCCTGATATGTCTGATGTTATTTCTATTTCATCAGACGATGGTCATTTTGTTGATTCCTCTTCAGTTCCATTTCCTGAAACTCATGAAATTGGTGAATCATGTCATGATGCTGAAGAGAATCTTACTAATTTAAATTATAATGGTGTAGTGCCTGAGAATCTGACACTTTGGATTCACACGTATCATCCTCAGGACAACATTATTGGTGATCTTGAAGTTGGTGTGCAAACACGTCATCAGATTGCTAATTCGAGTGACGTTAATGTATTGTGTGCGTATGCTGATATGCATTCTTCTAGAATCATGAATCTTGATAAACACACCTACTTTCTATCCTAAATGGAACCGGAAAGTTTTCATATGGCACTTGAAGACTCTTCGTGGGTAGAAGCAATGCAAGAGGAACTGCAACAGTTTAGTCGACTGGGTGTTTGGGATCTCACTGACAAGCCTGATATAGTTAAGAAGCCTATTCTGACCAAATGGGTATTTAAATGTAAGTAGAATGATCGTCGGGTCATCGTTAGAAATAAAGCACGTTTGGTTGTGCAAGGGTTTCATCAGCAAGAAGGAGTAGACTACACGGAAGTATATGCTCCAATTGCACGATTGGAGGCTATACGAATAGTTTTGGCCCATGCAGCTTTCAAGAATATTAAAATTTATCAAATGGACGTCAAGAGTGCGTTTCTCAATGGGGAACTTCATGAAGAGGTGTTTGTGAAGCATCCTCCTAGTTTTGAAGATCCGTACTATCCTGACTGTGTTTATCGTTTAAACAAGGCACTTTATGGTCTACACCAAGCCCCGAGAGCCTGGTACGGCACACTTGCTGACCATTTGACTGATAGTCACTTCAAACGAGGGACTGTAGGAGAAGATTTACTCATCGTTTAGATATAAGTCAAAGACATTATATTTGGTTCTACGGACGACAAGCTGTGTAAAGATTTTGAGAAGTCAATTCAGACGAAATTTGAAATGAGCTCGATCGGGGAGATGAATTTCTTCTTAGGGTTGAAGTTTCATTAGTCTGACGCTGGAATTTTTATTCATCAGAAAAAATATATGAATGATATCTTGAGCCGATTCAAGATTACTGCAGGAAAAATCCCTTGCCTATTTTTCGTAGGTCATAATTTGTCACCGGATGAATTGGAGGATACTGTAGATCCAACCTTGTACTGAGCAATGATAGGTTCTTTAATGTATCTAACTGATTCTCATCCTGATATCATGTTTATTTTTTGTTTATGTTCCAGGTAGCAATCGAGTCCCTGAATGACTCATCTGGCAGTGGTTAAACATATACTTCACTATCTGAGGGGTGATCCTGACATCGGGTTATGGTATCTCAAGGATGATAGCTTTGAACTCATTGCGTTTTCCGATTCGGACTATGGAGGATACAAGATCAACTTCAAGTCAACTACAGCGGGTTGTCAATTTCTAGGAAACCGGATTTTTTCTTGGCAATGTAAGAAGCAGACAACGGTCTCCACTTCAACCGCCGAAGCATAGTATGTGGCAGCCTCGAGTTTTTGTTCCCAGGTTCTTTAGATAGAGCAAAATCTGCGGAATTACGGTTTGAAGTTTCTTACTGCTCTCATATTTATTGATAACTTAGCTGTTATATGTATCACTAAGAACCCCGTGCACCACTCTAAGACGAAGTATATCGAAATTCGATATCATTTTATCCGTGATTGTTCTGAAAAAATAATTAATCCATCTTGAGAAGGTGCACACGGATTTTCAGAAAGCTGATCTGTTTACCAAAGTTGTAAGCCTACAGACGAACTCATGCATACTCACTCACAGTAAAGGAAGCTTGGTGTATTGCTTGATAACGGGGCTATACCTTGTAATGGGGATTATTAACTTAGTATGCTTATAAATCTATAAAAATCCAATATTTTGATTAGCAACATAATGGTTTAGGTCAAGTTGGGGTGATATGGTAAAAGTCAAACTAAGCCTAAACCGATATTAGGGGCTGATTGTTTCTGATATTCTGTGCCTTAATTGAAAATTAAATCATATCACAAAAATACTCGAAAGTTTTGTTATAAGATTTTAGTGAACAACAATATCAATGACTGACTTAACGCTAGTCATAATAACGCTGAAATATAAAACTGCGATGGAAGGGTAATTTAGTCAATATGATTCTCTGCTCAACTCACAAAAATATGTATTTCTTTCTTATATTAGTTTTCATATTTGTCTTTGTTTTATTTGATCTTAATTCGAAAATATTCAAAAATCCAAAAATATTGTGTTTATTTTATTTTCTGTTTTATTTTCGATTTTCGAGCTAAAGGGTACTAACTAGAAAAAGAAAAATACCAAAAATATTTACCCACATTATTTTATTTAATTATTTTATTTAAAGTTTTTAAATTAATTGATTCTTAAGTTAATTCATTTAACTTAAGGTATTGCATCTTACTCCGAGTGGTAAAAATGTTAAGGTAAAGTTCATCGGGACACGGGTTTCGATGCACTATTTAATTGATGCAAATTTAATTTCAATATTTTTTAATTTGTTCCTATTCGTTATGAACATTCATAACGAATAGAATCCATTCGTTAGCGTTGTTGATAACGATTGATGGTCATTCGTGCCTTAAACAGTATAACGAATGTACTCATTCGCTATCCTATTCACTTCCACTCACTCTGATAACGTATGACCTCATTAGTCGTTAATAATGATAAAAGAATGAAGAACAAATCTTGGCTGATTTGCTATGAAATGTAAATTATTGCTTATTCGTTAACGGGGTTAACGAATAAACCAACAAATGAGAACCATTCGTTAAGTTTGAACTAACGAATGGGTTCTTTCGTGTATCTTAGGTTGCACCTTTGTCCTATATAATGAACAGGGGGTGAACGAAACGTCTCATTCGTTCACCTCAATTATCACAAAAACAAGGCAAAACCTGCCAAAATTTTCTAGAAATTCTAATCTCAACCAAATATATTTTTGTTAATCATCTGAGATTCATAAGGAAAATCCGATTCTAACGTGATATTTTTCATCAAAATTCATCCGTGATTGATTGCTTAATTAATGATTTTAGTAACCGGGTTTTTATTTGGTACTAAAATCAGTTTAAACTTGTTTATTACTATTATTGGTTGATTAAAGGTGGTTAACGATACGAATACAAGTTCAATGATGAAGAAGGTTCATTAAATCATCGTCATACATGACTTAATTGAGATTTGTTTGCATGTTTGACCATCGTAGTTTCAAATTAATTTTGACTTTGATGAACTGGAGTTCAAAGTTGATAATTATTGATTGCTATTCGTTATGAGTAACGAATAAAGAGTCATTCGTGTCTGATAGAAACGAATGAACCCATTCGTTAAGTATTCATAATGAATAAATCTTATTCGTTTCATTATCTAACGAATGAACATTCATTCGTCCCACATTTTTTACGAATGGTCTCATTCGTTCATATATATCCGTTATTCATTCTTCCGGTAATAAAGATGACAATGAATAGTGTCATTCGTTATAACGAATAACATGATTTGTCATAACGAATGTGTTAACGAACGACACTTGTAATTTCAAACAGAATCCAATATGTTTAAATACATATTGAATTTTATTAGTCTTTTAGTCTATGTTACTAATGCTCGGGTTTCTGTGACTACATCAATGGCTGATGAAATGTTCCCAGATATTTTTGTTATTGATCCTCAACCTATTGAACAACTAGCACAGCCTCCTGTACAGCAACAACAAGCCCCAGTTTCCCCTATGTTACCATTCGACAAGAAGCACAATATTTGTCCATTTGTGCAGGACAATTTTGCGGATTAGAATATCTTTGGAGATATTACAGCATTTTTACGCCGATCCTGGATTCACTACGCTATCACTGCTGATTTTCCGATACATTTTAGCGTAATCCGTCCATTCTGGGATTCAGCTAAATATGTGGAGTCCGAGAACCACATCATCGCCGATATCAACAAAACGACGATCACGGTTACTCCTGGTGTGATACGTCGAGTGCTGAAATTCGCTGATAACATGTACCTTCCATGTGAATTTGATAAGACATTGATTCTTGGACCATTTCAGCCATTGTTCTATACTGGAGACCTTGACCGTTCTCAATATAACAAGGCGTACTTGTGTGCTCCATTCAAGTACTTACTACACGTTTTGATTCATTGCCTTAGGGGACGCAAAGGTGGATTTGATGAATGTCGGATAATGCTCCAATCCGCTTTCTTCGCTCTTATTTTGAACAAATCGTTCAATTTCTCCGAGCTTATTTTCTACCATCTAAAGGAGAATTGTTTGGTTAAAAATTGTCGGAATAAGTTTCTCATATGTCCATGATTCGTGCAACTATTTATTCAGGGCTTGATTTCTGATCTGATGATTTATCAGTCATTATAAGATGATGTGTTGACATTAGAACAATTGTCAGTCGATAATGTAACATTCGTTACTTTTCAAACCCGAAAATCCGACCCGTTTTTAAATTTTCGGTTTTATCTATAAATATATGTATAAATATAAATATATATTTCAAGTTTCGTCTTACTTATTTGTATTATGTACGTTAAACGACTTAATTTGATGTCTCTATGTATTCATATCATTCGTATATTATATATATAATAATCGACCATTTATTTAATAACAAGTACGACGTTTAATAGCCACTATTCGTTCTTTTATTTTTTTTCATGTCGTGTGATTCAATAACGAAACTTCAAGGTCTAACATACTTACTTAAACGAGTTCTGAACTATCCGAGTATAATACGAACATAATCCCAAATCATTAACTTTTATTTCATTTAAATAACATTTAAAAGTTCAAGGTTTAACTCGTAAATAGAATCTAAGTTATATTTATAAAGATATTGAAAGTTCAGGGGCTGAAAGTGTAACTTCAATTCAAAATATAATATAATAATAATAATTAAAATGCAGCAGCCACCACCCATCGCCCACGTTATTCCGACCGCTTTTCCGGCGCCATCTCCGGCGACCGGAAAACAGTTCGGCAACCTTTATAAACATAGATTTACACTCCGATTTGATCCGTTATTTCATCCAAATGATTTCTCCATCAACTCTAATCAATAATACGTAAGATATTTCATCATTAACAACCTATTAAACACCCACTAAACGTTCGATCGATCGGATTATAAATAGGATTCCAACATTCAACTAAACTTTTTCCAAGCATCAATATACACAAACATACACTCTATAATCAGTAATTTGTTCTTATTATTTCGGTTCCGACCAACTCGCCGTTCATCTCCTTTCCGGCATCATTAGAGGTAATAATTATATGGTTTGGATTCAATTTTAGCCAATTAACAAAACCCCTAAACTTAATTATGCAAACATGGAACGAATTAACATATTATAAAGTTAGGGTTTTGATTGAAGAAGATGAACTTGTAGGTGTGTTTATATGTTTTCTGTTTCCATTATTATACCAAAAAAAACCAATATGGTCCAGTGTTTCGAACCTATTTGTATCAGCTAGAGGACCCAGGTTCAAACTCGGGTCAGAGTGTTCTCCTTGTTTTTATTTTATTTGAAATCATTTTCTTTTATATAACAACCAAATTAAAACCTATAAAATTATATAAATCAAATAAAATTATTAAGTTAAATAAATTAGTTTTTAAACCATATCTATGATTTGTCACCTAAAAACAAATATTTCAAACTTGATAAATTCATTTTAAACTCATTTAATATATATATATATATATATATATATATATATATATATATTATGTTTTGTTAGTTAAACTTTATAATCCGTTAACACTTTTGTTTTAAAAATAAAATATATCGTTAACACCAATATTTCCGTAACCCTTATAATATTCAAAGTTGATATTAATCTCATAATTTAAACTAATATTAAATTCTTAGTTTATTAACAATTCGTTAAAATTCGTTAAAGCTTAACAATAATATTATATTATCAAAACTCCATGATAACATATACACTTCTAATTTCCGGGAAATAGATTTATTTACTTTTATAAGTTGCTAGTTAATATTTTATTTGTGCGTTTCATTTTAGTTGTGAAGTTCAATTGCTTCGGTTCTTTTTACACGCTTTCGGTTTTATTTAAAGTTTCTATTCGACTTCAAAGTGAATTTCTCACACCCCTTTTTACTCTTTTATTACTTTTGGAGGTAGCATATATATATCCTATCCAAATTACAACATTGTTTATCCACTATTTACAAACTACAATTCGATACATGGACTTGTGTGTTTACTTGTTACTTATTCAATATTACTTGATCATGGATTACTTCAAGATAGTATGGTCATACGCTCCCCTTTGCGCTCAAGACATTTGTTGTCATGAGTGGAAAAGGACCTCATTATCCGAGTACGTTGGTACACAATCCCAACTGGAAAGGACCTTGATTGCGCTTATCTGAGTACGTTGACGCACAATCCCAGTTGGAAAGGACCTTACTTGCTCATTTACACTTGTTCATTGAATTGTAGATTTTTATTTACTTATCAAAACTTGTTTGAACTCACCAACTATTCATTTAGTTGACCTTATTTTTTATATATGCTACATGTACCTTATTTAGATAATGTTGCCGTGACGAGGACACTAGAACTTAGGTTATATTAAAAAATGGACAAGTTGTTAATTTTTCTTGTATTTTTTCTTGTATTTCTTGTTACAAACTTGTGTACTTGATGTTTAAATTAATTAATGATATTGTTGTCACTTAATAGTGTCACATGTGTTTTGAGCAATCTGTACGTCACACTTGGGCGTATTCCGCTTTAGTCGGGGTGTTACAGATTCGATGAAGAGAATGAAGACATATCATGGTCAAGCACCATAAGATCGTCCAAGGACCAAACGTTTAATTGGTCACTTGGCGAATCCGGATTATGTATGTCCTTCTGATGATTGTTGGATCCATGACGACTCGGATTCTGAACATGAAGATGGACCAGGTGGGAACAATGGTGATGATGATGATGGAAATGAAGGAGACAGGGAAAATGGGGCTGATGGACGTCGTGTTAAGGATGAGGCAGCTAGTTCTTATGTCGCTCAATGGAAAATGAAGGGTAAGGCGGAAGTGATCAAAGAACCTCCAAAACGTCGAGTTCGACGAGGTTCGGGTGTGGAGATAAGTCCACAGGTGCCTAGGTCGTCTGTGCAACAACGGGCGGTGGTGTCGCTTACTATTAGCACCCCGCACTCTTAAGAAGACCGTTTCATCCGATCCATGGCTTGGCTCAATTCCTCAATCTATTTTATCTCCTATAGCAACACATCCTGCAACATCAACGGTGATTTCTCCTGCTCCTACAATGATGCCGACATAACCCTCGGCTTTATCATTTATGAGAATTAGCTGTCCACAAGGTCCAGTGCAGCCTGTACCAGCTTCATTTCATACTTTTCCACCTACACAGCAGATTAATATGCTTCTTAGTTTGATTCATTTATATGATAATCAAATGGCGGCTGATCGTCAATTACAAGAACAAATGATGACGAATCAATGTCATCTGATGGGTAATATCTCTTACTGTCTGAATGAGACAAAGGAGATGCGTGAGATTGTTGCAGCCAGAGGACCTTATTCTTCAACTGACTTGCAAAGACGACGCTTTAAATAAATTGAAGAACGGTGATGAAGATAAGGATCCTAATGCTGCTGGTGCAAGTGAAAGTGAGCCGAAACAAGCACACGGATCATCAACTGTAGGCACTAGCAATGGTGGTGGTGACGGTAATGATCGACAGATAGTTGTTTGTCAAGATACGACTACTTTGGACGTTGGATTTACTCATAAACACAGTTCTAAATATCAGAGTTAATTAAAACTTTACGCGAAATATAAACTTCAACCAAAATACATTTCATAACATTCAAATATTGTCTTAACAAACATTCGTAGTCATTTAAAAATGAAACATTGTCTTTAAAACATCATAGCATTTCCTTGAGATGCCAATATCTTCCATTCCATGCCATGTGTCCTCATCAAGTGAGCTGCCCCATACTACTCATTTGCGTGCATACTAAAAGACAGCTACGCTGAGTGAGTTCTAGTTAATCATATAACATACAATACATCCATACACATTCTTATACACACACCCGAAGGCACATATACGTACATAGTTCCTTACCTTTCTTCATACATTCATACGATCATACTTTCATTCTTTCCTTTCATACATACACATATACATATACTTCGTCCTATAACCTTCGCAGACATTATTAGGGTCTGTTTCATACATTCACGGATATTATTAGGGTCCGTTCCATGCGTTTGCGGATATTATTAGAGTCCGTTCCCTACATTCGTGGATATTATTAGGGTCCGTCCCCTACATTCGTGGATACTATTAGGGTTTGTTTCCTACATTCGCGGATATTATTAGGGTTCTTTCCCTTTCTAACCATACCTTCCATACATACATACATCATCTATATATCACATATATATGTATATACATACATATATATATATATATATATATCAATTATATCTTTAACCTATCCCTTGACGGTACATGCAATATCCGAAGATCATTCATGCATCGTCAAGCATTCATTCGTACATAAATCATATAAGGCATACACTTACCACTTAAGGTAAGTGTATTAACCAATCACATCGAGTATGCACACAGCCCAGAAAACTGAACAAGGAATCAGGCTAGAAACTCACCTGAACTCGGTTACGTTCACCATTAATAGTTATTCCTTTCTTTAGCTGTGCGCGACTAACTGTATAACAATTACACGTATCAACTAACTATCACTACCCATATCGCGTTTCTATTCTAATTATAACCCCCAACGAACGGGGGTCCGGGGGCAGCTCCCCTGACAGCGGGGTTCTAGGGGCGGCAGGCCCTAGTAGGGTCCAAAGGGTAGAGCCTCTGACTGGGGTTGAGTTGCCAAGTCAGCTTGGAAATATTTTATTTCCATTAATCTATCTTAACACATTTTTCATTAGAATTCTAATTTATTATTTTATTTTCTAACTCAAAAGTTCGAAGGCTTCTTTGTAATTAATCCATTTTATTATAAGTTCAGGGACCTTTCTGTCATTCTTTCAAACTTTAGTTCGTTATCCATTTCGTCATCCAGTTCTTTAACGAGTTAACTCCTTCATTGTTTCTTAACGAATGGACCTTTTTAAAGAACAGGCTTCTATAGCGAACTGGCTTTTTATAAAGAACTGGCTTCTATAACGAACTGGCTTTTTATAACGACTAGGGGTTCATTCGTCAGTTATCCGTTAACGAATTAATTAACGTATGGCTTAACGAACTGCTTCTAATTCGTTATATCTTCTAAACGAATGGGTCAAACGAATTCCTTGTTAATTCGTTATGTCTCCGCTAACGAACTAGGGTTAGGTCAGAGAATGTCAGAAACATTCTCTGTCATTCGTTATCCTCGTACACCTTTTCCGGCGCCGTCATCGCCGGAAAACTGGGATCTCGCCGGAAAAGCATATCTCAGTTATTTTCCCGTTCGATCCAGATCTGAGCTAGGGTGACCGCTAAGCTCATATTTTGATCGGTTTATACCCTATTCCGCCCGGATCTTGTGACTTTAACGGATTAAGGGTGTCAGCTCGTCGTTTCGCGACTAAATCTAGCGGGTTTGGGTCCATACAATATCACACTATCATTACCTCTGGTCGGGATCGATTCTTCTTCTTGGTTTCGGTTTAGAGAAAGAGAGGAAGAGAAAAAGAACTTAAGTGTGTGTTTTGGGTGGTGTATGGAATGGATGATAATGAATTAATTAATGGTAAATATGGTATTTATATCTTGGGTAATGGGCTTAAGCCCATGGTCTTTTCCTCCTTTACTTATTAACCCAAGTCCATTATCCATATACTTATCCCAACACAAGCCTAACTCATAATAACTCATCTTTTATTTTATTAACCGAAACGAGAAAACGGGATGTTACAAGTGTTCCCTCCTTAAAAAGGTTTCTACCCCGAAACCTAATTATTACTGAAACAATTCTGGATAAAACTTGTGCATCTCTTCTTCAACTTCCCAAATGGCATCCGATCCCTTACGATGCTTCCATATTACTTCCACCAAAGGGATAACTTTATAACAGAGCTGCTTTTCTCGTGGTCAATGATCCCTACGGGCTACTCGATGGAGTTTAATTGTTCATCAACTTCGATGTCTACTAATGGCACGTGAGACATGTCATCAGCTAGACATTTCCTCAAGTGAGAAACATGGAAGATGGAATGAATTTCTTCTAACTCTTCGGGTAAATCTAGCTTGTATGCTACCTCACCCACATACTCAACGATCTTAAATGGTCCAATGTACCTTGGAGTTAGCTTTCCCCTCTTCCTGAAATGAATGACTCCTTTCCAAGGCGAGACCTTGAGCATCACATTGTCAACAACGTTAAACTCGATCGGTCGTCACCGCTTATCAGCATATGACTTCTGACGGTCTTGTGCAGCTTTCATTCTTGCCTTGATCTGATCAAAATTTGAAGAGATTTCTTGAACAACTTCCAAACTCCCCATCTCTTTCTGACCAATCTCTCCCCAACATTCCGGGGTTCTACATCGTCTACCATAATGCATTTCAAATGGCGGCCTACCAATACTTGAATGATAGTTGTTTTTATTGGAGAATCTGCTAGATGCAGATGATCATCCCAACTTCCTCCAAAGTCTAAAACACAAGCACGTAGCATATCCTCAAGGGTTTGGATCGTCCTTTCAGATTGTCCATCTGTTTAAGGATGATGCGTCGTACTGATGTTCAATCTCGTTCCGATAGCTTTATGGAACTTCTTCCAGAATCTCGAAGTAAACCGAGTATCTCTATCAGACACGATCGATAACAGTACTCAGTGCTTAGTCACAACCTCTTTGATGAACAAACTTGCTAACGTTTCTGACGAGATAACCTCTCGTATAGGCAGAAAGTGAGCACTTTTGGTCAAACGTCCACTATCACCCGAATGGTATCATGATGCTTAGCTGTACGAGGTAGCTTAGTTATGAAATCCATGGTGCTGGGTTCCCATTTCCATTCTGGTGTCTCCAAAGGTTGCATCTTTCCATAACGCTTCTGACGCTCTGCTTTTACTTGTAAACAAGTTAAGCACTTACTGACATAATCTACCACATCATTCTTCATTCCTATCCACCAGTAGTCTCTTTTCAAATCTTGGTACATCTTTGTGGTTCCTAGATGAATTGAATACCTTGACTTATGAGCTTCATCTAATATTCGACCTCTAAGATTTCCATGGCGTGGGATCCACATACGGTCAAACCTAGTCTTAACATCATGCGTGTTTTCCATCAACTCGTCTTGCTGACCGAAAATCCTTTCTTTCTTCACTAGCCCTTCATCTACCAGTACCTCAGACTGCACCTTGATGATTTCTTCAAAAGGACTTGAGTTCATAATCAGCTGGTTTGACTTCACTGTTGCAATGACTTTCTCATTCTTACGGCTTAATGCATCCGAGACTACATTAGCTTTACCAGGGTAGTACTTAATATCATAGTCGTAATCATTTATCAACTCTAACCATCTTCTCTGCCTCATTTGAGCTCTTTCTGACCGAAGAAGTACTTTAAACTCTTATGGTCGGTGTAAATAGTACACATAGTACCATATAGATAATGTCTCCATATTTTGAGAGCATGGACTACTGCTGCTAGCTCTAAATCAACCGTCGGATAAGTACTCTCATGAACATTCAACTGTCTAGACGCATAAGCTATCACTTTTCCTCGTTGCATTAACACGCAACCTAACCCATGATGCGAAGCATCAGTGCAAACAATCAGATCCTCGTCACCATCGGATAAAACAAGGATCGGAGCTTGCGTGAGTCTTCTCTTTAATTCCTCAAAAGCCTCCTCTTGAAACATACCCCAACTGAATACTACCGACTTTTGGGTCATACCGGTCAACGGTGCAGCTATCTTGGAGAAGCCTTCGATGAGTTTCCTATAATAGCCAGCCAACCCTAAGAAGCTTCATATATCAGTCGGATTCTGTGGAGTCTTCCAATTCGTTGTCGCCTCAATCTTAGCTAGGTCCACGGTAATCCTTTCAGGATTTATCACGTGACCTAGGAATTGCAATTCTCGTAACCAGAATGCGCACTTCGAAAACTTACCGTATAACTTTTCCTTTTTCAGAGTCTCCAATACCTCTCTCAGATGCTCAGCATGATTAGACTCGTTCTTTGAATAAATCAATATATTATCAATGTAGATGATAACTGACTTATCCAACATCGGCTGAGACACCCTATTCATCATGTCTATAAATGTTGTAGGAGCATTCGATTGACCGAAAACATCACGAGGAAGTCGTAGTGCCCATACCGCGTCCGGAACACTGTTTTAGGGATGTCTGCCTCCTTCACTTTCAGCTGATGATAGCCTGGTCTGAGATCTATTTGTGAGAACCAACTTGAACCTTGCAATTGGTCAAACAGATCATCAATACTTGGCAAAGGATATCTATTCTTTACCATAAGCTTGTTCAACTCGCAATTATCTATGCACATTCTCATACTTCCACCCTTCTTCTTGACAAATAACACTGGTGTACCCCCACGGAGAAACACTCGGTCTTATAAAACCTTTGTCGAGGAGTCCTTGCAGTTGGGACATCAACTCTTTCATTTCAGACGGCGCTAGATGGTAATGCGCTTTCGCGATGGGCTGGGCTCCTGGTATTAAATCTATCTGGAATTCTATCTCTCGCTCTAGTGGCAACCCCGGAAGATCCTCAAGGAATACTTCTGGGTAGTCGCGCACAATAGGAACATCTTTCATATCTTTCATCTCGGCCGTAGCGTTGACAACATACGCCAGGTAGGCACCACACCCTCGCCTTAAAAAACCCTCGGCTTTTATCATCGAAATGACGTTAAGACCAGAACTTTCCTTATCACCATAAATCGTCACCACTCGGTCGTAGCGTTGACAACATACGCCAGGTAGGCACCACACCCTCGCCTTAAAAAACCCTTGGCTTTTATCATCGAAATGACGTTAAGCCCAGAACTTTCCTTATCACCATAAACCATCACCACACTACCATCCAAGGACTTTAACCTTATTATCCTACTTTTACACAATATCTGAGCTTCATACTCAGACAACCAATCCATTCCCAAAACCACATTGAGCCATCCTAAGGTCATAACATACAAGGTAATAGGGAAATCATGTCCCACTAATTCTATCTTACAGTCCTTAACCATTTTTATTATTTTAATTGAGGTGTCACTAGCGGTTTCTACTATAAAAGTTTTGGACACTCGGCAACATTTCATTTCAGCTAATTTACTAAATGGTGTGGCTAAGAAACTTTTGTTCGCACCTGAGTCGAATAATACCGAAGCGGAAATATCATTTGCTAGAAAGTACCTATCACGACATCCGGGATCTGCTTGGCTTATTCTTGAGTCAGCATGTAGGCTCTAGTCCTTGGCCTAGCTTGCTCTTCATCCTTCTTTCCACTTCCTTCAGCTCCTCCTTCGGTGCATTCCCTAGCAAAATGAATCGTCTTACCGCACTTGTAACATTCGGGCTTTGCATGGCAATCCTGGGCAAAATGCCCCACCTTCCCACACTTGTAACATGCGTTTGACCCTAACAGGCATTCCCCACCATGGGAGTTTTCACACTTATGGCACACATTAGATGCAGTGCCCCACTTTTACTCGCCACCGTGCATCTTACCGCAAGTCTTGCACGAATTCTTTTACCACACCTTCTGTTTCTTGTCTTTGGAGTTCCATAACTAAGTACCCGGGTCGCTTAGCATGATTGACCCACTTATTATCTTTCTTCTCTTCTCCCACCACCACATCATCCACAACCAGGTCTTCATAAACCATCTCTGCGAGTTCGACAGCAGAGTCAAAAGTAGCAGGTTTATTCGCCCTGACTAGCGTGCGAACATTCTTTGACAATCCTCTCACATATAACTTGATTCTCTTAGCCTCAGTGTCAACCATATCGGGCACCAACCTAAATATTCGGTTGAATTCTGTGGTATACTCACGATGTGTCATCTTTCCCGCTTTCAAGCTCAGGAACTTCATCTCCGCCCTCTCAACTTCGGCATTAGCACAGAACTTCTTCATCACTAACTCCTTCAGATCCTCCCAACTCATTGCCTTAATCTCTTCTTGACTCTTCCTCTACTCAATCGACTCCCACCAGAACATAGCTTCATCACCAAAGGACTGGGTAGCATAACCCACAGCTTGGTCAGGACGGCATTCACTAATTCGGATAACCTTGTCTATTGTGGTTATCCATTAAAGAGTAGCGATTGCGTCTCCCAAACCAGTCAGCTTCTGCGCTTCCTTCTTCCCTAGTGTTAGACGCTGATTCTACAGAGGGTTGTCAGACAAGTCGTGGCCTGCCGCGACGTCCAGTGCGACATCCTGCTCCAACAACTTGCCTAACTCCAGCCATCGTAATCTGGAAGGGGAAAACACAAACATCATCACTCAAGGAACTATTTAGTACAAGGATAGTAAGGCTAACAGGTAATAACAGTGGCCATCTGTGATTAGCTGATCACGTTACTTTCCGTGTCCTATACACTTCCCTTTATGAGTCTATTTGTGCTGAATTCTACTCTTAAATACTTAATCAATCAAACAATCAATTGATCATATCCCTAATATTCACCTATCCTTCATTTAGAAACTAAGCTAATATTAACATTCCTTATTTTACCATACACTTTACCTTTATTGAGCTTGCTTGAGTGACACATGGCTATCTTGAACTGACATCTTCTTTCTTTTCTTACTTAAATCCCATTCTCTATTCGAGTCTAAGCATGTAGGATGCTTAAATCTCTCGAACTTTGCTCTAATATCAACTTGTAAGGCCCCGGTACCGGTGCCCTACTTTGGACATTGGATTTACTCATAAACACAATTCTAAATATTAGAGTTAATTAAAACTTTATGCGGAATACAAACTTCAACCAAAATACATTACATAACTTTTAAATATTGTCTTAACAAACATTCGAAGTCATTTAAAAATAAAACATAGTCTTTAAAACATCATAGCATTTCCTTGAGATGTCAGTATCTTAAATTCCATGCCATGTGTCCTCATCAAGCGATCTGCCCCATCCTACTCACCTGCGTGCATACTAAAAGTCAGCTATGCTGAGTGAGTTCTAGTTAATCATATAACATACAATACATCCATACACATTCTTACATACGCATCCGAAAGGTACATATACATACATAGTTCCTTACCTTTCTTCATACATTCATACGATCATACTTTCATTCTTTCATTTTATACATACATATATACATATACTTCGTCCTATAACCTTCACAAATATTATTAGGGTCTGTTCCCTACATCCGCGGATATTGTTAGGGTATGTTCCCCACATTCGTGGATATTATTAGGGTCCGTTCCCTACATTCACGGATTTTATTACGGTCCGTCCCCTACATTCACGGATCTTATTAGGGTCCGATTCCTACATTCGCGTATATTATTAGGGCTCGTTCCCTTTCTAACCCTACCTTCATACATACATACGTCATCTATATATCACGTATATATATATATATATCATATCTTTAAACTATCCCTTGACGGCACATGCAATATCTGAAGATCGTTCATGCATCGTCAAGCATTCATTCGTACATAATTCATATAAGGCACACACTTACCAGTTAAGGTAAGTGTATTAACCAATCACATTGAGTTTGCACACAACCCCGAAAACATAACAATGAATGGGGCTAGAAACTCACCTGAACTCGGTTACATTCACCTTAAATGGTTATTCCTTTCTTTAGTTGTTCGCGACTAACTGTATAACAATTACACGTATCAACTAACTATCACTACCCATATCGCGTTTCTAGTCTAATTATAACCCCCAACGAACGGGGGTCTGGGGGTAGCGCCCCTAGCAGAAGGGTTTTAGGGGCGGCAGCCCCTAGTAGGGTCCAAGGAGCAGAGCCCCTAGCTGGGGTTGAGCTGTCAGGTCAGCTTGGAAAAGTTTAATTTCCATTAACTGTCTTAACATATTTTTCATTAGAATTCTAATTTATTATTTTATTTGCTAACTCGAAAGTTTCAGGGCTTCTTTGTAATTAATCCATTTAATTATAAGTCCAGAGACCTTTCTGTCATTCTTTCAAACTTTAGTTCGTTATCCAGTTCGTCATCCAGTTCTTTAATGAATTATCTGCTTCGCTGTTTCTTAACGAATGGACATTTATTACAAACAGGCTTCTATAGCGAACTGGCTTTTTATAACGAACTTGCTTCTATAACGAACTGGCTTTTTGTAACAAACTGGCTTCTATATCAAACTGGAGGTTCATTCGTCAGTTCTCCGTTAACGAATTACTTAAAGAATTGCTTAACGAACTGCTTCTAATTCGTTATCTCCTCTTAACGAATGGGCATAATGAATTACTTGCTAATTCGTTATGTCTCCGCTAACGAACTAGGGTTAGGTCAGAGAATGTCAGAAACATTCTCTGACATTCGTTAACCTCATACACCTTTTCCGGCGCCGTCATCGCCGGAAAACCGAGATCTCGATGGAAAAGCGAGATCTCAATTATTTTCCACTGTTTTTTGTCCCGTTCGATCCAGATTTGAACTAGGGTGACCCCTAAGCTCATATTTTTGTCGGTTTATACCCGATTACACCCGGATCTAGTGACTTTAACAGTTTAAGGGTGTTGGGTAGTCGTTTCGCGACAAAATAGAGCGGGTTTGGGTCCATACAATATCATACTATCATTACCTCGGGTCGGGATCGATTCTTCTTCTTGGTTTCAGTTTAGAGGAAGAGAGGAAGAGAGAAAGAGCTTAAGTGTGTGTTTTGGGTGGTGTATGGAATGGATGTGAATGAATTAATTAATGGTAATTATGGTATTTATATCATGGGTCATGGGCTTAAGCCTATGGTCTTTTCCTCCTTTCCTTATTCCAAGTCCATTACCCATATTGCTTAACCCAACACAAACCCGACTCATAATAACTCATCTTTTATTTTATTAACCAAAACGAGAGAACGGGATGTTACATTTATGGATTATAAGGTAGGGGTGGTGATCAGTACTGCCAACGCTGATGAGATAGAGGAGAGAGAATTTGTCGATCATGCTCTGATTCGTGATCAGATATCATTATTATTGGGGATGAACGATGAAGAGTTGGATGAGTTGGAGGTTGAGGAAAGTGTGGAGGTTGTGAATGATGATGAAGTCTTGCTTGACACGAGTATTCTACACGGGAATACGTCGTATATTTATGAAGACGAGGAGATAGAGATCGAAGATGTGAAGGTAGAGAAGTACCCTAATATGTATCATCGTTCAAATGTTGATCAGGGTGTTCCAACATCCACTGTAACACACGTTAAAGCTGCTGAAGATCGTCTCGAGAAAACAACAAAGAAGAAGAGTAAAGTATCGGCGAAAGGGTCAAGTTCATTGGATCCTGAAGCTGAAGGTTGGTTCGGGAACCGCAACAAATCCCTGACTTCGAAAATCATTGAAGCCTATCGATATGTTGATCAAGAACACAGGCTGGATGTCAGTGCACGTGCCAAAGCAAATCAGAAGACTACATTTAAATCCGTGCAAACCATCAAAGGTGACATTGTTTCTTGGTTTTACTATTCAGAGTTAAGGGTTTATATTATTAAGTGGGAGAACGGCGTTCAGTATTTTCAATATATTACCGACGTTCTCTCACTGCCGAGGTGGGACGTGCGGACTTCGTCAATCGGCCGTTTATTAACCGTGGTGGAAATAACCTAGCAGAATGGTTTCATCAACATCTGCTCTTTGAGGTCAACCACGAGTTTAAGTCCTTTAAACCGCAGGTTCCACCCAGAAAGTATATTAATGAGATTGATCCTTGCACTGGTTGAAGGAAGCTAGTACTTAAAGTAAATTTGCCTAAGACTATGAAGCATGTACCAGTGATGACCTTTTCGCAAGATCATCTGGCATTCAATCTACGGTACGACGACAACAAAACGGGCGAGGCAGTCATTTTTCTGGGCAAAGGGCTGAAGACTAAGTTTATACGAGTCATACAACCAATGTGGCTCGTTAATTTATCCGATACAGACAATGAGTTGTTGTTCAAGAACAAGATCCACTTCTCCAGACATGAAGACTATGATCGGTCTATGCAATTCCAACGCGTTGTTCGTGTGTGTCACGCATTTGGGGTTCATAGTTGTGCTGACTAGAAGATGAAAAGGTTCAAGTAACTTAAAGACAAAGAGCACGAGACGATGGGGTGTTTGTTAGTGCACGGTTTTGGCCGTCTCGAGTCTTTGTAATCGTTTGTAATTTATTATTAATTTAATGTAAGGGCATTTTAGTAATTTATAAGTCTCATCCGTTTAAGTTATGGCTCATTCGTTAAGGATGTTTAACGAATGAGACCATTCATATTTATAATTTTCCATTCATTAAGGATGTTTAACGAATGGAATTTAATCGTTATTGATTTGTATCCATTCGTTATGGATGACTAATGGGGTATAGAGAATGAGTCATTCGCTATACCATTTTGTTTACTTATGTATTGGATACGAATGAAGGTAATTCATTACGAAATGTGTAACCAATGGGATTCGTCTTCTATATATAGGCTGATTAGCCTGCATAATAAATGAAGTGTTTTATGTTATTTCCTCTCAAGCCGTTACTCTACCCATTTGATTACTTAACACTTCGTTAACATAATTAAGCTTCTTATACACATACATATATCATATAACTAAATCCGATAGTCAATCAATATGAATTGATTAACATATTGAAGCTCAAGCTCTCTCATTTATGGTATTCATTGTGTGATTATTACAAGTGTATACATATTCGCATTGGCAACCATTAACTTGTTAAGCCCGTGGTAGTATGATGATAAATCTATTCGCTCGGCCCGCCCACTCAGGCCTCGGATAGAGGCATGTGTGTTCAGAATCTAACGATCGTTAAACACTAAATGTAATAGTCTAATCATGGATTAGACGATTCGCTAATCGTGTAAGATGTTTGGTTGTTATCACTAAAGTATACAAAGTAACTTAACACATATGAAATGTTTTCAGCATAAAACATATTTTTCTATTATTTTAAATTTAAAACCTATGTTCTCACCAAATATTTTTAGTTGACACTCTTGCATACTTTCAGGTGATGGAAATTAAGTTATGAAGACTCAAGAAGTGTCACGTAGGGATATGTCAGACCTTGAAGTTTAAATAAATCAAGTGTTATGTCTTTCTTGCTATTTGAATTATGTTTGGTTTAAACAATGTTTTAGCTTATATTAATAAGAGTTTTTACATTTAATACATTGTGCATGATTTCAATCTACGCACGCCTCGGCGTTTCTGACCCTAAAAATATTTGCGAATGTAGCCATGTAGGGAACAAACCCCAATAATATTGGGAATGTTATAGGTCAAAATTCCCTTTAAAACATATAGGTAGCTATGTATGTAATTCACAGGTTAATGGAATGAAAGTATGAAAGAAAGAATGAACATATGTACAGTAAACAGGTTAAGTATGTAATATGTATCTCCGAATTAACTTGAATTCACTCAGCGTAGCTTACTTTTGTGATGTTTGAACTTTAGAGACATGTTTAAGTTTTAAATGTTATGTACGAATGATTGATGTTTTAATTGTTTCGCGAAAAGTTTTAATTCACTTTGACATTTAGAATTGTGTTTATGATTAAATCCAGCGCCAAAGTAGGGCACCAGAACCGGGTCCTTACTCCCAACACACCAAGAAGTCCTACACAAGACCCGACCCTTTATGTGATACGTGTAAATTCCACCATTCACCAAATCTCAAGTGTCGTCAATGCACCCATTGCGGTCAATTTGGTCACCTCTTTACCACATGTCGTGAACTAAACCAACCCATGATTCAACCATTTACCTCACCTCTTACCCAACCCCAAGATTTACCTTATGCTCAGCTGTTTACTCAAGCACCTTCAACTATTAGATCTTGTTACAACTGTGGTGATTCTAGCCATTTTTGTAATGCATGCCCAAGACTCGCACACATGAAACAAATTCAATCCTAATCAACCCAAGCCACTCAATATCAAGCTAACTGAGTCCAATTCTATCCCACCCAAGTCACCCAAGCCCAATTCAACCAAGCCCAAGTTAATTAACTTCAATCGATCCAAGCTCAACCCATTCTAGCAATTCAAACCCCACATATTCAAACTATCAAATCCAACCAAAAACCCAATTAACAAACCTTAGTTTAACCAAGGTACTCAAGGACATGTGTGTTACCTCAACAACTCCCAAGTCTAAGCCTCACCTTTCAAAAATGCATGTTACGAAAGAGACGTCTATTTTATTTTTATTTTATTTTCCTAGTTCATTTCATTTTTTATCCATTGTAATGACTCATCTAAATTTTCAATTTTGTTATCAATGGAAAGTTATGGTTATTTATGTTTGAATTCATTTGTTTTCTTCCTTCATGTTATGGTTTTTCTTTAATTTCGGGACGAAATTTCCAAAATGTTGTGAATACTGTAACATTCGTTATTTTTCAAACCCGGCCCGTTTATTTTTCTTTAGTCTCATTTATTATTCGAACGTTTGTTATTAAATAAAATCTCTCTTTCATTTAAGTATGTGTATTTCTTTTATTTATCTATTTATTGATAATACTATGAGAAATATGCATAACATATCCCTAAACTAACATTTTAACCACTTGTGCACCAAAATCCAAAATTTTAAGGACCTAATTTCAAACTAACCAAAATTTCTTCCCTTTTCCCTCCTTCCCGCCGTCACCATCAATATCCCTCATCTCCTCTGTGAATTCCGTCCCAAAACAACATAACTGACATCAAAAAATCATTCCTTGATCCTTAGCGTACCACACCGACACTCTAATTGAGATAAACCATAACAAATGATAGCTAACTGATTAGTAATTACTACCATAACAAATCGAGGCCTAATCGGACCTATAACACTATAAATACATGTCATTGAATCAATTAAACACGTCTACACGCTCCTTACAACATTAGGAATCATAATCCTAACTTAATTTCACCATACAAAGCTGTCAAGATATGTTTTGAGTTTGGTTCATAGCCACAAGCCCTAGTTCGTCGTTATCTATTTATTCATCCTCCAAATCGGTAACTAATTTATGCTTTAACTGTGTTTTTAACTGATTAATCAAAACCCTAACCTAATTTAAATCAACAACAAACGATTAAACTGTATTGATCATCGAGGGTTTGTATTAAATTTGGGGAAGAACAAGTCATCATGTATATCATTTTCCATCCCCATCATATAAACAAGCTAAGGTGCCGGCCTGATGGCCAACGTGTGTGTGTTAAAGATTGAGAATCGACCTGGGGCGCGGGTTCGGGTCTCCAAGCCCGGTTTTTTTTAAAAAAAAACTTTATGTTTGTTACAAAATATTATTAATAATACATCAACAACATCTAATAACTATAATGTAACGAAACCGAGCCTTCGAACCCCCTGACCCGGTTTTATTAGTTAATTTAGTTATATATTTTTTTATCATTTTATTTATTTATTAAATAAATTATATAAATATATATATATATATATATATATATATATTTGTAAATAAGGAAAAAAAAAGAAACTAATATAGGTTTTACCACTCCCTTAATGTACCAACCTATCTTAGATTTCAAAATAAATTTCCGCTTATCCTTTCCGTTAATGTATATTACTATACATAATATTTGCTATTCATAATTAATATTTATTTTATCAACCCCAAAATTTATAATAATAATAATAATAATAAGAATAAGAAACATAATAATAATAATAATAATAATAATAATAATAATAATAATAATCTTGTTAATTAAACTAATAATATTCTAATTACAAATTTACTTAAAACTCTATAAAATCCCAAATCCATCATAAGTCTTGTATTTACAATTATTTCGTTTATAATAAACTAGGAACTTTTATTGACATATCTTGAGGAGCTCGACCGCTTGTATCCTAAAATTTTTCGCCATCACGTTTTCGTTAATCCACTCGTTATGGTGAGTTTACATACTCTTTTTTCCATCTTTAATATTTTGGGGGTAGCATGTACACCTTATTCACTTTTACTCATGTTTTAGTACCACGTCTATTCAAAACAAAATTCCATATATGTTTATGTGTGATTATTGCATGCTCTATGATTATGCTCTATGTGTTTAAATGTATATCTTATGTTTTGTGGTTGGCATATCATCCTCATATATTCTCCTCTAGTATGATCATACATTTACCCAAGTACATTGATTTGTATCAATAGGAACGGATCCACATCTATTTAGTTATTTACATTTTCATAAGATTTGTAATACTCACCATTTACATATGCATTGTGATTTACCTATCTATATATATAAAACTATAACTTATGTATTCTCACCAACATTCATGTTTATAAAATCTATTTGTATACATGCTACAGGTACAAGTAATTGATATTGTTCAAGATCGAAGATATTAGAATATATTTATTCAAAATACAAAAATATGATGCATTTGTTTTGTTTATTGAACTTGTGTACTTGTTAATGTTAATGAAATTAAATAATTATTGTCACTTTGTGTAACGCCCCGATCCCGGTGCCTTACTTTGGACATTGGATTTACTCATAAACACAGTTCTTACAAATCAGAGTTAGTTAAAACTTTCACGGAAACGTTAACTTCAATCATTCGATACAAAACATTCGAACTTTTCTTTAAAACATAACATACAACATCACATTTAAAACATCATTTCTTCCATCTTCAAATGCCAGCTGTTCCATCTGTGTCATGTGCCATCCTCATGCCAGCTTGTTAAACATAACTACCTGCGTGCATACTAAAAGTCAGCTACGCTGAGTGAGTTCTAGTTAAACAGGCAACATACAATAAATTCTCATAAATTCACGTATACGTATCTGAAGATACATATTCCTACTTAACCAAACTTCATTCCTGACACTTTGTAATTATCCATAAGAGGACCATTTCATAATATATATTAGAAGAACAATTACTATCATTCATAGAAGTAACAACTTGAATCACCCATAGAAGGGTCTATATAAACTATCCATAAAAGGATCCCTAGATATTATCCATAGAAGGATCCTTAACGTTACCCATAGAAGGGACCCTATATACTTTCCATAAAAGGACATCCAAATAAGGAACTCTATACCTGATCCATAGAAGGTACTCCATAGAAGGAACGCATACTCAATTATATAATATCCGTATAAGGAAAGCTAATAAGGTTCACAGTCCTTATTTACGCTATCACATATCAAGTCTAGGTCCCATAGTAGTTTAGAGGGATTTTTCATCCTAACTTACTATGCCGGACGTAGATCTCATATACCATTTATGTACCTACTTACACATACATCACATATACGATAACTACATCATAGCATACGAACACTCTAGGCGTTCTTCACATCATTCATCTAACAACCATACTCCCGGACGATACGTTCAATATTCGAAGATTGTTCACGCACCAACAAGCATTCATTCATAACATTCATACATACTATCACATAATTAATCATGGCACACACCTACCATTTAAGGTAAGTGTATTAACGTTCACATTGAGTATGCATGCAGCCCCGAAAACATAACAAGGAAGTGGGGTTAGAAACTCACCTGTCTCCGGGATCTTTCTGAGTTAATAGTGATTTCGTTTTCAATTGAGCACGGCTAACTGTATATCAATTACACATATCAATTTCCTAATCTTATACTCTTTCTTTAGGTTGCACCAGAAATGGTTAAGTCTGGTCTATTCTAATAGCATTGTATTTGAATATCTTGTATTTGAATGGTATTAGAATATATTTGTGTTAGCATACATTTGTGTAACAACTCGGATTTTTAATTGTTATTTTATATAACTATTACCCGACCCGTTTTTATTTTCGTGAAATTTAAATCAATATAAAATATTATTTATCTTTCTCTGTATTATTATATCATTTATTATAATTATTATTATATAATAATTATATAATAAAAAGAATGAATTATATAATTATTGTTTATATATATATATTTATTACATATAAAATAACTTTGAAAATCCACAATTCTTACCCAAAACCATACTTTAACCCTTTAGTGCATCCATCCTTATAATTCAGGGATCTAATTGTAATTCCTACCATATTAACATATTATTGTTATATTATTAATCCAAACCCGACCCATATCATACCCGTGACCCATGTATGTCGCTTGCTCCCTAATCCTTGCGTCTAAACTCGGAATTGAATCGTGTTTATGATTCTCTTACCTTAATCAAACATGCCGACACTCATAATTAAGAAACAAGATCAAGTCTGATTCGTATTAACTATATTTACAAAACCGTGTGTAAACCATTTATGTATATGCCTATATCAAACACCATAAATCAATTATCTTAGCAGAATCAATCCTTACCTCGTCGCCATTAAAACCCCATGGTTAATTACGTTTTGTTAACCTGCAAGTCTGTTCGTATTTGAGTTCGTGGCCGATCCATCTAACGATCAATTAAACTTCATATAATTGTTGTTACAGGTAATATAATATGTTGTCTTGTTCGTCCTGTCATCCTAATCAATAACCGTATGCTTGATTAACTAAACGCAAACGGGATAGATAGATAGATTGTAATTATTAGGGTTCATAGGAGTTTTGGGTAGAACTGTCAGTTGTATATAACTCATCGTTCTCATCTTTTAATCAATAGATCATCTGGCTCAGCTGGTTATTACCTGGGTGTTATGGGGCAGAGGTCGCATGTTCGACCCCCTGTACCCGTTTTGTTTTGAAACATTTTTATTATTATTCTTTGTAAGTAATTTAATAAATATATTAATATCAATATTAACTAATTAAAACCATTTTAATAAAACCGACTTTTTAATACTCATTTAACTCTCGTTTTCGTTCGTGTATATATACATATAGGCATATATGTATATATATATATATATATATATATATATATATATAAATATACATAAATATATATATATATATATATATATATATATTAACTTAAAATCTAATATATATATATATATCAAGTAAACTATATTTATAAAATTATAAATAATAGGTTCCAAGATGTGTTTTATTAATTTAACTAATTATTTTATTTTATAAATCTATATATAATATTATATTATTATAATAGTAACTTATTATTGTTTGTCTAGTTGTCGTGATAAATCCTTACTTAGCGTATCTGTTTTCTCTCGTTTCTCTTAGGCTTTAACGTTCGCGTGTGACTGATCCTGCCTTCACATTATTTTAATCATCTTTTGTTCGTCTTTGAGGTGAGTACCACATTCCCCTATTTTACTTGTGTTCCACGTTTTGGGGACATATGCGTAAATTGTATTTCTCATATATATTTATTCACAAAGCTGCAACTATTGTCTTATTTGTTAACAACATATATTTTACTTGTTTATGTGCTTATATGATTTCGCATTCAGAGAGATCCAACATAATCGCAGAATAGTATGATCATACGCCAGTCGTGATAGCCTTTGTGCTTCTTGACATCTCAGTTATACTTGCTCATTTGGTTTATTTTTTATCCTCATATGACTTGTTGCAATTACTTATTTTTATATATACTATATGTACATCTAAACCGGTGTGTTGCTCACCTTTCCTTGTGTTGACAAAATCATTATATTTTCAACGCATATGCAGGTTATCATTTGATGTGAAGTAACTGAAGTACAAGATCACTTAATGATTTGTGATAGAAACTTAATGAGACATATTGTTATTGATTGATATATGTACTTCGTTTATTTGGATTATGTATGGATGTTTGTTATTTGGAAATCTATTTAATAGATATCAAAACTTTTAATAACGCATGATAGTAACATTTGAAAAGCTGTGACCAATCAGTTTACGCCCCGACATTTCCGCTGTCACACCCCGAAAATCTTATCTTAGCAGCGGAAGACTTAACTAAGTTAATTTTGGGTAATGACATATGCCGTTAGCCAAATCACAAACAAAACGCTTAAATATATAAAAAGGCTTGTTTATTCATCAGAGTGCACATGTTATATTTTACAAAGTTTATTATTATTACAAGCCTACAGTTCCACATCATCAAAACACACGCGTCCTCGGTTCCATCCCATTCATCCCTCGTGATGCCTTCATATTTCTCATTTACCTGAAAAGTATGTTAAAATAATTTTGTCAATACGAATGTTGGTGAGTTTCTCAATTTAAAATCGGGATGTAGCAGTTCTCGACTTTACACCAATTTATTTATCATTCTTATCAATGATAATTTTTATTATTCACCATTATTTTCAATGGGAATTTAATTTCCACTTTTCCAAACATAGTAATATATTTCTTAAACAAAACGTGTTAATTGTAAACAAGCAAAGACTACAACACATGTATGACTATCATTATAATAAATTCGAAACATACCAAAATCAAAATATTCCCACCTTTTCAACCAGAGCGACTGGAAGAGTGGGGGCGTCACCACGATAGATCTACCAGTATTTTTAGGCCCTTTCTCTCTCGGTTAACGGTTTTTCCTTTTATAATGACTCATCCCATTTAACACAATTTGTAAAATATATATCTCTATTTAATTTACATACTTTCCCCCCAAAAACAATTATAAATCATAAAATATTTAAAAGTGGGGATTTTACGAGAAAACTCACCATTTCGGTAGATGATCAGTTATTCCAACTCGACTTGTGTCCTAATTATATAGCACACAATTAATATTTTATTCATATTCTAAGTTATTTCTTCAACTTAAAATAATTCACACATCTTATTTCTTAAAAATGTTATTCTTTTGTTCGTGTGTTTATTTTAGTTTTAACGACACATTGGCGATTCCGTTCAAGTCCAATTCCTATATGATCACTTGACACACACAAGGTCTCTAAACTTATAAATTTAACCCAAGTAGCAGCTAGCACATTTATTGCATAAATATTCTATTTAGAAAATAAACAAGTAATTATATATAATTATATTATTTATATTATATAATAATATTAAGTTTTATAAATTTATATTTTAGTTGCTAGAATATTTACTATTTTATATCTTTATACTTATTACAGTTATAAAATCGTTTTCCGGTTCGGTCGGTTTTATATTAATCGGTGACCCGGTTAACTTTTTCTTATAATGTTGAGTTCTTATATTTTAAGTGTGAAAATACAAAAGTTTTATAAGTCATTTTATTAAAATAGTTCATTTCTTATTTTATTTATAAATTTCACAAAAGTGGCAATTTGGCGTTTTCGGGTCGGTTTGGTCGCGACACGAACCGTCAAAGTTCAAGCTATTCCATCTTGACCTTAATATATATATATTTACTTATGTAAGGTATATATATTATATGGGTTTACGGGCTGTTTTTAAACAGTTCCCAAACCATTGTCGGTTCGCGTTAAAAGTCGCATTTTCCGACCGTGAAAGCTACCGACAAGCAATTTAGGCCATATTAAATATGTCGAACACTTTGTATACTTAATACACATATTTATAATGTATAATTTGAACTAAATTTCAAAACAGTTAATACAAAACATCATCTTTTAGCAATTTCAAGTATAACATGCATATTTTCTAACTTATTAATTGTAGCAACACATGCACATGTCATTTTCATTAAGTCAACTTAGAATGTTTTATCCCTAAAATGTCCAGGTTTTTGTTCTCACTTTATCATGTTTCAATCATTCATATAGTCCATGTTTCACCTTTTTAATAATACATATGAGTAACACATGTGGCATATTTTCTAACATATACCTAATCATATATCAATGGTTCCTTCAATGTTCATGAATCATTTATTTTAACATCATCAATCAAGTTTGCATGCATTGTTATTTTTATTCAAGTGTTATGTTTTAAATCATATATGAGTCTTTCAAAACTATTAAGTAAATTTGAACATTAAAACTAATAATGTGCAGACAAGCAAAGTACACATGCATACATATTACCTATAACTAGACTCACTTTAAAGAACCTGTGTGTACTTTTTCAAACATCAATATTTTATATTAACATAAAATCCACATGCACACTCTTCCTTCTCTCTTTTTCTCGTTTCTCTCTTTGTCCATATCCAACACCCATTTATTTCTTCATCATACTTTTTATCAATTAGTTTTAGTAGTCTACCTAACATGCAAGATAAAATATTGTTTTTAAACATTCATAATCAATTAGATACTGTAACATCCTGAAATTTCTAAAGTAATATTTAATATATTATTTTGTCGAGTGAAATAAACGAGTTAGTGGAACGATAATAATAATAGCAAAATATGAAGACTTAGTAGGATAATTAGATGGGATTAGATATGGACCAAAAGGAAATATGGGCCTTCGGTCCATGGGCTTAAGGGAGTATAAATACCCCCTTAAACCCCAATCCTTTCCATTCCATCCATTTATCCATCCTAATCTCTACACACCCCAAAATACACACAACCCGAACCAAGATCCAAAGGCGAGGACCCGAGCTTGTTGGTGCTAGATCGTCGTGACGAACCAAAGCAACAAGACCAGCTCGTGTTCGTAGTTCGACTCATTTACGGTACGTTTATATCGAGAACTTGTTCGTTTAGGTTGGGACTAGTATAGAAATGATAGATCTGTGTTTGTATGGTAAAAACGAATCCAACAAAGCTAAACTTACTGAAAATGGTTATGATTTGATGGGTTAATCGATTGATAAAAGAACCCATAACCTATATGCCTAAATCGCACCCTTTAAACATCGATGTTAGGTCGATTTGATGGTTGGGGTTTGTAGGCGCTGGTCAGACGAGTCCATGAATACCTTAATCAAGTTATTTGGTTAAGAAACGAAGATGATTAAGGGATTTAAGCACGAACAGTAGCTGCAGCCGACAACTTCGCCTGCAAGCTAAGTTCGCCTGATGAACTTCGCCTGCAAAGCTAAGTTCGCCTGATGACAACTTCGCCTAAAGCTAAGTTCGCCTAAGGTTTAACTTCGCCTAAAGCTAAGTTCGCCTAAAGCTAAGTTCGCCTAAGGTTTAACTTCGCCTAAAGTCGAGTTCGATTAGAAAATAAATTAAAAACGATAAGTAAAAGTAAGCTAATACTAGGCTACCAGATTAAATCAGGCGAGTATTGATACGTGTAACTTATACAGTCAGCCGAGCTCAGTTAAAGAAGGGATTTACAACTATCGGAGGAAGAAGCAGAGTTCAGGCGAGTTTCTAGCCCCATTTCCTTGTTATGTTTTCGGGGCTGTGTGCATACTCGATGTGAAGTGTGAATATACTTACCTTAAGTGGTAAGTGTATGCTATAAATGTTATACGAGGTATATATTTTATAATGCTTGTCGGTACGTGAACGATCTTCGGATATTGCACGTATCGCCAAGGATAGTAAATTCCAAGTGGTTGATAGTGTGTATGAATGTTATGATGTGACTTGTTTATTACGTAAATACTGAACTGATATGAAGTGTGATATAGGCAGGTAGAGGTAGAGTGTGTTAGAAGTGGCAAGAGTCTAGTAAGGGTGTTAGTGGCATCGTTATTATGTGTGTATGAATGCTATGATGTGACTTGCTTATTATGTAAATGATATGAAGCATGTTGTAGACAAGTAGAGGTAGAGCGTGTTAGAAGTGGCAAGAGTGTGGGAAGAGTGTTATTGGCATGACGATAGTACGTGGTAGGGTAAGCCTATACGTGACTACGTCATTAAAGTGGCAAAGTGGCATAACGTTATACGTTATTAAAGTGGCAAAGTGGCAAGGTGGTAGGTGTAAATAAGAGGCTAAGTGGTAAGGTAAGCAGGTTCGATAGTGGACTACATGTCTTCGGATACGTATATGATGCAAGTAGTGGTTGTATGATAAGTTGCTTGATTAACTAGAACTCACTCAGCGTAGCTGACTTTTAGTATGCACGCAGGTGATCAGACCAAAGAACTAGCATGAGGATGGCACATGACATGGATTGAACGGCTGGCATCTTAAGATGGAAGAAAAGATGTTTTAAATATAATGATTTGTTTTATAGTATCAAAGAAGAGATTGAATGTTTTGTAACGAATGCTTCAAGTTTTTATATTCCGCGAAAGTTTTAATGAACTCTGATTTGTAAGAACTGTGTTTATGAGTAAATCCGACGCTAAAGTAGGGCTACGGGTTCGGGGCCTTACAAGTTGGTATCAGAGCATAAGTTCGAGAGATTTTAGCATCCTACATGCTTAGACTCGAACAGAGAATGGGATTTAAAATGAGAAAGAAAGAAGATGCCAGTTTAAGATAGCCATGTGTCACTCAAGCAAGCTCAGTAAAGGTAAAGTGTATGGTAAATGGTGTATGTTAATGTTGGCTTATTTGCTAAATGAAGAATGAGTGCAGGTTAGGGATAGGATTAATTGATCTTAACTGATTAACTGTTTAAGAGTATAAACAAGCACAAGTGAAATCATGAAGGGAAGTATGTAGAACCTGAGGAGTAACGCAAGTAGTTAATTACACTTGATCAACGTCATTAACTACTTACCTTTCGAATCACGTGCTAAATAATTCCTAGAGTGATAACATTTGTGTTTCCTTACAGATAAGAGAGATGACTGTTACAAAAGAGGCGGGCACGAGAAGAATCTGAGGCAGAGCGATATACGAAAACAACATGACTCCAACTGCAAAAAGTAATGAAGAAGTCACGCTTGGAGCTTGTAGTCAGATATGCTAAGAGAGTTGCCAAATTGTCACAAAAGCATCAAAGGAAGCCCTTGGAAAGACGAGACGAGACTTGAGACATCGAGAGCCTCATGGACAAGCTACCTTAATAGCTAGAACACATGATCACCACCCGATGACTGCAAGTCAGGAGTAAGGAGAATGACCCAGGAAGCAAAGACGATTCAATAAAGTGCGTGAATATAAGAAGTGTTCCTTTTACAAGGAATAAGTTAGGTTTCGGGGAGAAACCTCTTTAAGGAGGGAAGACTTGTAACATCCCGAAATTTCTAAAGTAATATTTAATATATTATTTTTTCGAGTGAAATAAACGAGTTAGTGGAACGATAATTATAATAGCAAAATATGAAGACTTAGTAGGATAATTAGATGGGATTAGATATGGACCAAAAGGAAATATGGGCCTTCGGTCCATGGGCTTAAGGGAGTATAAATACCCCCTTAAACCCCAATCCTTTCCATTCCATCCATTTATCCATCCTAATCTCTACACACCCCAAAATACACACACAACCCGAACCAAGATCCAAAGGCGAGGACCCGAGCTTGTTGGTGCTAGATCGTCGTGACGAACCAAAGCAACAAGACCAGCTCGTGTTCGTAGTTCGACTCATTTACGGTACATTTATATCGAGAACTTGTTCGTTTAGGTTGGGACTAGTATAGAAATGATAGATCTGTGTTTGTATGGTAAAAACGAATCCAACAAAGCTAAACTTACTGAAAATGGTTATGATTTGATGGGTTAATCGATTGATAAAAGAACCCATAACCTATATGCCTAAATCGCACCCTTTAAACATCGATGTTAGGTCGATTTGATGGTTGGGGTTTGTAGGCGCTGGTCAGACGAGTCCATGAATACCTAAATCAAGTTATTTGGTTAAGAATTAAAGATGATTAAGGGATTTAAGCACGAACAGTAGCTGCAGCCGACAACTTCGCCTGCAAGCTAAGTTCGCCTGATGAACTTCGCCTGCAAAGCTAAGTTCGCCTGATGACAACTTCGCCTAAAGCTAAGTTCGCCTAAGGTTTAACTTCGCCTAAAGCTAAGTTCGCCTAAAGCTAAGTTCGCCTAAGGTTTAACTTCGCCTAAAGTCGAGTTCGATTAGAAAATAAATTAAAAACGATAAGTAAAAGTAAGCTAATACTAGGCCACCAGATTAAATCAGGCGAGTATTGATACGAGTAACTTATACAGTCAGCCGAGCTCAGTTAAAGAAGGGATTTACAACTATCGGAGGAAGAAGCAGAGTTCAGGCGAGTTTCTAGCCCCATTTCCTTGTTATGTTTTCGGGGCTGTGTGCATACTCGATGTGAAGTGTGAATACACTTACCTTAAGTGGTAAGTGTATGCTATAGATGTTATACGAGGTATATATTTTATAATGCTTGTCGGTACGTGAACGATCTTCGGATATTGCACGTATCGCCAAGGATAGTAAATTCCAAGTGGTTGATAGTGTGTATGAATGTTATGATGTGACTTGTTTATTACGTAAATACTGAACTGATATTAAGTGTGATATAGGCAGGTAGAGGTAGAGTGTGTTAGAAGTGGCAAGAGTCTAGTAAGGGTGTTAGTGGCATCGTTATTATGTGTGTATGAATGCTATGATGTGACTTGCTTATTATGTAAATGATATGAAGCATGTTGTAGACAAGTAGAGGTAGAGCGTGTTAGAAGTGGCAAGAGTGTAGTAAGAGTGTTAGTGGCATGACGATAGTACGTGGTAGGGTAAGCCTATACGTGACTACGTCATTAAAGTGGCAAAGTGGCATAACGTTATACGTTATTAAAGTGGCAAAGTGGCAAGGTGGTAGGTGTAAATAAGAGGCTAAGTGGTAAGGTAAGCAGGTTAGATAGTGGACTACGTGTCTTCGGATACGTATATGATGCAAGTAGTGGTTGTATGATAAGTTGCTTGATTAACTAGAACTCACTCAGCGTAGCTGACTTTTAGTATGCACGCAGGTGATCAGACCAAAGAACTAGCATGAGGATGGCACATGGCATGGATTGAACGGCTGGCATCTTAAGATGGAAGAAAAGATGTTTTAAATATAATGATTTGTTTTATAGTATCAAAGAAGAGATTGAATGTTTTGTAACGAATGCTTCAAGTTTTTATATTCCGCGAAAGTTTTAATGAACTCTGATTTGTAATAACTGTGTTTATGAGTAAATCCGACGCTAAAGTAGAGCTACGGGTTAAGGGCCTTACATATACTACATGCATGTGTGCATGTATGCATGTGGGTTGTTGGTTCCACACACATCCATACACACAACATCGATTTACACTCACACACAACCAAATTTTCATTTCCAACTTTACTTCTTAATCACATGTTTATTAACATCAAGTTCCATAAGTAGGTTAACCATTGATTTAATGTCCAAAAAGTCCATGGGATCTCTTGCATGTGAGTATTTTAGTCCATAATTGTCATTTTCTTATTTTTACTTTATGCATGTTATTTAAATTCTTTAAAGAACATTAATATAAGGTCAACCCTTTAGGTAGGTGTGTATGCATTTTCGGGTTTCCATACACACATATATACATTCACTTTTTAATCCATAACTTGAGTTTTTAGTTTATTTCTTATATGTGTGAAACATTTTAATGCAACACTAGAAAGAAATGAACATTATAAGGCTTCAACCTTGGGTTTTTGGATGGAAAAGAGGAAGAATAAAGAGGAATCTTGAGCTTCCTAGTTCTTTTTAAAAGCTTCCTAGACCTTTGATGCTTCTTTTTCCTTAACCCCTTTAAGCTACTTGATCAAAAGAGACTAGAATGTTGATGAAGATGAAGTTGTAAGGTGAAGTTAGGGGTGGTGGTGGGTGGAGACGGTTTGGTGATGGTGGTGGTAGGGTGGGTTTTTGATTTTTGATTAAGTGAGTGGTGTGAAGATACGATAACTTAGAGATAGCTCCATGTGAGATAAATGGAAGATTGATAGTGATAGACAGTGATGGATCGGTTGGGTTTTTAAAGGGAAAGGATTTAATGAATATAATATGTAGGTTTGATGTGTTGGTGGTGTAGAGTGGGTAGTTGTCACCAATTTAATAAACTTCTTATTTCAATTTAAAATTATTAGCATGAAAGTAGAGAGATTGGTTCAAGGGGGAGGTGGCCGAGATATGGTAGGGGAAGTAGGAGATTTGGTATGCCGTGTTATTATTTAATATAGTATCTTAAGTTTTAAGTTTAACGTTTAACGAATTTTAACTATCTAAACGAACTCCGTTGCTAATAATATTTGTCAGAGTTTATCCGATTTTAGATTCCTGACGCAACGAGCCCAAGAACATAATTTTCGGTAAAACTAGGTTTCTGGCTCACACGGTGTCCACTACCGGCTCTTGACTGCAAACTTATTGATTTTCGCCACGAAAATTTCTAAAAATAAGTTTATCACTTATGTCCACTATTTTTACTAATACTAAAATTTTCCGATCGTTCCCAACTATTTTGGACTTTTCAACATCCCGAGGTATCACCAGTGTTCGTTACGCGCAGTGTCCGCTACGCGACAAATTTAAACTTTTTGAATATAAACAATTAAAACACACATATTTTTAAAGACTCTGAAATAAAATATTATTATTTATTTATTAAAATATTTTATTCAGATAAGCACTGTTACATTAGTTAAAGCTAAATTTTCCGGGATTTCACATCCGCCGTAGGTTGGGGTGTGATAGATTGGTATCAGAGCCGAAGGTTTAAGATAGGTCGTTAGTGGTGCCTTAGTAACGTGCTTAGAAGCCCTATACGTGATAATCTGTTTGCCTTATATGTTCAAAATTAATTGTGTTTATCTTTCTTATATAATTATTTAATGAAAATTTATTATTGTATTATTATGCACACACACACACAAACTCCGAGGCTATGCCTCAACATTCAAAGAAAACTTTTTGAAAATTAGATTGCTTTTATTTTTGGGAAATTTCTTAAGAATTCCCACCTGTTTTTTCGCTCTTACACCTTAGGGCTAGGTTATGTAGCATGTCCCTATGATAAATGAAAGGGGAAGGAAACTGTGAGTTGGGCCTTGGCAAAACGGTTCCAAGAACCAAAGGTAAGACGCTATTCCTTACCTGTGGGATAACCTGACCACAGTACTCGACCCTATGGACCCGAGCGAGACCAAAAATGCCATATGACCGACACTCTAAGTTGTCAACTGTGACCACATTAGTGGTTGCATCCTTATAATATTTTAAACCGAATTCACGGTGGTTCGTGGCTATACTCAGTTTTCCCTATTATTGTGTTCCGTTATTTAAATGGTTAGTTGGGTGAAAAATCCATGGAACCCATAGGCGCTCCCTCCTACTATCCATTTCTTAACTTGTTGTCGTATTTTTGTTGGAGTGATCAACGTGGTGATACACAAGATACTCCGAAAACCCAAATTTTATTTCGATTGTTCGTTATTTAGTTTGGTCGGTTAAAACGCCATGTAACGCTCATTAGGCCGACAAACTTCATTGCATTGTTAATTCGTTAATTAATTGGGAAAATCAAATTGTCATGTAACTCTCATGGGCTGTCCAACTCAGTTGTTTTTATTCATTAGTTTGTTGGGCCATTCAAATTGCCATGGAAAGCTCATGGGAGGCCAACATTCACAATTTATATTTCGCTAGTTTATTGTAAACTTAATAAACCTAAATTTAAACTAACTTAACTCCTCATGTAGTCATCACACATTAATCATATTGACTATATCATCTAATAACTATTTACGCAATGTACCCCCCTCATCTTACAAACTTTTACTTTTAATCCTCATGACGCAATTTCTCTTATTTCTTAAGGCAGCGTTATTATAAGTTATCTAAATAATTAAAAATTTTATTATCCTAATATTTTCCTCAACTTATCATTCATCTTATAAATCTTTATTTTTTATCCTCGTAAAATGTCTCATCTAAGAAACCACCGTCATCTTCGACATCAATCGTCTGATTCTCATGATCATCGTATGGTTGCCTGTATCACCAAAGATATAGTTGATGTGATACCTTGGATAGTAACCCAAATTCAGGACATCAATGCAACCAATTTAACTTTTCCCACAAATTCCTCTGCTGGTGACTACAAACCAGCTACCTCCACTCATCCTCGCAACAAGAAACGTAAGAACCTTGCTGCAACAAAACCTACTTACCTGCAAGTCTCCTCAAATAAGAAACCTTACCTCGGTCCTTTCCCTTTATACTCCATTTGTAACCATCATCACTCGGTTAAATTCCTATGCCATTGCTGCATCCAATGTAACCGTTACGGCTATCGTGCTAACACCTGCCGTGTTCCGCCTACTGCACAAGCTATCCCACAACAGCATACCCTCTTGCTCAAACCGGTGTTCCTAATGCTCGTTCTTGCTACCATTGTGGAAACCCAAATTACCTCCGTAATGCGTGCCCTCAACTTACCCAGGCTAATCAAGCCCAATTTGCGACTACACCATACTACTTGACCCATGCTTACAAGGCTCAAACCCATCAACCTCATGTCCCTCAAGCTCCTCTCATCAATCAAGGTTAACCTTACTTAACCCAACACTACCAAACCCCGCAACCGCAAGCTCAAGTTTACCGAGCATATTTCCACCAAACAACCTTCTTGCAAACTGTTCAAGCTCACGTTATTCAAGCTACCCCAAAACAACCTACCTTGACTGCTCCAACTTCTATGAATGCAACTCTTTATAGTGCCTCGAGTCACGTCAATTAAGCTACTCAACGACCGTGAAGACCTTTGTCATTCCCTTTATATATCATAATTTATTGTATTTTTCTTAATTACGTATTGTAACGCCTTTTTATGGCATTGAATTATTTCTCCATTTGAACTAATTATCTTCTATCTAATAAATAAAGTTTCTTTTGTTTAAATAGATTGTTTATTGAAGCCTATTGTTATCTTATTTCTTTACCTACATTAACCTTAACTATTTATAAGTTATCTCTTCCTTAACTTTAAATACTAAGATTTTTGCGATGTCTTGTAGATTTCTTTGCTTTAATAAAATCCACTTCAACTTTCGAAATGTTTTATATATTGGTTTTAAAATTAAAATTTATTGAAACGTTTGTTTACTCAAAATCATGTATTTTCAAATATTTTGTAAATCCGCACGATGGGACGAATAATGTGGACCATCCGACGATGAAAATAATTATGGTCTGGAACATAATTATTGAAATCCTCGCATTGAAATCATGTTGCGTAAAATTGTGTGTCATAGTATTAAATCGAAAGTAGTTGGGATAACGGTACAAACGTAAAGATGATAAGGACATGGTGGATACGCCGCTGGTACATCCTATATATAAGTGCCCTTATCGGATTTTCATTTGGAGCGTTGTTATAACTATTAAAAGTTTTGTATTATGATTAATTTTAAAATTTTCATTTTCTCAAATCAAATGGTTTTGTTATTGTATCCATTAATTTTGAAACAACATTTCCTAAGGTATGGTAGACTGTAACAACTCGGATTTTAAATTGTTATTTTATATAACTATTACCCGACCCGTTCATTTTTGGGAAATTTAAATCAATATAAAAATTATTTATCTTTCTCTGTATTATTATATCATTTATTATAATTATTATTATATAATATATATATTTATTATATATAAGTTAACTTTAAAAATCTACAATTCTTACCCTAAACCATACTTTAACCCTTTAATGTTTCCATCCTTATAGTTCAGGGATCTAATCGTAATTTATGCTATATTAATATATTATTAATCCAAACCCGACCATATCGTACCCGTGACCCATGTATGTTTCTTGCACCCTAATCCTTGTGTCTAAACTCGGAATTGAATCGCGTTTATGATTCTCTTACCTAATCAAACATGCCGACACTCATAATTAAGAAACAAGATCAAGTCTAGTTCGTATTAACTATAATTACGAAACCGTGTGTAAACCATCTATGTATATGCTTATATCAAACACCATAAATCAATTATCTTTGCAGAATCAATCCTTACCTCGTCGCCATAAAAAACCCCATGGTTAATTACGTTTTGTTAACCTGCAAGTCTGTTCGTATTTGAGTTCGTGGCCGACCCATCTAACGATCAGTTAAACTTCATATAATTGTTTTTACAGCTAATATGATATATTGTCGTGTTCGTCGTGTCATCCTGATCAATAACCTTATGCTAGATTGATAGATTGTAATTATTAGGGTTCATAGGGGTTTTGGGTTGAACTTCCAGTTGTAAATAACTCATCGTTCTCATCTTTTAATTAACAGATCATCTGGCTCAGCTGGTTATTACCTGGGTGTTATGGGGCGGAGGTCGCAGGTTCGACCCCCTACACCCGTTTTGTTTTGGAAAATTTTTAATATTATTCTTTGTAAGTAATTTAATAAATATATTAATATCAATAATAACTGATTATAACCATTTTAAGAAAAACCGACTTTTTAATACTCGTTTAACTCTTGTTTTCGTTCGTGTATATATACATATAGGCATATATATATATATATATGTGTGTGTGTGTGTGTGTGTGTGTATATCAAGTAAACTGTATTTATAAAATTATAAATAATAGGTTTCAAGATGTGTTTTATTAATTTAACTAGTTATTTTATTTTATAAATCTATATATAATATTGTATTATTATAATATTAACTTATTATTGTTTGTCTAGTTGTCGTGATAAATCCTACTTAGCGTATCCATGTGCTCTCGTTTCTCTTAGGCTTTAACGTTCGTGTGTGACTGATCCCGCCTTCTCATTATTTTAATCATCTTTTGTTCGTCTTTGAGGTGAGTACCACATTCTCCTATTTTACTTGTTTTCCACATTTTGGGGACATATGCGTAAATTTTATTTCTCATATATATACTTATACACAAAACTACAACTATTGTATTATGTGTTAACAACTTATACTTTACTTGTTTATGTGATTATATACTTTCGCATTCGGAGAGATCCAACATAATCACAGAATAGTATGATCATACGCCAGTCGTGATAGTCTTTGTGGTTCTCGACATATCAGTTATACTTGCTCATTTGGTTGATTTGTTATCCTCATATGACTTGTTGCAATTACTTATTTTTATATATACTATATGTACATCTAAACTGGTGTGTTGCTCACTCAACCTTGTGTTGACAAAACCATTCTATTTTCAACGCATATGCATGTTATCGTTTGATGTGAAGTAGGGGTGGCAGTTGTGACCCATTGGGTTGAATGGGTTGTATCAAAATGTATATGATGGGTCAGAATGGGTCAAACTAAAAAAAAGAAAATAATTGAAACAGGTCAAAACAGGTTGACATTTCTCGGAGTTTTTTTTTTAATGGAACAAGAAAAGCGGAAGAAATTTTTAGTATTTTTACTTTTTAAGTTTTTGATTTATATTTCGAGTTATAAGTTTTTAATTATTTTTTTTGAATTTTTTGGTGAGGGGTTTTGAAATGGGTTATGAAATCTCAACCCATTTTGACCTATTACAAATCCCCTCATTAAAAAATTCAAAAAAATAATTAAAAAATTATAACTCGAAATATAAATCAAAATCATAAAAAGTAAAAATACTAAAAAGTTTCTTCCGCTTTTCTCGTTTTATAAAAAAACCGAGAAATGTCAACTCGTTTCAATCATTTTCGTTTTTTAGTTTGACCCATTCTGACCCATTATATACATTTTTATACAACTCATTCAACCCATGGGTCAAAACTGCCACCTCTAATGTGAAGTAACTGAAGTACAAGATCACTTAAGTATTTATGCTAGAAGAAAACTTAATGAGACATATTGTTATTGTTTGATATATGTACTTCGTTTATTTGGATTTTGTATGGATGTTGTTATTTGGAAATTTATTTAATAGATATCAAAACTTTTAATAATGCATGATAGTAAAATTTGAAAAGTTGTGAGCAATCTGTTCACGCCCCGACATTTCCGCCGTAGGTTGGGATATGAAAATTTGTATTCTAATGGCATGTGATTAGAATGCATTTGTATTTCAATGGCGTGTGATTAGTATACATTTGTTATAGCATTCATTTGTATTCTAATGACATGTGATTAGAATACATTTGTATTCTAGTGGCATGTGATTAGAATACATTTGTGTTAGCATTCAACTTGTATTAGAATACATTTGTATTCTAATGATCATATTGTATTCTAATTATCAGATTGTATTTTAATGATCATATTGTATTCTAATGATTCTAATGATCACATTGTATTATAATGATCATATTTTATTATAATGGTCACATTGTATACTAATGATCACATTGTATTCTAATAATCATATTACATTCTAATGATCACATTGTATTCTATTGATCACATTGTATTCTGATGATCATATTGTATTCTAATGATCATATTGTATGCGAGTGTACTCATTGTATTCGAATAAGGGCATTGTATGCGAGTGTACTCATTGTATTCGAATATGTGGATTGTATTCAAATCCATTCATTGTATTCAAGTATGCCCATTGTATTCAAATCCATTCATTGTATTCGATTATGCCCATTGTATTCGAGTATGCTCATTGTATTCGAATCCATTCATTGTATTCGAATAGGTCCATTGTATTCGAATCCGTTCATTGTATTCGAGTATGCCCATTGTATTCGAATCCATTCATTGTATTCGAATAGGTCCATTGTATTCGAATCCATTCATTGTATTCAAGTATGCCCATTGTATTCGAATCCATTCATTGTATTCGAATAGGTCCATTGTATTCAAATCCATTCATTGTATGCGAGTTGGTCCATTGTATTCAAATCCATTCATTGTATGCGAGTTGGTCCATTGTATTCGAACAAAACCAATGTAATCAAATTTAATCAGTGTATTCGAATCTTTATAATGTAATCGAATGAGCTGAAACCGTTTGGTCCTTTAGGGACGTTTTTCATGACTTTAATACCCTATTATGGTCCAATATCATCCCATAAACGTTTCCCTAACCGTGCTCGGCTAAGACTTAACCCGGTTATCCATAAAGCTTGAACCTTTATGGGTTTAAAACATTCAAAGGCTAGATCTAGGGTTTCTTTTATGAGCCGTGTATGTCCATGACTTCGTTAAGTCCATAAAACGTCAAGTTTGCAACTTTATGGTTCGTCTATACCCGATCTACTCTAGGGTTAAGTTCTAGGGCAATCCGTTCATAAAAACATAACCTTTATTTGTAAAGAACATACCTTTATGCGTTTTTAGGCTACGGTTAGCTTCGGTTATGAACAATAATCTTGTATCTTGCTTGTATATCCAAGATCTTCAAGTATTAGAGCTCGGTTTGGTCTTTGGATCTTCATTCTCGGTCATGGCTATGGATGAGGTGTTTGTGTGTGTTTTAGAGTGTGTAAGGAGGCTATGATGTAGAAATGGATAAAATGGAAAGGATTAGGGTTTATGGGGTATTTATACTCCCTTAAGCCCATGGACCTAATGTTCATCTTTTCTTTTTGGTCCATAATTTATTCTTCCTAATAGCCTACTTATCCATCCATCTTTATTATTTTATTATTTCTCTATTAACCCGAGTAAACTATTATGCCATAATAATTAATATATTAAATATTATTCTTTGAAATTTCGAGATGTTACACTTTAATTAGTGTCTTTTGAGCTACTGTCCAATCAATACATTACGCCCTGGCATGTTCCGCCGCCTTTGGTCGGGTTGTGATAATGGTTGCCAAGTTTTTCCTTACTTAAGGGATTACCTTAAGCAAAAACTCACACATCCAAGTATCCCGTGCGTTTTTATTGGATATAGCTCTCAATATAAAGGATATCGGTGTCTTAATCCGACAACCTCTCGCATTTTGTGTCACTGGACATGCACGATTTACTGAATCGGTTTTCCCTTTACTGGTCATTATGGTGTTTCAAGTTTAACAAAGCTGGATATTACCACATTTTTAGAAGAATTTAAAAAGAAACGATTACCAACTCAAACATCTCCTAGTCTCACAACACCCGTCAACCCAACCACATCCACTACTAGCCCACCTCATGCATTGTGTCAGCCAAATTCTTCACCAACCTTGAAGAAACACGAATCCGTTCCCCGTATAGGGTCCTGGATCGAATGAGTCCACATGATACAATACGATAACTACTAACACAATATGAGTACAACTTCCCAAAGTCCAATGACCGGAACCTGCAAAACTGACACAGTGAGTCTCGTTACAGGAAGGACAAGAGGGGGGGAGTTTCCTGTAACCACCCTCCAGCGTGAGAATCGGTATCGTTCATAATGGAGTAAAATACTGAAGTCTACAGACTAAATATATTCAGAGTATAAGTGAGTCAGAGTGAGAGTGAATCAATACCTCATGCAGTTTGACAAGGTATTTATAGCCGAATGATGTAGGAAGATAACTGGGCCAGCTGTCCTCTTCTAGAAAATCTCCCTAACTGTCTGGACGCGTGTCTCTTTATGATAGGTTGAGCTATACGTCCCATGTGCACGGGTATAACAACCTGGACACGTGTCGCCTTATGATAGGACGTACCACTCGCTGGTCATGTGCACGGTTATAACAACCTGGCCAGGTGTCCTTCGCTTATTGGCTGGCGAGTCATGTATTCTTCAAGTAATGATCGTGGATATTCTTCTAGAGGATAGTTAGTTGATGACAGTTGTCCAGTTGGCATTGCCTTCCGGTCATTTTGGCGGATAGATGTCCTATCTCGCGGATGACTTCTTAGGGTGCATGGGTACTTTTGCATGTGGTGTGAGGATGTTCTTCCTCAACCATGTTATGCGGGTGATCCATATGTTCCGCGGGTGTTATATGAGAGGTTCCTCTATGACCCGCAGGTGGTACTTAAGGGTATTTGGGTCTTTTTGGTACCCTACCTCTATAAGTCCCCCAATCCAGTGTTTCTTCCGCGTGAAGTCTTTATGCGGTTGAAATTTTGGACTTAATGTATTTTGGGGGTTTTTGAATTTTGAAGTTTGGTAGAAAATATCTTCTGTTGGTGTAGATAAACATGAAAAAGGGACAAGTTGACCACTCGCAGGCGCGTGAACAGGTGATGGAACGTTTATGACGGTTGTCACTGTACCCGACTGTGCATCGTTTTCCTCTTTTTCGAATTTCCTGCGTGACATGGCGGTTGTTGATTAGGCGATGACTTTTTCTCTCCACTGTTCATATCCCATCGCATTAATTGCGATGGGTATAAATAGTGGGAGATATCTTCTATTCAAAGGTTTATCGCCTTTGATTTCCAATTATCTTCTTGCTTTTTCCCTGATAAAATACTGAACTTCTCGTACATCCTTTTGCTATTTCTCCAAATCTTTACTGTAATGGCGATTGTTCAGACTGAGGTTGATGAAATAGAAGTTTCATGGGATCGCTATAAATACGAGAAAGTGCTTGAGACTTATGGTATTCCACCGGAGTGGGAACCGGAATTTCCCTCTCCGGGTTCCATAGCCAACCTGCCGCCGCTTGGCAAAATGGCTGTGTATTCTGATTATTTCGTCTATGGGAATTTCCGTTTTCCCATATCGAAATTTTTTATGAAGGTGCTGACTGCATATGGCATCCACTTATCCCAGTTACACCCACGTGTTGTTATGCGAATTCATCATTACGAATCGTGTGTACAGCACATGATATGCTACCACATCTTGACCGACTTCCGGTCTTTTATCGGTTCGCCAACCGTGACGGTTGGTTTACATGCCAAGGTTTTTCCGATAGGAGTATCGGATACGAAGTTGAGAAAGGTTCTCCAGGTTGGCGTAACAAATTTTTCTGGATCTCTGAGGACGTGGTGACTGTTACCCTGGTTCGTCGTCCGGTTAATAGGGCTCTTCCGGACGTTGTCACGGACGCTCACGAGGGTCGTGATTGGTACAGTATTTGAACGGCGGATCCAACGCCAATGCGGGCGTTGCCTGAGGAGGCTCTAGTTTGGGCAGGCATGAGCCGTTTATGGCCATCTGAATTTATGGAGCCTGTTTTCATTGATTTGAATGAACGTAAGTTCTCCTTTTTGCCTTTTCTTTTCCTCGGAATTTTTTAATGATTGATTTTTTATCTTTTCATGTCGGGGTTCTATGCTTAACGCCCTTTTTGAGGATAGGGGTTGTGTCCGTAAAAGCATCCGTGATGCAGGTGACAAACCTATCCTTGAAAAGACCAAGGCCCAATTTCTTTTTCCGACGAAGGTGCGGGCAGAACCTATAATTTCGGACGCTACCTTTCAAACAGGTGCGTATATTCTAAATCCTCCTCCACTTAATGCTCTTACTTCTGGTGGAATGATTGCCATTTTATCATCAAGCGATGACGATGACGATACTTCTGGATATTCCGCCTCTCAAGAGGAAAGGAACTCTAATGACAATGCCTCTGAATTTTCCTCTGTCTCACATTTATTAGCAGAGTTGGAAAATAAAAGGGGGTTCTCGTCCTTTCAGGCGAGTGGTGCGGGTGCAACCACCGCGGAGGCTGGAGAAGGATCTTCCAAAAAGAAAAGGAAGACTCATCGTCCTAAGAAGCCACAGTATAGTCTTGCTGAACGTATGGATATAGTAGAAGGTATGTATTTCAATTTCTGTATTGTATTGTTTTTGAAATGTTAGCTAAGCGTAGATTTTTTGTGCAGATCCATCGATCATTGGAGACGATGTGTCTGAGAAATTACCATCTCCAACCCCCATAGTTGAGAAACAACCTTCTCCGCCTCCGGAGAAGACGGTTAAATATAGACCACCCACTCCTCCGACCGATGATACTCTGGAGGAGCCTATTGTCCAGTCTGGAAATGATGGTTCTTTTGATTATCTTTTTCAAACTGGGACTGCTACTGGTTTTCAGGAGAATAACCCTGCTGTGAATGCAGATGGTTCCAGGACTGAGGAATCTCCACCACGTCCTCCTCCACAATTTGCTTCTACCTCCTCGCCATTGACTACGGGTGCAGGAGGAAATTTTCGATTCAGACCCTTCGTCCAAGAGGTTGGTGGGGGTTCCATGCAAGGTGCCCCTCTTCGTTGTGAATCGTCAGGTTCACGTTATTATGGGGATGCTAATCTGGGGGACAATTTTAACCTATTTGTCTCGCCGTGGGATATAATCAATGGGTCTCGGTTTTCCGATCCCAGGACCTGTATGAGTTTTGTTAAACACTGCGTGCCACCTGCTGAACACCAGCGTGATCATTCCCTCCACGACCTTCACACGGACTTATCCTTTTACCTGGCTAATACTTTGGCCAGTACCCAAGAAATCTTGCGTGAATGGCGTACCATGGGTGGGAAGCTAGGTGAAGCTTCGCAGGCTGTTGAAGCTGCAAAGAAGGAGGCCGAAGATCACCACTTGGCAGCTAAAACAGCCCAGTGGAAGCAGGAGGACGCAGAGGCTGCCCTTAATGGTGAGCAAGACCGGAGTGCTGCTGCTGCTCGTAAATGGAAAGATGCTTGTGAAATGCATAACTCTTTTCTTGAGGCTGTCCGGGCTAAGGCACAGAAGGAAAATGACGATTTGGCACGGGCTCAAGAGGCAAACTCAGCCTTGGAAAATCAAGTGACCCTTCAAGGTACTCGAATCCAAGAGCTTGAAGCGTAACTGAAGCTGCATAGGGAGCAAGTTGAGCTTAGAGATAAAAGTGCAACTGAGATTCAAGCTGCTTATGACTCCCTCTTGCAAGCTCTCAAAGAAGCAAAGACTCGTGCCACTGCAGCCTTAAGCGAGAAACAAAAAATGGCTGAAGAATCTCAAGTACTCCGCGAGCGGGCTGAACATGCGGAGCAAGACCGTCAATGGTTCTTCACTCGGGGACTTGATTCTGTAACCTTTCTCTCGCCTGTAGTCTACTATATTTTTTATGTCTTGATGCTAAATAACTTATGTTTTTATGCTGCCAAGTCATCCGCCATATTAAGAGTAGTCCAGAGCTTATTGACAGTTTTGCTGAACTGATGACTGGCTCATCTCAACTTGGGCGAATGAAAGGTTTTAATGAAGGGATGACCTATGCTCAAACTAATGTCTCTCCGAAAAGTCATCCGCTTCATGGCCTTGATGTCAAGCAGGAGTATAATATGCGGATTAAGGATCACGGAAACTTGGTGTTTATATTGCAAAATAAGCTTCCAGAATTTGCTGCGGCCAGTGACGGTGTGCAACAATTGAGGGAGTACCTTAACGATGAATATGAGGATGCCTCCTCTGAGGACACTCCACCAACTCCTCCGGAAGATGTTGTGGTCACGAACCCATAGGATTCAATAAGTTAGGTTTTAAGACCTTTGTAATTATTCTTCCCCGTATTGTAATTATCTTTTGACGTAATGGAACGAAATCTTTGTGAACATTATACTTGTGAGTGTAATAATATCCTTTGAAAATATTTTTGAAATTTGAAAATTTTTGTAAGTTGGATAATCCTGGTGACGTGGTGGAGAGAGAAACTTTTTAGGGACAGCAGACAAGACGTGTATGATGTCTTTGACAGCCTGTTCGCACTTACTTAAATCTCCCGCCTGACGTGTCAACCATCTGACGGTCCGCAATTTCTCTATCTTCTGACGCTCCATTGGTCACGTTAATTGCGGTTAGTATAAATAGATCACTCGTGATTTCCATTTTATTCTTACTACTTTCAAACTCTTTCTTTCTCAGATTTCCAAAATTTGAATCTTCTGAAATTAACTTCTTTCTTACTTTAAACCAAACGTGTTAATCCAATGGCTGGGGATAAGAAAGGTAACCCTGCCATTAATGAAGTTGTTGTAAACCTCAAACGCAAGGATTTTGACGATATCGTTAGTGTGTATGGTCTGGCGTCTGAATGGGAGCCAGAGCGTCCGGCAAGTGGTTCCGTTGCAACCAGTCCTCCTCCGAAGAAGATGGCTGTATATGTGGACCATTTCACAACGGGTAATTTCCGGATCCCGGTTACTAAATTTGTGCAATCGGTCTTGACGACCAATGGGATACACATCTCGCAAATCCATCCCTTCGGAATGTTGAGAATTTGACACTTCGAATTCTGTTGCCAAGCTCGTAACCTTGAGCCATCTGTTGGCATGTTTGCCGTGTTTTACAGGATGACCTTCCGCGATGGATGGTACAGCTTTACTTCCATTGAGAAGAAATTTGTAGGTATGGAGTGGATCTGTATCCTTCATGGCTGGAAGCCTAAGTTTTTCTCGATCCGAGAGGATGTTATTCCTTTCGCGATGACTAAACGCAGGGCGGAGGATGCCATGCCATTAGTTCCGGCCCCTGCTCATGAGGGCCTTTCGTGGTTCACAACATTGACAGCCACACCAACTCCCATGTGCCCTATCCACGAGGGAGTGATGGTGAGTGCAAAGATGAGCCGTTTATGGCCGTTTCCTGACTTGGAGCCATATTATGAGAAGACCGACAAGAGTAAGCTTGGTGTTACTTCTACCTTTCTTTAATAAATGTCTGATTTCTGACTTTTATTATTGTTTGTATAGGTGAGGGTTCTGCCTTTGATACGCTGCTGGACCATGAAGGTGGAATGATGGTGCGTCGTCCAATTGATCCAAGGGATGTGACCTTTTTGGAACGTAGCAGTGTTAACTTCCTATTTCCCACCGCGTTTCGTTCGGAACCTGTAGTCTCCGAAGCAATGTACGCTAAAGGTGAGGATTACGTTCAAGAGTCCATCCAGAAAGGTGAGGGCATTCTACAACCCCGACCTGTGACTGCTATTACTTCTAGCGGAGTGATTGTACTCTTTTCGTCTAGCGAGGAGTCATCACTCTGCGAAGGAAGTTTCTCAGTTGATGCTACTAATGTTGTGCAATAAACTGTAGGTTTGACCCATTAGAAAGCCACTACTAGCCAGGCGGCTGACCACGACGATGTTGCGGACGTTAGTGCTAAAGGTAATCGTCCGACCGCTGATGACACCGCCTCCGAGGGTGTGCATCATGCTGTTGATGCGGGCACTCCCAAGGCGGCCGGTAAACGGAAGGCTAATCCTGCCAAGGCTGCACCATCAAAAAATCCAAAAAGGTAAAAACCTGCTGCTGAATTGGAAACACGCCTACAACAACTTGACTCGGAAGAAACTTCCTTGGGTAAGTATAATGTTCTTCCAATTTATCAATTGCTATGGGCCAAGTGTGCATCTGGTCTATTGTTAACATTTTTTAATGGCCCTGAATGTGTTCTCTGGGGATGTTGCAGGTCCAAAGAGTTCGACAGTGCCACCTCCTCCGCCACCTCCTAACACCGCCAAAGAACCAATCGTTGTGGCGGATGATTCCCCATTGAAGGATAGGAAGGTTGATGATACTGACCATGTCAGTATGTCACCTTCCTACAATGTTCATCACTTTAGGGATCAAGGAGGGGAAAGCATGTTTGGCCCTGGGTCTCGATCCTCTTCGTCTCCTCGTGAGGGAGACCTTACTCCACATAATCCACATTGGTCCTTACGCCGAAATTCGACATTTCTCAATGTGGATATATGCTTTGAATATTTATAGGAGAGTCTTCCTCCTGCTGAAAAGGAACGACATCGCCGTCGTATTCGCCAGGAATTGCTGAATTCAAATTCTTATCATATGGCGAATACGATCTATACCAGCCAGGAAATAACCCGGGACTGGTTGGCGATGAATGAGGAGTGGGATGAATTAGCGTCCTCCGCGTCCGACGCGAAGAAGGAATCCCTCAAGGCTATAAATGAGGCTAAGGAGAGCCACCAAGCGCTGGAAGCAGAAAGAACCGCTCGTTCCGCCGCCGAGGAAGCCAGGGTTGTTCTCCAAAGGCAATTGGATGAACAAACCAACTTAATAAAGACTCTTCAGGCTGAATCGGCAGCCAAAGACAAGCGTTTGTCGGACCTTGGTGCCAAGACGCGAGATCAGGCCTTGGAGTGTGCCGGCCATAAGATGGAACTTGTCCGGGCTAAGGTGGACAAGAAATGGTTGTTAGCAGAAGGAATTCCCAAGGTACTTATCTTGTTTTGTTATAAATAGTCTAAGTATTCAAAGTTACTTATATTCTATTATTTCAACATGTCATTGCTGATGTTTGGGCAAGTGATGAGCTTGGGAACTGTGTTGCTATCCTCCTGAAAGCGTCTAAGCAAGCTGGCCGTCAGCTAGCCTCCAGGAAGGCTATAAATTTGCTTTCGAATCTAGGCTACCGGAAGAATATGTCTTGGCTGGTCAAGATACTGCTGCCATCCTTGTCCAGAAAACAAAGGATTTTGATTCTTTGAAGTTTTCTTTGGCGTAGCAGATATCCGAGCTTGCAGATAAAAAGGATAGCATTGAGCGGCTGAAGGGCCTTCTTGATCTTGGGGAAGAAGAAGAAGACTCGGATGATGCGGAAGGCGATAACGCGGAGCATAAAGATGCAGCGTTCTAGATATATTTTTTCCTTCCTTGTAATTTGAATTTCTTTGTAATCCATTTTGATCTGTAATAAGAAGTCTTTGTTGTCCGGTACACTTTGTTTATTCTTTTATAACATAAGTGTTTGTAGGATCTTCCTTGTTTATCAATACAGGATTACATAACTATATATGTTGTGAATGATTGGAATAAAATTTCCATAGATGAGGCATAAGTCGAATTACAGAAGATGAAATTACATAACTTTGCTAGTCTATTTAGGTATTCTGGCTGGAAAGAAAAACATACTATATGTAACATTTCTTCAATTGGGCCCCATTCCAAGTTCTAGGGATCTCAGTCCCGTCCAACTTTTCCAACTTGTAAGCACCTTTAGATAACACTTTTTTAATTCTATAAGGTCCTTCCCAAGTCGGGGCCAACTTGCCCAGAGGCTCTTGCCCGGAGGCTTCATTGTTGCGGAAGACAAAATCTCCCGCGTCGAATTCGCATTTCTAGACCCGCGAGTTATAATATTTTTGCAACTGGCGTTTGTAGTTGTGCTCGCGGATCGATGCCAGTTCTCTCCTCTCCTCGAGGAGATCCAGATTCATCCGGAGTTCTTGATCATTATCCTCGATCAATAGAACTCTTGCGGACGGAATCCCAATCTTGGCCGGAATCATGGCCTCTGTGCCATAGGTTAAGCTAAAGGGGGTTTCAGAATTACTGGGATTATTTTGGGTGCGGAAGGCCCATAGTACATAGGGCAATTCGTCGACCCAACCCGTCCGTTTAGTTCCTAACCTTGTCTTGATTCCTTCTTTGATTGTCCGGTTGGTTCTTTCAACCTGACCGTTTGCCTGCGGGTGGGCTACAGATGTAAAAATTTGAGATATCTGTAATTCTTTCAACCATTATTGTAGCCCACTGTCTGTGAACTGAGTCCCGTTAACGAGTTCCAGTGGGAGACCGAACCTAAATTCCCATAGGAATTTCTTAACACTTGTTGCTGTTATGGAAGCAACCAGTTTGGACTCCACCCACTTCGTGAAGTAGTCAATGGCTACTATTAGGAATTTGACACGTCCTGGGGCATCGGGGAAAGGTCCCATTATATCTATAGCCCATTTCTGGAACGGCCAAGCTGAAGTGACTGGAACAAGTTCGTTCTTTGGTCGTAGTGTGTTAGGAGTATGACGTTGGCATGAATCACACTTTCTAATTTCATGCAAAGCATCCAGATGCATTCCTGGCCAATAATATCCAGCGTTCATTAACTTTGCTACGACCATGCGCGGACCTGTGTGAAGACCGCAAATACCTTCATGAACTTCTCTGATTAGATAGTTCGCATCCTCGGCATCCACACATCGAAGTAGTGGTCCGAGGAAGTAACGTCGGTATAAGACACCGTCATGTATCTGATAGTTCAAGGCTTTGTGTTTTATCTTCCGGGCCGCGGCTTTTTCGTCTGGGAGGGCTCCTGATGAAAAATATGCTATGATAGGTGTCATCCAAGATTCCACTCCAGTTTGGATTACCAGAACTTGATGTTGCGGAACAGACAGGCGGTCTAGTATTTCAATGCAGATGTCTTTAGCAAAATGTTCGAAATTCGTTGAAGCTAATTTGCTAAGAGCATTTGCTGACTTATTCTCGCTTCGTTTGATGTGAATTACTCTGCATGAAGAAAATTGAAGCATCAAATCTTTAGCATGTGACACGCATGAAGCCCGATTCGCCAAAAAAGGATTCAAAGCAACCAATCGACCATTGAGCATCTGAACTTCCTTGAGGGAAGAAGGAGAAGGCATGCAGGCTACAGCTTGGACTTTATCCGGATTAGCTTTGAAGCCCGCATCCGTGACAATTACTCCAAGGAATTTTCCTTCCTCCATTCTGAAAGAACACTTAGCTGGATCAGCTTCATCTTGATACTCTTCAAGGTTTCAAATGTTTCTTCGATATCCCTCAACATTTGGTCTTCCTCAACACTTTTAATCACAAGGTCGTCCATATAAACCTCCAAATTTCGACCAATTTTATTTTTAAACGCTATGTCCATCAATCGTTGATATGTGGCTCCCGCATTCTTTAGTCCGAAAGGCATCATTTTGTAACAAAAGGTGCCTTGATCAGTATGAAATGCTGTTTTATCTTCATCACCCGCAGCCATGTGAAATTGATGATATCCTTTGTAGGCGTCTAGAAAGCACTTGAACTTGAATGGTGCCAGAGCATCAACCTTGAGATCTATTTCAGGTAATGGATAACAGTCCTTGGGGCACGCCTTGTTCAGATCTTTGAAATCTATACACGAATCTGTTCCCCGTATATGGGTCCTGGATCCAATGAGTCCACAGGGTACAATACGATATCTACTAACACAATATGAGTACAACTTCCCAAAGTCCAATGACCGGAACCTGCAAAACAGACACCGTGAGTCTCGTTACAGGAAGGACAAGAGGGGAGAGTTTCCTGTAACCACCCTCCGACGTGAGAATCAGTATCGTTCGTAATGGAGTAAAATACTGAAGTCTACAGACTGAATATATTCAGAGTATAAGTGAGTCAGAGTGAGAGTGAATGAATACCTCATGCTGTTTGACAAAGTATTTATAGCCGAATGATGTAGGAAGATAATTGGTCCAGCTGTCCTCTTCTAGAAGATCTCCCTAACTGCCTGGACGCATAACTCTTTATGATAGGTTGAGCTACACGTCCCATGTGCATGGGTATAACAACCTGGACACGTGTCGCCTTATGATAGGACGTACCACGCCCTGGTCATGTGCACGGTTATAACAACCTGGCCAGATGTCCTTCGCTTATTGGTTGGCGAGTCACGTATTCTTCAAGTAATGATCGTGGATATTCTTCTAGAGGATAGTTAGTTGATGACAGCTGTCCAGTTGGCATTGCCTTCCGGTCATTTTGGCGGATAGATGTCCTATCTCGCGGATGACTTCTGAGGGTGCCTGGGTACTTCCGCGTGTGGTGTGAGGATGTTCTTCCTCAACCGTGTTATGTGGGTGATCCATATGTTCCGCGGGTGTTATATGAGAGGTTCCTCTATGACCCGCATGTGGTACTTAAGGGTATTTGGATCTTTTTGGTACCCTACCTCTGTAAACCTCACCTTATGTCCAACCTAATTCCTAAACCACCTCCAATCCACTCTACAATCCCAGTCAATTCTAACTCAAACACTAGCTATCAACTACCAATTTCACCCACTATAACCCAACCCCGTATTGAACCATGTGCTATTGTACCTCCTCAAAACACTAATGCAACAAACACATCCTCTCAAGCCACCGCTTCTCACCACACCTTTCTTACCACTCATGCACTTCATGTAGCTTTATCCGTGACTACTGAACCACGGGGTTTCAAAACAGTGGCAAAGGATCCAAAATGGGTCGCCGCTATGCATGAGGAGCTCCGTTCTTTACGCCATAATAATACTTGGACGTTGGTTCTGGGCTCAACATCTACTAATGTTATTGGGTCTAAATGGGTGTATTGTATCAAGTATCACTCGGATGGGTCTATAGAATGTTACAAAGCACGTTTAGTTTCTCAAGGATTTACACAAATCCCAGGTCTTAATTACTTCTTCAGCCCTGTCGTCAAAGCCTCCACCGTTCGAATAGTCTCATCTCTTGCTGTGTTGAACAATTGGAAACTACACAAACTCGATGTCAAGAATGCCTTTTTAAATGGCACCTTGAACGAAACTGTTTCTATGGAACAACCACCAGGCTCTTTTGATCCTGCCTTTCCTAATCATATGTGTAAATTACACAAAGCCTTATACGGCCTAAGGTACGCTCCACGAGCATGGTTTCAACGTTTAAGCATATTTCTCTTATCATATGGTTTCACATGCAGTCGTGTTGACACTTCTTCTTTCGTGTTTCGTCAAGGTGGTTGCATTATGTATTTATTTGTCTACGTGGATGATCTTATCCTCACGGGAAATGATGAGTCAGCAATTGGTACGTTCATTTCACGTCTTAATACCCAGTTTGCCATCAAAGATTTGGGAGACCTAAATTATTTTTAAGGTCTTGAAGTTGTTCATACGGACACCGGTCTCTTTCTCACTCAGTCGAAGTATGCCCCGGATATTTTGAAGCGTGTAAGCTTTTATGACTCCAAACCGATAAGCACTCCGCTCACACCGCATGAAACCTTCACAACCACTGGAAACTCATTTGACCCTACCCAATATCGTTCTATTGTTGGTGCTCTTCAATATTTGACCATCACCCGTCCGGATTTGCCTTTTGCGGTTAACCAGGTTTGTCAATTTTTGCACGCTCTAACCGTTGATCATTTTCAGTCAGTTAAAAGGATCTTTCGTTGTGTTAAAGGCACACTTTCCTTTGTTCTTCACTTCACTCGGCCACAAAAATCGTCTCTTGTCGGATACTCTGATGCTGACTAGGCTCGGTTATTAAAAGACGCCAATCCACATACGTTTACTCCATTTTCTTGGGTGGTAATCTAGTGTCATGGAGCTCAAAACCATATCACTAAGACTCCAATTAAGACGGTTCCAGCAGCCACGGAACCGCCTCACTAAAATCTACAAACCCCACTGGTCGCCACCACCAGAGAACCTAAAAGGTTCAACGTGTTATCTCCTTGCGTTGTTAAGTTTGGACATAAAAACTCGAGGTTGATCTTCATTTTTGTACATGAATAGGTTCAACGTGGTCTCATCAGAATTCTCCACATTTCATCTTGTTTTCAGTTGGCCGATGTATTTACAAAGGATTTACCTAGCGACTAGCGTCTTATCTGAAGACTTCAGATCCAACCGCAGTATACCGCCTCCTCCCACTTTGACTGCAGGGGTCTAATAAACTACATATATGAGAGGTTTTGTATATCTCCTATTTTTTGTATATGAATTGTATTGATACCTGGGCTCCTAATGTAATTATGTATACCATATAATGAGAGAATAATCAATTGTACCATTCATGCATTACAAAATGGCTGTGTATTTTTTTCAAGACTGATTTCGAGTCACTCAATTTTCATAAATGTACGGTTAATACATGTCCTGATACTGATAAATTCCATGATTAAGCATACGATTAATATAATGTTAATAAAGCTACAATGGGCTGTTCCCTCACTAACAGCGGCTAGTTCCGGTCCTTGATGGTCACTGCATGCATGCAGCCGGTCCATGCTGGTTAAGTGCGGTTAGTTCATGTGGGGCCAAGCCAAGTGCGTGACCCGTTGTCCAATACCGAGCTACCGTTCATCTCGACCTGCAATGCTGCATTGCTGTTGAGAAGCTGCATTCCCTCCTCACCCATCTGTTGAACTTCAGAAGGTGAGAGTATCCTGATGCATCGCACACACCCGACGAATTCCCTGGCATTTATAGATCATTTATTATAGTTAAATTAGTTAGTTATAAATATCAGACGATCTTAGGGGTGTTTATGGTGTGGTTCGGCTGGTTTTGACTAAAATTATGGGCCGAATCGCTAACTACTATTTCGGGGAAGGTCAAACCAAACCGGCCAGTTTTACTGGCTTGACGGTTTTCGCAGTTCGGCGTTTTGAATTGATTTCTTTATTACTTTTTTCTCAAAATCGTTAAATGAAAAGTTTATAATTGTTGGATGATTAATGATTATCCATATATATAACTACATGTTTTAAAATTGAAAACATATAAAATAGAACTTCAAAGGCCAATTCCAGGTTCCAAATTGAACTGCTGCCAAAATCGAACTGTGAAACAACCATCTATGGTTTAGGCCAAACTACTAACTGTGGTTTCAGCCATGCTTCGGTTTAGGCCAAACTACTAACTATGGTTTCAAGGAATGAGTAAGCCAAACCAGCCGGTTTTTGCAGTTTGACGGTATGACGTTTTAACTTATATTTTTTATTTTTCTTCCAAAGATTATGATTTTTTTTTTATTTTTGAATACATATAGTTCAAAATTATAATACGTATAAATTATATTTCAAAAACAAAAAAAATATACGAATAGTTAAAGTTAACGAAAGCGAACCGCCGCAAACTGAACCTACTGGATCTCAAACCGGCCAAACCACGCTACTTGCTTCAGTTTGTGCGGTTTGGTCGGTTTTAATGGTTTATAAACACCCTGACAAACATAAAAACTTACTCCCATGGGTCGTCTCCAACTAGAAGAACATCATTTTCGAAATCCACATACACCAACTTCCAACCCGACCCTCTCGAATCATTAAGCAGCCCTTCAAGCCCGAACATCTTCTCAATATCGCAACGAAGTTCATCATAGTTCTTGAAACTCGACACGTCAATAGACCTTCCCACGGACCCCGTCTTTTGAATCTGCAATAAAGCACAAGTTTTAAGCCCAAACTCGTGTTTCAAAAACATAAATCTTTAACTATAATATATACCTTTGTGTAAGTCCGAACACGTGCAGGAGGAATAACTTGTTGCCATGTGTTATTATTCAAAAGCGCGCTATCATCAAACTCACCATTGCTAGAAGACGCACCACCCGAGTTATCAGGCAAAGAATAAGCTTGAGAATCAACGAGGCTAACCGATGTGATTTGTGACTGAACGTCTTGACTAGAGCTGAAATTGTTACTCACTAAATAACTAGACGGGTTATGGAACTCGATATCTTTCAAGTTACAAAAATCATCCAAAACCGTACTAGAAACCGAAGGGTCAACCACCGTACTACCACCGTTAGTATCAACATTAAGACAGTTGTAAGCATTTCCGCTTTGAGGATTATTGTGGCTCTCTTCTGTTAATTCTTTGAAACCGTAAGCGTTTGAGGGACATTTGGAGCTGTTGTTATTCACTTGTGGGTCCCATGTGTCTTGCCCGAGATTCGGTACGAGCTGAGTACATTAGTATCCGGATACGAGAATAACCCGTCAATTAACAGGCGAATCGAATTGTTGACTGTGAAGTATACTCGAGTCAAACGGAGATAACTGGTTAACAAATGGAAACTCGTGTGCAAGGTTTTGAGGAGAGTTGATCGGTTTCGAGTCTGATTTAACGTTTTCCGGTTGTTGAGGAATTGGGTTGGATTGTGGTGGCGTGTTTGACATTACGGTTACGGTGGCGGTGTTGGTGGCGGTGTTGGGTTGAATGAGTTGAAACTGACTTCTGTTGGCGGGAAAACTTTCTTGAACATTAGGTTTCATTAACATCTTGATCATTTGTTCGGGCCATAAGTTAGACATCGAAGGGTTTGAAATGTTTGCGTTTATGGTATCGGGTGCCCGCATGAACGGTGGTCGGGTTACCATGTTGTCCCATTCAGGCTGCGGTCCTAGAAAAGCGGAATTAAATGGTCGTTTAAGGCTTGAAGTGAGAGACGGGAAAATGAAGAGGCTTTCGGGGGCCTCAATGTCCCACGGGCTCACTCGACTTTGCTTATCACCACAGCCGGGCTCGTCCCACTCGACCTGAAGGTTATGCCACTTGGATCCGGGCCATCTTAATGGGTCCACGTCGCTAATCCCGATAATTGTACCCATGTATCTGCATTAACAACAAGAGCGCACAATATTCTAACCAAGTTTACAATATAGTTCCCAAAATTTCCAAGTTTTCTGTTATAAAGTCACTTATAAATTTTTTGTTAGTCTAAACTCTAAAGTCACTCAATTTTCGATGAAACGTATACAGATCTCAGTTACTATTTATTGAAAATAAATATCCAGTTTGAATTAAATTTAACAGTTATGAAACTTGGCTATTATTTAGTGATAAATTTTTCTTCACTATCACTAGTAACCAAGATTAATCAATGTTCAATTTGTCTTACTTATTTCTAAAAAGTTAATTTATAAAAAAAAATTACATGTGATTACAACACATAATGAAAAACTCGAGTGACTTTCGTGGAACACTTGGGAAACTTTGTTACGACTGAAGTTTTCCCTAAAACATTTATGAAAAAGTTCATGCCTGCGTTTTCCGGATTCTTCGGTTTCAAACATCATTCCAAACCTCATGCCAACCGTAAGTTGTGTACCATAGACCGATTTCCTATACCTCGCCAAAGGAATCACGAATTCCGAAGGACATGCCCTAGATAAGAAAGTAGTTTCAACAATACGATCTATCTTTAAACGAGACAACTTAATAACAAAATTACAGAAGGCAAATGGATCAAAACAATTTTTATTCAGATCCTTGCAAGTGCAAGGCTAGGGGAATTTTAGGCGGAAAAAAATAGTTGTTTAGAAAGAAAAAAAAAAGTTGGCCTTAATAAATTTTTTTTAAAAATGGGCCCGTGTGACCGGCCCATTTTAAGAGCGCAGTTACCTCGGGTTGTAGAATATTGTAAAGGGGGTTCGGTTAGCAGCAGCATGAGCTGCAGCAGCCAGAACTCCAATGTGCATGCTATCCGCGGATAACACCGATGATGGCAAAGATGTATTCTGACGGTTTGCTCTTCTTACACCCAATAATAATTGCGACTTCTCATCCCTACAAAACAATAATTACATTATTTACATAAAACAGGTTTTCAGGTTATTCGGTTATTTGGATCGGGTTATTCCAGTTATTCGAAATTGAATTTTTTTTATCTGAATTCGGATTCGAACTGGATTGGAAATTGAAAACCGAATTTGAAATCGGAAATTAGAATTCGGGTTGATTCAAATAGCCCGAATTATGAGATTAAAGTAAATAAAGTTTAATTATATTATGCATATTGAAAATAAATAAATAAAATATACGTATTAAAAACAGAATATCACAAATTAACAGAATTTGAATTCTGAAATTTAGAAAACATAATTCAAACTCGGTTCGGTTCGGTTAAAATTTTAGATATTTCGACTCCGATTCTAATAATGAGCACTCTGTTCTATATTAGTTTAGTTATCACTACAATAGAAATGATTTGAGGGGAAATGTTTGGTGCCTTTAAATGTTTGTTTTGTCTTGTCAATTTGCATACTCATTTTAGCAAACAATATTAATGACAAAAATACCCCTTGTAAACATCATGTGGACTGGCCAATGCCCTTGTCCTTTTTGTTGTTTGCTTCAAGTCATTGTATCACCACATGGTTGTTAATTCGGTTAACCATTAGGGTCAAAATCGGGAATTGACACACTCCCTCTTTTTGAATGGTTGTTAAATCAGTTAGGCATTTGATTATTAATTAAAATTTTGTACCTTATAAATAAAACAGCATCACCAGCTTTAAGCCTTTTAGCACCAACAAACATGCTCCAACCCGTAGTAAGTAGGTGACGTTTAGGCTGCCCTGCATTGCAAGACAAATAATTTTAATTTTTATACAATGCAAGACAATCACAATAAATGGTACAAAACTTTAAAAAAAAACACAAGTTTGATGGGTTTTTTTATGTACATAACATATACTGATACACATTTGTATGTAAAAGGTACCAAACCTTAGAAATATGAGCTAATGATCAAAAAATTACACGATTTATATTTGCTCTTTTTGTTCTCGCAATAATCTTGTCATCTGAAATGACCTTATCCAACATATTTAAGTAAATATAGAGGCATTAAAATAAAAAATAATTAACAAATAATAAACTAGTTAAGCCGAGCTCGAGCTTGAGTTTGAAGAACTACTTGGGGGACAAGCTCAAACTCAGAATCAGCTTGGTTCGTTTACACCCATGTTCAAAACTTTTCTCAAAAAAGAAAGCTTTATAAATCTTATAAACACAAGTCTTCCCTTGATGTAAAATTAACCAAACTGTTAGCTTTCTTTCACTTTTTATCCAAATTAGAACCCCGAAAAAAGTAAGTAAAACATTGAAACACTTTCTTTTCATTCCTTTCGAAACAAGAACACAAAAGAATATATATGAAAAGCTTACCGCGGTATATATGACGGAAAGTCCAAGTATTATCATGCAAATCACGAACAATAAGCTCTTGGGTCGGAGGTTGCATTGAAAAATCCTAAAAAGAAAACAAAACCATCACAAGAAATTATGATAATTTAAAGCATTGTTCAAACAAAGATGTTATATGCTTTTTGTTTAAGAAAAAAAATATTACCAATTGTGGAAATAGTTTTTCGGCGGCTCTACGAGGTACAGAAAAGCCACCATGAGTGCTTGTGTCACTCGGGGTCAATGTCTTGCAAAAGAACTCATTTGGATGTCTGCTCGGTTTCATCCCAAAGTCCGGTATTGGAAGAACATCTTTTTCCTGATTTTCAAATAAATTCAACCAATTTTGATGATAAAATTTTGAAAAAGAAATGAGTAAATGAGTTTTTTTTCTTAAGTAGTTGACTTTTTGTTTAAGAAGTCAAAGTATGATGTTTTTAAGTTGACTTCACATTTCTATAATTAATGCCAAGTATTCTTTTGGTATTTGCTATAGAAGAAAGTCAAGAAGTCAAATTGTGACTTTTAAACAATATTCAGTCAAAATTAAGCCAGTATTTAGTCAGAAATCAAAATTTTGATGATTATAAACTGAAAAAGATATGATTATTTAACTTTTTAACATAAGTAGTTGACTCTTTGTTGAAATTCAAGAATGATATTTGTTTAGTCTAATTTACATTTCTATAATCTTGAAACATTAAGGTTAAGTTGACTCTCAGAGTCAAACTTTGACTTTTATTTTGGATGAATGTATCATTGTATCTTAACAACTCACCGAATTCACAGGTCGAAGGCTCATTTGGGCGTATATCTCATCGGTATCTTTATCCGCCTATTTAGACCACCAAATTAAACAGAAGGATTTAAATATGAGCAAACAATAAAAGGTGAAAAATGTATATAATTTGATGGGAATTTAGTGGACATACATGTAAGGTAGCATTTAAAACTTGACATAAAAGTTGAGAAGGGAGATTTGGATAATTTGGAACTTGTGATGTCGCCGTTCTATTTGTCGAAACCGCAACCTGGTTATAGAAAAAATATTAACAATTAATAAAAAAATTGGAAATGTAACAATTAGTTTCGGTGTTTACATAATCTACTAATCTAGTCACAAAATTATGAATCCATAAAAATGCAACTTTCAAGGGACCACCTTTCATGCAACTAGTTATAACAAAAGACCTAAAAGTGTAAATAGACCAAAAAAACCTTTAAAACAAAGACACATGGGGCTATTGGTGCCCACAACTAAGGACTTATAAGGGCACATAATTCAAACTTATAATGGATGTGAAACATGATGTCAAAGTAATGTGGATTGGTTCACATATATGTCTATTGCACTTTATACTAAAGATTCCAATTGGAGCAAAAAATTTATTATATTTGTAATTAATATTCGAGTGACACCGATGACATTACAAACTCGATATAAAGAAGTACGGGGATTTTGAAGTTCTTTTAGACTTTTAGCAACTTTTAGCAAGAGTTGAATGAAGACTTTGTTCAAAATGATTGCTTGTTTGTGTATTTCTTGATCCTAAAGTGTATATTATAATAATAATAATTATTATTATTATTATTATTATTGGAATTTTGAAAAAAAAAAAAGTTCATAGACATCTTAGAAGACCTGAACATGAACATGATAGACACAAGGATTTGTACAAGCTCCAAGATGGATTAACAGCAAAGTATACAAAACAAGATTGCAATTTAAGCAAAATGGTTGAAGTAAAGGATGATAAAGCCAAGATTTCAATTCAAGCAAAATGGTTAAATTCCAGATTTATATTAAAAAAAATCAAGAAATTTGAGGATTACAAACCTGTTCACTATGTCCTTGTGGGAAGTAATAAACAAGACTTCCCACCTGTGGGAGGCTCACCAATGGCCCAGCACATGCATGCCATAGCTCAGAATTTATTGGCTTCTTTATCACTACAATTTTAACCAAAATCCCACAATCAAACAAGCTGAAAAGACCAACTATTTTTTGTATATAATTCTTACAAAATGTAAGGAAAAAATGAGAAATATTATTATATTACCAGAATGGTCTTGCATTTCCTTCAACAGTTTCATCTCCTCAAGCAAACTGTGTGCCCCACTATTCACACCTGCTTGATTCAACTTCTCTTGAATGGTGGTCATCCTTTCTATATCCACAACTTTAAGAACAAAATAAGATCCTCTTCTTAATCCAACAATCAAATCATATCATAACCCATGTCAAAAAGACCATAAAGATTCAATCTTGACACAAGTTTTGACCAAAATCACACAAAAACTTCATAACCCAATGTCAAAAAGATCATAAAGATTCAATCTTGACTCAAGTTTTCACCAAAATCACATCAGAACTTCATAACCCATGTCATAAAAATCCATTCTTGACTCAATTTTTGACCAGAATAACATCACAACTTCAAAACCCATGTAATAAAGATCATAAAAAAATCCATTCTTGACTCAAGTTTTAACCAAAATCGCATCACAAGATCATAAAGATTAAATGTTGACACATTTTTTACCAAAATCACATCACCACTTAACAACCCATGTCATAAAGATTAAGTTTTGACTCAAGTTATGACCAAAATCACATGATAACTTAAAAACCCATGTCATAAAAGATTCAACCTTGACTCAAAATTTCAAAGCTTTTGCATCTTAAAAACCCAAGAAACCCCACCAAAACCAAAAAGAACCAACCCTCAGAACTGAAAGAAACTAATGAATGAAAAAAATTCTGATATCTAATTTAGGGGGCAAACACAGAGGAATATAAAATCAAATCCAAAATAAACACAGAGAATGCCCCAAAACACACACAACCAAGAAACATAAACCTGCAAAATCTAAGTGGGTCCAACTTATTATTATTAAAAAAAAGGAAAAAAACTATCAAAAAAGTTGTGTTTTTTGCATCAAAGCACACCTACCAAAGCATGAAGAGTGCTCTGTCTTTGAGTGTTCATAGGGACCTCCATGGATAAGCAATCACCTTTCTGTGAAAGTGGTCATAATACTGATTTTTCACTCCACAAGAATACAAAATAAAAACACACCTTTAAAATATTATTAACAAAAATTATATATATTTATAGAAATTAGAAACCAGAAAGAAAGAATTGAGAGTGCATGCTAACTTTGTGTATATTGAGTTGATTGGTTACATTTGCAGCTTTAAACTCTCAGATTTCAATACCAAGATTTTTTATTATTATTTTTTTTAGTATTTATTGCTTTTTTCACCCAAGAATTCTGCAGGAACAGAGATGGAAGAATATAGATACACGAAAACTCACTTTTTCAAGATCAACAGGAAGGAAGAGAAAGAAACAGAGAGATATGTGTATATATATTAATATTTATATTTATAGAGAGAGGTTATTTAAAAAAATTGGTAGTTAACTTTTATACATCATCTCTGTAGGAAAGACAAAAGTTTCAATCTGTTGTAAAATCAATATACAGAAACCGGCATATAGTATTCTTTTTTAATTAGAAAAATGTTTATATTTATATATGGTTTACGTATCAGAGAATATATGACGTTGGAAATAGTAGTTATAATAATATATGTGAATTTTTATATTATTTTTCAAAAATTACAACTAACGAGCTTTAGTTCACTTAGTATCATGTTTCAAGAGAAAGTGGACATTTTGCTAAAGTCTCATGTTTCAATTCGATTTTCAATCGGGTTTTATTGTAGTGGGTTATTGAGCAGCGGGTCCGGAACATGAGATGAGATGGTGGACTTATGCTACCGAGCATTGTTTGCAATCACGAATGTATGAGATTGTCTTTTGTAATTGGATGACCCGGGTAACCAGACTTTATTCATTAGTATTTTTGAAAAAAGGTAATTTTTATATTATTTATTAATTAAATATAATATCTACCTAATTTAATAAAGTAAAATATATGACATAGATTAATATATATTCACTTTCCTTTTAAACTTCATTTATATTATATCTATAGCATGATTAAATTATTCACTTTTATTTTAAACTCTGTTTATATTATATCTATACACTTTTATAAAAATAAATTACATATTATACTACTATACATTGTTAGTATATATATTTCACAACACATGTAATGAAATCCAAAAATCAAGATCAACCTGTGTTTGTTAAATATTGAAAAGAATATACTTTTAAATGTTATTATTAGCATATACTATGTGTTGTAAAAAAAATCTAATATGTTTTAATTTTTTTAATTATTAAATATAAATATATGAGTTGATCCATTTTTATTTAAATAAATTCATTTATCTATTGTCTTTTTGTATATTCTCATAGTAATTTATAAATTATAAATATATGATTTAAATTTATCTATTTATTTTTTCAGTTAATTTAGTATACTCTCATATATGTGTTAAATTTTAAAGATAGTATATATGCCAATCACTTTCAAATATAATAAAGTTTATCATATTTAGTTTCTTGAGTTTTTTTATCAAGGATTGCTTCGGGTTTTTATGGACCTTAAATTTGATTGTTACGGGTTAAAAGTCAGTAAATAGATCGTTTGGTACAAATTAACAACCTTTGGCTCCAATTTGTTACGGGTAAAACGGGTAATCTGAATATTTTTAAAAGTTTGAGAATGCAAATAGATTTATCGTCAAACTTGTTAAGGGTTCAAAGTTTTGACTTGAAAATATATAACAAATGAAAGTTAGAATTTTAAATGTGATTGGGTTTCAAATTTATTTTTAATGACATTTTTGAAAATAGTCAAAAAAAATTAGGGATTTTACACATTGAGTATTTTTCCCATAACTATTAAAATTTAAGAAAAAATGACAAACACTTTCGACATGCCACCTCAAGGCCTATCAATGCTTCTAAATTTTATCAAATTAGAAACGTTTGTGTCAACATTGATTTTTTCTTAAATAGTGATCAGAATATTATATGTGAAGCATGTCAAACAAAATTATGCTTAAGCGAAGCAAAACATTCATAAAATTGAACGGGTTAACCTGTTATTTTTTTTGTCAATTGGAAAAGTCGAGAAGCCCCTCAAACTTATCAAAATCTTTTTCATGATGTAGCTTAAAACTATTATTATTATATGAGAAGTATTCTCCGAAATTACTTCATAACCAAATTTTTTTCAATTATACATATATGATACTAAAAATATATTTTCAATAGACTGAGTGTTCTCAGGTATGTTTTTGCACGTACATTATTTTATTTTTATTAAGTTCATTTTTTTTTGGAAAAAATCACTTTGTGATATAAATAAAATCAATTTATGTATAATGGTACAAGCATAAATGTCGTACATTATTATATATATATATATAAATTATGTATTATTCTGTTTGTAACTTAATTATTTAGATCATCACGTGTGTTTAGGGCTATTCAAAAAGCCCGCGGCTTGCGGTTCGCTTGAAACTCGCTCGAAAAATCTCGATTCTAAATGAGCTCGGCTCGACTTGGCTCGATTTCTAAACGAGCCGAGCTCGAGCCAGGGTCAGCTCGGCTCGTGGATCGGTTTTGGCTCGACTCATTAGCTCAGCTCGTTTAGATTAAACCCCTAATTGTTAATATCTATATATAATAATATCATACTTATACATATATTATGTCATTCAATACCTAAAACCTTATAAAAGAATAACGAAAATAAAACATATAAAGTTATAAATTCTATATAATATGTATGTTAAAATTATACTTTTTGCCTTTTATATATCAAGATTTGTAAAATAAAAAATAAAAACTAAAAATTTAAAAAAATTTAAAGGAGACTGGCTCGACGAGCTCGAGCTTGGCTCGATCTTTAAACGACCCGAGCTCGAGCTTGATTTTTCAGCTCGATAAAGTAAACGAGCTGAGCTCAAGCACACTCTGGCTCGGCTCGACTCGGCTCTTTTACAGCCCTACGTGTGTTACACGTAGGGTTGTTCAAAACCGGATATCCGAAACCGGATATCCGAACCTTTCGGATAGTGAAAATCACAATCCGAATCCGAATCCGAATCCGAAACTTCGGATATCCGAAATATCCGAACTTCGGATATCCGAATATCCGAATATCCGAAAAAAAAATTAAAAAAACAAAAAAACCATGTTTTAATAATCAAACTAGCAGATCTAGTATTACCAAGTAACAATCTAACAATCTAGAATTACATAGTAACAATCTATAACAAATTTAATGGAAGTTTAATAGTTTTGAACAACCCTAACTACAACAAAGGAACAATTAGCTAACAATCTAACAATGAATGGATGGCGACGGTGGATGGCGATGGGTGGATGGCGACGGGTTATGATTGACCGGTGGTGCCGGACCTGTGATGGCTGGCGACGGGTGGATGGCGACGGGTTATGACTGGTGGTGCTAGACGGTGCTGACTCTGCGGCGGCGTTATGACCGGCGGTGCTATGACCGGCGACTGGAAGTGGCGATGATGACCGATGGGTTAGTGAGACAACCGAAGGAGTAAGCAGATCTTGTTTTATGAGGTTGACTTATGTGGTATTGTGATTACTATTAGGTTTATATAATATAAAATAAAATTAAAAAATGTTAAAATTAAAATACCGGATAATTCGGATATCCGAAAAATCTAAAAACTACTATCCGAATCTGAATTTGAATTTTCGAATATCCGGAATTCGGATATCCGAATTTTCGGATAGTTCGGATACGGATAGTCGGATAATTCGGATACGGATTCGGATTCAGATTCATATAGTTTTGAACACCTATAGTTACACGAGCTCTAAAATTAGTAACTAAATAAAATAACGATGCAAGGTAGATTGTTTATTATATACGTATATATTTGAGTTTAAAGTAAAAAGGCTTCATACATTGCTTATATAGTGGAATTGTGTAATAATGAATTGAGTGTATAATGATATATGCTTTTTAAATTATAAGAAAGTACATAAAGCATCAAAAACATAAGGTACGAATGTGTGTATTTATGTAAGGCTGAGGGGTGTGGGGCGCTAACCTGGGCGCGAGAGCCCCTCCGCTCGCGCCCCTAGGCGCTAACCCCACACCACCGGGGCGCGAACCGGGGTGCGAACGCGGCGCGAGCGCGAGCCCCCAGGCAGGCGTGAGTGTGGTCGCGGGAGAAGAGAGAGAAAAGTGAACGTTGGAGTAGGAGAAAGAGCCGTTGGAGGAGAATTAAAAAAAAAATTAAAAAAAAAATGTCCTATATAATACACAACATGAAAACACATTTCAACCATATCAACCATATCAAAACACAACTTCAAAATAAAACCCATTTCAACCCATCTTCCCAACTTTTTTTTAAAAAAATGTCTGGAAATTGGTACCCAAACCTAGATTCAGATTATATTGACGACGATTTATGGTCGTCACCAGACCAACCGATGTTTTATTCGGGGCCGCAAGAAACATCCGGCTTTCAACCATCCAACATAAAACCGTCTCCTAACTTTGTTGTTCCAGAGACACAAGAATCACACGGTGATGCTACGGGAGCAAGAAGGCGCGTCCACCGGAAAAAACAACCTGCAACGGACGGGCCGGGACCGGCTTCGACTCCGAGGACGAAACGGAAAACCACTTCGTGGTCATCGGATGAGAAGGAAGCCTTGTGTCGGGCTTGGATAGTCATTTCTGAGGATCGGCGTTGCGGTAATTGTTTTAACGTTTTTAAAAATGATTTTTAATAAAAAAGTTAAATAAAAAAGTTAACTGGAAATCTAATTTAATTATTCATTTTGCAGCCGACTACCAAAAAAGCAAGGTTTTTTGGACAAAGGTTAGGGAGACGTTCTATACGCTCGTTGGGAGTACAGAGCGAAACGCCGATATGATTTCGGGTCGGTGGTCCGAAATCAGAAAATTTGTCGGCTTGTTTACTAATCTTTTCAACAGGAACGCCGGTCGTATGAGACCAAGTGGCAGTGATGATTTGGCGGTTTACAATTTCACGGTCGAAGAGTGGAGGCAGGAGTGTTTGCGGAGGTATGGGACGGTGAAGACGTGGGACGATTTAAAGTTGTGGGAGAGGTTGAAAAGGTGTTCCAAGTGGGTTGAGCTTGTGACGCCGGACCATGATGCGGAAGTAGGGCCGAAACGGACTAAAACTAGTTCGTCTGGAGCGTATAGCACTTCCGCCGGGTCGGATTGCCGCGTTGGATTCGACCTAAACATTGCGGGGGAGGAAACGTCTTCACCCCGAGGAGGCGGCCATTGGGACGGGACGCCAAGGGGAAAAAACCGGCTGAGGGGGGAGCCGTAAACATCGTCGATCTTGTTGAATCCCTCAATAAATTCAACAAAACCATGGAAGTGGTTTCTAATGACAAAAAGGAAAAAAGTCGAATGAGAGATTTGGACTTCCTTACTAGAGACTTCAGTAACCTAAATCCGGTCGATCAAATGCTAATGGAAAAGCAAAAGGAACGTATCCGAAAGAGGTTGATCGAAGAAGACCAAGCCGACGAATAAGAATAATGTTTTTTTTAGTACTTTTATTTTTAGATATTAATGTATTTTTTTTAATGTGTGTTTTTTTTAATAATTTATGAGTTTTTTTAATAATACGTTTTTTGAATATATTTATAAAAAAATATAAAAAAAATCCGCTGGAGCCCCTGCTGGAGCCCCTCCACACCAGGGCCAGGGGCTCCAACGGGGGCTCCAACACCCCCCTTATCCAGTTTCTCTCTCTGCCACACGTCACAATATTATTAGCTGGAGCCCCCACTCGCGCCCCCATTAGAGCCCCCCACACCCCTCAGCCTAACATAAATTCAGTTGTTCAGGATTTAAATGTGTTTAGATTAGTTATTCACTTCCATTCGTCCCAGAGCATCTTCATCGCTAGAAAGCAAATAGAGAAAGGACAACGTCATTGAAGGGAGGCGTCTGAAAGAGAACGTTTGATTGTTCGTTCGGAAATCCGAACTAGTGCCAACAAGAAATGGTGTTCAACTCTCATACAATCAAATTGGTTTGTGAAATCATGAATCATTTAGAAATTGAACTTGATAAATGACGAGAACGAGGAGAGCTATGAGGACGAAGAACGGTAGCCGCCCAATTGAGCGCAATCTTGGTCATCTAGTTGAGCGTAATTTTCATAACTAGGCGTATTTACAAATCTCCAAAATAGCACAGCGTAATTTACAAACCAGTTTAAGCGTTAATTGATTTTACATTAATAATTGACTTTAGAGAGCGTTAATCGTATAATATGGTTTAGATGAATGTTTAAACTTTGATCATTAATTTTAGTGTTAGCTTATTTGAGCTTAATTTCTAAAATAATTAATTTAAGTATAATTAATTTGTTAAATGGGTTGTATATGACGCTCAAATATATTGTTCAATTAGTCACGTAAATATTTAAAGTTAACTCATCGAACAAAGACATTAGAACAAGTTAACTTTGTAAAATCGATAAGAGACGATAGAGAAAACGGGAGATGTAACATCGTACCTTTGATAATAATAAATAAAAGAAACTCCGTTTACTCAAGGTTGTGTTATTATTTAGTTAAGATAAATAAAATAATAGAGTGTGGGCTTAGACAATAAAAGATGGAATAAGGAATGATGATGTGTCTTAGAGCATTCCCAACCCATCCCCTAAATTTATGTGAGATGAGTTTGTAAATTATAGGGTGGAGAGAGAAATTGTAGTGATCTTCTGTAAATTTGGGGAAACTTTTTTTGTCCCTAATTATTTTTTAGTATTTGTTGAAATGATTGTGAGTATATGAGAGAGAAAACTTTAATGATAAGAGTATAAAAATATTATTTAATTGAACATGAGAGAGAAATGTAGTATTTTGTAGTGTAATTGTAGAGATGGAGATGGGAGACGGGTTAGGAATGCTCTTAGGTCCATGGGCTTAAGAGTATATAAACTCTCTTAAACCTCCGTAAAACCCTCATTTCCATCTTCTAGCCTCCATACACACTCAAAAACACACACAAATACTCTCATCATTTCGAAGCTAGATCCGAGTTGAAGAAAGGTTGGATCTCGTGTTCAATACCATCATACAATAAGATAAATAGGTCCAGATCCCCGTATTGGACCTAAGCCGAAGCAAAACCCAAACCTACAAGGTACGTTTTAGATGTAAAGGTTAAGTTTTTTAGGTTGGTTTGCACTAGTATTTGTAACTAAGGCAAATCGGGCCTTATTTTGAAATAGAAATGTAAACTTGAATGTAAACGAGATGTTTTGTATGAAACAGGACAAACGAGTAACATTTGGACCGGGTTAGCGCAAGAAAACGATGTCTTTATAGACCAAGGCTTGTTACTTATGAAATATAGGCGAAACGAGTCGAAAGGAAAGACTGGAAGAATGAAACTATATGTGAATCGAGCCCTTAAGAAATGGCCATTCGATTAGAATTGTCATTCGATTAGAATCTGTCATTCGATTAGAATTTCCATTCGATTAGAATTCTCATTCTTATTAGAATCTCCATTTGATTAGAAATTGTCATTTGAATATAACTGTGACTCAATTAGATTGGTTCACACTTTATTTATTCTGATGAATTTTTAGTCCATAATTGTTAATGAAAATAATTTTTTCCCAATCTGACCTGCTAGGGACTACTTCCCCTAGACCCCGCTGCCAGGGGCACTGCCCCCGGACCCCCGTAGCTAGGGGTTATACTAACCTAGAAGAATGATATGGTTAGAGGTAGATAATTTATAGTTATAATTATTACACATTTAGTTGTGCACAGCTAAGATGGGGTATTATAGTTAACTCTAAGAAGCACAAGACACAGGTGAGTTTCTAGCCCGTTTCCTTGTTATGTTTTCGGGGTTGTGTGCATACTTAATGTGATAGTTAATACACTTAACACTTACCTTAAGTGTTAAGTGTATGCCTTATGAATGTTATATGTATGTGAAAGGGCATGTGTAAGGATGTATTTATATAATTGTATGAATGTATGGTTGTACGAGCAAGAAGGGAACATACCCTAATAATATCTGTGAATATAGGTAACAGACTCTAATAATATATGCGAACGTAGGGAATAAACCCTAATAATATATGCGAACGTAGGGAACATAACCTAATAATATCTGCGAACGTAGGCAACAAACCCTAATAATATCTACGAAGGTTATAAGGCAAAATGCTCTTTAAAATATATAGATAATTACGTAAGAATGAAATTATAAAAGAAAGAACGAAAGTATGTTTGTATGTATGTATGTATGTATGAAAGAAGGTAACAAAGTAAGTATGTAATATGTATCTTCGGATATGTATATATGTAAGTAGGGCATCGGGACCGGGGCTTACAGAAGAGATACAATGAGTTAGCTGTAAAATCAATTATTCTTCATGCAAATTAATTTGTAACAACAAGCATATATCATTCATTTATTTGTTAGGAATTGTGATTAGGTAAAAAAAGGGTGGGCTATGGGTCTCACCAAACCCAGATAGCTTTTTAAACCGGGTTATAACATCTCATTTATTAGTGAAACTCTTTCGTCATCAAATCCTAAGTATATTATTAACTTCTTTACAATAAATAAAATTAAAATCCTAAAAAGTATATACATATTAGAAACGAATAATGTAAAACAACCTTTCATATCTGGTTGCCCCCTTCATTCTCTCATCAACCGGATTTCTTTATTTGTAAATGGAGTTTTCTCATGCATTTAACCCGAATTCACGGGTATGGGTCTTACCAAACCCAAATGGCCCTTAAATGGGTTATAACATTCCATTAAATTAAAATTTAATCTCATAAAATAGTTGATATGCAATTCCTATAAAATAAGGATATAAAAAAAATTAATATTCAATTTAAAAAAAAGAATATTATTTATAATTAATAAACAATATTATAGTAAAAAATAAGCGGATCATGTGTCTCACCATGATTTCATAACTAAGAAACAATTTACCAGAATGGAAATGAGAACACATCACCATGGATTTCATAACTAAGCTCCCTCGTACAACTAAGTATCATGATACCATTTGGGTGATAGTGGACCGTTTGACCAAAAGTGCTCACTTTCTGCCTATACGAGAGGCCATCTCATCAGAAACGTTAGCAAGTTTGTTCATCAAAGAGGTTGTATCTAAGCATGGGGTACCGTTATCGATCGTGTCCGATAGAGATACTCGGTTTACTTCGAGGTTTTTGAAGAAGTTCCATGAAGCTATGGGAACAAGATTGAACATCAGTACGGCGTATCATCCTCAAACATATGGACAGTCTAAAAGGACGATCTAAACCCTTGAGGATATGCTATGTGCTTGTGTTTTAGACTTTGGAGGAAGTTGGGATGATAATCTGCATCTGGCAGAGTTCTCCTATAACAACAGCTACCATTCAAGTATTGGTATGCCACAATTTGAAATGCTTTATGGTAGACGATGTAGAACCCTGGTATGTTGGGGAGAGATTAGTCAGAAAGAGATGGGAAGTTTGGAAGTTGTTCAAGAAACCTCTTCAAAGTTCGATCAGATTAAGGCAAGAATGAAAGCTGCTCAAGATAGACAGAAGTCGTATGCTGATAAGCGGCGATGACCGATTGAGTTTAACGTTGGTGACAATATGATGCTCAAGGTCTCGCCTTTGAAAGGAATTATTTGTTTTAGGAAGAGAGGTAAGTTGAGTCCGAGGTACATTGGGCCGTTCAAGATTATAGAACGTGTGGTTGAAGTGGCTTACAAGCTAGATTTACCCGAGAAGTTAGAAGGAATTCATCCAACCTTTTATGTTCTCATCTGAGGAAATGTCTAGCTGATGACACGTCGCATGTGCCATTGATTGATATTGAGGTTGATAAACAGCTGAACTACATAGAGCAACCTGTAGAGATTTCTGATCACAAAGAAAAGCAACTTCGTCATAAGGTGATACCCTTGGTGAAAGTGATATGGAAGTATCGCAAATGATAAGACATTACATGGGAAGTTGAGGAAGAGATGTGCAAGTTTTACCCGAATTTGTTTTAGCAATAGTTAGCTCTTTAAGGAGGGAAGACTTGTAACATCCTAAAATTTTGTTAATAAAGAAAAGGAATTATGTTTGTTTATTGTGTGTTAATATTTAATTAGGATTAAATATAAGGAAGAGTATGGACTTGGGTGGAAAAGATGGAATAAGGGATGGAATGAGCCTTAGGTCCATGGGCTTAAGAGAGTATAAATACTCCCTTAAACCTCCCTAAAACCCTAAAACTTTCATTCTTATCCATCTTATTGTCTACACACTCAAAACACACACACATAAACTCCCTCAT